>NW_024096718.1:3285669-3911339 GCF_016545835.1 Crotalus tigris
AATCACTGGTCTACGCTTAGAAGTGATAGATGGAAGTTCAAATTTATGGTTACCATCAGTATTAGAATGGAAGACCTTACCAGATGTTCGCAGCGAAATCTCAACACCAGAGGCAGCAAGAAAAATACCTCACTTAGCACACATAGCCAATTTAATCCCTCCTCTAGATCCTGAAGTTGAAATCCTACTCATGGTGGGAAGAGATGCCCCAGAGTCCATTGGCTCCGATGAAAGAATCAAAGGTCCACCAGGAACCTCAGTAGCCATTAAGACGGAACTCGGATGGGCCATAGGAGGCATGGTTTGTGTTGATCAATCGCAAACCCCAACCCAGGTGAGCATCTCAAAAATCTCCATTCCCAGTAATGGAACAGCATCTCACCTAAAACCACACCTAGAATACTGCACGCTTGTGACAACCAAACCTGTTTTAGAAGCAACAGTGTTCCAGACAAGCAACAATTACAACAACTTAGCCTTGTCCATAAAGGACAAACAAGACAAACAACATCTCCAAGACTGGAAGTCATGGAGTGTACTCCCAAGATGTCTCCAAACCATGAAAGTGCAGCGTACATACGTCTCCAGCTCACCCGCTACAGTGCAGAAGAAAGAATTGTACACTTCCTTAGATGTGTCTACGAAGGTGACTGCAGCCTTAAGATACGTCTCACTCTACAGCGGGGAGAGCCACACTTACGTTATCTTGTTTGCAACCATAAGATGCATCAGAGTCTACAGCGGGGAGTGTTGCAGTCTTGGTGTCTTCTTTGGGAAAGCGAGACTAACAATGCAAGAAGGCCACACAGTGACAGCGAAGACGTTGTGCCTTGAACTACAGTCCACCACCTTCTACGCAGACAGCAAGGTGATGTCAAGCTACATTTGCAAACAAAGCAGACACTTCTACATCCCTGTAGGCAACAGAGAGAAAAGGATTGAAACAGCTTTAAGCCCTGAACAATGGCAACATGTGCCAACAAATAAGAACTTTGTTAACCAAGTGAAGTGGCCAAACCTCGCCACACAGTTAACAGAATTGATCTGGCTAGAAAGTCTTGAATTCTTGGTCTGTCCAAACAGACAGATGTCACTGAGACCAAAACGTTATGCACTTCCAGCTTCATATCAAAGAGCCAACGTTCAACCTCAGACACCCAGTAAACGTCAACCAATCTGCTTCAAACCCCTGTCTAAGCGGAGACACCTGAAATTAGGCATACTTTTGATCGTGTTGATCACTTGTCTCAGCACCCCAAGAATTAGCCTTGTAGGACCCTGCAAAGACTTACTGACTTTCATGGACTCCATGTCGTTAAAGACACCCACACCCACACATGAAGTCCTCACTACCCTGACGACAACAGTAGCAGTCCTCTTCAATACTCTACCGGTGGTTTCAGACCCTTCAGTTCTTGAGTATCCTGAGTTTTCTGCTCAAGCTGTTGTTCCTGATTCTTCACTTCCAGCTATTGTTCCTGACTCTTCAGTTCCAACTGTCATTCCTGATTCTTCAGTTCCGGCTGTTCCTGAGTTTCCAGATGTTCCTGATCCTGATTCTTCAGCCTCAGCTGTTCCTGTGTTTCCAGATCCAGCTGTTTATGTTTTTCCAGGTTCTTCAGTTCCTGAGTATCCTGTGAATCCAGTTCCCTTCATTCCTGAGAAACTTTCAGTTCCAGTTTTTCTGTTCCAGATTTGGTTCCAGTTTCCTCCACAGGAAGAAGACCTTGTCTCGCTGGGAGACAAGACTGCATATCAGAACTATTGGCCCATGGGACTTATTCACCGGGCCCACCCACTTGATGAACTAGTTTGCCCAGCTGAGGTCCAGATCGTGAAGCCACGTGAGTCAGGGCATGACTCAAAGACACTTGTACCAGGCTGATCACCATTTGGTCCCGTTGCTGACGAAGACCGAACCAGAAGATCAAACCTCAGATTATGTGTTGTCCCATGCATTGTTTGGTGTAACACTTGCTTATTCTTTTTAGCATAATTGTGCATGTTTTGTATTACTTTATAGTTATGCATGTTTCATACCAAGTTTTTTACCTATTTAGCCACAAGTTAGTTACCTTTGAGTATTGTATGCCTTAACGCTATGTTCTTTGCTATTTCAGTTAGTTAGTAGTGGAAATGTAAATTTCCAAGCGGGGAGTGTTCTGGACTTAGCATAGACCTACGTAACTCTAACTAGGGAGCATGTGCTAGTATGTTAGAATATCTGGCAGTTATTGGGTTAAATGCTGGGTATGTTGATGGGTCAGTGGGAGGAGTCAAAAAGGCTCATTGGGAGACTTCCTGGATACAAGTCAGATAGAAGCCTTTGTTCATCCAGCCGCATGTGTTTTGCCAACATGTGACTCTCAGCAGAAGAAGAGGGGAAAATTCAATATTAAATTACCTATAGGAATGAACAAATATGGAAAACCAGATGCATCTACAGCATAGTAAGTCTCTGCTTAGAATTCCTGGACAGTAAATGTTTGTTTAAATCATTTCTATCGAGTTATCTGTCTGTTTAGATTGGATTCAGAGCCACGAGTTACGTCTGGGCAGAACAGATGCACTATCTTGTTTGATGTGAATTCTGTACATTTGTGAGTTATTACATAACATCCTTTTATTTTGAATCTGTTTTCAATATTTTTTTGGGCTGAACCTACAATTATAATGTATTCGTTTTCAGTGTATGGGAAGCTACCAAACTAAATCATCTCCTTTATTCTCCTGTTGCCTTTACATCTCTTCTTGTGGACTCTCTTGCCATTTTTTTATTCCATTTTTGAAAACCCATATTTACAGTTTGGATCAAAGGAAATTTCTTCTTGTTATTAGTTGGAACAGCAAGAAAAAAAGTTTTTTGAAAAGTTCAATCTTCAACAAAGGAAATAATAATGGGAAGGGCAGGAGGAAGTAAGACTGATGAAGAATATACATTTTTACCAAATGCCATAGTAGCAATCAAAGTAATTACAGTGAACTGGAAAATCCTGGAGCTCAATCATGGCTGTCTTTTCTTTGAATATATATCTAAAAAAGTGGGCTTGCTGCTTAAATGGAATATGGGCTCACAGCTTAGACAAACTGCATCTTGAGAAAAAATACACACAATTTTTGTTTGTAGCTTGGTTCACATGTAGCATGGTTTATTGAATGAACTTCGGGGTCTACTAAACCATAAAAAGAGGATTCAGGCATCACATTAAGCAAATAATAAGCAAAATGGCTTAATGTTAAATATGAACCTAAGCTTCAGAAAGGCAACACAATTTTTTAATTTTACTCAAAACTTACTAAAAGCTGGGACTTCTGGTTTGCCATCGCAGATACCGCAGACGCTGGAAGGCGAGGTCCGTCTTCCGTGTTCAGTTTCACTTTGCTGGGGGACCCTAGAAAGGGTCGAAAGTCGCCCTGTAGGGGTGATGAGCAAGGAGGGGACCTCTGCTTGATCATGGGAGGGCGGCAGCCCTTTTGCTCGATCTGGGGCAGCCCTCCAAACCAGCGGAAATAAGACTGGCCATAGTAATATGACCTGTCACTAGGCTGCAGACACCCGAAGTCAAACTTACCACCAAGCACTTCGAAAGCAACACGGATGAAACTGGGTGAGATCCGATCTTCTCTTTACTCTAAGTACTTTCTTTTCCTGTAAAAGCTGCCTGAAGTATCTTTCCCCCTGTGATGAGAGAGGGAAGGGAATTTCTATTCCAACATCTAAGAATAGCAGTGACTGATTACCCAGGGGAATTAAAGCACTAAAAGAACAACTTTAATTTAATTGGATTTATATGTTCCTGAAACTTGGGGTCTAAAAATTTTCCTATTTTTATGGGAGACTTTTGCTTTTATCTACAAAAAAAAATTGGAAAAAGGATTATAAAAATTTTGGACTTAAAAAACCTTAAATGGCATTGGTGAAATCTTGTGGTTTGATATTACAAATTATTATTTCCTAAAAGAGACTTGGCTCGAAGCCCAGACCTTATATAAGACTCTTCTGACCTTGGCACCACCTGTGAGAAATTCAGCTGTAAGAGAACCAGCTGGGCAGCATAACTGGCCTACTTGAACTGTGAATGTAAACCTTTACTGACTTTCAGAATTATATGTGGGGAATTGCTTTCCTATCTCTTTATTTGAGGAATATTGTTTACTATATGAGATGATGAAATACCTTGGACTATAAAATCTTGCTTGACAAACAATTTCTACTATAAATATTATTTACAAACACGTGAAAGAGATGGATAAAGACCAGGAAAAGATCCTTTCCATGTTGAAAGCAATGCATGAAACTATTCTTTCAGCTTGTGATAAAATAAGACCTAATATAAAAGATCAAGATGCCAGCTTAGATACACAAACCCAAACTTTGACTACAACCAAAGAACTAACAATGCAGAAGATAACAGAAGAAGTGGAACAATCAAATATTAAGACAGAGGACTCATTGTTAACTAACTAGTGACTAAATAGGTAAAAACATGGTATCAAACATGCATAACTATAAGGTAAATATAAAAACATGCACAATTATAACATAGATAAACAAGTGTTACATCAAACAATGCATAAACACAATACATAGTTTGAGGTTCAATCTTCTAGTTTGATCTTCATCAGCAACGGGACCAAATCGGTGATCAGTCTGGTGCAAGAGTCTTTGAGTCACAGTCTGACTCATGTGGTGTCACGATCTGGACCTCATCTTGGCGAACTAGTCCATCAAAACTGGTTGGGCCTGGTGCACAAGTCCCATGGGCCAATAGTTCTGGTATGCTTTCTTGTCTCTCAGCAATACAAGGTCTTCTTCCTGTAAAAGAAACTGGAACCAAATCTGGAACAAAAGAACTGGAACCCAAAGTTTCTCAGGAACAAAGGAACCTGGATCCACAGGATGCTCAGGAACCGAAGAATCTGGAACCACAGGAAACTCAGAAATGGCAGCAGCTGGAAAAACAGGAACAGCAGGAGCTGGAGAATCAGGAACATCAGCAGGAGCTGGAGAATCAGGAACAGCAGGAGCTGGAGAATCAGGAACATCAGCAGGAGCTGGAGAATCAGGAACAGCAGGAGCTGAAGAATCAGGAACAGCAGGAGCCAAAGGGTCTGGAACCACCAGTGGAGCATTGAAGATGGCTGCTGTTGTTGTGAAGACTTCATGTGTGGCGTGGGTGTCTTTGACGACACAGAGTCCATGATTTTTCGGGGTATGCCAATCATGCGCTCCCACGCTTCGCCCATGTGATATGCATGGGGAGGGTAATTTTTGGCCTTCAGACATTTGTCAATCACTGGATCATGACAAATATCTTCAATAGTCTGTAAGTCTTTGCAGGCTCCTACAAGGCTAACTCTTGGGATGCTAAGACAAGTGATCAAGATGATCAAAACTATGCCCAATCTCAGGTGTTTCCGCTTAGAGGAGGGTTTGAAGCTTATTGGTTGAAATTTACTGGGTGCCTGAGGTTGAATGTTGGTATGTTGATCTGGAGCTGGAAGCATATAGCATTTTGGTCTTTGTGGCATCAGGCTGTCTGGACAAGCCAAGAACTCAGGACCTTCTAGCCAGATCAATTCTGTTAACTGTGTGGCAAGGTTGGGCTACTTAACTTGATTCACAAGGTTCTTATTTGTTGGCACATGTTGCCATTGTTCAGTGTTTAGAGATGTTTCAATCTTTTCTACTCTATTCTCTACATAGACATAGAAGGGTCTGCTTTATTTGTAGATGTAGCTTGACATCACCTTGCTGTCTGCGTAGAAGGTGGTAGACTGTAGTTCAAGTCACAATGTCTTCACTGTCGAGTTTGTGAGCTTTACAGCCAAAGTGGTACCACATAGTTCTAACCTTGGTACGGTGTGGCCTTGTTGTATTGTTAGTCTTGCTTTTCCAAAGAAGGCACTGAGACTGCAGCTCTCCCAGCTAATGGACTCTGGTGTATCTTATGGTTGCAATCAAAACGACGTAAGTGTGGCTCTCCCCGCTGTAGACTGTGATGCATCTTAAGGCTGCATTTACCTTCATTGACACAACTGAGGAAGCGTACAATTCTTTCCTTTTTTAAATAAAGATTTTATTGGTTTTTTTTAATCAACATATGTTAATTTTTCCAATCAACAAGTTGTCTGGAGTTTGCTATACTAATACATGTTCAATTCCTAATCCTTTATTCTTTCCTCTAGCCAAGAATAAAATAGATCCCAAATTTGATAGTAGTCTGTATCTTCTTTATCTTTCAATCTCATAGTTAATCTGTCCATCTCTGCACATTCCAATATTTTCCTGATTATTTCTTCTTCTGATGGCAATCCTTCATTCTTCCAGTATTGTGCAAAAATTATTCTCGCTGCTGTAGTGATGTGTAAGATTAAATATAATTTCTGCTTATTAGTCTTTTCAGGCATAATACCTAGTAAAAAAAGTTCAGGTTTAAAATCCACTTGTTCACCCAATATTTTTTCTAACCACATATGTATCTTTCTCCAATAGGCCTTTGCCTTACCACATGTCCACCAAATGGGATAGTACGTGCCTATGTTATGTTTACATTTCCAACATCTATCTGACATATTTTTAAACATTTTTGCTAATGTTGCTGGCGGCAGGTGCCATCTATAAAACATTTTATACAGATTTTCTTTGTATGAAGTTGACATTGTTAATTTGTAGTTTCTCTCCCATAACATTTGCCATTTTTCTAATTCTATATTATAGCCAAAAAAAATTGGTCATCTTGTCATTGTTTCTTTCACTTGTTCACTTTCCATATTCAAAATTAACAAAAAGTTATACATTTTCTTAATTAATTTCTCATCTGAGGTTAACAAAATCTTATCAAACACAGTTTGATCCTTATAAAATCCATACATTTTTACATCTTTTTCATATCTACTTTGTATCTGTAAATGTGCCCACCAAGACAAGTTAATTCCCTGATTTTCTAGTTCTTGTTTAGATTTTAATTTCCCATCAATATTATATGTCCATATTTTTTCAAAGTCTACCAAGTTTGGATGTATAAATGCCTCCATTGTTGATAACCACCTTGGAATTTTTAAATATATTTTAGCTTTAATTTTTTCCCACACTGTTGACAAGGCATTTCTTATAAAATGATTTTGAAAATACTTATGGACTCTGTTTTTCCCATACCATAAGAAAGCTTGCCACCCCAATTGTAAATCATGTCCCTCTAGATACAACAACCTTTTATTTCTAAGTGTTTTCCACTCTTTCACCTATGTTAATACAGATGCTTGCTAATACAACGTCCATTCCGGCAACGCAAAACCTCCATTTTTCTTAGCATCTTGTAATGTTTTCATCTTAATTCTAGCTTTTTTCCCCTGCCAAATAAAGTTCAAAATTAATGAATTTAAATCTTGAAAGAATTTTCTCTCAAGTTTTATCGGAATCATTTGAAATAAAAATAAAATCTTTGGCAACACATTCATTTTGACTGTAGCAATTCTTCCTAATATTGACAGCTGCAGATTTTTCCATCTTTCCAAGTCTAGCTTTATTTGCTTCAATAATTTTGTATAATTGTCTTCTTTTATTGACGAACACTTAGCCGAAAGATGAATACCTAAATATTTAACTTTTTTCACTATTTGTACCTCTGTTTTCTCTAGTATTAGCCTTTTTTGTTTATCTGTGAGGTTCTTTACTATTATTTTAGTTTTTTCTTTATTTATTTTTAGTCCTGCCATTTCTCCATATTCTTCTATCTTTCCCCATAGTTTAGGAATCATCTCTAAAGGTTCTTCCAAGATAAACACTAAATCATCAGCAAATGCTTGTAACTTACATGTTTCATCTTTTATTTTCAATCCTTTAATTTCTGTATCCTGTCTTATCCTTCTATTTAGTACTTCCAAAGTAAAGATAAATAATAATGAAGATAGTGGACACCCTTGTCTCATACCTTTTCTTATCTCAAAGCTCTCAGTATAATCTCCATTCACTATCACTTTTGCTGTCTGGTTGCTATATATTGTTTTTATCATATTTATAAAATTATTTCCAAAATACATTATTTGTAATTGCTGAACCATAAATTGCCAGGAAACATTATCAAACGCCTTTTGGGCGTCTAAAAACACTAATGCTAATTGTTTCCCTGGATGTAATTCATAATATTCTAATACGTCCATTATCACCCTTAAATTGTTTTTAATTTGTCTCTTCGGTAAAAAGCCGTTTTGATCTGGATGTATAAATTCAACTAAGTATTTTTTCAATCTCTCTGCCATTATTGAAGTAAAAATTTTGTAATCCACATTGAGTAATGAAAGCTTCTGGTTTGGCAGAGAATGAGACAGACATGGGAGGCTGGATCTCCAGCCTCTCAGTCCGGTTTCGCTTCACCTAGTGTCTCTTAAAGGGATGGAAAGTTGCCCTGGAGGGACAACAAAGAAAGAGGGATATTTCAGGAGTTTGGATCTGGTGGCGACCAATCTGGGCATACTGAAGCCCCCTCTAAAGGGGTGGAAGAAAGGCTGCTGGGAGAGCCGAGGCAGCCCAAGTTGTCTGCAGCCAGAAGGGAAGCTATGAAAAACAGCTGATTTCCAACAACATGCTATGTCTGGGTGAGCTGAAGTCTATTCCTTCTCCTTGTGATTGAAAATGTTGAGACCCTTGTTAATAGCTGATCAGATTGCAATTAATTTGCAGTATATGAAACATAATACATTTTGTAATGCAAATAAACCTGGTAGGTGGTTGGCTTACCAACTACGAAAGAAACAGAAATCAAGGATTATAGAGAAAATAAATTATAAAGGTAAAGAAGTCTATCAACAAAATTTGATTAAAAGGAGTTTTTTAGACTTTTATTCAAAGTTATATGCTAGTGAAAGTATACAAGTTTCAGATATAGAAAAGTATTTACAGGATGCACATTTTCCTAGACTTTCAAATGATCAACGAGATGAGATGAATGGTTTAATTACTTCTGAAGAGATTGTTTGGGCAATTAAGCAATTAAAGGTTGGTAAGGCTCCAGGTACAGATGGATTAACAGCAATTTACTATAAAATGTTATCTGAAGAAATGATAGAACCATTGAAGGACCTTTTTAATAATATTCTGTTGGGAGCAGAGGTACCTCCATCTTGGAAAAGGGCATTTATATCATTGATCCCAAAGGAGGATCAAGATTTGGCTCAGCCTAAAAATTGTAGACCTATATCTCTTTTGAATACAGATTATAAGATTTTTTTCAAAAATATTGGCAAACAGATTAATGCAAGTTTTGAAGCAATTGATCCATACTGATCAATCTGGATTTATAACTGGAAGATATATGAAATATAATGTAAGACAAATTGTTAATTTAATTGAGTACTTGGACAAGAACAATCAAATCCCTGCGGCTTCGATATTTTTGGATGCTGAAAAAGCTTTTGATCAATTAGATTGGCCATTTTTATTGAGAGTAGTAGAGAAAATGAATTTTGAGGATAAATTTGTGTATGTTCTTAAGGCTATATATCAACAACAATCTGCACAAATTAATGGGGGATTAACAGAAACATTTAACATTGAAAAGGGTACTAGACAGGGATGTCCTTTACCCCATTGTTATTTGTTTTAACAATGGAGATTTTACTTATTAAAATTCGAGAATCACCTAGAATAAAGGGAATAAAAATAAATAAGAATGATTATAATTTGAGAGCTTTTGCTGATGATTTGGTTGTGACATTATCTCAACTGACAGATTCGGTTAGGGATCTGGTTGAAATTTTAACTCAGTATGGGAAGGTCTCTGGTTTCAAGGTAAATAATAATAAGACTAAAATATTATCGAAAAATATGTCTATGAAGGAAAAGGATATCTTGGCTAAATTAACAGGTTTTGAAATAGTGAGTAAGGTTAAATATTTAGGAGTATATATTACAGCTTCTAATGTAAATTGCATAAAAATAATTATGAGACATTATGGGTTAAAGTGCAAAAGGATTTAAATGATTGGAAAAAATTACAGTTATCTTTGTTGGGGAGAATCTCAGCAGTTAAAATGAATATACTTCCGAAGTTTCTTTTCTTGTTTCAAATGATACCTATTTTGAAGAAAGATGCTAATTTGGAGGAACGGCAGAAGGGGATTAGTAAATTTATTTGGGCAGGGAAAAAACCAAGAGTTAAGTTTAAGATTATACAAGATGCACGGGAAAGAGGAGGACTTAAGGCGCCTAATTTAAAATTGTATTATGATGTGGTGGCTTTAACGCTGATTAGTGATTGGCTCAACTTAACAAATAAAAATATCCTTTCTCTTGAGGGATGGGATTTATTATACGGATGGCATGCATATTTAATTTATGACAAAAAAGTAGATCAGGTTTTTAAATCCCATATTTTGAGAAGTGCTTTGTTGCGTGTCTGGAAGAAGTATTATTATAGGTTAAATTATAAGATTCCAGTTTGGGGGATTCCTGGACATGCGATAGAGGGAATGTCTAGGGGAGTGAATTTGGATAGGATTTCTTATAAGGAATTACTTAGTTTGGTAAGGAAGGATTGGCAATTAAAGTCTTTAACTGAGCCGAAGCAAGAAAATATTGTACACTCTTGGTTTCAATATAATCAATTATTTGTTAGGTGGAGTTTAGATCAAAAGGTTGGTATTACTTTAGAGGATGTGAATGTGGTAAAACAAATTAAAGATCAAACTCGAGCCCATATAAAGAGAATTTATAATGTTTTAATAGAATTGGATTCTGAAATGGAGTTAGTTAAAGATTGTATGATTAAATGGGCTCAAAATATTCAAGAGTTGATTTTATTGGATACATGGGAGACAATTTGGGTTAGAAATGTAAAATTTACTCAAGTGCAAAATTTAAGAGAAAATTTTTATAAAATGTTTTATAGATGGCATTTGGATCCCCAAAAGTTGTCCTGCATGTATCCTAACTTACAGCCGAAATGTTGGAGATGTGGAAGTTTAGATGCAACCTATTTTCATATTTGATGGACTTGTAGAGATATAAAAGCTTTTTGGATTAGGATTTGGTGGAATATTCAAAAGATTTTTAAGAGAAAGATAAAGTTTACTCCACAATTATTTTTGTTGGGTATTATGGTTGATTTTGATGTTAAAGAAATTAATTTGATGCTGAATCTTATAACAGCTGCAAGATTATTGGTGGGGCAATATTAGAAGAAAAATTCTTTGCCTACTATGGAAGAATGGATACTTAAGGTGTCTAATTTAGCAGAAATGGCAAAAATCTCCGCCTATTTGAAGGACCATTCACAAGAAAAATATATTTCGGTCTGGAGAAGATGGATTGATTATATTCAAAAGAAATATGAGACTGAAAAGTATTATCTTGCTTATGAGTAGATTTTAGATTATTATTAATAGTTTAATATGGTTGAATTTATATTATTTTAGTGTTATGGTTTAATTATATTATTATTATTGTTTTTAATTAGTTAACATTTGTTTTGAAAAAGAGTTAAAGTATGTTATAGATTGATTGATAGTATAGTCGGGTAATGTTTGTTAGATTATGATTGTTTATTTGTTACCCTGTAATCAGCTCTGCGAAGTGGGGGAGGGGAGAAGGGGTGGGAGGGGTTTGGATTATATTGTATTAAATTTGTAAAACTTTTAATTAAAAAAAAATGTTGAGACCCTGAAAGGGAGAACTTGAAAGAGTAAAGACCCCCAAAGAGACTTTTTGAGCGGCAATTTAACATTAAGGGGAAATGTTAATGAATATCAAACTATTGTACTGGAGCGTGGAGACTGATAAATAAGCTGATAAATAAGCCAAGGAGGACATTTACTGGCAAAAAAATAAGAATTAAAAAGAGAGTGACCTTGGGAAGCTTGAAAACAAAACAAAGCCTTGGTCTGAGATAATAAGTGAAAAGGCTGTTTATAGCTATGCTTGTTGACATTGGCTAAAAACTAAATAGACATTATCTGGGGGGGGGGAGAACATTTTAGATCCAAGAAGGGACTGGAGGAGGTACGTTTGCCTCACAACAGCTGATTCCTGTTCACGCTTTGGATATAAGTTTAAGACTGTGACCCACAAGATGAGTACATCTAATATTTCCAGACTTGCAAAGAAAACCTCTTCAGCACCCTCTGTTGGACAAGCCAGTCCATCAACTCAGACTTCTGTTGGTACATTGCTACAGCATGACAAAGGAAGCACGGCTCAAGATGAAACACAGGCTTCTTTAAAATTAATTCAAGAAATCTTGCAGAGGAACCATGAAGAAACACAAAGTAAACTGGAGAAAGTAAGCAAAGAAATTCTGGATATAAATGCACAATTTGAAGCTCAAAATCAAAAGATCATTAAAAATGAACAGAAAATCCAGAAAGTGGAAAATAAAACTGAAGATATTGACAAAAAGGTGGAAATGTTATTGCAAAAGAATGAAGGACTGGAACAAACAAATCAAGAGCTAGAACAGGCTATGGCAATGGTAGAAATGAGAGAAGCTGAACATTATTTGAGGTTTCAAAATATTCCTGAAGATAGAGAAGAAAATATAGAAATGGTGATTATTGAGTTGTTGGCAGAACTTTTAAACACAGACAGAGCAGACATTCAGAATGAGATGGATCAAATATTCTGTATGAATTCAAACTATGCAAGAAAAAACAGATTACCAAGAGAAGTGCATGTGAGGTTCATGAAGAAATCAACAAGAGATGAAGTACTGACAAAAGTGAGAGAGGAAACCTTACAACATAAAAATAAAGAAATTGTGGTCCTAAAACAGATACCCAGGAGAGTAAGGGATACATGGAGACACTACCATTTTCTAACTACAAAATTGATTGCCAAAGGCATAAATTTCAGATGGCTAATGCCAGAAGGCATTTTAATAAACTGGAATAATACAAGATATCGACTGGGTTCAATATGGAAAGCAGAGGACTTTGAAGTAAGAAATAGAGCAATCTTGGATGAAGGATTGCATCAACAAGAGGATAAGCAGATGGGAGAGAAGGCCCAAGGAGCAACGGCACAAGCAGAACAACAGAAGGAGAAAGATAATAATAATAATAATAATAATAATAATAATAATAAACCCCCAGTGAGGCACTACCTTGACGTGGTTGTGGGGCTTGTGTACTCTGAGGAAGATGAGAGCTATGCCAGAGGTTCAACCATACTGGACAGGTCTCATCAGAGGAGTCAGACAAAGAGTGTCTCTCCTATAAAAAATATGGTGAGACGTAAATTTCAGAATGCCATACCGGCTCGGACGTCGCCCGGGTTAACAAGGTCCGCACTAGATATTGGAGTTCCTGGATATCTGGTGAAAAATGGGTTACAGGACTCAGGACTGTTGGCTGAGCAACCAGGGCCAGCAGCTGCAGAACTACTGGAAGAAAAGGTGTTTACCCGTCGCAGATACACAGTGATGGAAAACAAAGAAATAATGATCTGTTACTACAGATCAAGTCCAACAAGACGAGGATATCTAAAACGAATGCACGAATTCTGGAAAGAACAACATCCAGAATCAGAAATAACAGAACAGAGACTAGCAGATCAACGCCGATTTATAACACGAAATAAAGTATTTACAGAAACAGAATTGGACGAACTGCAAAGGTTTACCCAGGGCAAAGAAATCAAAGCCTTACAAGAAGTAATTCAGAATGTAGAGGCAAACCAGGGGGAGTTGGCAGTGAAAGAATCCAGTAGAGATATACAACTGTTCTCATTTGGAAACCAGGCACCTCTTCCTCAGGAAGAACAAAACCCTCTAACTAAAGAAATAAAAGAATTGAAACAAAGAATAACTGAGCATCTAGAACAGCACAAAAACAACAGAATAAGGCTGCCTGCATTGAAGCTTGTTCCAAAGAAACAGCTAGCACAAGCATTAAAAGATGCAAATACTGCAATATCAAGTATAAGCACCAATTCACTGCAAGAAACAAACCAACTAATGTACAGCACAGCTGCAGTTATAACAGAATACCTGGGATGCAAAATCAACAAAAAAGAAAAACAAACAAACAGTGCACCACAAAAATGGAAGGTTAGACTAGAAAATAAGATCAGCAAGTTAAGATCACATGCAAGCAAGCTAGAACAGATGAAAGAAAAGAAGCTGAAGAACAAGAAGACCAAAGAATACCTAATCAAGAAATACCACTTAGAAACAAGGAAGATCAAGGAAGCACTGGAAATAATAAAGCAACAAATAACAGCTATAGCCAGGAAAATCAGTAGATATGAAGCTCGAATTGCAAACTATAGGCAGAACCTCCAATTTCAATCCAATCAGAAACGTTTCTACCAATCCATCAATGGAGAAACTGCAAGGAATCAGTCAGTACCTGACAAGGAAGAAACAGTGCAGTTCTGGAAGCAGATATGGGATAACCCAAAGAAATACAACAAGGATGCGGCTTGGTTAAAAGAGGTGGATGCAAATAAAACAGAAGTTGAAATGAAAGAACTAGTAATAACAACAAAAATGGTAGAAAAAAGAGCAAAGAAAATCAAAAATTGGTCAGCACCAGGTGAAGATGAACTGCATGGGTTTTGGTTGAAACATCTAACTGTTATACACCCACTCATTGCCAAGCAGTTCAACAATATACTACAAGGAGGAGAAATTGAAAAGTGGCTAACAACTGGGAAAACCTACCTAATAATGAAAAATCCAGCAAAAGGGGCAACACCAGGTAACTACAGGCCAATTACCTGCTTACCAACAACTTCAAATTACTAACTGGTGTGGTAGCTGATGCAGTACAACAGCATCTAGTTGAAAACAATCTCTTTCCACCTGAGCAGAAAGGAAACCGCCCCAATAGCAGAGGAACAAAAGATCAACTCCTAATAGACAAAATGATCTTGGAAAACTGCAAGAGAAGGAAGACCAACCTGAATGTGGCATGGATTGACTACAAAAAGGCATTTGACTCTCTGCCACATGATTGGATAATCAAGTGCCTAGAAATAACAGGAGTCAGTAGAAACATCAGAAAATTTGTGCAAAGATCGATGGCACAATGGAAGACACAGTTGCAGATCAATGGTGAGAAGCTGGGAGAGGTTAATATCAAGAGAGGAATATTTCAAGGAGATTCATTATCACCATTACTATTTGTTATTGCACTGTTTCCTCTGTCAACAATACTGAATAACTCAGGACATGGCTATCAAACATCAAAAACATCTGCCAGACTATCCCACCTCCTTTACATGGATGATCTGAAGCTGTATGGAAAAACATCATCTGAAATAGAATCGCTGCTCAACACTGTCCGTATATATAGCCAAGATATTGTAATGGAGTTTGGCTTGGACAAATGTGCCACACTTACTATCAAACAAGGAAAAATAGTGAAAACTGAAGGAATCAAGATGCCCCACGAAAATAACATTAAGAGTCTGGATGAGGAAGAATACTACAAATACTTGGGTATCCTTCAAGCTGACAACATCAAGCACACTGAAGTCAAGAAAAAGATTAGAGGTGAATACATCAAGAGAGTGAAGAAGATCTTAAAATCCAAACTCAATGGAGGAAATACCATAAAGGCAATCAACACCTGGGCAATCCCAGTCATTAGGTACACAGCTGGAATAGTGGACTGGACTCAAGCAGAACTAAAAGCAATGGATAGGCAGACCAGAAAAATAATGACAATGAATCATGCCCTTCATCCACGCAGTGACATTGATAGACTTTATCTACCAAGGCAAATAGGTGGGCGTGGAATGCTACAAGTACATCAGATGGTTGAAGAAGAAAAAATGGCTTTGGAAGAATATCTGAAGAACAATGATGAAGATGCACTGAAATTAGTATATCAGGAAGGCTTACTAACTACTGGAGAGACCAAACTGGCCTACAAGAAAGACCAAATGAAGAACAGAATAGAGGCATGGGAAGACAAAGCACTACATGGCCAATACATGAAAAAAATAGCTGGGAAAGCAGATAATAATAAAACCTGGCAATGGCTAAGAGCAGGAAAATTGAAGAAAGAGACCGAGGGACTAATTCTGGCTGCACAAGACCAAGCCTTAAGGACAAATGCATACAAAGTCAAAATTGAGAAGACAGCAACAGACAGTAAGTGCCGCCTATGCAAAGAAGCTGAAGAAACAGTGGACCACTTGGTAAGCTGTTGCAAGAAGATTGCACAGACTGATTACAAGCAGCGGCATGACAAAGTAGCAACAATGGTGCATTGGAAGATCTGCAAAAAATATCATTTGCCTGTAAGCAAAAACTGGTGGGATCATAAAATAGAGAAAGTCATAGAAAATGATAAAATTAAACTGCTCTGGGACTTCAGAATTCAAACAGACAAGCACCTGCAACATAACACCCCAGACTTAACAATTGTCGATAAGAAAGACAAAAAAGTCTGGATAGTGGACGTGGCAGTGCCTGGAGATAGCAGAATAGAAGAGAAAGAACTGGAGAAGATAACAAAATACAAAGACCTACAAATAGAAATAGAAAGACTGTGGCAAAAGCAAGCAAGGGTAGTACCAATAGTCATAGGCTCCTTGGGTGCAATCCCAAAACAACTGGAGCACCACTTGAACACCATTGGCATTGACAAATTTGCTATTAGTCAATTGCAAAAGGCGGCCTTATTAGGAACTGCTTCCATCCTGCGACGATACCTGTAATACCATCAAACATCCACATCTGCCTATCCCAGGTCCTGGGTAAGGACTCGATATGTAGACAAAATGCCAAATCCAGTCTGAACATCTGGCTGACTGTGCGATGAATGATAATGATAATAATAATAATAATAATAATAATAATAATAATAATAATGTCAAAATTGAGAAGACAGCAACAGACAGTAAGTGCCGCCTATGCAAAGATGCTGAAGAAACAGTGGACCACCTGATAAGCTGCTGCAAGAAGATTGCACAGACTGACTACAAGCAGTGGCATGACAAAGTAGCAACAATGGTGCATTGGAAGATCTGCAAGAAATATTATTTGCCTGTAAGCAAGAACCGGTGAGATCATAAAATAAAGAAAGTCATAGAAAATGATAAAATTAAACTGCCCTGGGACTTCAGAATTCAAACAGACAAGCACCTGCAACATAACACCCCAGACTTAACAATTGTCGATAAGAAAGACAAAAAAGTCTGGATAGTGGATGTGGCAGTGCCTGGAGACAGCAGAATAGACGAGAAAGAACTGGAGAAGATAACAAAATACAAAGACCTACAAATAGAAATAGAAAGACTGTGACAAAAGCAAGCAAGGGTAGTACCAATAGTCATAGGCTCCTTGGGTGCAATCCCAAAACAACTGGAGCACCACTTGAACACCATTGGCATTGACAAATTCGCTATTAGTCAATTGCAAAAGGCGGCCTTACTAGGAACTGCTTCCATCCTGCGACGATATCTGTAATACCATCAAACATCCACATCTGCCTATCCCAGGTCCTGGGTAAGGACTCGATAGGTAGACAAAATGCCAAATCCAGTCTGAACATCTGGCTGACTGTGCGATGATCCATATAATAATAATAATAATAATAATAATAATAATAATAATAATAATAATAATAATAATAATAGTAAAGTTGGAAGGGACCTTGGAGGTCATCTAGTCCAACCCCCTGCTCGGGCAGGAAACCCTACACCATTTCGGACAAATGGCTGTCCAGTCTCTTCTTAAAAACTTCCAGTGTTGGAGCATTTACTGCTTCTGGAGGCAGGCTGTTCCACTGATTAATTGTTCTAACTGTCAGGAAGTTTCTCCTTAGTTCTAGGTTGCTTCTCTCCTTGATTAGTTTCCACCCATTGCTTCTTGTCCTGCCTTCAGGTGCTTTGGAGAATAGCTTAATTCCCTCTTCTTTATGGCAGCCCCTGAGATATTGGAACACACAGGTGAAGGAGAAGGAACTGCTAGAGAACAAAGGACTACAAGATCAACTAGACCAAAATATAAGTAATGAAAGAGGAAATGGAGAAAAAAAATGAAATTTTTTCGGTAAACATAAATGGACTAAACTCCCCAACAAAAAGAAATAAAATTTTTAGGAAACTTCAGAAATTAAATATAGATATAATCTGTTTACAAGAGACACACATAAAAAAAAACATTATAAACTGTTGGAATACCCGAAAATGGGGAAGCTTCATTATACATCAGCACAACAAAAGAAACGAGGAGTCTCTACGTTAAAGAGACAATAGATTCTAAATTAATATATTCAGATGAAGAAAGAAAAATTGTAATGGTTGAAATATATTTACATCAAAAACAAATACTGTTAGTGGCAATTTATGCCCCAAATGATAATCAAGAAAAATTTTATCAAAAATTACACAGGAAATTAATAGGAATGGAATACCAAAATATTTGTTTAATAGGAGACTTTAATATGATAGTAGATGGAACAATGGATTATAAAAGTAGCAAAACAGGAAAACCCGTAAGAAGAAGACTACCCAAGACATTCTTTGATATGGCAGAAGAAATTGGAATACAAGATGTCTGGAGAGAAACCAATCCTCAAAATCGACAATATACTTTTTACTCAAATAGCCATAAATCTTGGTCAAGAAGTGACATGATTTGGATGACTTCTGAATTAAAGATGGATATACAGGAAATTGAGATAGAAATAGGCACATGGGCAGATTATAAGCCTTTAAAAGGTACATGGAAAGGAATACAAAAAAAAAACAAGATGGATTTTAAATCAATCTACACTAAAAGACAAAGAATTCATAGAGGTGGCGAAAAGAGAAATGGAATTCTTCTTTAAAGAAAATAAAGAAGATACATCACTACAAAATGTATGGGACACAGCTAAAGCGTATTTTAGAGGTATAGCTATAATGTATATGGCAAAGAAAAATAAACAGAGAAGATAGTAATATTTATTATTAAAAGAAAAATTTAGAAAGTTAGAGACAGAATTACAAGAAAATCCACAGAAAAAGACTTTGAAAAGAGAAATGGAAATAATAAAACATAAACTGAATTTGAATAAAAATTGGCGGAACAAATAAAGAGAGCAAAACAAAATTTCTTTGAAAATGCCAATAAGCCAGGAAGATGGCTAGCTTATAAGTTCAAAAAACAGAAAGAGAAGAAAATAATACATAATTTAGTAGATGGGAAAGGTCATTTACAATTTTAAAAGGAAGAAATAAAAAAGATAATTAAGAAATATTATAAGGAATTGTATGGTAAAGAGGAGGCTGCAAGAGAGAGAATTGCTCAATAGCTAGAAGAAAGTAAATTGCCAAAAATTCCAGAGACATTCAAAACTATGTTAGAAGAAAGAATAACAATGATGGAGATATTAGAGGCTATAAAATGAGAAAAAAATGGGAAAACACCAGGCCCAGATGGGCTACCGGCAGAACTTTATAAAAATGTACAAGATACATTAAGCGAACCACTGAAAGATGTTTGTAATGGACTATTGTTAGAGGCCAAACTTCCATACATGGGTAGAAGCAAATATTACTTTGATATCAAAAGAAGATTCAGACTTGACTTGACCGTGTACAATTCTTTCCTTTGTACGCTGGCGGGTGAGCTGGAGACATGCATGCGCTGCACTTGCATACTCTGGGGACATCTTGGGAGTACACTCCATAACTCCCAGTCTTGTTTCTGTTCTGGCAGACACGGCTCATCCCAGTGTGTGTTGGTCAGGGAGGACGCGCGTAGCCACAGATATTGTTTGTCTTCTATGGACAAGATTAAGGTGTTGTGATTCTTACTGGTCTGCAACACTGTTGCTTCTAAAACAGGTTTGGTTGTCACAAGCGTGAAGTGTTCTTGGTGTGATTTTAGGTGGGAAACTCTTCCATTACTGGGAATAGAGGTTGTCGAGATATTCACCTGGGTTGAAATTTGTGGTTAATTGACACAAACTGTCCCTTCTATGGCCCATCTGAGTTCCGTCTTAATGGCTACTGGGGTTCCTGGTGGACCTTTGATTCTTTCATCAGAACCAATTGACTCCGGGGCATCTCATCCCACCATGAGTAGGATTTCGGCTACAGGATCTAGAGGAGAGATTAAATTGGCTATGTGCGCCAAGTGAGGTATTTTTCTTGCCACCTCTGGTGTTGAAATTTCGCTGCGAACATCTGGTAAGGTCTCCCATTCCAATACTGATGGTAACAGGAAATGTGAACTTCTGTCTATCGATTCTATGCGAAGACCTGTGATTTTCCTCCCCGCTGTGCGCATTGGTACTGTGCACATATTTATTGTGAAATGCTTTAGTTCACTTGGGAGGTCAAAGAGGTCAAAAAAGGCAGGCTTAGCTATTGTGACCTTGCTGTGTGCATCTAGTATGATGTACATCTTTAAGCCCTTTCAGGTTGCCCATCAGGGTAGATTTTTGCTAGACAGACGGGTGAGCATGAAGGAGGGTGTGGTGAGTTGCCACATATATCTGTGTAGTACGTCCCGTACATTTCTGGGTGGTCTTTGGAGTCACTTCGAGTCTCTGTCGTCGTAGGAGAGGTCGAAGTCGCTTGTTGTGTCTCCTCAAAGGATTTCTTAGATTCTAAATACAAGGCTGCCGGGTGCTTGTCAGTGTTACACAGGTGGCATTTCACCCTGACTGAGCAATCTTTGGCCATGTGATCTATAGAGTCACAGCATTTGAAGCATATCCTATGTTCTTTGAGTAGCGCCTTTCAATCATCCAGGGATTTTTTCCCAAATTCTCTGCAATTGTTTGGAGAGTATGAAGATTTATGAATTGGACAAGTCAGGCCTTTTCTTGGTGGGCGAGGTTTGGAATGAATACTCCTCGGCATTTGTTCATCTGAAGTCTTCTTTGGCCGGGTGGTGACCTCTGTTTTATATACAGAAACAGGGGTTTTGCCCTGTGCATTTTGAACGAGATCCTTGGTTGCACCAGAAATTTGATTGCTCCGCTTGGTCGTTGGAAAATGTGTTTCACTGATGGAGAGGTATAGGGGATCATTGTAGAGTTCTGCCTGGTCATTGACAAATTCAGCAAGAACAGCAAAGGGGGGAACTCTATTTTGATTCTTTTTCCTATACTCTACAGAAATCTCGATCCATTTGTCACATATCTGCCATGGTAGTTTTTGGATGATAGGGTTTTGCACCCTGAACTGGTCAAGGCAAGCTAGTCCCAGCAAGGTAGGATCCTGTTGTGCTGTCTGTAGCTGAGTAAGGAGTGACGAGAATGTCTTCAGCTGGCAAAGTTCATTGATTCTCATTCTATGGAAATCGAAAACGTGGTCCAGGAGCGAGGACTCTGTCACTGTAGGTTCACCATAGTCCTTGTCGAGTGCAAGCCAAGCTTTTTTAAGGCCAATGTCTGGATTATCCAGATGGGATGCGAAGATGTTCTTCATTACATTTGCAGATTCTGGGCCTAGCCAGGATGTCAACTGGACGAGCTCCTCATCTGGCCCAGCACTTTCCTCGAGGATGATGTGCTTGAAGATGTGCTTCCACAATAAGTACCCTCTCCCTGGTTTGTTGGAGAATTTTCGCACACCTCTGGCTGCCATGTCCAACTTTCTTCCAACAAATGTTGGGGGATACATCAGTCCCATGTGTGGGTTGTAGTCAGGCGGAGGTGGTGCGTTGCTTCCGAGAGCTGGTTGGTTACTTTCTTCAGCGTGTTGTCTGCTGAGGGTACCTTGCCATGTCACGTGCGATGGACCTTGTTGGCTTGGTCTGAATTCCTCTGCACTGACGTTGAGCAGAGGGAACCTGACTTCTTGTGTGCTTACTCATTGGAGGGTTTCCCATCTTTCAGGTGGTGCATTGCTGGCTCCCTGGTAGGCTGGCAAAACTGGTGGTCGAGGTTCTCCTCTGTGGTCAGGTGTAGGGGCGGTTCCTCGGGATACTGCTTCCCGTTGTCTCAATATTGACTCCTTTCTGGCGAGCTCATCTCGGAGCCATTGCACTTCCTGCTGTGTAACCATTGCCGCTGTAGATGGACCCATCTGGTTGCCATCAGTGGTATGGTTTGTTGGGGTCAACGGATTAGCGACAGTGGGAAGATCTCGTGACCTAGATGTTGCGACATCAACTCTCTGGCTGATTGGCACATCTGGCCATTGGGATTCTGCTCCTTGTCCACTCAGTATTGGGGAACTTGCAGATAATTGCAACACTCTCATCTGTTCATGTTGAAATGCACTTTGGTTGTCCACATAGGCCTGCACATGGCTATGCCGATCTTCATTCTCCGGTTGTTCCCTATTGGGCAAGAAAGTGGTATGTTGGAGTGTTCTCTGAAGGTCTTTCGCTCTTGCTGTTTTGTCTGCCACTTCTTGTTAGCTTTGTACAAGCTCAAGCTCTTCTTGAGGGGCCTTTATTTTGGCTTTCATTTTAGCTGCTGCAGCTTTTTGTTTGGCCTCCATTTGAGCTGCTTCAGCTTTTTGTTTGGCTGCTTCAGCTTCTCGTTTGGCCTCCATTTGAGCTGCTTCAGCTTTTCATTTGGCTGCCATTTGAGCTGTTCAGTTTTTCATTTGGCTGCTTCAGCTTCTCGTTCGGCCTCCATTTGAGCTGCTTCAGCTTCTAGTTTGGCCTCCATTCAACTTCTTCGATTTCCATCACTGCCAATTCCTTCTTTTTCTGCTGCTCCTCTTGTAACACGTGGAAGACTGCATTGGCAGATTCAGTATCGATGATTGCTTGCTCTGCCTGAGAAATTCAGGATGCTTGGCTATGACCAGAAGACGCTTTTGAATGGCGGCAGGTGCCTGTAACGTGAGATTGTTGTGACACACTGGAGTACGCCTAGGCTCGCAGTGAGTTGTGGCAAAAGGGTGAGGCTTTTCCAGAAGTGTGAGATGGAGCCACATGTGATCTCTGGGATGGTGCATGCAAATGGTGGGAAATTTCAGACTCGGCCCTCTCGACTGGTCTGTCTCTCGGGTGAGGCTCGGGCTCCGGGAGGCATTGTGAGCTCTCTAGAAACTTATTGCACTCCTTGTTTTTTAGCTTGAGGCTTTGCATCTTGCTATCGACTGTTGGATCTCCTAATTGCGCCTGAATCTCTTTGAGGTACCATTTGGAGTCCATCCATTGCGAGAGAGCGTCTTCCTTATCATGTTTCAATAAGTGCACACTTTCGAGGGAGAGCTCCTCCTTAGGCCTTTGGTAGAGTTTGCGTAATTTCTCCCAGTGTCTTTCATGGCACTTGTAGTTAGACTCCCATCTTTCCATCAGATGTGAGTGCATGGCTTCTGTAGGCTTTCTTTGTTGCCTCAGGTCATAGGGAACCTGGGATGTCTTTGGCCTCACTGAGGCTTGAGCATCAGCCTTTGTGTACAGGTCAAGGTTGGCTGTTTGCTGCATTTCTCCTTGGCTGACTACTTGGGGTGTCTCATCTAGGCTGGTTGGTTGAACCCCTTCTTCGAAATCAATGAGACACTCTGCCATGGCTAGGACAGGTTCAGTAAACTTCCTAGCTATTTTGAAGCAAATTTGATGAACTTCTCTCTTTGGCCACTAGGGGGTGCTACTTGCAGATCAGCTACTGGGGTGCTGTCTGTGGTGGAGGCACCACTGGGTGCGCTCTCCTGTGTGCGTGAGTACTTCAGCGAAGTTCACCCTTTGACTTCTAGGGGTCACTTCTTGCAGGTTAGTCACCAGGGTGCTCTTCCTTCGAGGTTCACCCTTTGTCCACTAGAAGGCTTTCTCTGTGCATGATTAAAGGCTTGCATGGAGTTTCTCCTTTAACCACTAGGGGGCGCTTGGAGAAAGGCTAGCTAAATTATTTCTTCTGAGAATCACATTGCATATCTGTGGCTATTGGAAGAATGCTGAGCTTCTACTAGCTCCTATAAACTCCCACCTGGTCATTAGGTTGCAGGCTGGGGACTGCTTGGGACTCTAAAATCCGCTTGGTCATCAGCTTTATGATAATAAGTAAGCTTAATTGCTGCCTTTTCTTCTCCTTAATTTGCCCTCAGCATAGTCACCACTAGAGGTAACTGCTTGCGTGAGTGATTACTTTGGGTGAAGTTCACTCTGTGCCCTCTAGGGAGTGTTGGTAGCTTTGGATGAATTCAGAGAACTTGCTCTTTAACTATCAGAAATTCACTCTGTGTAGTTAGAAAATTTCATTCAGTGAAGTACCTTCTTTCCCCTCTAGGGGGTGCTCTTAACTTGGCTTGATGCATTACCAGAGTGGAGGGGTGCCTTTCTTTCAGCAAGGATAAAATTGTTGAATAACTGTTATGTGCAGATTAGCCACCAGGAGTGGGCTCTGTTGTCCTGGTAGCCAAAGGCCTTTTTTCTCCCCATTGAGATTCTTAGCATTCCAAGGGAAGGGGGCTCTTCCTTTGAGTGAGTCAACTTACTCTCAGATTACTGGTTAGCTGACAAGATTAATTGCTTATTGCTCTCCTTGGTAATGAGGAATTAGCCTGGTTGCTAAGCCATGAGGCCAGGGGTTTTCAGGCAAGGAGAGCAGCATTTTGAGTTAATTTCTTCCCAAACGAATGCTTAGGGATCTTACTAACAAACAAATGCCTGTCAACAAAAGGAATCAGCATGAGATACAGGCATTTGAAACAATTTGTTCTCTTCTCCTTTTAAAACAGTTAAGAGTTAATTGCCTGCCTTTTTGGCTTCTGGCGACAGAAAGGGGAAGAGGAGGGAGCTGGCTGCCCAACACTCCTCTGATCTTAGAAACGCAGTCTTTATAGGAGGTCCTGTATTTGAGAACGATCTCTTTATTACTTTCCTTGGTAACCTGATTACTTCCCTTAGCAACAATCAGCCCGTTCACAGATTCGTGAGCGGGAAGGAGGTCAGCGTTCTTGTGGCAAGTTGTTTGAACGCTGAGACCTTTCCATTGAGTTTAGCAACACAGATAGTAATCTGTTGTCCTTTACTTTTAGCTGCTAGCAGATGGCTAAATTCTTCTTTTAAAGCTGATATACAGAAACGTATAATTTCTTACTGTTCTGATCCAGAGTTAAGTTACTTCATAATCCCAGATCATACAGATAACTCAATAAGAATGATTCCAAAACAGATAATTTATTCAGAAGGAAATACTTGCGTTTGTTGTGGATTCTTCTGTATATAGCAATCTGTTCATTCTTATAGGTAAGAAATTAATACTTCCTCCATACCAACTTCTAACATGGAATGGGGCCATCTGAGTCCTGCAGTAGCCTCATGCTATATCAGACAAAGGCATTCCATGGCCAGGATATCCTGTAAAGAGCTCAGTGACTCCTCCTATAAATCTGTTAAAATGAGATTACTGACTAGCTAAACTACATTACCCATAAGCCATCTCTTAAGGCAGCGGTTCTCAACCTGTGGGTCGCGACCCTTTTGGGGGTCGAACGACTGTTTCACAGGGGTTGCCTAAGACCATCAGAAAACACATATTTCCGATGGTCTTAGGAACCGAGACACCGCTCCGCATCCGTCTCCACAGGGCCTCCTCTGCCATTTGTGCAGAGAGAGACAGAGAGGCACTTTTGCTTTCCTTCTCTCTCTCTCTCAAGCGGACTTACCTCCTGCAGGGCTCCTGATTGACCCTGCACCTGGGTGCCCCACCCCCTGGGAGAAACGCGGCCAGGGCCTCGTGGCCTTGGAGCCACCCGGGGAAATCCCGGGATCCCTGTTGGAAGCAGCCCACTCAAGTCTCCGCTAAGTGGGCCAGCCTTCCCGCAAGCTGCGGCCCAAGGGAGACCAGCCCCCGCGATCCCCAGCCAGCCTGACCATTCGACCCTCTGGCCGGGAAGGTGTGCTGGAGTCCAGGCTGCTGGGAAGGAAGAAGGAGATTCAGCAAAGGTAGGAGAGGAGAGCCCCCTCCTACGGCCCAGCACTGGCGGCAGCTTCCTTGCCATCCTCTTCCTCCTCCCCTTCTTCCTCCTACTGCCCCCAAGGCAGATCGGGCGAGTGCCAGTACCAGGGCAAGAGGCCAGACACCAGACCCCACTGCGGCTCCATCGGATGGGTGGAGGGTGAGGCCGGGCAGCGTGGGGGCGGTGGGGACAGTGGCAGCGGTTTTCTCACCCTTCTTCTCTCCTTCCTCCTCCTGCCCCCAAGGCGACTCGGGCAGGCGCCGGGAAGAAGAGGGGTGCCTGGGGGGAGCAGTGGGCTGGCGGAAGGACTGGTGGGCCACATGGCACCAGCCCCCACCGTGGCTCCATTGATGGATGGAGGACCAGGCCGGGCAGTGCAGGGGTGGCGGGGACCCCCAATGATGCAGCAGCGGCCGCCTCTGCTGCCTCCCTGCAGGAGGAAGGAGAGGAGAAGGGTGAGAAAACCACTGCTGCCACTGCCGGCTGAGCTGAGCTGTGGTGCAGAGCCAGTCTCCATGCCTCCTGGTTTCCCAGCCGCGCTCCGACCCCGGCCACCCTCTGCACCGTGCAGGAGTCTCCCCCATACTGCCCAGCCCGCCTCCCTCGCCTTCGAAGGCCACCTCGGCCCTCTGGCGCCTAGCACGGCTGTGGGGCTGCCGTGCAGGAGTGGCTCCTTCCCGGCTTGCCGGGCTCCGGGCCTCAGAAGCAGCCAGGGGGCGGGGAAGAGGGCGAGGTGGCAGTGATGCCCACATGTGAGTCGGAGGCCAGCTGACCGGGCCAGCAATGGGGCCCTGAAATCAAAGGAGAAAACTTGTTTTGGAGCTGTAAGAAAGAATCCTGATCCCCCACCCCGATCCCCGCCACAAGCAGCACCAAAGTTTGGAAAAGCGCTGCTCCGGGACCCTTGGCTATGGGGGCAGGCTGGTGGCAGCTCTGCTCAGATATGGGGGACGAAAAAAAATGGCCGGAAGGGAAGAGAAATCATTCGAGCAGACTCCGCTTTGGATAAAGCTTCGCAGCTTGGAGTGTTTCGTTTGGAAACATTGGCATCAGTTTTAATCCAGGCATTTGTGCTTTCTTACCCCTGTGTGCGTGTGCCTTTGCGTTTTCCCCAGTGGTAGCCAAAAAGGGAGGGGAAGGGGCAACGGGAAGCATCCTTTGATACACCATTTACACTCCCGCCTTCCCAATCAGGCTTATTTGGAAATCGGTCTGATGGACCTGGCTTCCTCAATCAGCCACCGGGAGTTAAAATATCTTTCCCCGTCAAGCGCTATAAAGCACCTTTTCCTTCCTTCCTTCCTTCCTTCCTTCCTTCCTTCCTTCCTTCCTTTCCCCTTCAATTTCCTTCCTTCTCCATCTCCTTCCTTTCCCCTTCAATCTTCCTTCCTTCCCCTTCCCTCCCTCCCAACATTTTTGAGCAAGGAAGAGTAAGCTTCTCCGGCAAGCATTGCTATATTGTTTTTGTGACTAATCACTATGCTTTAATTATGTTCAATTCGTAGCAATGAAAATACACCCTGCATATCAGATATTTACATTATGATTCATAACAGTAGCAAAATTACAGTTATGAAGTAGCAACAAAAATAATTTTATGCTGGGGGGGGGGTCACCACAACATGAGGAACTGTATTAAAGAGTCGCGGCATTAGGAAGGTTGAGAACCACTGTCTTAAGGGAATAGCGCTTAACCTAATAAATACCAAACATTCTAACATACAGATCTACATGATCCAGAACAAGCCTGAATCCTCCATTTTCTTTCATTTCTTATAACATTTTCAATCTTTTTCTGGCTTTTTTCCCTTGTCAGATAAATTTCAAAATTAATACATTTAACTCATCAAAGAATTTTTTCTCAATTTTTATAGGTATTGTTTGAAACAAAAAAGTAGTTTTGGTAGAATATTCATTTTCACCATCACTATTTCCCCAAAATTGATAGTTGTAAATTTTTCCATTTTTCCAGGCCTAGTTTTATTTTTTTTAATAGTTTTATGTAATTATCTTATTTTATTGTTGCACATCTTGCTGTTAAATATATCCCCAGATATATTTACTACCCAAAGGTCTGTTTTTACTGACAGTTGGTCTTTTTGTTTGTCTGTAAAGTTTTTAATTATTACTGTAGTCTTTTCTCTATTTATTTTCAGTCCTGCTGCTTCTCCAAATTCTTCAATCTTTGTTAATAGTTTAGGGCTTGTCTCCAAGGGATCCTCTAGTATAAATACCAAATCATCCGCAAATACTTGTAGTTTATATTTTTTGTCTTTTATCTCCATTCCTTTAATTTCTGGGTCCTGTCTAACATTTCTATTCAACACTTCCAAGGTTAAAATAAATATTAATGGAGATAGTGGACACCTTTGTCTTGTACCTTTTTTAATATTAAAGTTCTCTGTAAAATCTCCATTCACAATTATTTTAGCCATTTGTCTATGATAGATTGTTTTGATTATATTTATAAAGTTTTGTCCAAAATCCATATAGCAGGGGTTCCCAATCAGGGGTGCGAGATGATATTCCAGAGGGTATGAAAACTTGGATTTTCAAAATTATAGTATACATGCATAATTCATTGCCATTATTTTGAATTTTTGTAAAGGGTGTAAGAATATATCAGAAGTGTTCTAGGGTTGCGGGGTATAGAAAAGTTTGGGAGCCACTGCCATATACCATATTTTCTGGTGTATAAGACGACTTTCTAAACCAGGGATTTTCAACCTTTTCACCCATTGTACCACTTTTAGGATATGGCAACATCCGAGTACCACCAGTCGCCTAGCAAGGTGTCAAAAACTTGATAACAAAAAAAAGGAAAAAAGTGATAAAGTACAGATAGTCCTCGACTTACAACAGTTCGCTTAGTGACTGTTCGAAGTTACAATGGCACTGAAAAAAGTGCCCCCAAGCCACAGCCGAGCAAGACAACTGCCGGCCCACCCAGCGGCGCTCTTCCTCCTGTCCGAGGCTTTCATTGTTGTGAGCATTTCTGTTGAGGATTGGCAGTGGGGGTGGGGTGGGGGGGTGTTTGGTTTTATTCCCCTCATCTGCTGGGTGGTTGCAGGTTTTGGTCACTTCACATGATCCTGGGACAGTGACCATCATAAATATGAATCAGTTACCAAGCATCTGGATATAAATCACAAGACCCTGGAGATGCTGCAACATTCTAGCTGATTGGCGCTTCTTCTGGGCTCAGTAGAAGTACCAGGATCAGCGCTGAGCTCCAGCTGGAGCCTGGCACTGCTCCTGGCGCTTCCACTGAGCCCTGACAGTCCCAAAGAAGTGCTGATCCTGGCGCTTCCGCTGAGCTCTGACAGCCTTGCAGCTCCAGCCATCTCTCGCTCAGGCTTGTGTGGTGCTGCCACCGGTTCAGCTCATTCCCCTCCCCCGCTACCACTTTTCTAGGATGGTTGTGTACCACCTGCCAGGTGCCAATGTACCACAGGTGGTACCTGTACCACAGGTTGAAAAGCCCTGTTCTAAACCATGCAAATCTTCTCCAAAGTCAGTGGTCATCTTATACGCCGAGTTGTCTTATACGCTGGAAAATACCGTATTTTCCAGCGTATAAGATGACTTTCTAACCATGCAAATCTTCTCCAATGTTGGGGGTCATCTTATACGCCAAGTCATCTTATACGCCGGAAAATTTAGTTGCTGTATCATAAATTGCCAGTTAACATTATAAAATATTTAAAAGGGGGGGAATGACATTGCCATAGGTGTATACTACAGACCACCCAACCAAACAGAGGAAATAGATGAACTTTTTCTAGTCAGCTAACTAAGGTATGTAGGAAGCACATCACAATAGTAATAGGGGACTTTAACTATCCTGACATCAACTGGGAGACAAACTCTGCACCAAGTGGAAGATCAAACAGGTTCCTGGCAAACCTAGCAGACAACTTCATCTCCCAAAAAGTAGAGAAGGGAACTAGGGGATTAGCCATTTTGGATCTAATTCTCACTAACAGAGATGAAATGATAGAAGGAGTTGAAGCCATAGGAACCCTGGGAGGAAGTGATCATGCAATATTAGAATTCATCATTATGGAAGCACAAGCAATAGAACACAGTCAAACTAGAGTCTTGGACTTCAAGAGAGCTAATTTCAATAAACTTAGAGAGGGCTTGGGAAGGATTCCATGGATGAGAATCCTCAAGGGGAAAACAACTCAAGAAGCTTGGGAAATTTTGAAAAATGAGATAATAAAAGCACAGTCTAGCACAATACCAACAAAGAGGAAAAACAACAGCTCTCAAAAGAAACCAGCATGGCTGCATAAAGAACTCTCTGACAAATTGAAAGATAAAAAGGACAAGTATAGAAAGTGGAAAGAGGGGAACATAACTAAGTCAGAATATCAGCAAATAGCCCGAGCCTGCAAAGATGAAGTGAGGAAAGCCAAGGCTCAAAATGAACTAAGGCTTGCGACCAAAGTCAAAAATAACAAAAAAAGCTTCTTTCAACATGTAAAAAACAAGAAAAAAGTGAAGGAAATGATTGGTCCATTAGTGGGTGGAAGTGGCAAGAAGGTGACAAGCAACAGGGAGAAAGCAGAACTATTTAACTCATTTTTTGCATCTGTCTTTACACAAAGGGAAAAAACAGACCAACCTATCAAAAATAGTGCCATAAAAAACAAAATAGAAACACAAGTTAAGATAGGCAAGAAAATGGTAAGTGAGCACCTGTCCAGCCTAGATGATTTCAAATCACCAGGACCAGATGGATTACACCCCAAGGTTCTCAAGGAACTGGCAGATGTGATATCGGAACCACTGAACTATATTTTTCAAAGATCCTGGAACACAGGGGAACTACCAGAGGACTGGAAAAGAGCTGATGTAGTTCCCATCCTCAAAAATGGAAAAAAAATGGATCCAGGAAATTACAGACCTATCAGCCTGACCTCAATACCTGGCAAGCAAACAATGAATCAATGAACACCTAGAGGCAAACAAAGTCATTACTAAAAGCCAACATGGGTTTGTCAAAAATAGATCATGCCAGACAAATCTTATTGCATTCTTTGACCAAGTGATAAAATTAGTGGATCAGAGGAATGTTGTGGACATAATTTACTTGGACTTCAGTAAGGCATTTGAAAAAGTAGATCACAACCTACTACTTCATTAGATAGAAAAATGTGGGGTAGACAGAATCACCACCAGATGGATGCAGATGCCAAAAAAGCCAACACAGTGCTAGGCTGCATTAACAGAGGGATAGAATCAAGATCACGTGAAGTATTAATACCACTCTAGAAGGCCTTGGTAAGGCCACACTTGGAATACTGCATCCAGTTTTGGTCACCACGATGTAAAAAAGATGTTGAGACTCTAGAAAGAGTACAGAGAAGAGCAACAAAGATGATTAGGGGACTGGAGGCTAAAACATATAAGGAACGGTTGCTAGAATTGGGTATGTCTAGTTTAACGAAGAGAAGGACAAGGGGGGACATGATAGCAGTATTCCAATATCTCAGGGGCTGCCATAAAGAAGAGGGAATTAAGCTATTTTCCAAAGCACCTGAAGGCAGGACAAGAAGCAACGGGTGGAAACTAATCAAGGAGAGAAGCAACCTAGAACTAAGGAGAAACTTCCTGACAGTGAGAACAATTAACCAGTGGAACAACCTGCCTCCAGAAGCGGTGAATGCTCCAACACTGGAAGTTTTTAAGAAGAGACTGGACAGCCATTTGTCCGAAATGGTATAGGGTTTCCTGCCTGAGCAGGGGGTTGGACTAGATGACCTCCAAGGTCCCTTCCAACTTTATTATTATTATTATTATTATTATTATTATATTATTACTATACTTATACTTACTATTATCGATCATCGCACAGTCAGCCAGATGTTCAGACTGGATTTGGCATTTTGTCTACCTATCGAGTCCTTACCCAGGACCTGGGATAGGCAGATGTGGATGTTTGATGGTATTACAGATATCGTCGCAGGATGGAAGCAGTTCCTAGTAAGGCCGCCTTTTGCAATTGACTAATAGCGAATTTGTCAATGCCAATGGTGTTCAAGTGGTGCTCCAGTTGTTTTGGGATTGCACCCAAGGAGCCTATGACTATTGGTACTACCCTTGCTTGCTTTTGCCACAGTCTTTCTATTTCTATTTGTAGGTCTTTGTATTTTGTTATCTTCTCCAGTTCTTTCTCTTCTATTCTGCTATCTCCAGGCACTGCCACGTCCACTATCCAGACTTTTTTGTCTTTCTTATCGACAATTGTTAAGTCTGGGGTGTTATGTTGCAGGTGCTTGTCTGTTTGAATTCTGAAGTCCCAGAGCAGTTTAATTTTATCATTTTCTATGACTTTCTCTATTTTATGATCCCACCAGTTTTTGCTTACAGGCAAATGATATTTTTTGCAGATCTTCCAATGCACCATTGTTGCTACTTTGTCATGCCGCTGCTTGTAGTCAGTCACTACTACTACTACTACTACTACTACTATTACTACTACTACTATTATTATTATTATTATTATTATTATTGTCAAAGGCTTTCTGTACATCTAGAAAAATTAAGGCCATTTGTTTCCCTGGATGCATTTCATAGTATTCCAATGTATCTAAAATCATTCTTAAATTGTTCTTTATTTGTCTCTTTGGTAAGAATCCATTTTGGATTCTGGATATATAAATTCTATCAGAAATCCCTTCAATCTTTCTGCTATTATTGAAGCAAAAATTTTATAATCCACATTTAATAAAGATATTGGTCTATAGTTCTTTATCTAGGTCAGATCTGAGTCTTCTTTTGGTATTAAAGTAATATTGGCTTCTATCCATGTCTTTGGTAATTTGGCTTTTAATAGTACCTCATTACACACTTCTTGCATTAATGGGCTTAGCATGTAGACACTTATAAAATTCTGCCAGTAGCCCATCTGGACCCAGTGTCTTGTTATTTTTTTTTTTGTCTTTTTAGAACTTCCGTCAGCTCCATCATCATTATTTTTCCATTTAGCATGTTTTTAAAGTTCTCTGAGATTTTTGATAGCTTAGCGCTTTCTATGTAATGCCTTATTTTTTCCTGAGGAATTTCTTCTTTTTCATAAAGTGTTTCATAAAATTCTTTAATTATTTTTTATTGCATCATTTTGACATTATAAATCACCTCTCACATCTTGCAGTTTATTTATCAGTTTTTTCTCTCTTTCTTTTTTCAGTTTATAAGCTAACCAGCTTGTTAGCATTTTCAAAAAAGTTTTGTTTTGCTCTTTTGATTTGTTGAGCCTTTTCTTCAGCTTCTATTAAGTTTAATTTATGTTTTATTATCTCCATTTGTTTTTTAAAAGTTTTCTTTTGTGGGTCTCTTTGTAGTTCTGATTCTAATTTCGTGAGTTCTTCTTTTAGCTTCATTTGTTGTTTTTCTTTGATCTTTTTCACTATATAAGTTATGGCTAAACCCCTAAAGTATGCTTTGGCTTTATCCCAAACATTTTGGAGTGATGTATCTTCTTTCTTATTTTCTTTTTTAAAAATCCATTTCCTTTGCTACTTTCTGTATAAATTCTTTCCCTTTCAATAAAGATTGATTTAATGACCATCTTAATTTTTTCTTTGTTCCTTTCCATGTCATTTATCAGACTATGATCCACTCATACATTAGTTTCTATTTTAATCTCTTGTATATTCATTCTTAATTCAGGAGATGTCCATATTGTATCAATTCTAGACCATGATTTATGGCTATTTGAGTAAAATATATTGAGATTTCTTAGGATTTTTTTTCTCTCCACATGTCTTTTTGCTTGTATTGCAATGGATCATCTCTCACTCTTCTCAAATATCTCATCTCTTATTGACCTTTTAATAAATCTAATATGCACTTCTCTAGGGATTTTGTTGCTGCTTGCATTTCAACTAACCGCCCAAGAAAGCAGAATTCCTGAAACAGGCATTGTCTCAAAAGGATACTTTTATTAGGAGTCAGTGACAGTAGGGAAGTCAAGGCAAGATCTGGGGGAAATCCTGCGCAAACTGTATAGTTAAGCAAGCAATATTCCTCCTCCAACCAAATCATAATGTCCATTTGAAATTCAGCCAATACACAGGTGATATGATGTGTGGGTAACTGGCAAAGTTGGCGTGCATCTCAAGGTTTTCTCCAGGAGAGGGAAAGTAGAAAGTGAAATTTATCCCAAGCTCCCCCTCCCTCCAGCAGAATGACAGGTCCCAAAAGTAGAATATATATGCAAGAGAAGCACAGAGGTTTAGGGGACCTGACATATGCCCCCCCAGAATACATGGTCCCCAATTTTATATGGTTTCTGCTCTACCCTCTGTTTGTCAGCTTGGGCTTTATAGGCCTCCCTGGCTTCATCCAGGACCTTCCTGACCACTGGCCAGGTGTTTTGCAATTGTTTGATCCACTCCTGCAAAGAAGGGATCTCAGGTTCTTTGGTGGGGAGTTCAAGCATGGCCACAAAGGTTTGACTATTTGCTACTTGAAATGGAGTGAAACCAGTGCTAGAGTGTACAGCATTATTATAGGCAACCTCAGCAAACAGTAGCAGGTCAGCCCAATTGTCTTGGTAATTAATAAAACATCTCAGGTACTGTTCTAGAATAGAGTTAAGCCTCTCTGTCCCCCCCCCCCATTCATTTGAGGATGTTGAGAAGATGATAGCCACTGACTAGAACCCATTAAGTCCAGAAAAGCCTTCCAGAACTTAGAAGTGAACTGAACCCCTCGGTCTGAAATTATATGTTGCGGAGCTCCATGAAACTGATATATGTTCTGCACAAAGAGTTTAGCTAAAGTTGGAATCTTGGGGCATGGGATGAAGTGAACTTGTCTGGAGAACAAGTCTGTTACAACACAAATTACAGTGTTTCCAGCACTTTCAGGCAGCTATATAATGAAATCCATAGAAATCTCTCTCCAGGACACTGACGCACTTGCTACTGGTTGCAGCAGTCCTGAGGATTTCCCTTGTTGCCTCTTGGCAGCTGCACATGTGGAACAACTGGCCATATAGCTTTTTATGTCCTTTTTCAGTGCAGGCCACCAAAATTGTCTCTTATAAGATGTAAGGTTTTTACAAAACAAAATGTCCAGCAGTTTTTGAATTGTGTCCTGCTTGCATCACTTTAAGTCTCAATGCTGCTGGGACATTAAATTTCTCACCAATCCATGCTAATCCATCTTTTAATGCACACAGGTTATTATGGTTGCGAAACCATTCATCTGTTTCTAAGGCGGTTTTAAATTCCTGTAATAAAGTATTTCTAACAGGTTCCACTGGTTTTGATTGGGTCCTAGTGGTTACAGGGGCCACCACTTGGTGAGGATGCAGAAATGGTTTGGCCACTTCTGCTTTCTTACTATTATATTATGGTAACCTGGATAAGGCATCAGCTAGAAAATTCTTCACCCCAGGGAGGTAATGAATTGTAAAATTGAAGCAATGGAAATGTTGGGACCACCTTGCTTGTTTAGGGGAGAGTTTTCTGGGTGTTTTCATGGCTTCAAGGTTCTTATGATCAGTCCATACTTGAAATGGTATTTTATTTCTTTCAAGGAAATGCCTCCAAGTGAGTAAAGCCCACCGGACAGTGTAGGCCTCTTTCTCCCATGCTGCCCACCTTTGTTCAGTCTCCGACAATTTTCTCGAGGTGTAAGCACAAGGTTGCAATTGTCCATCTTTATTTCTTTGGAGCAAAACTGCTCCCACAGCGACATTGTTGGCATCAGCTTGAATTATAAAGAGTTGTTCTGGGTCTGGGTGTTTCAAAACTGACTCCACAGAAAAAAGTCTCTTAAGTTTCTCAAAAGCCATTTGACATTCTCCTGTCCATTTTAATGGTTGACTGGGCTTTGGCTTATCCCCCTCTCTGGTCTTTAACAGGTTTGTAATTGGGAGGGCAATCTGTGCAAAACACGGGATGAATTGTCTGTAGACATTTGCAAATCCTAGGAAACTTTGGAGCTGTTTCCTGGTTTGGGGGGAGTGCCCAGTCTAAGAATGCCCTCACTTTCTCTGGGTCCATCACTATCCCTTCATCTGATATGCAATAACCCAGGTAATCAATATGATCTTTGTGGAATTCACATTTTGATAGTTTGGCATACAGTTTGGCAGAGCATAGTTTTTTCAGTACAGCTCTGACTAGCTTAATGTGTTCATCTTTTGTCTCGGTGTAAACAAGGATATTGTTCAGGTAAGCTAGGACTCTGTTGTGGACTGTTGGCAACCGGAGGACTCCACGGCCGACTCAGAGGAGGAAGCACAGGAGTGGGCATCACCTCCAGCATCAGGGCCATCTGAAAGCTACAGTGAGGATGAAGGAATGGAGCTGTTGCAGGCAGGGACAGAGGCAGAGTCTGGGCTATCCGCCAGCCCCCAGATGGAAAGGCTGAGACTTCCATGCCTTGAGGCAAGTGATTCAGGAGAAGAGGATCACATGGGCCCAGTAATTGATGCGTGGGCATGGCGGAGGCTGAGAAGAGAACAGCGAGAGGCTATGGGCCGGTCTTTGGGGCAGAAGAATCACCACTGCTAACAGAGTCCCACCCTCAGCTGTGGATAAAAGCCAGCGGCAGAGATGAATAGGTGTGGCAGACAACTATTCATCTCCCTGCCAGTCAGCCATTTCTATTTGGAATTCCTGACTCTGATTTGTAAACCTGTCAAAGTTTCCCTCGGATCCTATGGCACTGAGAGTCAAAGCACCTTCTGAGCGTGTGCATGTTGGAAAATAGCCAGCTTGCCTGAAGGACTCTTGCTGCAAGAGTGGTGAGAGACTGAAATTAACTCTGGGTTTTGGGAGACACCTGCAGTGGAAAGGGGAGCAATCTGCATTGTTTGGAGGCAACTAAAGAGTTTAACAGTCAGCTGGGTGAAGCTGCTGGTGTTCCTGAATAAAAGGAACATTGGAGATTTATTGGTGCGTCTTTTGTGTTTGGGGAGTTGGGTCAGAACAGTTTGTCTGCCACCCAAACTGACAACATGGAGCAACTCTGGGTGAAGTATGCACAGCTGAGACAACAAGTAGCCATGTTTTCAGCACAGCTGGCTCAGCTTCAGGCTGCCACCCATCCATACCCTCAGAGCAAATGCCCTGTTGCTGTGCTGGATAAATTCGATGGGACGCAGGCCCAGTTCCCAGCATTTTTTGGACAATGCCAACTTTATATGAGCCTATGGGCAGAGGACTTTCCCACTGACTGGATAAGGTGGGATTCATGCTCAGCCTTCTCTCAGGAGCTGCAGCCCAGTGGGCCACCCTCCTTCTCACCAGACCAGTCTGCTGCTGGATGATTTTCCGGGGTTCTGCATGCAACTTTACCTCATGTATAAAGATCCTATAAAGATGCAGACAGCCAGCAGATGCCTCAAGGCCCTGAAACAGGGGTGGTGGACGCTGACTGAGTACATCAGTGAGTTCAGGATGCTCAGCCAGGACTTCGCCTGGAATGAGGCGGCACTGATGGATGTCTCCAGGTTGGGCTGTCAGAGGGGCCTCATGTCGATAAGTCGCCCACTCTCAATGAACTCATCCATTTATGCCTCCGAATAGATGAATGGCTGCAGCAGAGAAGTTACTGTTTGCCTGTTTGCCCCCTGTCTAGCGCAAGGACCACACTCCGTAGGAGGAGCCCAGCCAGGTGGAGGTGTTACATAACTGGCAGCCTCCATGTCAGGCCAATGGCATTCAATGGCTCCTGAGCTTCGCCAATTACTATCGGACTTTCATTCCTGGGTTCGCATCCTTGACCGCACCTCTCACTCGACTCCTGCAGAAACAAACTTCTTTCCAGTGGAGTACTGTGGAGCGTTTGAGAGTCTGAAGTGAGTTTTTATGACAGAGCCTATCTTGAAACATCCCAACCTGCAGCGTCCCTTTGTCATGGAGGCCAATGCATCCAACATTGCTGTGGGGGCAATGTTGGATGCATTGGCTCACACGTCCAGTGGCACCCTCTTGCCCTGCGCCTATTATTCCTGGAAACTCAATCCAACAGAGCACAATTGTACCATCCGGGGAAAAGAGTTGCTGCCCATCAAGGTGGTGTTTGAGGCTTGGAAGCATCACCTGGAGGGAGCCCAGCAACAGATTGAGGTGCACACCGATCATAAGAACTTGGGAGTTTCTGCAGGCTGCCCGGAAATTGAACCAGCGTCAGATTCGATGGTCCATCTTCGCTCGGTTCAATTTTCATATTACATACAATCCAAGCAGCCGCGATCAGAGAGTAGATGCTCTTTCCCATAAACCAAAATATGTGCGCACAGAGAAGCTTCCACTCTGGACAATCTTGCCCATGGAGTCCCTTGCGGCGGTTCAGGAACTGGTGGGCTTACAGGTGAGGATCAGGAGGCCCAGCAACAGGATGCATGGGTGGACCTGATGGCTGAGTCGGGGCCGGACTCCCCGTGAACATTCACAGATGGACTCCTCTGGTTCCATGACCAGCTGTATGTCTCTGCAGATCCGCTTCATGGCCTTGTCTTATCTTAATGCCACGACGGTCCCACTATGGAGCATTTCGGCCTATTTAAGACATTGGATTTGGTCTTCTGCACCTTCTGGTGGCTTTGCCTATGGCACAATGTCCGCACCTATGTTGCATCTTGCGGTCAATGCCAGCAGGCCAAGCATGCAACGGGGGCGCCCCCAGGTCTTCTGCACCCCTTGCCAACTCCCAACAAGTCCTGGGAGGCAGTATCCATGGACTTTCTGATGGACTTGCCACCTTCATCAGGGTTCACTATGGTCCTTGTGGTGGTCGACATGCTGACCAAAATGACGCACTGTATTCCCTGCCGTGGGCTTCTGACAGTCCATGTCACAGCCCAGCTCTTTGTCCAGCATGTTTTCCAGCTACATGGACTGCCCAATAGACACACCTGGACTTTGAGGGATGCATTTCACGGCTCGGTTTTGAAAGGAACTGCTGTGGGCCCTCAAAGTCCAGGTGTGCCTGTCCCTGGCCTACCACCCAGAATCAGATGGAGGGACGGAGAAGGTCATAGGAATCCTGGAGCAGTATCTGCATTGTTTTATCAATCAAAAACAGGACTGGGCGAACTATTTAATGGTGGCCAAGTTCGCCTTAAACAATTCCCAGCATACCTCCACAAGTATGCCTCCATTCCTCACCAACATGAGTTACCACCCCCTGCTGTTCCCTCTCACGCCAGTTGACTCCCCAGTACCCATGGCTAAGGATTATCTTGCTGAGTACAGGTGGTCCACTGCTTAGTCCAGCGACAACCGGACAAAGCCAAGAAGGACTACAAAAAGGTTGCAGACCAGTCCCGATGGGATACATCAGCTTTAGCCATGGGCGATCAGGTGTGGCTGTCCACTAAATACCTCCCATCTGATCGACCGGCTAGGAAGCTGGACCATCGTTTCCCGTCGAGGCCGTCATCAATCTGGTGGCCTATCAGGTGACCCTGCCACACTCCTTAAAAGTCCACCTGGTCTCCCATCAGTCGCTCCTGGTCCCGGAGCAGCTGACCTGCCTACTCTGTCAACAGAATATTCTTCCCCGGAGGCACATGAGGGTGCTGCTAAATACAAGGTCACAAGCATCCGTGAAACCCAATGGTTCAAGAGCCGGTTCCAGTACCTCATTGAATGGAAGGGCTACAGACTGGAGGACTTCATGTGAAAGGATGCAGCCCACGTGCATGCTTCCGCACTGATCCAAGAGTTCCACACCCAGTTCCCTTCATGGCCACACCCAGATCGTCAGCCCTGGGGGAAGGGCCCTGCAGGGAGGGATAATGTTGTGGCCTGTCGGAGAACTCCACAAACAACTCAGAGGAGGAAGCACAGGAGTGGGCATTGCCCCAAGCATCAGGGCCATCTGAAAGCTACAATGGAGATGAAGGAATGGAGCTGTCACAGGCAGGGACAGAGGCAGAGCCTTGACTGTCTGCCAATCCCCAGATGAAAAGGCTGAGACCTCCATGCCTTGAGGCAAGTGATTTAGGAAAGGAGGATCACATGGGGCCAGTAATTGATGTGCAGGCACGGCGGAGGCTGAGAAGAGAACAGCGAGAGGCTATGGGATGGTGTTTGGGGCAGAAGAGTCACCGCTGTTAACAGAGCCCCACCCTCAGCTGTGCTGTGGATAAAAGGCAGGGGCAGAGATGAACAGGTGTAGCAGACAACTGTTTTGATAGTTTGGCATACAGTTTGGCAGAGCATAGTTTTTTCAGTGCAGCTCTGACTAGCTTAATGTGTTCATCTTTCGTCTTGGTGTAAATAAGGATATTGTCCAGGTAAGCTAGGACTCTGTTGTGGACTGTTGGCAACCGGGGACTCCACGGCCGACTCAGAGGAGGAAGCACAGGAGTGGGCATCACCCCCAGCATCAGGGCCATCTGAAAGCTACAATGAGGATGAAGGAATGGAACTATCACAGGCAGGGAGACCCCTGCAGGGAAAAGGGAGCAAGCTCCATTGTTTGGAGGCAACTAAAGACTTCAACAGTCAGCTGGGTGAAGCTGCTGGTGTTCCTGAATAAAAGGAACATTGGAGATTTATTGGTGCATCTGTTGTGTTTGAGGAGTTGGGTCAGAATAGACCCCCTTATACAAATGATCATGTAAGACTTTGTTGATCAGTTGCATGAATGCTGCAGGGGCCCCTATAACCCAAAGAGGAGAACTTTAAATTGGAAGCACCCCAATGGGCATTTGAAAGCAGTTTTCCACTCATCTCCTTTCTTTATTCTTATACGATAATAAGCCTCTCTCAAGTCCAGTTTTGAGAACAAAATCCTTTTGATAGGTGCACTAACATGTCTTTCATTAAAGGTAATGGATACATGTTTTCCATGCACACAGTGTTCAAACTACTATAATCCATGCAGAGACGAAGAGAGCCATCTTTCTTCTCTCTAAACAACACAGGGGCTGCTACCCAGGGTCTAGCTGGCTCGATAAACCCCTGTTCTAAGTTCTTTTTGATGAATTTTTCCAGTTCATTCAACTCCCTAGAAGTCATCAAGTACATTTTAAGTTTTGGCGATTTTGTCCCTGGAATGATTTCAATTGCACAGTCTGTGGGCTGGTGAGGGGGGAGTTTGTCCACCCTCTGCTCACTGAAAGTTTCAGCCAAATCTCAGTATTCCATTGGGAAGCTTTGCAAGTCTGACTCACTAAGGGAGGAGGCAAAATCACGATGTAATCCACATCTGCCACTGTTTTCTTTAGTGACAGGCGGGGTTTCCCCCTGTGGGAATCTCAGTTGCCCTTCCCTCCAGTTGATCATGAGGTTCCACTTCTTTGGCCAAGCCAGTCTCAGAACTAATGGCTGCTCCATTCCCGGGGCCACAATAAACATTAAAGTCTCTGTGTGGCCACCCAGGTTGATGTATAAGGGTCTGGTGGCAAGACTGGCAGGCACCCCCTCCTGCAACCAAACCATCCAGTTGGCAAAAGGTAATTGGAGTCTTAAGTCTCCTGAGGGGGATCCCCATTTTCCCCACTAGTTCTGGGCTAATCATGCACCCCAAGTCCAGCAAGGCTGCTAGTTTCATTGTCTTCTTGTGCTGGGTATGGAAAGTTCTAGGGGCACTGTTATGGGGTCAATTGGCCCACTCACCAATGGGCCATCCTCGTAGTCATCCTGCACCACTCCTGGGTCATAATAATCTGGAGTCAGAGCTTGACCCTCTCGATTGCGATCCCAGGGGAGCTCTACGACTTCCTCGGATCTCATTGCAGTCTCCCTGGGGCATGATGGGGTTCTTGAGGGTCTCCTGGCTGATAGATGATCCCCTCTCTTGGCAGGTGTCTTACTACAGCAATCCACGATTCAATGCCCCTCTTTGCCATAATTGAAGCAGGCGGTGCTGCGAGGCAGGGCAGGCGAAGTTTGTGGAGTCTCCCCTCACTTCTTAGTCTGCTGCTTGAAACTTGGTCTCACCAGGCAATATACATGCTTGCATTGATCAATCTCCACTTCCTCAGCTAGCAAGCACCAGTCATACAGCTGCCCCAGGGCTACATGGGCTATGCAGGCATTATACAGCTCTTCATTGAGTCCATCCTGGAAACAGTTTACCAGGATGTTCTCTGGCCAGCGCAGGTGACTGGCCAACTCTCTGAACTCCTGAATACTCAGCAACTGGTCTCCTTCCTTGCTTCACTGTCTTAATCCACTCCTGAGCTTTCTTATCGGCCAGCTATAGCGGAGCACAGGTATAAATTGATTGAAGTTTCTCAATTTAGGTGCATTGCAGTTGTAAAAGGTCACCATCCAGTCAGCTGCTCCACCTTCCAGAGTCAGGGTGACCACATGAACTTTCTCAACATCAGTAGGCAGTGTTCTCCCATAGATCTGCATGTAGGTGAACACTTGTGCCAGGAATACCCCAATTGCTTTGGGTCTCCCTCAAACTTCACTCCGATTGGAACTGGTTCACCTCGGCTGGTTGAGGAGGTGTGCCTCTTGCTCCTTGAGATGGATGACCCCACTGCTGTGCTGCCTCCTGGGCTCCAGCCACTGCCATCTCTCGGACCTCTGATTCTTCCTCCTCCGATTCCCCCTCTGACTCTTCTTCCGACTCCCGGCTTTCCTTTAGCTGCATCTTAAATTAATTGAGGGTCTTTTTCACATACTCCATCATCGCTTCCATTGGCCCTGATTTCAGTTCCTCTTTTTCTGCGTCTTTGTCAGGAGGGGCAGGCTCTGGATTCTTTTTGCTTTTTTCTTCCCTCTGCCTCAAGTAAGAGTGACTCCTCCCATCCTTCCTTCTTACTGATCCCGAGGGATCATCTGGTTCGATCTTCTTCACCAGAAGGTCCGGCCTCTTCCAGGTCCCTGGAGAGGCTCTCATCAGCTTTTAGGCAGAGGAGATCTTTGGACCCTTTCTCTGCCTCGAACTCCTCCATGTAGAAATAGTTTGTGACTTCCACAGTTGGACAGCAGCTTCTCCAGGTTGAGTACTATGTAGATCTCACCTTATGTAAGGACCCACTGCAACTAACCACCTAAGAAAGCAGAACTCTTGAAACAGGCATTGTCTCAAAAGGATACTTTTTAAAAATATATATTTTATTGATTTTTTAAAGCATACAGTAAATCATTTAATAATTGGTGAACAGTGTGTTGTCTGGGTTTACATTTGTTAAACAATCAGTAACAATTGATTTCTATAATCCGTAATCCACATAATGGTTTTAGTTGATTTCCTTTTCCCCCCAAAATGTCCTCTTTTGCAAACATTGAGTTAATACAATTCTTACTGTTTTGATAGATAACAATTAAATATATAATTTCCCCAATTTTCCTAAAAATAATCACATCAATATAATATTTCTTTTCTATCCAATCATTCTGGTTGCCTTATCATAGGTCCTGTTACAGTCCTTGTTTAAATTTGTTTCTCCCGCAAAATTCAAAATATTCTTACTGGTTAAGATTTTCTCAAAAATTAATTACATTTAAAAAATTAAGTCTATTTTTTCCATATGAACCATCTCAGCACTTTTACATTTCTTTAGGAATAGACAAAACAGTAATAAAAAAGGAAGAAGAGCAAGAGTAAAGAAACTTAAAAAAATAACATACTACTTGAAATATATTTCCCTCCTAAGCTAATATATATTTGCTTCCAAGATTTCTTACTCTTTTTAACCATAATTAAAAATATGTTTAATCTTTAAATATTCCATTTAATACATCTAGCCCTCTAGTGCTTTAACTCTTATTCAAAACATTTTATCCATTATAATTTTCTTAAATTCAATCACATTTAAATAGCTAAAACATTTCCTTTATCTAAGCCATTTCAACTTTTTTATATGACTCATATCAAAAAATAGAATAAAGATGGGGGGGAAAGCATACTATATTATTTAAGGGATACATCCCTCTTAGAATGATATATATAGTCCAAATCTTTTCTATTTCTTTAACCATATTCAAACAAATGTTTATTTATTTATTTATTTAATTAATTTATTTATATGCCGCCCAATCCCAAAGGACTCAGGGCAGCGTACAAAATTAAAACGATCATCGAGAATAAAATAATACAATCATACCGCAAGTCCGATCATGTCCCCCCCCCCGGGGACATCAGCCCCAGGCCTGCCGGAACAGAAGAGTTTTAACGGCTTTCTTAAAGGCCGGCAGGGTGGGAGTTGTTCGAACCTCGGGGGGAAGTTGATTCCACCAGGTCGGAGCCACCACAGAAAAGGCCCTTCCCCGAGGGCCCGCCAGCCGACATTGTCTGGCCGACGGGACCTGAAGGAGGCCCAATCTATGGGACCTTACCGGTCTCTGGGAACTGTGCGGCAGTATGCGGTCCTGTAAGTAACCTGGCCCTATGCCATGAAGGGCTTTAAAGGTGATAACCAACACCTTGAATTGCGTCCGGAGACCCACAGGAAGCCAGTGCAGCTCGCGGAGGATAGGTGACACATGGGCGTACCTTGGCGCACCCACAATCGCTCTCGCGGCTGCATTCTGAACCAACTGCAGCCTCCGAACGCTCTTCAAGGGTAGCCCCATGTAGAGCGCATTACAGTAATCCAGTCTTGAGGTGACGAGGGCATGAGTGACTGTGAGTAAAGCCTCTCGGTCCAGATAAGGCCGCAACTGGTGCACCAGGTGAACCTGGGCAAAGATCCCCCTGGCCACAGCCGATAGATGTTGTTCCAAATTTAGCTGTGAGTCCAGGAGGACACCCAAGTTGCGTGCCTGCACTGAGGGAGGTAAATTTCCCCCCCCCAGGACTAATGATGGACCATCCAGTTGACCTTTGGGAGGCAAGACCCAGAGCCACTCGGTCTTGTCAGGGTTGAGTCTAAGCCTCTTCACCCCCATCCAGACCCTCACATCTTCCAGGCACCGGCACATCACATCGACTGCTTCACTGAAAGGACACGGGATGGAGATATATAATTGGGTATCATCCGCATACTGATGATACCTCACCCCGTGTCGCCGAATGATCTCACCTAGCGGTTTCATGTAGATGTTAAAAAGGAGGGGGGACAGGACCAAGCCCTGAGGCACCCCATGATCGAGGCACCTAGGGGTCGATCTCTGTCCGTCCGCCAGCACCGACTGCGACCTGTCAGAGAGGTAGGAGGAGAACCACCGCAATACGGTGCCACCCACCCCCACCTCTCCGAGACGACGCAGAAGGATACCTTGGTCGATCTTTTTTAAGTATTCTCTCTGGTAGGTCCCATCATCTATTTTCTTGATTTCCACTTTAGTCTTTTTCCTTTGCCCAGTATCTTTCTTGATCAATGTGTTTTGCTAAGTCGAAAGGTCTTTCCATATGTCCAGAAATATTACTGTAGATATAAAAAGTAAATCAGATGAAGTGTCTTTGTACGGGGCTTCTGCCTTTCTGTGTTTGTTGAAAATCTTTTTCTTTTTCTTTCTCTCCGCTTCTCTTATCATTTCCTTTCTCTCCAATGTTCTTGACATCTCTTACAGTCAATTTTATCCAATCTGTTTTCTTGTCCTCAGATTTATTCTGTAGTCTTAAGGGATAAGTTGTTTTTTTCCAATTCTTGTAAAAAAAAATTTCGACTAGGATTAAATCATGTTTCCTTGTTTTGTTAAGTTCCATCTTTAAGTCTCTATTCTCAATTTTGTACCCACTTATCTGTTTTATCTGCTCCTTCTCTCTTGTTGTTTTCTGGGAATTTTTTTTGTAGAGTTAACTTGGAAATAGATTGATTTATATTTTCAAAGTTATTTTGAATTTCTTTGTGGTTTAAAATCATTGTTGTTTGAATTAGTTGCAGTATACTATATAGCTCCTCCTGTGGAGTATTTATGTTTTCTTTATATGTTCTTTCTAAATGTCTCTGATCCATGATGGCCAAAAATTTCAGCTTTTCTCTTTTTTTCTTTTCTCTGCAAATAACTTTAGAGTCCCAGTTAAATAGATATTTGTAATCCAAATAGTTCAAGAAAGATTTTTTTTAAAATTTATAATTCTCTTTGTCTACAGCCCAGATTGTTGTCCTTTTTTTGTCACAGCTGTTCTTTGTTATTAAAGCTTTGACACAAAAACAGATTCTCTTTTCCCAGGTTTTGCCAAGTCTTATATGAAAGTCATAGCTGTCAGAGTCATCCATCACTATATGTCAGCATTTATTTATTTTTCAATTTCCAAAATGAACAATTGTCTTTATAATGAGAGTCTTAACCATTCAACAATATTAGATTTATCCAGATTTAAGTTTTAAATTTCAGGTTTTATATTTAGTTCACTTCCATATATTTTGATCCTCCATAAAAAGATTAATTCGCCACTTCTGTTAGTATAAAGGTGGGCATAAATCCCCCTCCTTCCCTTTCAGAGGTATTTTGCTTCTTGGGGACCTTTTCCAGGAAATTAAATATAGAATAGAAAAGAGAAGATCAAATTCCTCACCCAATTTCAAACATGCTGTTCACAATTGTGCTGATTAGTGCTTTTGGACTTCAGTTGCAAGTAGCTTGGGCTGGTCGAGAAGTATGGCCAGCCTTTCTCCTGTCAGGTTAGAAGGCTTTCCCCAAGTCAAACAGAATAACCACTGTTGTTCCAGTCGCTGGGGCACCCTTCTTTCTAAGTCGTCCCCTCTCTGGGACGACTTAGACCTCTTTAAGGTCCCCTGGCAGGGCAAAATTTATTTATTTATTTATTTATTTATTTGACTTATATACCGCTTTAAGTGCAAGCACTCTCTAAGCGGTGTACACCAGTAAGCAATGTATATATATATATATTTACATTGCCCCCAACAATCTGGGTCCTCATTTTACCTACCCCGGAAGGATGGAAGGCTGAGTCAACCTTGAGCTGGTGAGATTTGAACCGCTGACCTGCTGAACACAGTCAGTTAAAGTGGCCTGCAGTACTGCACTCTAACTGCTGCGCCACCTCGGCTCAAAATTAGCAGCAGGGGTGTGGAGAATCCGCAAGCTCATGACCAGTTGCTACCATACAAAACCGGAAGTCCCGTCAAAAGGATGCTTTTATTAGGGGTCAGTGACAGTAGAGAAGTCAAGGCAAGATCTGGGGGAAATCCCATGCAAACTGTATAGTTTAGCAATATTCTTCCTCCCACCAAAGTCATAATGTCCATTTGAAATTCAGCCAATCCACAAGTGGTATGATGTGCGGGTAATTGGCACAGTTGGTGCACATCTCAAGGTCTTCTGCAGCTTTTGTTTCTCTATAACCATCTCCCTGATAAGGGAGACACATTCTTTTCTCAAAGATAGAGGCAGGAGAGGGAAAGTAGAAAGTGAAAGTTATCCCAAGCTCCTCCTCCCTCCCCCAGCAGAATGGCAGGCCACAAAAGTAGAATATATATGCAAGGGAAGCATAGAGGTTTTGGGTATCTGAACTGGAACTAACTCTAAATGTTTGATCTATCTCTCCCTCCATTTCCTTTCAATGCTCCAGCCAACAGTTCTATCACCAAATCAGCAAGATCTTCTTCCTTGTTTTTCATTATGTTCTGAAATCTTTAAAAAAATAAGATGCCTTTTCTATTTCCAAAACTGCTACTGAGTCTTCTAATTCTTTGTTTGCTTGCATCAGTGTTTGGTTTTCGTCTTTTATTTCTTCCAACTTTTGGTCAGTTTCTACTGATTTGTCTTCTATTGTGTGAATCCTTTGCTCATTTTTTATAATCTTCTGCTGAAAATTTTCAGTTGGGATTTCAAGTCATGGATTTCTTCCTTCATTTTGTCAAAATTATCTTTTGTCTCTTCATGATTTCTCTTTGTATCTTCTTTATGTAAAGTAATTGCCTCCTGGATTAGTTGTAGTGTGGTTTGCATTTCCTTCTGAAAATTATTTGTTTTTTTTCTTGCTGTAGCATTGCATCAGTTGATCTCTGATACATGGGACTAGGGACAGTAGAAGACAGAGCTGAGAATGGGTTTTTTTTTTTTTTTGCTAATTTTAGCTAGATTGGGAACACTCATTTTTATTCCCACCCTCCAGACCTTCTCAGTTCTAATATATTCCCCTGTTATCAGCCTTATACAAACCCTACAGTTTTATAAACACGATTACAATATGTCCTTCAAGTTCATCTCCAATATGTAAGGAACGTCCTAGGTAGATCAGCAAGACAGCACACCAGGAACGCTCCAGGATCCAACAAGTTTTATTGCGCGTTGTAGGAAAACAAAGTTTGCCCTGGGAAGGCTCCGTCCCCGCGCGTTAAATGTTACACCACGTCACGCCCACCATACACACCCTAATCAGGCCTTATAAGGGAACCCCGCCCATGCTCCACCCATCCGCCCCACCCCGTGATAGACTCCACCCTCCGGATCCTCTGCCGTTTCCCCACAGCCAGTCCGAACAACAGCAAACCCCGTGATATAACTCCATCCTTCAGTTCCCCTTCTTTCGCTGACATTAGGACCTGTCAGACCCAGCGTCTCTTCCAGGGCCGTGTTTCACCGTTTACAGTCACTCCGGCAGCTTCCCCATCACGTGAGGAATCCATGCGCGCAATCAACCGACGCCGGCGGTGTAGGTGCCGTTCCGCCGGGGCTGCCTGGATGCGCCAGACCGTCAACTCAAGCCGCGCTGGATGCTATGAATAGCCGGGTAGGTGTCACGCTGGGTCTGACACAATAATTCTTGTAGTCTTTATCTGTCATCTCTTATAATCCAATAGGCTCGCCCACATAGGGGAAGGAAAAAGGAAAGAAAATTTCTAATCCACTTCTATCTTCCAATCTCAACTTTAAACAATTATCCAAAAATCCAACGTTATCAATCAGCCCAAATTTGTAATACAAAGGGTCCTGTTGTATAAGGTTAATGATCCATAGGACCTCCCCCAAGGGGAGTCACCAAAAGTCAGATTTCCTCTGTCTCTAAATAGTTCTTGGAAATGAAGATCTAAAATCCAATATGCTCCCCCCTTCCCAGAAAAAGGAGAAAAGAGAAGAAAAAAATGTATAATCCACTTTTGTCTTTCAACACCAACTCCAATCGGTTATCCAAAAATCCAGGATCATCAGTCAGCCAAAGTTTATAATCCTCAAGGTCTTACTATTCCAAGTTAATACTCCATAAAGCCTCTCCCAGAAAGAGTAATCAAAAATCAGATTTCCTCTGTCTCTGAGTAATTCTTAACACTGCAGCTCAAACGATGTTTGTAATCCAGGAAAGCCAGCTGGCTTCAAAATAGTTTATGATTGTAATCCATCATGCAGAAAAACAGCCCAAAGAGTTTTTTTTTTTCCTTTTCCAGCTGCAATCTGCAAAGCTGAGAAGTTCAGACACATCAAAGACCCTAGCTCTGTCTGGGCTTCATGCCAAGGTCACTTCTTCCAAGCAAAGTGCAAAACAAGGTCTTTGTGCTGTTCCTTTTTCCATCACTTGATGTCATTAAATGTCTATCTTTTAAGCAGAAGTTGTTTCTCAAAAGTTCAGTCCAGTGTTTTTTCAAGAAAAAAAAGAAAAAAAAGTTTTCAAAATATTTTAAATGTCCCAAATTTTTCAGAGTTACAATTTTAAATTGTTTCCAAGTTAATTTTATAATCTATCTGCTTTTCCCCCCAAAGATTTTAAACTGCCGCTGTTCTTCTAAGGGGAGGGGGCACCAAGGAACCCATACACACACCTTCTTGCTTCTGGGAGCCTTAGTTTATGGGATTCTTTTCTTCAGGGAAGATTTTTTTTTAATTGTAGAGCAGGAAAAATATTCTCACCCAGTTCCAAAGCGTTGCTTAAACTGCTAGATAGTGCTTTTTCCCCAGATGTCGGTAGCTTCCGACTGGTTGCTGGATTGCTGCCAGTCTTTCACCTGCTGGTTCAGAGGGCTTCCTTGGATCGAACAGATCAATCACCATCTCACCGTGATCAACAAAGGTTCCCCTCTTTCTTCATTGCCTCTCTCTGGGATGACTTTAGGCCTTTTTTGAGCTCCCAGCAGGACAAAATTAGATGTGGGAGGCAGAGCCCTGCTTCCCTGTATCCATCTCACTATGACGCAAAATCAGAAGTCTCACTAATGAGACCATCTTAAAGCAGCTTTGGCATGTGGTCTGATCCAAAATCTTCACTGTATTCATAGGGAATTTATAGACAATAGGAATGGGCTTGTGCTCCTATATGCACGATTAAGTCTTCCTATTGTCTTCCCACTCAATATAAAAATTAATGCCTTTTATCTTTTATTTCTCTATGGAGGCCTAACTATTCATATGATTTGAGAGAGGTTATGCAGAATGGCTAACCCACTGAATTAATACATGCAAGACATTCACAATTCAGGTACTGAAAAATATCTTCAAAGCATTTTTGTTCCTGAAGACCAGGAACTTATTGTGAAGTTCCTTGCCTTCTAGTACTATTATCACATATATGAATTATGATTAGGAAATATCTGGCATTAAATAAGTAACACAAAAGCCCAAAGAGGGTGATTTCTAGACTTCATCTTTAGTAATAGTAGTTGTAGCATTGTTATTTAGTATGTGTGTATATCTAAACACAGTGAACACCTATTTTTGGATCAATTTTCTTAGATCAATTGCAAGCTGTAAGTATTCTTTTGTTCTTCAGCACTTGTACTCTTCCTAATATATTTAGAAGTGCCTAGTAAAAACAAATTCATGTTTCTGAGTGCTAAATCTTTAAGATGGAGATTTGGTGTCTTGCCCTTTGGTATCTGGTGTGAATGCCATATCATGGGAGCCAAGTACCTTAGATGATGGAACAGCTATTTTAAAAAAGAAACCCTTCTTTTATTATGGCTAAGATTACACTCTGTACATATCCTGTTTTGTAGAAACTCACTGTATCTATCCGAAACCTAGTGATCTGCCAAATATCATTGAATTATAACAGTATCACCTCTATTGTAGATTGGGATGCTGGATTTTAGCTTATGGTACTGGAAGTTATAGATCAATAATTTACTGTTTGACAAATGCCTGCCTTTCTTGATGTTATCAGTTATCAAACATCTATTTATTAAAAGAGAAATTAATCAAATTGCCCCTTCTTACTTTCAAGGATGCTGTCTACCATCCTTTTGTCTTTTCCCTTGGCATTTTTATTTCCAAGAATCTCTGGATGCCAATGTGGGGCCCAGATGTGTAACTGAGATGATGCCAATACTCACATTTCTTGATCAAAATATTTCTGAACATAATTAGACATATTTTAATTAATAGGAGAAATATAAAGCCTATTTATTCTCCAGGAATTCATAGTGACTTACATGGGTATCTCTCTTTAATTTATCACTGCATTTTCCTTGTGAGATAGATTGGGTTAAAAATAATTACTAGTCCAAACTCAGCCAGTAAGTTGTCCTGGGTTCAAAACCACATTCAGCCAATCTCCCTGATTTTAATCCAACTATATTGGATAAGACTGTCCAATATAGGAGCCCTGGTAGAGCAGTGGTTAGAATGCTGTATTGCAGGCAAACTCTGCCCACAGCTGGAGTTTAATCCTGATGGGTCTCAGGTTGACTCAGCCTTCCATCCTTCTGAGGTCAGTAAAATGAAAACCCAGACTGGCAATATGCTGACATTGTAAACTGCCCAGAGAGTGCTGTAAAGCGCTATAGAGGGATACTGTATATACTGTAAGTCTAAGTGTTATTGCTATTTCTATTGCTATATTTCAGTGGCTTGGATATTTTTAACCTCTCTCCTTTTTGGTGATGCATCGTGCAGCCAGACTTTAGGTGACACAACTATTGTGAAATATTAGCTCTAGGAAAATTGCCATGCAATGGCTTTTAACCTCTCCATACTTTTTTTTTAAAAAATATAATTTTATTGGTATTTTATGATATTTTTATACTCTTATAGATATTTGGTTTATAACATTTTGTTTGTATTTACACTTTAATTGTTTCAGTTTCTAATTGAGTAGTGATTTGAACTTGGGTTTCCCATCCCAAAATTAGATCTTCTGGCTAGTATCTTCTTGAAAGAAGGTAGATTTATAAACAGATGTTAGACTAAGATAAAAAGGGAAGTTGGCATGTATTAAATCTCTCTGCAAGGCCACTCTTGTGAATAAAGAAAATACCAGTTGAAGCCAAGCTGCAAAATCTTTTTTTTGCTGGGGGCTGTCCACTGCAGTAATCTTATTTCCTTTTTGTAAGTATAATAGAAGGTACAGGTAGCATGGACTGAGTAGGTGGGATAATCTGAACCTAGAGTTTTAGATTAAGATGATATTTTGCTCTAAATGTTTGAACCTTCACAAGAGAAGAAAAAGAAATGGAAGGCACAGCTTGACTGCCAGTGATCTTTTGAGCTTGTTTTGCTCTGAGTATTTCTCTTCCCCCAGGTTTTTAAATTATTCTCACCTGGCTGAGGACCTTAAGAAAAAATAGAGAACAGGTTTTTTACTATGAATAGACAAAGCATATTTCCTCTCAGGCAATAAAAAACACAATTGATACATGGAGAACTTAGTGCAGGAAGCTATCTGTTGGTTAAATCTTAGTTGTTGTTTCAGAACTTGTCTAAACTCAAGTGAGGCTTTAAGAAATCTGAAGAATCAGGCAATTCCATAGTTTCACATTCACTTGCTATCAATTTCTAAAATTGAATACTTGGCTGAATAACCACATAATCAATCAAACATTTGAAGCCAGACTTTCAGAAGATATATCCTCAGTTTAGAAAGACATAGAAAGGGATTTTAAGGGTTTCCCCTAAATTGGAGTAATCAGAGATTCTTCAAACCCAGCATCTGGGTAAATACTCTGTTAATCTCATCTCCACAGCAGTAATGTTGAGAAATTATGACAATGACTGAGCTATGCTACCAGCTATTCTGTGGTCACGGCAACTGGGAGTGCTAGCTAATCATTATGGCAGTTGAAATCCAATACCTTTGTTTTATTTGTTTTTATGAAGAAAAATGAAGATGATCCTGTTGATCATCTATTTGATAATCAGATGTTGGCATTTATAACTGAAGAAAGAGGGGAGAGGAAAGAAAAGGAGAAAGCAAGGAAGAAGAGATAGCTTAATGCTGACAATATTTAAACATTTAAACATTTCTACTACTTCATCCTCAAGTGGATTTTGATGATGGTGGAATTATAGTAATCAAATATGGATTATAATCTGGAAACTGTTTTTCTATTGACAAAAAATGATTAACTGAGCAGAAAAAATGCATCCATTGTACAATGTGATATTCCATAACTGGATTCCAAATCAGAAATCAAGAAATATTTATGAATGGGACATTTTCAAGGTACTGTATAGTAAGTGTTTATTCAATAATTCCAATTTCAGGTACCCAAATTTTTGATACTTTCGATGGGTTATAAAGAGAACATAGTCAACAAGAATAACAGAAACTAAGTCAAACTAAAAGATTCTCCAAAATCGCCCTATTCCATGACCTAGCAAAATAACTAAATTGTTAGTAATTTCCAAAATGTCATAAGGATGGAAACCACACAAATCTCTAGAAGGATAACATTCCAGAAAGCAGACTCTGCAACCAAGCTACACCTTCTGGTGTCAACCTTGTGAGCTAGTTCAGACACATCCAGATGCACCAATCCTATTTTATTTTAAGATTACGTTAACAGCGTCTTGCAAAACTAAAAATATATCACTTCTCCTCTCTTTTCAGTCTTTGGTAAACTAGGGATGGTCCCTTCTGAGATGCTTTCTATGATTTTCCCCCTCTTGCAAACTAAGTAACCCCTTATCAGACTATTGCTGCACAAATAACTCTCTGATAAATTGAAAGATAAAAAGGACAAGTATAGAAAGTAGAAAGAGGGATGCATAACTAAGTCAGAATATCAGCAAATAGCCCGAGCCTGCAAAGATGAAGTGACGAACTCTAAGGCTCAAAATGAACTAAGGCTTGTGACCAAAGTCAAAAATAACAAAAACAGCTTCTTTCAACATGTAAAAAACAAGAAAAAAGTGAAGGAAATGATTGGTCCATGAGTGGGTGGAAGTGGCAAGAAGGTGACAAGCAACAGGGAGAAAACAGGACTATTTAACTCATTCTTTGCATCTGTCTTTACACAAAGGGAAAAAACAGACCAACCTATCAAAAATAGTGCCATAAAAAACAGAATAGAAATACAAGTTAAGGTAGGCAAGAAAATGGTGAGTACCTGTCCAGCCTAGATGAGTTCAAATCACCAGGATCAGATGGATTACACCCCAAGGTTCTCAAGGAACTGGCAGATGTGATCTCAGAACCACTGAACTATAGTTTTCAAAGATCCTGGAGCACTGGGGAACTACCAGAGGACTGGAAAAGAACTGATGTAGTTCCTATCTTCAAAAAAGGAAAAAAAATGGATCCAGGAAATTACAGACCTATCAGCCTGACCTCAATACCTGGGAAGATTCTGGAAAAGATAATCAAACAACGAATCAGCGAACACCAACAGGCAAACAAAGTCATTACTAAAAGCCAACATGGGTTTGTCAAAAACAGATCATGCCAGACAAATCTTATTGCATTCTTTGACCAAGTAACAAAATTAGTGGATGAGAGGAATGCTGTGGACATAATTTACTTGGACTTCAGTAAGGCATTTGAAAAAGTAGATCACAACCTACTACTTGATAAGATAGAAAAATGCGGGTTAGATAGCATCACCACCAGATGGATCCGTAGCTGGCTGACCGGCCGTACTCCGTGTGTGGTCCTCAATGGAACCACATGTACATGGAGGGAAGTATGTAGTGGGGTGCCCCAGGGCTCTGTTCTGAGCCCAGTGCTCTTCAACATCTTCATCAATGATTTGGATGAGGGGATAGATGGGGAACTCATCAAATTTGCAGACGATACCAAGCTGGCAGGAATAGCCAACACTGCAGAAGACAAGCTTAAGTTACAGGAGGATCTGGACAGACTTGAACACTGGGCGCTATCTAACAAAATGAAATTCAATGGTAAAAAAAGTAAGGTTCTACATTTAGGCAAGAAAAACCAAATGTACAGGTATAGTATAAGGGATACCTTGCTCAATAATAGTAACTGTGAGAGGGACCTCGGAGTCCTAGTGGACAATCACTTAAATATGAGCCTTCCCAGTGCTGGACTTTCTTTGCAATACAACTTTCAATGACTTATATGAGCTATATATCTTTATTTAGTTAGCTTGGAGTAATTTAGGCATCTCGATTTTATTGTAGAGATGTTTGCCTCTAGGCAAATGTTTATCAGACTATTTGGTATTTCTGCATACAATTTTAAAATACTGGAAGAGGGGAGTGAAGCAAAGAAACTATACTTTTTTTACAAAATACATTCCAAACAAATGTGACTCCCCACTCATTTAAAAAGCAATTTGTGGTTATTGCAAAGATTACTAAAAGGGAAAGCAATCAACAACTCCTTTCAGGGAGTTTGAAAAGTAGTTTGCAGGGAAGGTATAAAAGCATTTTCTAAACAAAATGAGTGTGCTGACTACAAAGTACATAGTCGTATATGCTGAAATGCAATCAGCACACATTTAATCCAAATATGACAAGAATTTGATTTTTTTTCAGATGAACTTAGCTAATTGCTCCCTTTCATATCAATACATGAACTAGAATCCAGTTCTTTGTGACATTCGCACAAAAATGTGTCTGCCCATGTATGTGTGTCTGTAATGGTGGAATAAAATATGCAGAAAATTGCATGTATTGCTGAAAATAGCACAAATAGTTTAAACTGGGCAAAACGGCTTATAGAAATGCATATATAGAGGATAGGCATAAAATGCATAAGACCAACATTTGTTATATGAACTTTAAAACAATTCCCAAATTGATTCAAAATGGATGAAAAAGCTTTTAAGCCTAAAATATTGGAAAAAGAATAGTCAATATTTTTGGCTTCTTGTAAAAGACCCAGAAAATAATAATTGATAATATATTTCTGTTAATAATTGTTTACTCTTTTACAGTCCTGGGGATCCTAGAGTGGGAGACCATGAACTCAATTAATTTTATGGCACCAAGTCTGTTTATTTGAAAAGCCTTATACCATCCCCTTGTGCATCATATTTCTTACCATTCAAAGCATCACATTAAAAGACATAAGATTCTCAGCACATGCAATTGTTCATAATTATAATTAAACAGATTACTCCATGAAGATATCTGATGTGATTGCCATGTGATGAATTGACATTTTCCAGATGTTCATTTTAATCCATAATCTTCATAGTCCTTGTAAACAAGTACTAATCATAATCACTATTCATGAAAAATGGATGGTGGCAAAATATTTTTTAATATCTACTTTAATGGCCTTTTCAATTCAGAATGTTGTATAACTTTCCCTCACATTTATTCCTGATTCACTATCATCATTCCCTAGAACAGTGGTTCTCAATCTTTTTAATGCCGCGACCCCCAACTGGTCGTAAGTCAAGGACTACTCAACCGGTCGTAAGTCGAGGACTACTCAACTAGTGCAGCACCGTTTGCAGAATGGGACTTTTGGCGGGCTCAGCAGGGCAGAGACAGCCTGGACAATTCCTATTGGCTTTTGAAAGCCAATAGAATTAGACTCTATTCAAGAGAGTCTATTCTATTGACTTTCAAAAAGCCAATAGAATAAATGGGAGTAGCACAGCTAAGGAAAAGGGGGGGGGGAAATGGCGGACTGTGTTGTTTGGTGACCCCCGTGAAATGGTCGTTCGACCCCAAATGGGGTCCCGACCCACAGGTTGAGAACCACTGCCCTAGAACATAACATACAACTATCAAGAACCTATGAATTCTTATTTTCATACATATCCACAACAGCTTACATGACACTGGTTCATAGTTCATGACATATCTTTTAGCCCTTCCTTTTGTAATTAAACCTATATCTTCTATATAACACTTATGTCTCATTTTCACAAACAGAAAAAAGATTCCTTTTTCTCTTTCTTGGGTTTAGCAAAGAATCTCGAGCAATTGGCCTAGGCTGTTCACATAAATTATCACTAGCTACTTCCCAACAGCTACTTCTGTATAGCTATGGCTTCCATTTGTAAATGCTTGGGAATAAGGCTGGTCCAGTTCCTTACTACAATGGATATAAAAAGTCAACACACCCCTGTTAAAGTGTAGGGTTTTAGAGATGTAAAAAAAAAATAGACCAAAATAAATCATTTCAGAATTTTTCTATCTTTAATATGGCATGTAAGCTGTACAATGCAATTTAAAAACAAACTTAATTCTTTTAGGGGGGGAAATAATAATAAGAAATGTATAACATGGTTGCATAAGTGTGCACACCGTCTTATAACTAGGGATGTCGCTGTGTTCAGAATTAATCAATCACATTCAAACTGATGGGAAATACACATCAGTACACACATCTACCATCAATTACAAAGACTCTGATCAAATCTATATAAAGTTCAACTGTTTCTGACATTTATTAAGTTGCCTCTTAAAGCAAAAGCCATGATCTACAAAGAGCTTACAAAGCTGTTATGTATTAAGCAATTCAAAGGCTCTCTTATAAAGAACGGTTAACTGATTGCTTTATTTGAATCATAGACTGTCTGTCTATATAACTTTAAGCCTTGTGTTTTAGGCGGGAATGAGTACTTTAAACCAGTGGTTCTTAACCTTTTTGAACAAATCGCCCCCTTGAGCCAATGAGGAAGTTGTCATCTCCCCCCTCCCCCAACATAACCTCTCAATCACAACATAGGAAATAATTCTTCAATTTATGCAAACACTTTTTTTGTTTTCTTTAAAATTGTCATCAGGACATATCCATGCAAATAATTTATTTCCAGTCTTTTTCCCATATCTCCGATAGCCCAAAAGATTAAAATGGAATGCCCACTGATAAACTGCTCATAACTTTAATTGATTTAGTCTGCCAGTGGCTCTTAAACTTTGCAATACTGCAGACCTCTTAAAATGTAAAATGAATTTATATAAACTTTCATTTCTTTCCCCCAGAATAAAGCTAATAATTTCGTGGATGTGAGAGCTGGGCAAGGTTTGAATATTCAGAGACTTTTAATAATTACATTTTAATCTATATATCACAGGGGTAGTCAAGCATGTAGACCCACAACTGCTAGCTTGAAATGAGTGAAAATGAGAGATTTTCAGGAGGAGTGCTGGCTGTGTTTTCACTGTGCCTTTAGAGCAGACTGGGTGGGTGGTCAAATCTTTCCTCTCCCTCCCTCCCCCTTCTTTCTCCAAGTGAGGAGAGAGAGAGAGGGAAGGAGAGAGAGGCACTTGCGCTTCCCCACTCTCTCTCTTTCCTCTCTCTTTCTCTCTTTTTCTCTTTCCCCTCCCCTCTCTCTTTCTGTCTTTCCCTTCCTCCCCTTCTTTCTCCAGGTGAGGAGAGAGGGGGGGGGATACAGGCACTTGCACTTCCTCTCTCTCTCTTTCCTCTCTCTCTCTCTTTCCCCTCTCCCTCTCCCTCTCTCTCTTTCCTCTCCCTCCCCTTCTTTCTCCAGGTGAGGAGAGGGGCGGAGAGAGAGGGACTTGCACTTCCTCTCTCTCTTTCCTCTCTCTTTCCTCTCTCTCTTTTTCTCTTTCCCCTCTCCTTCTCTCTTTCTCTTTCCTCTCCCTCCCTCCCCCTTCTTTCTCCAAGTGAGGAGAGAGAGGCACTTGCGCTTCCCCACTCTCTCTCTTTCCTCTCTCTTTCTCTCTTTTTCTCTTTCCCTTCTCCCTCTCTCTTTCCTCTCCCTTCCTCCCCTTCTTTCTCCAGGTGAGGAGAGAGAGGGGGGGAGACAGGCACTTGTGCTTCCTCTCTCTTTCTCTTTCCCCTCTCCCTCTCTTTTTCTCTCTTTCCTCTCCCTCCCTCCCCTTCTTTCTCCAGGTGAGGAGGGGGGAGAGAGAGGGACTTGCGCTTCCTCTCTCTCTTTCCCTCTTTTTCTCTTTCCCCTCTCCCTCCCTCTTTCTCTCTTTCCTCTCCCTTCCTCCCCTTCTTTCTCCAGGTAAGGAGAGAGTGGGGGGGGGAGACAGGCACTTGCGCTTCCTCTCTCTTTCTCTTTCCCCTCTCCTTCTCTCTTTCCTCTCCCTCCCTCCCCCCTTCTTTCTCCAGGTGAGGACAGAGAGAGAGAGAGGGAGAGAGAGAAAGAGAAAGAGAGAAAGAAAGGCAGAGGGCACCGAAGGGGCAGGGAGGGGGGGCAGGAGGCAGCAGAAGACCCCCTGTCACCGCTGGAGGCACCCAGCTCCGCTGCCTGCTAGGCCTGCAGGGATGCCCTGGCTCACGGTCATGTTGGCAGGCCGTCCCACGTGCCGCTGGCATCCCCAGGCTCAAGTCAGGGCCACGGGGCATCTGCGGAATGCCCCGCCTGTCGGGCTGCATCGCCAAGCCTCCACTCATGCCGCTGGTGTCCCTGGGCTGAAGTCATGGGGCATCCGCGGAACACCCCTATCAGCTGCATCACCAAACCTTCTCCCGCACCGCTGGTGTCCTTGGTCGGAACCAGGGCAATGATCTGCCTCCTGCCAGGACATTGCTGGAGCCTCCCATGCTGCCGGTAGGTCTGTCGTGCTGGAGGAGCTGGGGCCACTCCGCACCGCATGACACTCCCGGAGATCCGTGACCCACCAGCGATGTCCCAGCCAGCCACTGCCCCAGCTGGGACTGCCACCCGGGGGGCAGCAGGAGGAAGAAGGGGAGGAGGAGGGCAAGGAAGCCAGTGCCGGGCCCCAGGAGGAGGCGCTCCTGCAGGTCCAGCCAGGGCTCTTCTGCGGCTGGTTGGAAAATGCCTCCCACCTCCCTTTCTCTCCCCCCATCTTCTATTCATCTCACATTCTTCGCCGACAAAGCATCCAGGACTCCGGTGCGCCTTCCCGGCCAGCTGGGCCAATGGTCCCGTGGCTGGGGATTGCAGGGACTGCTCTCCCTTGGGGCCGTGGCTTGTGGGAAGCTGAGGCTCTGGCGGGCTGCTCCCAGTGGAGATCCCGGGGATCCCCCGCGCGGTTCCCCAGCCAAGGGCACCTGGTATGGGGCCAGCCAGGGAAACAAATTTCTTGGCTGCATTCTCCCAGGGGCAGGGCACCCGGGTGCAGGGCCAATCAGGAGCCCTGCGAGGGGGAAAATCCGCATGAGAGAGAGAGAGAGAGAGAGAGAGAGAGAGAGAGAGAGAGAAGCATAAGTGCCTCTCTCTGTCTCTCTCTCTCTCCAAATGGCGGAGGAGGCTCGGAGCCGCAGGGGCAGGCTCAAAAGTGTCCCCAAAACTTCTTGCTCTATCACCCCCATATCGCCCCCTTTTTGTTCCTTCACCCCCGCGTCACCCCTTTTCGTTCCATCGCCCCCCTAAAAAATGAAATCGCCCCCTGGGGGTGATATAGCCCAGGTTAAGAACCACTGCTTTAAACTGATTGGCCGCCACCTAGTGGCGGTCTGTATAAATATGTCAAGCAGCTGCTAGAGCAGTGGTGGCGAACCTACGGCATGGGTGCCAGCGGCGGCACTCTGAGCCCTCCCTGTGGGCACATGTGTCGTTGCCCCAGACTTGCCTCCCCCATGACCCCCTCTTCAGCAGCCACCCTGAAAGAGATTTGCCCTCGAGCGTGGCCCACACGGACAGCACAGCCAAGGATATGGCAGCCAGGCAGCATAGACAAGACTCTGCCCTCACACCCCATCATGCAGTTGATGCTGCAGGGTGCGGGCAGAGGGTGTGGCCACCATAGCACTGTTCCTGGGCGATCTGCGGTGGGCCCTGGAGGTGGTGAGTGGTCCTGTGGGCAGGCAGGGCGGGGGATGGGGGGCAGAGCAGGGGAGCAGAGCAGGAGCGGGGCAGGGGGATGGAGCAGGGATGTGGCCAGTTTTGGGGCACTCGGTGTCTAAAAGGTTCACCATCACTGTGCTAGAGTTTGCTTCTGTGAGAACCAAATAAAGAGCTGTTAATTCAACTCCATGTTTTCAATATCTCGCTGTTCCCACTACACAACAGTGGCGACGAAGGTGGGATATGCTACTAGGAGGAAAGAGCTAAGTCACTAAAAGGGGTAAGACCAGGCATCAGTGCCCTGGTTGGAACCGTGTCCCCCCTTCTGCCTGCCAGTATGCAAATGCTGGAGGTAGCACATTCCTTGGACCCATCCCTAGGAACCTCACAGAAGCCCTAGCAGCATAAGACATTGAAGATGCAGTAACAGCAAAACCATGGCCAAAATTGGCAAGCTTTCAGAGTTCAACGTAACGCACCCTAAACGATGGAGTTCATATGTCTCAAGAGTAGAAAACAACTTCAGAGTGAACCAGGTCAGAGAAGATAATTTAAAAGCTGCAACCTAGGCTTCCGGTGGATCAAGCAGCGATGATGGCAGCTTTTCACAAAGCTGCCCATTCCTGGGTCGTGTAAAAGCCGGCGGGACTTTGACAATCAGCTGTCCCGTGGCTTGAATCTCTTCCCTGGGAGAAAGGGAAGAGAAGAGCCGCTCAGGTAGAGGAAAGAGCTCCCCTGGATCCCCATAATTTTGGGGATCGGAGGGTAGAACTCCCTCGGAGCCTGAGCCAACTCCGCACGTCTTTGTCCCGAAGTTCTGGGATGAAGCAAGGCGCTGCTCCCACATCTGCTTTTTTTGGAGGCTTGTGAGTACTTAAATGCAGACGGAGCAGACCAGGAGAAAGTGGATTTAAGATTGATTGTGACTTTAACTCCTGCAAGCATCTTCTCCCCCTTTTATTATTTACTTTCCCTTTTGAAGAAAGGGAAAGTGAAAGGCAAAATGGCGACTGTCTTTCTTGTTTGATTTTGCAACAAAGTTAAAAGTTGGATACAGTTCATGTTTTAAATATAGAGGCAAGAATTTTGTTCCCTTTTTTTCTTTTCTTTTTCTTTTTATTACTATTTAAAGAACTGTGATATTATAGAGGCAAGAATTTTGCTCCTTTGAACTTAACAGAATGGCTTCAAAACATTTGGTCTCTGTCCCTAAAGCTTCCATCTCCTCCCCAATGATTCAACCTGCTTCTCAGTCTAAACCAAAATCACCCCCACCCTCTCCTCCTCTTGCAATTTCTCTTAAAGACTTACAAGAGGCTTTAAAAATGAATGCTTTGGATATTAAAGAGGAGGTAAAAGATCTTATAATTGCAGAGAGGGCTATTACAGAAGAATTATTGGAGAAAAAGAATAAGCAGGTCAGAGATGATATATTATTTGCGTTTCAAGGTCTTGCTCTGCATATTGAAAGGATTAACGACAAAATGGAGGAGATTACTGAAAATGCAGCAAGACTGGAATTTAGAATGGAGGAAGTGGAGAATAAGATAGAAATTACACAGGATGAACAAACTATTTCACAATACAGAGAAATGGAGTTCGCATTGCGTATCCGGGGTCTGAAAGAAAATTCCCAGGAAGATTTAAAGATGCTTATTGTTAAAGATATTGCTTTTATCCTTGGATGGAGACCAGAAGTAGTTGGGAATGAGATAGAAAAAATCTTCAGAGTTAACTCACGGGTTGCCAGACAGAGAAACCTACCAAGAGATGTGGTTATTTACTTTTCCAGAAGATCTATTCGCAATGAAATTATACAGGCTTTTTATAAACAGAGGTTTCAAATTGCAGCTCAAGATGTGATAATTTTAAAAGAAATACCTCCAAAAATTTTAAGAGGTAGAAAAGATTTTACCTTTCTGTCTGATGAGTTAAAACGTCATCAAATCCAGTTTAGATGGGAGATTCCAAGAGGAATAGTAGTGAATTATGATGGAACACGTTACAGATTAACTATAGTTTCAAAGGCAAGAGATTTTTATCACTCTATTCTAAAGGCAAGACCATCTTCACCTCCACAAACAAGGATAATTGAAGAGCCTGTTATGGCAGGAGCCTCCTCATTGATGGTCATGGAACAAGCGGTGTTGCCTGTACAGAATCTTGAGATAAAAGATCAAAGGATGACAAGAGCTGCCCATAAACGTAAAGAAAAAGAACAGCAGCAGAAGAGTGGTAATAAAGTAGAAGGAACGGTTACTACAGAGCCTGTGGGAGGGGCAAGACCTAAAAGATCTTCGACAGTTGATCTTCAGGCTATGCTTCAGAGGCTTCAGGCTGGTGGAGATGGCCAAGTTCCTGACCTGGAATGTTAACGGCTTAAACTCACCACAGAAACAGAGAAAGATCTTCCACTATTTGAAACAACATAATAATGACTTGATATGTTTGCAAGAGACTCACATAACTTTAAAGGACTCAAAATATCTGACAAATTTTCATCTGAGATCACATGTTATAGCTCCAGCTCCAGGGAAAAAAGGGGGTGTTGTAATTTATGTGAAGAAAAATTTATCGGCTAAATTAATTGAGGTTGATCCTGAAGGAAGATATGTCTTTGTGGAACTACTGTTACAAAGCAAGAAAGTTCTTGGACTATATGCCCCTAATCAACAACAGAAGCAATTCTATAAGCTTTTGCACGGGAGGATATCTCGGTTGGATTATAAATCTGTAATTTTGATGAGTGACTGGAATGGAGCTTTGGATATAACTATAGATAAAAAGAGTTCTTCTAAAAATTTCACTCAAACTAAATTACCCAAAACTTTTTTTGATTTGAAAGAAGAGTTGGAACTTATTGACATTTGGCAAGAAAGGAATACAAGTGATAGAGATTTTACCTTCTATTCGGATAGATATCAGTCATTTTCAAGGATTGACTTCTTTTTGATTACTAGTGATTTTCTTTCTAGGGTGAGGAAGGTAAAAATCTTTCCCAGGACTCTATCAGACCATAGTCCGGTGTGGATGGAGCTATACTTGGAAGATGGGAACAGAAGACCCTGGAGACTGAATGAGAATTTGTTTACCCCGGAAGAGTTTGTACAAAAATGTAAAGAGTATTTAAAGGAGTTTTTTGCTTTAAATATGAATAAGGGTACATCGATGCCCATGGTCTGGGATGCCAGTAAGGCGTATATGAGGGGAATTTTGATTCATTTAAATAAAGTTTCTAGGGATAAAAGGTTACAAGGACGTAGAGAAATAGAAGATGAGATTAAACTAAAAGAAGAAGCGCTTGCTCTTAACCCAACTGATAATAACTTAAAGGTTTCTATAAAGATGCTTAGGGAACAATTTAATATATTGATCGCAGATCAGGTGGCTACCAATTTGCGTTATATGAGACATAATACTTTTTGTAATGCGAATAAGCCTGGGAGGTGGTTGCTTATCAGTTATGAAAGAAACAGAAGGCTAGGATTATAGAGAAAGTAAAATATAAAGGTACTGAGGTTTTTCAGCAAAATTTGATTAAAAAGAGTTTTTTAGATTTTTATACAAAACTATACTCAAGTGATAATATAAAGGGAAAGGATATAGATAAATATTTACAATCAGTACATTTTCCTAAACTTTCTGAGGAACAGCAAAATGGGATAAATTGTTTAATTACTGTGGAGGAAATTGGCTTTAGCTATCAAGCAGTTAAAGGTGGGAAAGTCTCCAGGAACAGATGGATTAATGTCGCCGTATTATAAAAATTTATCTGAAGAAATGTTGGAGCCATTAAAGGAGCTTTTTAATAGTATTTTGTTGGGAGCACAAGTTCCTCCTTCTTGGAAAAGAGCATTTATATCACTGATTCTGAAGGAGGATCAAGATCTTACAGAGCCTAAGAATTATAGGCCAATATCATTATTAAATGTAGATTATAAGATTTTCACTAAAATTTTGGCAAATAGATTAATGCAGGTTATGAAGGATTTGATTCATAGTGATCAATCAGGATTCATAACAGGGTGATATATGAAATATAATGTAAGACAAATTATTAACTTAATTGAGTATTTGGATAAGCACAATCAGATTCCTGTGGCTTTTATATTTTTGGATGCTGAAAAAGCTTTTGATCAATTAGATTGGCAATTTTTATTTTCACTGGTAGAGAAAATGAATTTTGGGGATAAGTATTTACATGCACTTAAAGCTATATATCAGCAACAATCTGCTCAAATTGTTGTTAATGGGAGACTGACTGAGACTTTTAATATTGAAAAAGACAAGGATGTCCATTATCTCCATTGTTATTTGTTTTAACATTGAAGATTTTGTTGATCCAGATTCGAGAATCAACGGTAATCAAGGGCATAAAGATAAGAAAGAATGAGTATAAATTACGGGCTTTTGCGGATGATTTGGTTTTAATTTTGGAACAACCGATTCGAGCGGTTGATTAGCTATTAGAACTTATAACACAGTATGGGAAAGTTTCTGGTTTTAAAGTCAATAACCATAAGACTAAGATATTACCTAAAAATATGTCAGCTAATGATAAGGAAAGTTTGGTTAAAGCCACAGGTTTTCAGATGGTGAAAAAGGTTAAATATCTGGAAGTATATTTAACTGCTTCAAATGAAAAATTGTATAAAAATAATTATGAATTATTATGAGCAAAAGTACAAAAGGATTTAAATGATTGGAAAAAACTGCAATTGTCATTGTTGGGGAGAATTTCAACTGTAAAAATGAATGTTCTACCAAAGTTTCTTTTTTTGTTTCAGATGATACCTATTTTAAAAAAAGATGTAAATTTGGAGGAATGGCAGAAGGGTATCAATAAATTCATTTGGCTGGGAAAAAACCAAGGGTTAAGTTTAAGATTTTGCAAGATGCCCGAGAAAGAGGAGGACTTAAAGCACCTAATTTGAAATTATATTATGATGCAGCCACCTTAACTTGGATAAGTGATTGGCTTAATTTAATAAATAAGGATATTCTTGCTCTTGAAGGGTGGGATTTAATGTACGGTTGTCATGCATATTTAATTTTTAATAAGAAAGTGGACCGGGCTTTCAAATCACACATTTTGAGGAGTGCCTTACTTAGAGTTTGGAAAAAGTATTATTATAGGTTAAATTATAAAATACCTATCTGGGGGATTCCTAGACATGCAATCAAGGGGATTTCTAAGGGGATGAACTTTGATAAAATTTCGTATAAAGAATTATTAATTTGGTCAGGTTCGGATTGGCATTTAAAATCCTTAGATGTATTAAGGCAAGAAAATATTCTACAGTCATGGTTTCAATATTTACAATATTTACAAATAGTGGACAGGTGGACTGTAGATAAGAAAGAAGGAATAACATTAGAAGATGGAAATCTGGTTATTCAGATTAAAGATCAGAGTCAGTTAAAGAATTTACAATGCTTTAATAGAATTAGACTCGGAAACAGAATTGGTCAAAGACTGTATGATTAAATGGGCTCAGAATATCCAGGAACCGATCCCATTGGACTTATGGGAGATAATTTGGATCAGAAACGTTAAATTTACACAAGCTCAAAATCTGAGGGAAAATTTTTATAAAATATAAAATTTTTTATAAAATATAAAAATATAAATGGCATCTAGATCCTTAAAAATTATCTTGTATGTATCCAAATTTACAACCCAAATGTTGGAGATGTGGTAATATGGATGCGACATATTTTCACATTTGGTGGAATTGTAAAAAGGTAAAGGCTTTCTGGATTATGATTTGGTGGAACATTCAAAAGATTTTTAAAAAGAAGATAAAGTCTACCCCTCAATTATTCCTATTGGGTATTTTTGTGGATTTAAATGACAAAGAAACTACTTTAATGTTGAATTTATTAACTGCAGCAAGGTTACTAGTAGGCTCATATTGGAAGAAAGATTTGTTGCCTACTTTAGAAGAATGGATATTTAAAGTTTCTAACTTTGCAGAAATGGCAAAAATTTCTGCTTATATGAAGGATCATACACAAGAAAGATATATTATTGTATGGAGAAGATGGATAGATTATATTCAGAAAAAGTATGGGACTATAAAGTTTCATCTACTTTATGAGTAAATTTTATAGCAACTGTTGTAGAGATTTGTTTATATGACTTAATTTAAGGGGAGTTAAAGGTTAAGTGTGATGTTTTTTTTTCTTTTCTTTCCTTTTCTTTTTTCTTTTCCCTTTTTTATTATTGTTAACTTTTTTATTAATAACCCTGTACTCTACTCTGGGAAGTGAGAGGGGGAGGATTGATGGTGGGGGGTGGGTGAGTGGGTGGGTAATGATAATATAGTTATGGTAGTTTATAGAGAGGTGCCACTTGGGCATTTCCCCTATGCTGCATTCACGTGTTTGAGAGGGATGAGAGGGGAAGAAGGTGTAGGGAGGAAGTAGGATGGTAAGAGGAGAAGGGGAGGGGAGAGTAGGAGGGGAGGAGAGAAAGAGGAGGGAAGTAGGGAAGGTATTAGAGAGGGTGGACGTGGCCTGGGGGGAATGGGCAGGCGGTACCAATGGTTAGGAATTTATTTTATTTTGTGAATTGAATTTTGTATGAATAAATGGAAAATTAAAAAAAATATTTTTAAAAAAAGCTGCAAACTTGTTGTGCATGTGTGGCCACGCCACCTTTGATATAGCGGAAAACCTAGTCGCTCCTGCCACACTGGAGTCAGTCACCTTCGCTGACTTAAAATGAAGACTCAAAGAGCACTTCAAACCGAGACTGTCCATTATCACATACAGACACGCGTTTGAGCAGAGAGAGCAGCAGCCAGGTGAAACCATTGCTGAATTTGTGGCCACCCTATGCCAAGCATCCAGGCTCTGCAACTTTCCCAACCTAGAGGACCGGCTCCGGGACCAACTGGTATGTGGCCTGAGAAGCAGAGACTTACAATAGAGGCTGTTCGCTAAAGAGACCCTGACATTCCAGGATGCACTGAAAGAAGTGATAGTAGAAGAGGCCGCAGGTGGAGCCGTCAAGGCTTTACATCCCTCAAAAAATGTCCCCAGCGGAGCTTCCGGTGGGAGGCGACGGCGATGGCGGCTAGCTTTTAGCCGTCCAGCTGGGGAAGTGTTAGAGCCGCGGAGCGCAGCGCGCATCAGCTGGCCCGCGGCTCGGAAATCCCTTCCCGGGCAAAGGGAAGGGATAGAGAACGCAAGAGTAGAGGTAGAACCCCTGAACCCCCTCTGGATTTATTTCTAGAGGGGGTGAAAGGAGTGTTCCCTCGGAGCTCTTGCTGATCTCCGCCTCCCAGCTGTTTTTGCTTCCTTGGAAGCAAAAGAAACCGCCGCTTCTATCTCCGTGTTTACAGCATTTTGGTGAGTAATTTTTAAACGGACGGAGCAGTTTAAAGGACTTTTTCTTATATTTTAGGTGTTTATTTTTTTATCTTTTGATTTTTACTATTTTTCCTCCTTTTCTTTGTTATACTAGTGAAAGGACTTAAGATGGCGTTTTGAAAGTGTCGGAGTTTTTTTTTCCTTTCTCTTTTGTTTTACTTTCCCTTTTTAAGGATTGTTTTTTGCTTTTGCTTTTGCTTTTGGCTTAGAAAATTTTTTTTTTGAATTGTTTGCTCTTTTATTACTTATTCTTGGGATTTATTCTGGACTTTTAATGATTATAGTTTGTCTCTTTTTAAAAATTCTTTTTTTCTTTTTTTCCTCCTCCCTTTTTGGCTGGAGGGGAAAGGGAAGTGACAATTGTGCTTTTTAAAATGGCTTCAAAGAGGCAGCAGCCTTCCTCAGTACCCAAGGTTATTTCTTCTCCTATAACTTCCACTGCACAGCTACAACAACAATCTAAACATGCACCACCGGCTCAGCCACCACCCTCCCCTCCTCTACCTGGACTTTCAGTGCAAGAGGTTAGAGGCATAATGGGAGAGATTGTAGTTCAAATGAGAGAGGAAATGACTCAATTTGTTTCACAGATTAAATCAGAAATTAAATCTGATCTCAAAGAAGAGATAACGGGGATAAAGTCTAAATTGCAAGAAAATAATAATGAATTACGACAAGATATACTGGCAGCTGTTTCAGGTTTGGCTACTGTGGTGGTTAAGCTCGATGCAAGGCTTGAGGAAGTGGAAGACAAAGTTGACTCTTTAGATGACAAAATTCAAGACGTGGAAAGGAAGGTGGACTCCTCACAAGAAGATATTTTGATGTTTCAATACAGACAAATGGAGTATGCTCTGAGGATTAGAGGCCTCAAGGAAGATATGAATCAAGATTTGATGGAGGTGGTTCTTAGTGATCTGGCGCTGGCTTTGGATATGGATAAAGGAGAATTACAGAGAGAAGTAGAAAAAATTTATAGACTCAACTCCTGGATTGCTAAGCAGAAGAATTTGCCCAGAGATGTGGTGATTTACTTTACAAAGAAGTCCCTGCGGAATGAGATTATACAAGCTTTTTACAACAAAAGATTTCAGATTGCCGCCCAAGATGTCATCATTCTAAAGGAAATCCCATCTAAAATTTTAAGAAGTAGGAAAGACTTTGCTTTTTTAACCAATGAGCTTAAAGCTAGATCGATGCCATTCAGATGGGAAATTCCGATGGGTATCGTTTTGAGCCATGCTGGGACACGTTACAGATTGAACACAGTTGACAAAGCTAGAGATTTCTATACTTCGGTCCTGAGTGCAGGCTCAACTTCATCTGGTCGGAAATCTTTGAGTGCTAAGGAACCTGAGCAGCAATCTGAGGCACTAGATTTGGTTTCCGCAGGGATGATAGAAGTGGCAAAGCAACGCCAAACGGAGGCTAAAGAGCAGAGGATGACTCGTGCAGCTTATAAGCGTAAAGAGAAAGAGCAACGTAAAAAAGAGCCCAAAGAGAATTCTCCTGGAAGTGCATCACCGCCGGTGGGAGGAGCAAGACCCAAGAGTTATGCAACACACGCAGCTCTGTCAGAGTTTGATGGTGTCTTCTCCAGGCTGCGTGCCAAGGGAGATGGCAAAGTTTTTGACCTGGAATGTTAATGGATTGAATTCTCCTCAGAAACGGAAAAAAATCTTTTATTATTTGAAACAACATACCAATGATGTTATTTGTTTACAGGAAACTCATATTCTACTTAAAGATCAGAAATATTTAGTTAATGCTCGTTTGGGATCTCATTTTATATCTCCTGCACCTGGGAAGAAAGGGGGAGTTGTTATATATGTCAAACAAAACCTGCCAGCTTGTCTGGTAGAATCAGATCCCCAGGGGAGATATGTGATGATTGAACTTGGTATTTATGGTAAGAAAGTACTTATAGTTGGACTTTATGCTCCAAATCAACAACAGGAACAATTTTATAAACAGTTACACCAAAAAATAACTTTGCTTGATTATAGATCGGTGGTATTAATGGGTGATTGGAATGGTGTCTTAGATACACAAAGGGATAAGAAAGGTTCCTCTCCTTTTCTTAAACAAGCAAGGCTACCTAAAGCCTTTTTTGATATGAAAGAAGACTGGGAATTAAGGGACTATTGGCGGGAACGTAATCAAGAGGAGAGAGACTTTACTTTTTTTTCTGACAGACACCAATCTTTTTCAAGAATTGACTTTTTCTTGATTACCACGGATTTGTATAATAAAGTAAAGAATGTAAAGATTTTTCCTAGATCACTGACGGATCATAGTCCAGTTTGGATGGAGTTGATTCAAGAGAAAGAGGAAAGAAGATCCTGGAGAGTTAATGAAAATTTGTTTAGACAAGAGAAGAATGTTCAAAAACTAAAGGAGTGTTTAAAGGACTATTTTGCTTTGAATATGTATAAGGGGACTTCAATGTCAATGGTATGGGATGCAGGTAAAGCATTTATGCGCGGTGTTTTGATAAAAATGAATAATTTTTATAAGCGAAATCAGATTCAGAAACGTAGAGAACTTGAAGATGAAATTAAACTAAAAGAAAGGGCTTTGATTCTAAATCCTTCTGATGAAAGTACTAAAGAATCTGTAAAGTTATTAAGGTCACAATTTAATATGTTGATAGCAGATCAAGCTGCAACCAATTTATTATTTATGAAACAAAATACATTTTGTAATGCTAATAAGCCGGGGAGATGGTTGGCTTATCAATTAAGAAAGAAACAGAGACTGAGAATAATAGAGAAAATAAATTATAAGGGTAAACTAGTTTCTCAGAAGGAATTAATTAAAAAATCTTTTTTGAATTATTATCAAAACCTATACAAATCTACTAATGTACAACTGTTAGATATAAATAAATATTTAGCTGAGGCAAGTTTTCCTAAACTGACTGAGGATCAGAAATATGAAATTAATGGTTTAATTACTAAGGAGGAAATCGCCTCAGCAATTCAACAATTGAAATTAGGGAAAGCACCGGGTACGGATGGGTTAACAGCTGTTTATTATAAAGCTTTAATGGAGGAGATGATTCAACCATTAAATGATCTTTTTAATGGTATCTTACAGGGTTTAGAGATTCCTCCTTCATGGCGTAGTGCTTTTATATCATTGATTCCAAAGGAGGATCAAGATCTTACTTTACCAAAAAACTATAGGCCTATATCTCTTTTAAACGTGGATTATAAGATATTTGTAAAAATTTTGGTAAATAGGCTTATGAGGGTGGTGCATCATCTTGTGCATAAAGATCAATCAGGGTTTATAACAGGAAGGTATATGAAAAACAATGTTAGACAAATTATTAACTTATTAGAATACTTAGATAAGAACAACCAAGTTCCTGCAGGGCTCATATTTTTAGATGCTGAAAAAGCATTTGACCAACTGAATTGGCATTTTATGCTAAGAGTAATGGAAGAAATGAATTTTGGTGAAAACATATTACAAGCCCTTAAGGTAATATATCAAAAACAAACAGCACAACTTATTGTTAATGGAGGTTTGTCGGAGGTTTTCACAATAGAGAAAGGTACTAGACAGGGGTGTCCTTTATCGCCATTGTTGTTTGTTTTAACATTGGAAATATTATTGATTAAAATTCGAGAGTCTCAGGAAATTAAAGGAATATATGTTAATAAAAAAGAATATAAGTTGAGAGCTTTTGCGGATGACTTGGTTGTTACTTTGTCGCAACCTGATTATTCTGTAGTAAACTTATTACAGTTGATTCACCATTATGGTTTGGTCTCGGGTTTTAAGATTAATGTAAATAAGACTAAAATTTTACCTAAAAATTTGTCGAGTCAGGAGAAGCAGATTTTGGTTAACTCGACGGGTTTTGAGATTGTTAATAAGGTAAAATATTTGGGGGTGATGCTGTCTGTTTCTAATGCAAAACTATTTAAAAATAATTATGAAAGGTTGTGGGTCGGGGTACAGAAAGACTTGAAGAATTGGGAAAAGCTGCAATTATCCCTCATGGGAAGAATTGCAGTGATAAAAATGAATATTCTACCCAAGTTTCTTTTTTTGTTTCAAATGTTACCAATTTTGAAAAATGAGATTAATTTAAATGAGTGGCAGAAGGGTCTCAATAAATTTATTTGGGCAGGGAAAAAACCAAGGGTTAAGTTCAAAATTATGCAAGACTTCCGTGAGAGGGGTGGACTCAAGGTACCAAATTTGAAATTATATTATGATGCGGTGGTTTTAACATTAATTAGTGACTGGGTAAATTTGACAAATTCTGAGATACTTTATCTAGAGGGATGGGATTTACTTTATGGGTGGCATGCCTATTTAATATTTAATAAAAAAATAGATTGGGCTTTTAAATCTCATATTTTAAGAATTTCTTTACTTAGGATTTGGAGAAAATATTATAAAAGTGATTTTAAAGTACCATTATGGGCTATACCTTGGCATGCGATAGAAGGAATAAAAAGAGGGGTTAAAATGGATATGGTGTCTTACAGACAGTTACTTAAATGGGATGGACAAAACTGGCAATTAAAATCACGGGAAGAATTAGCACAAGAAAATTTTACTTATTCTTGGTTCAATATAGGCAACTACTAGATAGATGGAAGATGGATTGTAAGGTGGGTTTCCTTAGAGAAGATGAAAATCTTATTAAGCAACTGAAGGATCAAAGACAAACCCACATTAAGAGAATTTATGGGGTTTTAGTTGAATTGGACTCAGAAACGGAACTAATTAAAGATTGTATGATTAGATGGGCGCAGAACTTTGGTGAGCCAGTTTCATTGGACACCTGGGAAATTATTTGGGTGAGAAATGTCAAATTTACTCAAGCACAGAATTTAAGGGAGAATTTTTATAAAATGTTTTATAGATGGCACCTTGATCCACAAAAAATGTTACTGTTGACGTGCAACCTAAATGCTAAGGATTCCTATTATCATATTTGGTCGGTTGTTTTCGGAAAAAAGCAACAAACGCAAAGTTTTTTCTATCTGGGACAAATGGATAAAATTTATACAATTTAGATTAACAAAATGATAAGTTTTATTTTTATATATATTATAGATTTTGTTTTTAATTTAATTTTTATTTTTTTTTATTGCTTAAGCCTATATTCTCTAAGGGGGGAGGGTTGGGGTGTGGGGTGGGGGTTTTTTTTTTATATGTATTGTTTAATTTTCTTTTTCTTCTGTATATGTTGTTTTTTGTTTTGTATTGTTCTTGTTTTTCTTGTAAAATTTATAAAACTTTTAATAAAAAAAAAAAAAAAAATGTCCCCAGCCAGATGGTTGTGCATCATGAAGAGTCAGAGAGAACAGAAGACCCAGACATTGTGAGATCGACCGGGTGCAGAAGATCCCAGAAAGAAGGCAGTGGCCACTTGACAAGGCAGCCTTCTTCCCTAGCTGTCAGGGCTGTGGTGGACGATACCAGCGGTCAGAATACCGGTTCCACGCAGCTGTGTGCTGAGCATGTGGCAAACAAGGCCACATCCCTACCGTCTGTAAAGGTCACCAGAGGGAATCGCCACACAAAGACTTCTGCAGGAGAGGTAATGGGGCCCCGGGGCAGAATAAAGTAGGATTTTGCTCCAGAAGAAGGATTATCCTCAGAACTGGAGCCCATCGCCCCCTAAAAGAAAAGCTTAGACTAAAAGTCAAGCTGCAAGGAGTTCCATACTCCATGGAACTGGACACTGGATCAGCTGTGTCTATAATCTCCTATAAGACTTTTAACTTCATCTGCAAAAATGGCAGAAAACGAGTCAGACTCAAGCCGTCAGACTTAGTTTTGACAGATTTTCAAAACTCCTGCATAGTGGTTAAAGGAGAAGCTACAATAAAAGTGACATTCAAAGTGTCGTGGTGGTGGAAGGCCAGCGAACAACATGATCGGCTTAGACTGGTTTGATGCCCTGGGCATCCATATGACTGGCATCAACAGAACCCAAACAGTGGTTTTGGCAGCTGTCTGCCAGGAGTTTGCGGACGTATTTAGTCCCAATTTAGGGAAGTACAAAGGAGCACCAATTGCTCTCCACTTTGATCCAACCGTAGCCCCAACCAGAGTAAAGCCTCATAGAGTGTCTTTTGCCCTTAAGCCCAAGAGTTAGATAAGCTTGTTCAACAGGAAGTCTTGCAACCCGTTGACAGCTGTGTCTGGGAAACCCCCATGGTTACACCAGTCAAGCCTAATGGAGAGATGCACATTTGTGCTGCTTATAAGTGTACTATTAATAAGGCACTATAGCAGCATGCATATTCGGTACCTGTAGTTAGCCACATTCTGGCATCCTTACGGGAGGTCGCTTATTTGCAAAGCTGGACCTGGCACAGGTTTATCAGCAACTGCCTGTGGATGACGCCTCTGCTGAGGCTCAAACAATAATTACCCATAGAGGGGCATTCAAGGTTCGTCACCTGCAGTTTGGGGTCAATGTAGCCCTAGGGCTCTTTTAGAGTGTGATGGAACACACATTAAAAACATTCCTGGTGTGTGTCCTTATTTCGATGATGTTTTAATATCTGGGGAGTCAGCAGAGATACTTGCAGAACGTTTAAGGGCTGTTCTTCAGCATTTCCGTGAAGCAGGGCTGAAGCTCAAAAAGGAAAAATGTCAAATAGGAGCCAACTCCACAGAATTCCTGGGTTTCCAGATCGAAGCTGCCGGAATACACCCAGCTGATTCAAAGCTCAAAGCTATTTTACAGGCTCCCAGACCAAAGTCAAAGGGAGAACTGCAGGCACCCCTAGGGCTACTTAACTTTTATCGTGCCTTTCTACCTCAAAAGGCTGCATTAGCAGAGCCTCTACACAGGCTCTTAAATAAAAGGGCACAATGGCAATGGACTAGCGCCCACGAAAACAGTTTCAAAGCAGTCAAGTCACTGCTGTCGTCAGACTCTGTGTTAACACATTTTAATGAAAAGCTGCCTATCAGTATTGCATGTGATGCGTCATCATACGGGATAGGAGCAGTTTTGAGCCATATAATGGCAAATGGGCAACAAGCTCCCATAGCTTATTATTCAAGGGCACTTTCCCCCGCAGAAAGAAATTATGCTCAAATTGATAAGGAGGCTTTAGCCATAGTTGCAGGAATAAAGAGATCCCACAATTTACATTATGGTTGCCCTTTTACACTCTTAAGAGACCACAAGCCTCTTCTAGGTCTGTTTACTGCAGACAAGCAAACCCCTCAGATCCTGTCTCCAAGGATGCTGAGGTGGTCAATCTTTATGACAGCCTACAATTACAGGCTGGTCCCTAAGCCTGGTAAGGAAATGGGTCATGCTGATGCACTCAGCACACTGCCTCTGCCTAATTTAGAACCAGACCCCACACCTGCTGCACACATCCTGTCAATTCAGGAGTTGCCTGAATCTCCCCTTCACGCTGGGGATGTGGCTGCTGAGACAACCTCCGACAAAACTCTCAGCCAAGTTTTAAACTGGGTGCTGAGGGGGTGGCCAGGAACCAGAGATAGGAACCAGAAACTCCTAGAACAGAGTTTCAGAGCTTTATTAGAAGATAGGATGAGCTGTCTGCACACAAGGATGTATTCTATGGTGGAGTAGGATTGTAGTCCCACACACACTAAGGGAAAGAGTCTTAGAATCTCTGCATGAGGGTCATCCTGGAATAGTCAGGATGAAGGCACTTGCGAGAAGCTACCTGTGGTGGCCAGGGTTGGATAAGGATACTGAGGCTCAAGTTAAAGGATGCCAGGTTTGCCAACAGTCCAGACCTGAAATGCCTCAAGACCCAGTACATCGCTGGGAAACTCGTGGTATGATTGTATTATTTTATTGTTTTATTGTTAGATGATTGTTTTAATTTTGTACGCCGCCCTGAGTCCTTTGGGATTGGGCGGCATATAAATAAAAATAAATAAATAAATAAACTACACAAACATCCTGGTCTAGGATTCACATAGACTATACAGGACCCTTCCAAGGACAGGTGTTCCTCATTGTAGTGGACAGTCACTCAAAGTGGCTTGAGGTAGCACCTGTCCCTTCTATGACTACTGCCAGGACCATCCAGGAACTGTACAGAATCTTCTCCACACATGCTTACCCAATGTAATCGTACCAGATAATGGGGCACAATTTACTGCTGCAGAATTTCAGTCATTTCTAAGGTCTAATATGATTAGACACGCCACCTCTGCCCCGTTTCACCTAGCCTCTAATGGCCAAGCGGAAAGGATGGTCAGGACAACCAAAGGAGTTAAAAGACTAACCAGGGGCGATTGGCATCATAGGTTGGCAGAATTTTTGCTCTGTCAACGCACAACTCCATGCACCTCAACGGGTCATAGCCCAGCGGAGCTGAGATGGGGACGTCGGCTGACCATGAAGCTGGACTGTCTCCATCCAGACAGAATCGCAAGAGACAGAGCAGCCCAAGCCACCGAGGAACTTGCAAGTCGGCGACCGAGTTTGGGAAGGAACTATGGTCAAGAGGCACTGTGGGTGGTAGCTGTGGTTTGTAAGGTGTCAGGACCACTCTCTTACGAAGTGGTCCTGGAAGATGGGCTTGTCTTGCACCGCCACATGGATCAGCTGCATCAGCGGCAGATGAGACAAACCCTTGCCGTCGACCAAGAGGAGAGCTGAGGGCTGCCTGACAGCTCTGGCACGTCTGAGCCGCTGGAGTCCTGTGCAACTCAAGGAGACATGCTGGATGACTCAGTTGTGATTGAGTCACTACCAACAGAAGGAACAGTGCCTGAGGACCAGAGTATGCTGGAAGACTTATTCCCTAGCCTGTCAGAGACTGCTCCGCTCATGGACATGCGTACCGGTCTACCCAGCCAGACCAGCCGAGCCAAGATCAGTCTACCCGGCCAGACAAGGCAAACAGAGACTGGTCTACCCAACCTAAGCTGTCAAAAGCACTCCGATCTACCCAGTCAACTGAGGGTAGATCAGGAGCCACAGGCAGAAATGCGGTGATCGAAACGATTGCGGAAGCAGCCTACTTATCTAAATGACTATGTACAATTTTATGGATATGTATTGATTTAGGGGAAGGGGTGTTATGTATTAATTCAAAGGGTCTGTTATAAAGAACGGTTAACTGATTGCTTTATTTGAATCATAGACATGTACAGCAGCCTCTATTTATTTTTAAGTTTTGCGGCTCCCAGTGTTTTCTTTTCTCTAGGAAACAGGTGCAAGTGGCTTTTGGAGTGTTTAAGGTTGAAGACCCCTGACCTAGACAAAAGAATACTGTTAAAAGAAGAGCTGTTTTCTGTAAATTAGGGCATCTTGCTTCTTTTCCTAGCCCAAACTTTCTTCCATAAGAGGAAATTGTGTTCATGTTCTTCTTTGAGGCTGCTGGGAGTTGTAGTTGCACAACATTTTAGAGTTCCAAGTTCCCAATTCTTTCAGTAGAGGAATTTCCAATTGAGAAATAAGAAGGAAGAAATAATGCAGATGTTCCTTGATCTCTGATTCAATTGTTCAATTCAGCTAGGTTGCAAACCTCAGATTTACTGAGCATGAGACAAGAAACTTGTCTTCAAACTAGGAGATGGCAATTTTTTCAAGCAATTTGTTTTTTTGTTTTGTTTTTTTATGTTTTGATCCTGGGCTTATGGAGCGAAGGAACTGGATGAGGCTGTTGGCAGGCCTAGAGGAAGGGAGAAAGGCTTTTGGAGTAATTGGAGGTGGCAGCAGGTGGCTCCAGGGACAAAAAGGAGCAAAGCCCCTTTAACGAAAAGGTGGAAGAGACAGGATCAGAAAAAGAAAAGGAGACAAGGTTCTCTTCCAGGAATACAAGCTAATTTGAGGGCTAATCCACATGGAGCTTTGTTTCCATCTGTCCTCTTTGCCACTGTTCACTCCCCATGGTCGTTCTGAAACTTGAACTGGCCCCAAACAAGGAGTGTATATCAGACATGGTAGCCCTTTGAGAGCTGTATGCAACAAAATTTCATTTTGATGTATGCCGATTGGTGTACATTCAAAGTGACAATAAAGTTGTTGTTGTTATTATTATTATTGTGGCTGTTATTGTTATTGATTAAATATTACAACTAGGATTACATTATGAATAGAATTATAATTATTATAATTAACTTGCTGTGGTATTTTTTTTATTGAAAGTTTTTTAAATTTTACAAAACAAATCCCCTCCCCAAACCCCCCCACCCTCCCATACCCTCCCCCACCTCCCCAAACCTCCCAAACCCTCCCCCAACCTTCCCAGAGCTGAGTACAGGCTTAATTAAAATTTTTCAGAAAAAGAAAAGAAAAACTTAAAACACATATAAATCCTAAACAAATCTAAATACATTAAATTAAATAGGTTATCTTCTCTAAAAAATAATAATTGCAATCATTAAACACATTATAATATACTCTAAACATTTTCTAGTATCATACTTATATTATTATCCATCATTCTGTATAAACTCCCTCCAAAACACAAATTTAAACATTACTTTCTTTGAATATCTATACCTACAATATAAAATCTAATCTCTCCCTCTTTCTTTATCCTAGAACACAAAAATAAACATATAAACCTTCATTATACCATTAAAACTAAATACTCTTTGAATACTTAAACTAAATACTTAAAACTTAAACTTCTTATCTAAGATTTTCATTCAATCTCCATAATCTTCTCTCCTATCAAAAAAAAAACTTAAAAGACATATAAATCCTAAACAAATCTAGGTACATTTAATTAAAAAAGTTATCTTCTCTTAAAAATAATAATAATAAAAAAAAACCCAATCATTAAACACATTATAATATACTCTGAACCTTTTCATATCATACTTATGTTATTACCCATCATTCTTTATAAACTCCCTCCAAAACACAAATTTGAACATTACTTAAAACATTAGAATTCCCTTATACACATTTAAATCTTTACCAATAACAAATTCCATCCACAATAAACACATTCCTTATCAGTCTCTCTTGTCCATAAACCATTAAAATTCCCTTATACACATTTAAATCTTTACCAATAACAAATTCCATCCACAATAAACACATTCCTTATCAGTCTCTCTTGTCCATAAACCTCAAAAGAAGTGCTTTGAAAACTGCCCTTAAAGCTAACTCCAAAAAGTTTGTAAATCTTGCTTCTCCCACAGACTCAGTACTCTTTTGAATACTTAAACTAAGTACTTAAACTTAAACTTATCTAGAATTTTCATTCGATCTCCATCCTTGTCAGTCTCTCTTATCCATAAATCTCGAAAGAAGTGCTTTGAAATCTGCCCTTAAAGGTAGCTCCAAAAAGTTTATAAATCCTGCTTCTCCTGCAGACTCAGGAGCCAATACTTGTGAGGCTTCCTTAAACTCCTTCTTCTGTTGCTCTTTTTCTTTACGATTATATGTTGCACGAGTTGTCCTCTGCTCCTTCATCTCGACTTGTTGAGGCCCCTCAAACTGAGATTTCCCATTTTTCATTAATATAGGCTCTTCAGACTGCAATTCTACCCTTAAAGGTTGCTCCAAAAAATTTATAAATCCTACTTCTCCCGCAGATTCAGAAACCAATAGTTGTGAGGCTTCCTTAACCTTCTTCTGTTGCTCCTTTTCTTTACAGTTATATGTTGCACAGGTTATCCTCTGCTCCTCCATCTCAACTTGTTGAGGCCCCTCAAACTGAGGTTTCCCAATTTTCATAAGTATAGGCTCTTCAGACTGCAATTCTACCTTCTTTTCTTCCAAAGCTTTAAACTTAATAGATGGCGATGAACATACCCCCAGGACCGAAGTATAAAAGTCTTTTGCTTGAGAAACAGTATTAAGTCTATAACATATCCCCAGGTAATTCACCACCATTCCAATCGGAACATCCCATCTGAACAAGATTCGTCTCTTTTTAAGTTCATCTGCTAAAAAAGCAAACTCCTTTCTTCTTCTTAAAATTTTAGATGGGATCTCCTTTAGAATTATAACATCTTGTGAAGCAATTTGAAATCTCTTCTTATAAAAAGCTTGTATAATTTCGTTGCGCAGGGATCTTTTCCCAAAGTAAATTACCACATCTCTTGGCAAATTCTTTTGCACTGCCACCACAGAGTTAACTCTAAATAATTTTTCAATTTCACTAAGTATTTCCTTTTTTTCTTTATTCAAAATCACAGCAAAGTCCTTTGCAACCATCTCTCTCAGATCTCCTTGCACAGACTCTCCCAAACCTCAGATTCTTAAGGCATATTCCATTTGTCTATATTGAAGCATAAGAATCTCATTTTCCATTTCTTTTTCCATGCTTTCAAATTTTCCACTCCATCAATTCCACTTTTTCTTCTACCTCTTCTACATGAGAGTTCAGCTTTTCAAGAACAGAGGCAACTCCTTTTAGAGCCAAAACTATCTCTTGCCTCAAAATCTTATTATTTTCCTCTAAAATCTCTTTCATTTCTGCCCTAATTTGAGATATAACATTTCCCATCATATCTTGCAAATCCTTCACAATTATTGGCTGTACCAAGGAAGAGGGTGAAGCTATTGATTTAGGTTGTTGCACTGATGATAACACCGAAGAAGAAACCACCTTAGGAGCTGTAGGAATTACTGGACACTTTGGAGCCATCTTAAAAAAAATCTTTACTCCTTCTTAAAAATTACAAAAATTAAGCAAAAGAAAAAGAGAGATTAAGTCCAAAAAAATTCAAAAAATCCTTCAAAAGGAGATCATTATAACAAAAAAATACTGAACACTTTGGAGCCATCTTAGAAAAATCTTTACTCCTTCTTAAAAGTTACAAAAATTAAACAAAAAAAAGAGAGATTAACTCCAAAAAATAAAAAAATCCTTCAAAAGGAGATCATTATAATAAAAAGAAAGGAGTTAAAAAAAGAAAAGGGAAGAAGAAAAAAATAATTAAATAGAAAAAATCCATTCCATTTTTTTAAAAGTACAAAAAGCAAAACAAAGAAGTTAAACAAAAATAATAATGCTTCTAAAATCCAAACCCAACATCAAAATCAAATCCACATTCCGTTCCAATCATTAAAAAAAAAGGAAAAGGATAAAAAAAACCACCAAAAAGCCTGCCGATCGCCATTCTACCTCCCCCCCCCAAAAACCGAAAGGCTTGCCGATCGCCATTTTACTTTCCCTTTCAACAAAAGGAAAAAAAATAAAAAGAGGGAATATAAAAGTAAATCTTTAAACTTAAAATCCAAATAAAATCAAAGAAAGCAAAAGCTAAATCCTCTACTCAGCTCTGTCCGCCTCTAAAAAAAACTCACCAGATCACTTTAATCGCGGAGGTGGTTGCAGCGGCTTGTTTTGTCCCTAGGGACAAAAGCAGCTGGGAAGCGGAGACAGTCTGAACTCCGTGGGAGCACTCCTCTCACCCCCCAAAAAAAGCCTTGGGGTGCATGAGAGTGGCTCTACCACCATTCAGACAACCGTCTTCCCCCCCCCCCCTTTGCCCGGGAGGGGGATTTTGAACTGCTGATGGCCGCTGTTCATAGCGATTCAAACACTTACCCAGGAGGACGGCTACAAAGTAGCCGCCATCGCGCGCGCAAATCCACCGGAAGTCCTTGCTGTGGTATTTTTTGTTATTTTTATTATTACTACTACTATGTAATATATTTCAGAAAATAATCATAACCTGGAGTCCAATAACAAAAACTGCTTATTTTTTAAAAAAGAATTCTTTTGAACCGAAGTCCAATGATGGCACAAGTGTTTTTAGAAAGAAACAGCATTATGCTTTGTTGTAGTGAGCTATTGCCTGATAACTTAGCTTTTATCTACAGTTTATTACTGAAGTCTCTCTAGCTACTACTTTCCTTGAGCAGTGGAAATAAATAAAATATGCTGAAACAGTCTCTAGCACACCATAGCAGACACCAAAATATGTATGGTGATGCTATTACACAAATGCCACCTTCTTAAGTAAATAAGAAAATGATTGAAAAGGTGCAACATCTCGCCTGTTTGTTTTGGGAATTAGTGCTATTAAATGCAATTATGTTTTCTGCAGAGTAGCCCCACATTTAAATTTAAATGCTGCCATCTTGTGGAGTTATTGATCTTTTACTTTATGTCCATTCATTAACAAAGTATGTCCATGATATGAGCAAATACTTAAACTGCATTGAGAAGGAAAACTAAATTGCTTACAAAATGATCAGCATGTTCTGTATCTTCTGCAGTTCATGTCTTCTAATCTCATTCTCATTCTGAAATAAAGTGTTCAGTTGGTTTTGATGTAGAAAACACCCAGGAAACACTATTACATTAAGTACTCTTCTCCAATTGTGTGTCTTCCAATTGGTTGTAATAACGACTCCAATTGTAATCTATAACAACAATTGCTATGTGTTGAGTAAAAGAGTGGAAATTCAGATTTGGGGTCAATTAGAGTTTATTACAATCCCAGCAGTATAAAATTTCATCTTTTTCCTCCAATTTAACTACACAATATGTTGTTAAATAGTATCAGCTACAACTTCTTCCTTATGATATTGCAAATTAAATTAAAAATTACCCACAACTGAAATATCCTTTTTTAAGACAATAATTTGATTCAAGGCTACTTGAATGCTATTCCAAAGATTATTCACGCTACCTATCACGAAAACACAATCTTGGTGTAAATCACAGATTTGTCATTAGTATTTGACTTAGAAGGATTAACAGTACTTTATAAATTAACAGTACTTTATTATCATGACCTAAAGAGCTAGAAACTGGATATTAGTTTTAAAAAGAATATATACCATAATTTGCAGTTGAAATTATGTGTGAGTAATCTATAGATTCACAGTCTAAGACTGGTGAAAACTTAGTAAGTCAGGTCCTAACCAAGGACCTAAGAATTATTAAGATAACATCTAAAACAGCAGACTTTTTTGTAGAATTATGGTATTATTATGAAAGAATAAAGATATCAAGAATAATATATGATCTCATCTCCAATGCCATTAGTGGACCTTAAGTGGTCCTGGACTCTGGTGGCTGCTGCTACTGAAGGCCAGATTGGTCTATAACAAAGCCTACCTATCCATGATTTGAGATGCATGAGAGGGCTAACCTGGCATGACCAAAATTTAGATCTCAATATATGAAAATTTGATTTGACAACTATGTTAGTGTGGTCGCAGTTGAATACCTTTTTCTTTAAAAACTGGTGCTAGTATAGTAAGAACTGGAGATAACTCTTCCAAAATTGTTAAGATATTCAATCAATTCATGATAAATTAGACTGATAGACTTGTATTCTTTCTCAGGGCTTTTGGTGGCTGTCATTTTTATATTCATCACAAGCTCTGTTGGAGACAAATGAATTTACTGCTTTTTGATGGAGGTATCTAACTGTTATCACTGCCACCAACGACACTGATATTCAACAGAAACTACCACTATAATCAAGAGAAGCTCCAAATTATTTTTTCTTTATTCAACAAATACAGCTCTTTGCCTGTCCACACATTCTGGAAGAGAGAAGTTCCCTGAGAATGGGCTCCAGCAGGAATCCAAAAGTTCGGAAGACCAGATTGGTCTTGCAACACTATCCTGGGACATATATATTTGCCTTCATTCGTGACTTATGACTCTTTTTCACACTTACAACTATTGCAGTATCCCCATGGTCATGTGATCAAAGTTTGGATGCTTGGCAACTGATTCATATTTAACCCAGTTGCAGTGTTCCAGGGTCATGTGATCACCTTTTGCAGCCTTCTGACAAAGTCAGGAAGCCAGATTCACTTAACGACTGTTACTAATTTAAAAACTGCAGTGACTCACTTAACTGTGGCAGGTTAAGGTCATAAAATGGGCCTTCAAAACTGTAAAACATTTCTGGCAACGTAGAGAAAGGGACTACAAACAATCTGGCTTTCCATGATTTTAAAAAAATGTCTTGGAACTTCATGTGCAACACAATGGTGCTGCTAATTTCAACCAATTGCAACAGCTTTGCTGTTGGTGTAAACATTATAAAATCATGTATTATGGAAGTTAGAATTGAACTGTATTGTGCAATTTTCATATTTTTTGCAATTTTTATCCAGCGGTTTCCTAAGGCCTAAAAATTATTTCAAGAGTCTCTCAGAGATAAAAATATTGAGAAAAACAAGTTTGTAGTACTGCAAGATACCGAAAGCTACCATTCAGACCAAATCTATCAACTCTGTAGCTTTTATTTTGCAATCTAGCGCCTAATGACCATGACCAAGAAACGATTAAATATCCCAGTATTTGCCTCAGAGTAGCAACCTGTGTAATTGCATACCAAGTGGAAGATAAACTTCAGACTAGAAATAAATAGAAAAGACCTGATCAAATCTCAGTGTTGGAAAGAGAAGTAATAGCGAAGTTAATGTTTTGAGAGTGTTTTTAGCCATGGTCAAATTAAAAAAAAGGTGATGGATCAATAAGGATGTTTGTGATCTCATCAGTATTGACAGTACCAAATGTCTACTCAGCAGCTACTGGTGCAGGAGACAAATGTGATTTAATTTTACTCTGGCACAAATTGTGATTTAATTTTTATTCAAAGCCGATGAACCTTTTCCATGCTGTTTTTTTCAACAGAACTTTCTTTCTATTCATTGACTAATCACACACAAGAGTCCCATGGTCCTTAGAGAATATGTTTCTGTTTGATTTCCCAACAAAGCAAATATTGTAGACTTGAAGAGAAAAATACTTCAAATAATTTTAAAATTTGCTAAGTAGAATCAGAAGATGAAAGCATTCAGAGACATTCAATACCTCTGAAGGCTAAATCAGCAGTAGTTGATATTATTTTTTAATTCATCTCATCTTACTGCAAACAATTAGTTCTTAATGAAAATGCAGTGTGAACATTTGCTATATCCCCACTTCCACTAATTCATCATCGTTTATCCAAAATCATTTCAGGCCCTCAGTTATTGTTTTTTGACAAAAATAATCACTTTCTTTCATACATTTTACAAAGTACACATTTTTAAAAGAACATTTCAGACCCAGAAAAGGTTCAGATTTAACTTTTTATTAAGCTGAAATTTTATATTAAAAACTCTCTCTAGAACACACAAAAATGCACATAAATCTTGAGCAGTGTTTCACCTAAATTTCTCAATCATAAGTTATAGTCACAAGTATACCTGAAAATTCTCTTGCCTTGCCAGCTTTATAATCTCTTGTGTAAAATTATTCTGTTGAATTACAAGAGTATGTAGTGCAAACTGCACATAATCTTGGACCCATTTCAAAATAAATAGACATGGATATAGAACCAGCTCAAATGTATGTACAGTTATGGAAGTTCATGCAGGCATCAGAAATGCTGGAGTTACAGCTCCTCCCTGTAATAGCCAAGTTTTGCCAGCGACATCTCTTTCCTCAGTTGCATGACTTCCCAAAACATCTGGTCCACTGTATAAAAGAAAAGGAGATGTTGTGGGAAAAAATGCTTCTTTTGAAGTTCCCAATGAACAAAGATATTTAGCAATGCTAAATCTGAGTTTTCAGATACTAAAAGCACTATTTAAATATAATACAGCTACTGAGAGGCACTGACTGGAAAAATGTATATTTTATTTTAATATATGTCATGTCTAATCACTTTTGATTACATAGCTTATCATTCAGTTCATCCTTCAAACTAATTCAAGATTTTGCGGGTGAAATCTAATGACACATCAACCATTACCAACTGCACTATATTAATTATATTTTTCCTGCCTTAAAACTATTTACTTAATCTGTTTATATAAAAAAATTCTTTACTTCAGAATCCTACAGCCATTTAGGTTTTTTTTTTTAGATGCACCTACAAGGACTCAGATAAAAACATCTAAATTTCAAAATCCACTACCTTATAATGGTGTAAAAACATTATCACAAAAATAGAATTAACAACTATGCATACAGATATAAAAATTATGACAGATTACTTAGCTGATGTTTAACGATTTAAGGATGAACATATCAAATTGCATGCAACATTTTTCATATAATATTAAAATACTGAGACCATGTAAAATAGATTTCACATGACAGTACAGTGATGATGCTTACATCTTTAAAAATGTTTTACCATTTTTAAAATCAGTTTGCATGTTTGAATCTAACTTTTAAATAGTTTATCTAATTTAATCCCCAAGTGCAGTGCAGATATGGAACATTCACAAAATGATGTAAGAAAGTAAGAGAATAGGAAAAATGGTATATATATATTCTCTGTATGCCCAATTTAGAAGAATGCAACTCTGTTTTCTATTTTTCTTCCCCCACCTTTCCTTGATGCAGACAATCTGTCACAAAAATCTGTGGATATATTTATATGAAACTCAGTGATTGTCTAGAAATTAAAAGCTTAATGACATATTGCCCCTTTGAAATTTGCACAGATGACTCTCAGCTTAATTATGAAAAATAAATTCTTCTTCCTAACTGCATGCCATATGGGAATATAAAAAAGCAGCAAAGTAGGTGGTTTTAGATGCAGGTTTAGAGGTTGTTAGGAGCATTAGAACTTCCCCAAGTTCTCGGTTTATATAGCAAAAATAAACTTCTATCAGTCATGGCCAAATTTGAAAACCCACAACTTGCTGAAAAAAATATAGCAGCCCTGTTAAGAAATACACAACTTTCTTACAGTAACCCTCATTCTTAACTTACCATCCTGCTGTTTCACAAGCCCCTGCTGAATATATCGAATGTATGTGAAGAAATTACATACTGATGTGATCTGTACAAAAGATGGAAAATAAAGAATGAGAACTCCACATGTTCAATTACTTGCCTAATCCAGATATACAAATTATGATTTAGAGCTCGATACTTACCCTATACCTACAGAAAGGAGAAATATAATAGTAGTTTCCTGAGTCCCCCAGCTTGATTCGATGCTTGCAGGATTTACTTTGTCCACTGAGAGCACATTTTCTGTCAACAGAATGGAACAGTTTTAAATGATGGGTTATGATTTAATTTGCATGAATACTGAATTATGATATAGTTGTTTACCAAAAAGCCTGTCATCTATTTTTACACCACTTTGATAGAAATTATTGTAAGTTATGAACTGATATGCTCAGGGTTTACAATGTTTTGTAAAGTGTTAAACCACACAAGTAAAATTTATAACTCCAGAGAGAATTGCCCTTTGCAGTGGTCTTTGCAATTTTTTTAAAAGAAGTCCCCTCCCCCTAAAAGCATCTCAACCATTCCAGACTTCAGATCTCTTCACTTTGTTGTGGTTTAACATCTCTATGGTGGTGATTTGCAATGGTTATAGCCTAGCCCTAGTATAATATATGAACTCAGCCACAATGTTACCTATAAAGGTCGTTTGATGCTCATCTCTTGCTAGTTACCTAATTATAAGAAGTGCCACTTGAACAACTACTTGAAGTCAGCTTCTGATGCAATAGGAGGGCCATGGGGGGAATGAGAAATAAGATCAGTGAAATGCCTGATCCTGGGGGAAAAAACTTCTTTATGCCATAAAAAAATGGGGATATAGCCAAGATGGTGTGTAATTTGTAGGGGTGAAAAGAGTGAAATGTAGAAAGCACAGTAAAATATGGAGACAGGAAGGACACTCCTTGCTTCTTGAGCCAATTAACTGTCAGGCTTGCAGAGCCTGGGATGTACAAAGCTTCCCTTCGAAGTACTGGAGCACATCAGATGCCTGGTAATAGTCTCAGGCAACTAGCAAAACCAAGAAGATAATCAGTGTACACAAATGTGCTTTATAACTCCTGCATGTCCCTGCCATTATTTAATGCAGATGGTAACAAAGTATTATTTTTTGGAGATAAAGTAAAAAGATGTGCAAATATTAGAACATGTTCCAGTATTTTCATCTATGTATTCTTGTTATAGTTATTTGCCTTACAAGCAGTGCTTTTTTTCTAAAAAAAAAAAAAAAAAAAGGTGCCGGAACACATCATACAACCCGCCTTGCCTACCCTACAAGGTTCCATCCAAAAAAGGTGCCGGAACTCCATTCTGGGCGCTCTGTGAGAAAAAAAGCCCTGCTTACAAGTAAAAAAACATAGATACCACATAAAATATAAGAAAGTGAAATTAGATTCTAGAAAGTTGGTTTTTTCCCATAACATAATTATTAAGCGTACGAAATATTTATTTTCACAACCATAATCAGCCTCAGAATCACCACCAGTAAATGTTACTACTGCTCCTGATTTTATTAAGAAAAGAAAGTAGACTGGGCTATTAATCTAAGCCCCATAAATTAAGTTAGGACTGTGAGATTCAATGACAGTGATTCTCAGAGTTACTTAGAGTTCTAACTTATCTTATGGGCTTTTCATTAATAGCCCAGTCTATTTTCTTAATCTCTCTCATGGCACATCAACTACCTTTGCCCTGGTAATACTTGCAAGGGCCACAACTTTCTCTCTCTGTACAAAAGAAAATGGAGATCCCTGGCTTTCTGAGAAAGAAGTAGGGCATCCTGTAGCTTTCAATGCAGCATTTATGGAGTTTCTGATTTGGGATAAATCTCTTAGTCATTTCTTTCTGGCTGCCAGAATAAAACCCAGCAATACATTCCTGGTACCATAAGATCCTTTACATTGCAACGTACTTGGGTCCTCCACATTCAACTGCAGAAGCCTTTACAAATCGAACAGGCTGCAGACCAACAGGCTCAATGCTTAATGTATTGTTTTCTACAGCTTCCAGGACAGCAGAAGCCAACTGAAAATAGACCAAAAAGAGGTAAGTACTAGTTGTCCCAAGGTGTTTCCCATGTTATGAGCTCTATCTGGAGATACTATTAATTTACCTGAGGTGTGTACCTTCAATATTTTAAATCAGTATTTCTCAATCTTGGCCTTTTAAAGATGTATGCACTTCAACTCCCAGAATTCTTTGCCAGCATGGCTCCCTGGGAATTCTAGGAGCTGAAGTCCATATATCTTCCAGTGGTCAAGACTGAGAAATACTGCTTTAGAAGCACAGGAATGAAAATGTGAAAAATATATCTAGCTGCTACCGCTCTCTCCAAAGCTATATTAGTAGCAGAAATTGCATTAAGGCTAGACCCTATCATGGTTCTTCTCATATAAACCAGAACAATACAGGATATAATACAAAGGAGCAAAACCATACAATTCCTTAACATAAGAACCACCTTTAGATTTGCATTGCAAGGGAAGGCAGCATTTTGGTGGCCATTATTATTGGGAAATTTCACATTATTTTCTTCCACATTTTTATTGGCAGGGAAGAAGATAAAGAGTTTTAGAGTTTAATTGCAATTCTCATTTGTTTCTAGCTTTTAGATGGTGGGAAAGTACTACTGAACTACATTAGATTATCCCACACCCACCCCACAAACAGAGCTCAGATATCACAGGTCCCATTTATGGATTATGATCAAGAATAAATCATTCTCAGTATATTTCATATATCAAGACAGATGGCTTTCAATTTGAAAAACTAATGAACATATCAGCTTTTTTTTAAATAAAACTTTTATTGTTTTTTTTCCATTTTTTTACAAAAGCTTAGGACACAACATGGTGGTCAGAGTGTTAAATCATTCAAAAACAAAATCATATACATATGGCTCAAATTAATTATAAACAATTTCCTCTCTGTAAGGAATAATATTACTTATTAAAATTAATACAATTTTAGATAAAGTTCAATCAAACAAAAATCCTCAATCACCTTGCAATTATGATAATCTATATCCTGTGTTAAGCTTTACTAATTACAATTGTCATATTCCAGTTACATTTCAATAGACATATACTTGGGATTTCAGGTATCCTTAATAATAGATCGTTCATTAAAACTATTTTTTTCCCTATCACAAGTGGTTCTTACTCTCTCTCTCTATTACAGCATATTTTTCTCATTTAAAATAACAATATAAATCCAACAAATATAATTCTATTTTTAAAAATATATTCTATCATTTCATTAATCCACATCTATAAAAAAATCTTTTAAAGCCCTTTTATAAAGTTTACACTTTCAAATACTTATCAAGAATAATGTCAGGAAATTCCCAGCCTTCATTCATTATTAAATCAAACAGAAATTCTCTCTCTGTTTCAAAATAATTATCATATTTAAAATAACAGTGCAGTTCCCAAAAAAAATCTATTTTTGAAAACATGTTCTATCATTTCATCACTCTACGTCTATAAAATCTTTTTAACCCCTAAACAAGTTTACTCCCTAATAGTTATCTATGATAATAGTCAATTCTCATCCTTCTTTCATTGTTAAATCAGACAAAATCTCTAAAGCCTTTTTAACCCATCAAGTAATGTTTTATATCACATTTAAACCTGACTCTAGCTTTCTTTCTAGACCAGGTTGGTTCCCATATTAAAACTTCAAACTTTGGTTACAAAAATTTCTAATCAATTCAAACTGAGCAAAATTTTATTCTCTTCCTGCCAATATCATCTGGGCGTTATATTGACTTTTATTTCATATTATAATTGTAAATAAGTTATCCGCTTTGTTGTGATTTCCAGAAAGTTGTATCTGAGTGTCAATCTTTGTAATTTTCGGTAGTTGAACTGAATCAGTTACAGTTAGTTCTTGATCATCCAAGTTATCCATCCATTATAGGTAATGCTGTGTAGAATTAGTGGGCTCAGTGGTTACCACCTTTTCTCCCAGCATAGATTCATCATTGGGTTGTAAGCATAATGTCTCTGTCTCTTTAGATTATATGTCTTGATGTGTGAAAGCCTGTTCAGTATTGCTCTGTTCTTCCTCTGGTGTTTCTTGTTCCATGGCTTGACTCATTGTTGAAAGGTCTGTTGGAAGTGCCAAGGTGGCATCTTTAGATTGTCTCCTAGATTTCCAATAAGTTTTGAAGTATGCAGTCATTTCAAAAATGTTTTCCAATATTAGATCATAGTCAAGATATGGAATATTTTCTTCCATTTTGGTGGTAGACTAGCCTATTCCTTTATTAGAAACTATATTTAACAAAAGTCCACAAATATCCGCCTCCAAAGGTCTAATAGCCAGCTTCACCACCCAATGTCAGATTATCTTTTCTCTTTTACTGTCATATGAAATCCAATCCCTCTTCCAATCACAAAGATAGAGCTGTAATGTCACTTTTGGCCACCAGATGTCCTCAATGGACCATAAGATCTTTTTTCCAAGTTGATAAAGTTAAAAAAACAAAAAGTTTTCACTCTTTTTTTTTTTAATTTAACAAGAGAGGTACCTCCAACGTTATAAAGTTGATAGGAACAAATTAGCAATGTCCCTTTTTTCTTCTTTTCCCCTAAATATCCCCACAGAGAAAGTCCAATGGTAGAAAAAACAACCAAAAAAGACGAAGAGTTTTTTTAAGCTCTTTTTCTGATATAGGCAGCCGCCGTTTTCTTAGCAAAGGGAAATAATCAGAGCACTTTACAGGAAAAATCAGTATAGCGAGAAAAGGGAGTCTCACCCAGATTCACCACGGTGGGTCTTCATGCTTAGTTGTTCTTTTGACTTGTGGTTGGTACAGCTGGTTGATCGGCCATTTTACTGGCCGATCTTCTCCCTCAGCCCTCAGAGTTCACTCGGCCAACTGGGGGAGCCGCCGCTCCTCCGCAGCCGAGCACAGCCTCCTCGACGGTAGTCGCACCCTCCAGGGCGACGTTCAACCCGCCTAAGGGTCTACCGGCGGAGGTCTCTTCGTACAGCTAGAGGCGCCGCAATCCGGAACCGGAAGTCTCAACATATCAACTTTTAAAGCTAGTGAAAAGAAGAATAGCAATGTAGAACAACTGCCCAGAGGTTCTAATTCTGGGTTCATAAGATTAGAAACCAATGCAATATCTATATTCATTAAAATAAGATTTTAGGAGAAGTAAGATTGTAGTACAATATGGGAAGGAAAAGGAAAGAAATATATTATAATCTGGAAAAATTAACTGAAATATTTTCCATTAAAACAGTTTGCATTTTAAGCAAAGCAGATAAAGTGAAGTTGGGACTGTGCTTATGATCTTACTTCAGCTTTCCTTTGCTTTACAGTCTTGCTGTCATAAATATGAGGACTGGTTAAGTTACTTCAGGATCACTAAATGAGGCAATCACTAATCAAGGACTACACGTAGATTGATTCCTTTAAACCATTTATCAACTGAAACTACTCAAAGGTTCAATATGGCTGCTTTGAAACTCTCAATAATGAATCCAGAAGAAATTTTTTTCTCATGAAATAATATGTATGACCTTAACTGTGAAGTGGTCCAGAGCTACAGTATGTGCAATACAAACAAAATCAATCCTACCTATAATTCTGTAGAAATGCTTTGCAGGTAAAAGAGGGAATTTTGCACTTAACTGAAGATATCAAAGTATTAGGTGGTGGTTGTTTTAAAGGCCTTCTTTCATATTACATAACCAATCTAAGTATCATTATATGTTTTCAAAGCATTACCTCACTTTTTGAGAAGGTTAAGCATGGAAAGATATCCTCCTCGTAGATTTTATTGAGAAAAGGGCATGTCCTGTCCATGGTAGGATCATCTTTCCAGGATCTGAATTCATTGTATAGAGATATATCAGCCTAACATTGAAATAAAACAGGCAAAATGAGAGGCCAAGCCTTCATTCAAGAATCACATTATATCATAACCCAGGGCTTTTCAACCTTTTTACCCATTGTACCACTTTTAGGATATGGCAATATCTGAGTACCAACAGTCGCCCAGCAAGGTGTCAAAAACTTGACCAACAGCTTTCTTTTAGTTTGTTCAAGGCTAGCGCTTATCACTACATTGTTTCTTTTGCTTAGCGTTTCTTGGCTGTCTACCAGAGGCTATTAACTGAGCTGGCTGGGGGGAGGGAGAGGGGGGGGAGGGAGGGAGGGAGGGAGAGAGAGAACCTCTTCTCTGGTACTTTTTTCGGCTTGACTTTTCTAAGAGAAGGGAAATGGATGTTTCTTTTGGAACAGCTTTTCGTATTTGTAATAGTTGGTTTCTGGGGCTAGGTTTTCTACCTCTTTTCCTATTGTTCCTGTCTGTTTAATATTTCCCAAAGATATTTCTTTTTCATGGGTATGTAGATGCTAACTTCTAATTATTCATTGAAACAATAATACATCACAGCCATGAAGCAAGTTTCAAATTGACTCCAGAGTTCAGAGATCTTAAACCAGGGGTGGGGAACTTGGCTCTTTTATGACTTGTGGACTTCAAATCCCAGAATTCCTGAGCCAGCATGGCTCAGCTTGGAAACCTCTTCCTTTCCCCTCAGCATGGCTGGCTCAGGAATTCTGGGAGCTGAAGTCCACAAGTCATAAAAGAGCAACTCCAGCCGTCTCTCGCACAGGCTTGTGCAGTGCTGCTGCCGGTTCAGCTCATTTCCCTCCCCCGCTAGGATGGTCACGTACCACCTGCCAGGTGCCAATGTACCACAGGTGGTACGGGTACCACCGGTTGAAAAGCCCTGGCATAAACCATATTGTACCAAACCATAATCAACAAATGATGCACATTACACAGCAAACTGTGGACAGCAGAGCTTTGTTAAGAACTTTGAATCTACATTAATTTGCAGGTGCTTCATCCTTCCACTTAAATCAAGATAATTAAAGTCCATCGTACCATTGCATAGCGGTTTCAAGGCACTAAACGGCAGAACTGGACAAGTAAGGCAGACTTCCCCAAACTGGGTATCGACTTCAGCAATAGCTATGTTGACTGGGAATTTTAAGAATTGAAGTCGACATATTTGAAGAATACCCAGAACAGAGAAAACTGAACTAAAGTATTAGTTATTTGTCAACTTCTGCCTTTGGCTTCTTAATATTCACATACATAGATGCCATTGTTCATACTTCAATCAATTTTTCTTTTTTGGATTTAAGAGATATGTACTAGTGTAAGCCAAAGTAGCACCATACTAAAGAAGTTAACAATTTCTGGGACCACCAATATTTAAATTACATGGCAAATATATGCTCCGTCCGCTTAGGAAAAGTAGACTAAAAATGCTCAGTAAATTTCTAACTGGCTGTTGAAAAAGAATATAAAGAAAACTGGATGGTTGAAAGGAATGAAATAGTGGATGGTATAGTTGGCTGGCTGATGCAACAAATGGGAGATCTCTTGAACACAGCATATTGTTGAGATTTTTCCAATTGCCATTAATTTAGTGCTTTAATTCTATAACTTTTAAAAAAGAGATTCTATTTTCTTTATCTACTTTTTCTACCAGAATTTACTCCCAATTCCATCCCATAAAAACCTGACAACAACTAGCTTAATATAGGAAGAAGCCTTGTTAAGCCAATGAAACTAAAAGCTAACCCTAAATTAAATTAAATTAAATGTGCAGCTGCAACTATATCATTCAAACCACAGGGGGGAGGGCAGTTATGAGTTTTTCCTCAATATAGCATTTCCTTGTATGTGGCTAAAACTGAAACAGGGAAAATCTGTTCCTGTCAAAAATATGTTCCAGTCCTGAAGGCAGGACAAGAAGCAATGGATGGAAACTAATCAAGGAGAGAAGCAACCTAGAACTAAGGAGAAACTTCCTGGCAGTTAGAACAATTAACCAGTGGAACAACCTGCCTCCAGAAACAGTGAATGCTCCAATATTGGAAGTTTTTAAGAAAAGACTGGACAGCCATTTGTCCGAACTGGTATAGAGTTTCCTACCTGAGCAGGGGGTTGGACTAGATGACCTCCAAAGTCCCTTCCAACTTTACTACTAGTACTACTACTACTACTACTACTACTACTACTACTACTATAAAATGCATTCACATGAATAAAGCAACAGGTCTAACAAATGATTATATATAGACTTTTCTTTCAAGCAAACATCATTACTGAAGAGTTTCAGTTGCATGTGGCAGAAGAGGGCTCAAATTATAAACAAGGACTTTCTGTAAAAGCAGCCAAATTTTTTTGCAATCCCCGAGTTCCATATTTCACCACATCCCAATTATTAAAATACCTCTTTGCAGTCCTTTACAATTGGCTGCATCATGTTAACTTCCTGGTTATTGACACCTATTGCACTGCTTGTACTCTTGTTCCTTGTGTGGCCTTTTCTGAAGACTGTTTTTCCACTAGACTGAAGCTCTTTTGTTGGCGAAGTTGGAGAAGTAGATAGCACTAATGCTTTCAGAGCTGCTACTTCAGCCTGAAGTATATCAATCTAAATATATATCAAAAGAAAAATATGTTAGAAACATGCATCCTGCATAGTAAGATGAAATACTATTGTATTTTTTAATTTATAACAAGAGAAAACATGGCACATTGCCCTTGGAATTATCATAAAAAGATGCATGTGAGTATAAGTTTCATAATTCATAGCCAATATGATTGAAATAAAAAGCATTGCAACCCCAGAAAAATCAAGATTTCAGTGCATAGGTAGCAAACTAGCAACAAGATTGATTTTGAAGGGCAACTAAAATCTGATACCTTTTGAATTATAATGTATTATTCTATATTCACGTTATATTAATGTATAACAGTAATATAATTATGAAAAATTATTTTAGTAGGACATGCACACACACACAAACATATATATTAAAATATTTTGCTTGAGGTAGGAAATATAAAATAATTATAGAAAGAAAGGAGAACTATGAAAGGGACACAGTTAAGGGCTGTTCTAGTGATTTATTTTGCTAGGAATTGTTTTAATTTCCTTTTTTTTTTGCATTTTTATGTTAATTAAAACTGCAAGCCACTCACAGTGTTCAATTTGAGCCAAAAAAGCAGCATATGAATTGAGCAAATAAATAGATTGATTACACTGATTATTTCAGCAGTGAGTTGAATCTGAAAAGGCTTACCAATTTTGAATACTGATTTAATTCTTTATGCAAAATAATCATTCAAAAAATAAGAATCCTATTCTCAAATGGTGAGAATACAGTTTCTCACCAATTTCTCTTTAGATTGTTTTGACACAGAATCAACAAAATTGATTTTTGAACTCTGTACATTTGAAATGCAGTTAGGAAATCACAAAAAAGAAGCATGCACAGAGAGAAAGAGAGAAATTTTGTAAATACTGGCTATAATATCAAGAATTAGAAGTCACCTTTCCTTGTGCTTCTTTCAACTGTTTTTCTGCTGTGGCCTGCTTTATATTAGCTTCTCTCACCATCTTATGAGCTTCCTATTGAAAACAAAGCTTATGTGGTATAATTACTTCACACAGATTTACACTATATATGTAAAATAGGACCCAATATATTCATTTTTAAAATTCTCTTTTATTTTACTTTTATTAGAAGCATTAGACAGAAATAAGATTTTAGATCTTGCAATTGTGATGACATAACTTCTGAAAAACTTATAATGCACTGTTAGGAACGTTACCTATGCCTTAAAATTACTGAAGTATAGCACAGTAATTGGAAAAATGAATCTAAGCAAATTTAAACAATCACTGAGACTTAATTACCACTGAGAAGCTAACGATGAGAATATCATTCTAAAATCAAAAACATAAATTTGAATAACATCATCTAAGCTATGGAGAAATTTTCTTCATTTTGAATATGCAATGTTCAGAAACACAAACAATTTCCAAATTTGCCATTTTGGGGAAAAAAATTAAAGGTTTAATGAAATTATCCATATCATTCCTAGAGTATATTATACCAAAGTCTTCAAACAAACCTCAAACAGGCTAGCAGTGAGTTCTTCCAGTTCCTGGCCAAGTTGATCACGTACTTTAGAAAGCCTCTCACATTCTTCATCTTTTAGTTTCAGCTCCTATGGAAAAAATGTTATTTTGACATAGCTGACAGATTTAACTTGCAAACTCAAAACAGTATGGAAGTTAGGTTCATATTATATGCAACTTCGCAGGCAAATGCATTTTATTCAGGGACCTGGTTTTTTTATAACTAATCAAAATGCATAGAATCCATTTTTAATATAAAATAAAACAAAGACAACAGGAGATGAAAGTTCTATCTTCTTCACTCCTTTATCTACACTACTCTCTTGGGCTCATATAACAAGTGGGTGAGTTTAAGAAGTAGGCTTCTTATTTAAGAAACATAGTTCAATATCATACTGAGATTATTAACTATGTCTTTCTAAAATTATATTAACATATATGTTAAAATCTGAAACCAAAATAAAGCAATAAAAGAATAAGACCAAACCATGTTAAGTTAAATTGCTTGTATCATTCAAAATAAATTAACTTCCCTCACTTTTAAAATATTCTTGTATGGGTCAAATAAATCTGAAAGTTATTTTCTGATGAATTAATTTCATTTTTAAATCATAAGCAGTGTATTTCAATTTTTTTTTACCACCTGGACCATTGATTTCCCGAAATTGAATATTCCAATTCTTTCTTCCACAGATCAAGGTATAACTAATACTTTTATTTCATCTTTTAATACCTTATAAAATTAAATGGTAGATTTTTATGCAAGGAAAATGTGTCTTAAAGAAGTCAATACTGCAGATTCTCAGAGACTGCTAACCATCTTAACTATACTATTCAGTTAGGGATGTTTCAGCTGTATATACTAACATAGTTGTATATTCAGCAAGTGTATATTGAAGGAAACTAAAATTCAAAAAGTAATATCTCAAATTGTTAAAATCACCATTAAAAATCAACTAGTTTAAAGCATTCATCCTTTTTTAGTCCAAGCATTCCAATAAAATATTTTCCTGCTATTTTCAGAACTATGTCAAGTTCTTTTGTCATTTGTCTAGCACAGTACCACAGGAGCAGGAAGTTCCAGAAATTTAGAGAGGCCTTTTCCCAAATTATACAGAGATTCTAAGGACTGAATGAACCCTAATGATCTGCTTATCTATTGAATACCTGAATAACAACCCTTTCCCATAGCCAGAAATTTCAAGAAATATCAAAAGAACGATAACTAAACAAAAAAAAATGGAAAAATGAAAACATAAGGAACTCAGGGACATAAAGATGTAACATGACCTCAATAAGATCCCTAGTCCATGTTATATGGTAGCTAACACAGTGTCCACAAGCTGAAGTGCAATTGTCACATTCTTTATTTAATTTTTTTTGCCTGTAATTAAAAGCATTTTTCTGAACTGGTGGGACAACTAAATCTGTGGAACCTGCACATATGTACACACAAAGTACATTTCACAAAATCTGCCATATCTGTAGCCAAATCTGAATACAAAAATTGGTTAACTAAAAACAAATTTCTATTTAAGAACCAGTGTGAATCCTTTAGACCAGGGGTGTCAAACTGCCAGCCCACGGGCCGGATGCGTCATGTGGAAGCTACGCCCACCCCATTGCCAGCAATGGCAAAACAGTCCCGATATGTTGCATAACTTCACGTGACGTCGCGAGTTTGACATGTCTGCTTTAGACTTTAACAAGTGTTAAAGATAATGTACAGCACTAGGGGGCAGTAAATATTAAGAAATGTAAATCAAGGCAATGGTTGCAAGATCCCAGAACAGAAAGGATCGCTCCCTATGTAGGTGAAAATCAAGCCACTGCAATATGCAACAGTGTTCTCAGCATTTCTGTATCAGTCTCTAAAGAGATATAGAAATATTATATTTTAGCAGAATTATAAAGTAGCAATCATTCTGAAGGCAAATAAAGCTAAGAAAGCAAGACAAGGCAATTTTCTGGGGAAAAACAATTGGACTAAGTTGCTTCAAGCTAATTCTGATAATAGTAATAAAGCTCACAGCAAAAAAGGAGAAAGAAAAAATAATGAAAGGACTATTTCTTCTTCTTCATGTGTATCTATAGGGTACCCAACCCTCTTCATTTAAGAGAGAACGAACAGGCCAAGTGATGCTATACAGGAGAAATACCCCTTAGGCCAGGGGTGTCAAACTGCCAGCCTGCAGGCCGGTTTCATCATACCGGAGCTGCGCCCACCCCATTGCCAGCAATGGCAAAATAGTCCCGATATGTCTCGCGACATCACGTGACATTGCAAGTTCGACATGTCTGCATTAGGCATGAAATTCAAATCAGTTAAATACAGTGCATAGTGTAGACCAGGGCTTTTCAACCTTTTCACAGATTGTACCACTTTTAGGATATGGCAATATTCGAGTACCACCAGTCACCTAAGAAGATGTCAAAAACTTGATGACCAAAAAAAATGAAAAAAGTAATGAGGTAAACTTACAACAGTTTGCTTAGTGACTGTTCAAAGTTACAACAACACAGAAAAAAGATATTTATGATCATTTTTCACACTGATTCCGGTTGCAGCATTCCAAGGGTCATATGATTTACATTCAGATGCTTGGCAACTGATTCATATTTATGATGATCATAGTGTCCCAGGGTCATGTGACCCCCTTTTGTAACCTTCTAACAAGCAAAGTCATGGGAAACCAGATTCACTTAACAATTATGTTACTAATTAACAACAGCATTGATTCACTTAACAAATGTGGCAAGAAAAGTCATAAAATGGGACAAAACTCATTTAACACATTTCTCATTAGCAACATAAATTTTGAGCTCAATTGTGATCGTAGGTTCACCCACTTACCATACTTTTAAGGGAAATTTGTGTTTGTTTCTCTGACATTAATCTTTGCACTGTTCTATCCCCTTCTCTCCCTCTGCTTGTCTAAAAGAAGCCTCTCCTCTTCTCCATCTCTTTCTCCGTCCCCTTCTCTTTCTCTGTCAGGTTTTTTTCTTCCTTTCCTTCCAAAAGCTCCTTTTATATCCTCTCCTCTCTCCCCCTCCTCCTCCTTTTCTCTTTGGTGTAGATGCAGATGACGCCTTTCCCTAAGGCTGCACACAGCTTCCAGAAGCACCAATCAGCTGGAGCCCCACAGCGATCCTGGGAGCTCAGCAGAACCCCAGCAACACCACAGCTCCAGCTGACTCTTCCAGAGGCCTGTGCAGCATTGCTGCTGTTTCAGCTCACCCCCCCGCTACACTTTTACACTTTTTTAATACATTTTTTTAAACAATGCTTTTCAACCCATCGTATACATACCACCTGCCAGGTACCGAGTATCACCAGTGGTACGCATTATCACAGGTTGAAAAGCACTGGGGTGTAGACTGCAGAACAGGAACAAGCAGCATCAAGATCATACATCTAAAATAATATCCTTTTCTAGAAAAAGTCAGAATATATAGTTTGAGCTGAACAAGTAATTATAATCTAGAAAGCTTGGAAAGAAACATATAACACAATTTATTAGTAGTCTAATGCAAAACAAATTCAAATTTTTAAAAATATTGTTAGTTATTCTATAGCAGAAGTATCATCTTTACTGTGGATATCTATCTACAGACAGAATACAACAAAACTAGGAAAATCTTCACTGTTTCCCAGATGTATCCTATTATACCCAAATTTTAAGATGTACATAAAACCCCTGTTCAGCTTCACATTAAATAACAATTTTCTATAGTTGACCCCATGTTGTAAATTTCCATGAAATGTTACTTGCTTTTTGTTTGTTATATGGAATTCTACAAATGTACCCCCCCCCTTTACTTCACATTTGAGAAACTACCCCATGACCTATTAATAAGCAAGTTAGTTAAAATATAGGTTTGGATGGCAGGGCAATTTAGTGGAAACAGAGATAGCTCAAAAACTGCTCAGTTTCTTAGACAGGAGGATCTCATCAATGGTTCATCAAGCAGTACAAAGGTACTTAATAGGTGGTCACAATGATTGATCCTTGGGCTTCAACTGTTCAATATTTATATTATTTGGATGATAAGCAGAGGGAAAGCATCCTAGATTTGTAAATATGTAGTGAGTGGGATAACTAATATTAATTAATGTTCTAGAAAATAAAGATTTCAAATACTCTTAATAGGTTATAGAAAGCAATCAAATTTTTCCCAGTTTTTCACTTAGGAAACAGAAATCAAATATACAAATGTAAGAAGAGAGGAAGAATATCTGACTTGGTAATTATACCTGCAAACTAAAAAACTGAATATGAGCCAGCAATGTGATGTGGCTATCAAGGCGGCAAATACAATTTTAAGCTGCACCAACACAAGTATAATTTCAAAGGACAGGAAGTAGTTATTCCACTCTGTTCTGCTTTAGGCACTGGGTCCAGTTCTCAGCACTGCACTCTGAGAAGTGTAGCAATCACCAATTAGCAAAACTAAGCTTCTGAAAAAAGATAGAAGGAACTGGGTATTTTATCTTTGAGAAATAATGAGTGAGGTGGGATACAAGGATGCTCTTAAAATATATAAAATGATTTAGTACAGAAGATAGTCAGGACCTCTTCTTTTTAATTCTATAAGGCACAACACAGAATAAAGGATTTGAATTACAGAAGGCAGATTCCATCTGAATGTTAAAATGCTTATACAATACAGGCCTAAATAACACAAAAAAGTGCAATACTTACAGCAGTTTTATCAGATTGACCATTTTTAATTATTATTGGTATTTTAGTATTGAAAAATGTCTTAGTAGCAATGTAATTTTTTAATAGTAATTTTTATTAAAGTTTACAATTACAAAGATAAAGCTAATTCAAACTAAAAAATTTAACAGTAAAATAAAATTAAAAAGTGTAAAAAGGAAAAAAATCACATTCAAGAAAAAAGATATATAAAAAATAACTTCTCCCTTCATCATGACAAGTACAATTTCAGTAGCTTATCATTTTCTTTAATGCTGCAACATATGCATTCTTCATGTCATGATTCATTTTTTATTTATAGATTTTCATCATATAATTCTAGCCAACAAAGGTCCATTAAGAGTTACCAGAAGTAACAATAAATAAACTAGCTGTATATTCCTGTCCTTTATTTAACACAGTACCTTATCACAGTCCCTAAAAATATAACAAAGGATCTCTTTTATGTCTTATTTATAAACAAAGTTTTAGAGCCTCATCATTCAGTTCTGATCAGCAAAAATCCATTACGCATTACCAGAACTGTACATTTTAACCTTAATCAGATAACCCCATTTTATGTTTGTTTTACTTTTTACAGTCTTAATCTTTATTTCTTTTGAATAGATTCCTTGATTTCTTTCCATTTTCTCTTTGTCTCCTCAGACATTAACACATTTTTTTTCTAAATCCAAACTAAAAATGATATACAAATTACTTTCTGGTTTGTTATTTCTATATATCTTTTAAGTATTAAGACGCCAGCTGGTTTTTTTATCTATATTCACTGTAAAATCTTTATCTGTATCATTGTTGTAATCTGCCATTTTTAAGTCCACATTCAAATTGGTCTCGGTCTTGTTAATAAGTCTTAAAAATAACTTCTGAGTATATTAGTCCCAAATATCCTTAAATTCAAATTATTCAGAAGAATTTGGAACGTCAATGATAATCTTTTAATTCTTTCTGGTTCCCTCTAGTGTTTAACCTTCAAGGTCCCATCTTATGTAGTATTCTGGTCAACAACATGTTCCTATAGGAAATTTTTGTTATATTTAATTTCAGAAGCTTCATTTTTCCCTAAACTACATTTTTCCTAAACTACATTCTGAAACTAAATGAGAGTGTTGTAATCACTGTTTTGCTTAGTCCAAAAGTTTTTAAAACCATTAAATTTGCATAAAACTTATTTCACTAAGGACTGAGGAAGACTTTCCTGATATACTGCAACTTGCCAATTTGCAGCTTCTTAGTATTCAAAAGGCCGTTAATAAGCTATTAAAAGTGATAAAAAAGGAAGCGTGCGAACCCAGTGTCCATCTGAACACTCAAAGCCATGGCTTAGACAAAGATGGAGACTTCCTCCACTCTCAAGAGTTTTAAACTTACCGGAGACTACTGTCTTACACTCTCTTCATGGGGAGCTACTGTCTGTCTTCATGTCTGGATTTGCATGTGGGCAATCCTGATTCTTCCCTTTGTTTAGAGTGGAAAAACAAGAATCCTGCTCTTTTTCTGACTTCTTAGTCCACCACACTTGACAACTCTGCTCACCTCAGGGCCATCTTCAATTCGTCATAGCTTCCCGGACATCCACAATAAAACATTACTTTACAATAAACAGTGAAGTAGCTTGGAAGTTATCTAAAGTACAGTGTAATATTTTGTTGGCATACAATGAAAAGAGAAGATAGAAAATAAAGAGAAAAAAAAAGAATTGCTAGGATTTGGAATGTTTTATCTCAGCACCAATATTCTGCCCTTACACAGAAATAGCATTATATGCATTATTCTTACCCTTTGAGCTTTAGCAAGTTCCTCTTTAAGTCTTTCATAGCCTTTCTCTCTAACTTCCAATACCGATGGGCTTCGCAGACGAGAGAGACCATCTGTGCTCAGACCAAAAACATCATCTCTTCCTTCAGAAAAGTCGGTTACTGTTGTACCCTGCAAAAATTCTCTCTCTGCGCTACAGTTGTCCTTCCCACCATAGCTTCCTGAGGTAGAACATGATACAGTTTCTGTGACATTGATGCTGCAAGAAAAGAGTGTATTTTTAAAAAGTAATATATTACACATGGACTGCATTTTTTAAAAAACACTCGAAGACATTCACAGGTAACACAAAATGATTAATTACACAGCCTGTATAATTATCAATAAAAGTTTTTTTAATGATTTCCAGTTTTGCATAGTAGCGCAGCAGCCAAGGGATCATGAGGCTCCACTCCCTATGCCTGATTTCTGCCTGCTGGGGGATCCTAAATGGGCCTGAAGTTGCCACGTAGAGGAAACACAGAAGGAGAGAAGTCCAGCCGATTGCCGAGAGATGGCAGTTGATCTGATCGGTTTGGGAAAAGCCCTTCAGAAACTGGCAGGAGAAGAGGCTAGCTTAACTTCCAAGTCTAGCCCAAGTTACAAGCAACCAAAGTCCAAAAGTACTACTTCAAGCTGACTGTAAACGTGTTTGGAACTGGGTAAGAACAGTGATTTTCTCTTTCCTATTTGGAAATTGATTTCCTGGAAAAAAAAAACAAAAAGAAAAACCCCAAGAAAAACCTCACTCGGAAAGTGAAAAGGAGGGAGACTTTTGCCCTACCCTCCTACAGACAGAAGTGGCAAATTAAACCTTTCAGAGGGAATAAAAATATATTGAAATGAAAAGATTATAAGATTTAATTTGGTTAAGTTTGAAATCGGTGGAATCTGTTAAGATTTTCCTTTTATATCATGAAAATAGAAGAATTGGTGCTGACATCTAGTGGTGGATGAAAATATACAATGCTGCTTTACTGCAGAGACTGGCAAGGCCCAGGAAAAGATAAATTGACCTTCAATGTCTTAATAACAAAGAACAACTGTGACAAAAAGAAAAAAGAAAACATCTTGGGCTTTCTACAAAGTGAAAATTATAAACTCTAAAAAAAGAGAGAGAGAGTTGACCATTCTGGATTACAAATACTAACTCAACTGTAACTCTAAAGCTATCCGCAGAGAAAGGAAAACTTTGATTTTTGGCTATCATGGAAAACCAGAGATCTGCAAAAAGACTATACCAAGAAAAAACAAATACTTTCCAAAAGGAGATCTATGCTATGTTGCAATTAATTCAAACAACAATAACCTCAAACCATGAGGAAATTAAACATAACCTTGAAAATATAAATGAACACATCTCCAATTTAATTTTACAACATAAAAATTCTCAGAAAATAAAAATAGAGTGAGCAGAAAAAACAGACAATTGACTACAAGACAGAGGAGATTTCAAGATGGAATTTAACAATACAAGGAAATATGACTTAACCCAGATGGAAAAATTTTTTACAAGAAACTCTGTATATGGAAAAGACAAACTACACTTTAAGATTACAAAATAAGTTTGGGGACAAGAAAAATTTGGTAAAATGGATTTGGCCAGAATTGTGAGATCTTGAGAGACAAAAAATAATAAAATCAAGAAAGACAAAAAGGAAAAGATTTTCAATGAACACAAAAGGGCGAAACCTTCCTATAAAAACATCTTACCTGTTTGGCCTTTTGTACCTGTAAAAACATTTATAAGATTATGGGAAGACTATCTGACTCATTGAAGCATATTGAACAGGAAAGATGTTGGGCAAAAAAAAAAAAAAAAAAAGGCTAAAGTGAGAATTAAGAAATTAGATGATGAAAATTACCAGAGGGAGTATTTAAAAATTAAACATTTGTTTGAATATGGTTAAAGAAATAGAAAGATTTTAAATATAAATGAAGATTAGTTTAAGAGGGATGAGTCCCTAAAGTAATGTAATAATAATAATAATAATAATAACAACAACAAATTCGCTATTAGTCAATTGCAAAAGGTGGCCTTACTAGGAACTGCTTCCATCCTGCGACAATATCTGTAATACCATCAAACATCCACATCTGCCTATCCCAGGTCCTGGGTAAGGACTCGATAGGTAGACAAAATGCCAAATCCAGTCTGAACATCTGGCTGACTGTGCGATGATCCATAATAATAATAATAATAATAATAATAATAATAATAATAATAATAATAATACAAGCACGGCATGACAAAGTAGCAACAATGGTGCATTGGAAGATCTGCAAAAAATATCATTTGCCTGTAAGCAAAAACTGGTGGGATCATAAAATAGAGAAAGTCATAGAAAATGATAAAATTAAACTGCTCTGGGACTTCAGAATTCAAACAGACAAGCACCTGCAACATAACACCCCAGACTTAACAATTGTCGATAAGAAAGACAAAAAAGTCTGGATAGTGGACGTGGCAGTGCCTGGAGACAGCAGAATAGACGAGAAAGAACTGGAGAAGATAACAAAATACAAAGACCTACAAATAGAAATAGAAAGACTGTGGCAAAAGCAAGCAAGGGTAGTACCAATAGTCATAGGCTCCTTGGGTGCAATCCCAAAACAACTGGAGCACCACTTGAACACCATTGGCATTGACAAATTCGCTATTGGTCAATTGCAAAAGGCGGCCTTACTAGGAACTGCTTCCATTATGTGACGATACCTGTAATACCATCAAACATCCACATCTGCCTATCCCAGGTCCTGGGTAAGGACTCGATAGGTAGACAAAATGCCAAATCCAGTCTGAACATCTGGCTGACTGTGCGATGATCATAATAATAATAATAATAATAATAATAATAATAATAATAATAATAATGCCCTTCATCCACGCAGTGACATTGATAGACTTTATCTACCAAGGCAAATAGGTGGGCGTGGAATGCTACAAGTACATCAGATGGTTGAAGAAGAAAAAATGGCTTTGGAAGAATATCCGAAGAACAATGATGAAGATGCACTGAAATTAGTATATCAGGAAGGCTTACTAACTACTGGAGAGACCAAACTGGCCTACAAGAAAGACCAAATGAAGAACAGAATAGAGGCATGGGAAGACAAAGCACTACATGGCCAATACATTAAAAAAATAGCTGGGAAAGCAGATAATAACAAGACCTGGCAATGGCTAAGAGCAGGAAAATTGAAGAAAGAGACCGAGGGACTAATTCTGGCTGCACAAGACCAAGCCTTAAGGACAAATGCATATAAAGTCAAAATTGAGAAGACAGCAACAGACAGTAAGTGCCGCCTATGCAAAGAAGCTGAAGAAACAGTGGACCACCTGGTAAGCTGTTGCAAGAAGATTGCACAGACTGACTACAAGCAGCGGCATGACAAAGTAGCAACAATGGTGCATTGGAAGATCTGCAAAAAATATCATTTGCCTGTAAGCAAAAACTGGTGGGATCATAAAATAGAGAAAGTCATAGAAAATGATAAAATTAAACTGCTCTGGGACTTCAGAATTCAAACAGACAAGCACCTGCAACATAACACGCCAGACTTAACAATTGTCGATAAGAAAAACAGGCAGAATAGAAGAAGAAAGAACTGGAGAAGATAACAAAATACAAAGACCTACAAATAGAAATAGAAAGACTGTGGCAAAAGCAAGCAAGGGTAGTACCAATAGTGATAGGCTCCTTGGGTGCAATCCCAAAACAACTGGAGCACCACTTGAACACCATTGGCATTGACAAATTTGCTATTAGTCAATTGCAAAAGGTGGCATTACTAGGAACTGCTTCCATCCTGCGACGCTATCTGTAATACCATCAAACATCCACATCTGCCTATCCCAGGTCCTGGGTAAGGACTCGATAGGTAGACAAAATGCCAAATCCAGTCTGAACATCTGGCTGACTGTGCGATGATCCATAATAATAATAATAATAAAGTTGGAAGGGACCTTGGAGGTCATCTAGTCCAAACCCCTGCTCAGGCAGGAAACCCTATACCATTTCGGACAAATGGCTGTCCAGTTTCTTCTTAAAAACTTCCAGTGTTCGCGCATTCACCACTTCTGGAGGCAAGTTATTCCACTGGTTAATTGTTCTATTAACCAGTGTTAATTGTCAGGAAGTTTCTCCTTAGTTCTAGGTTGCTTCTCTCTTTGGTTAGTTTCCACCCGATGCTTCTTGTCCTGCCTTCAGGTGCTTTGGAAAATAGCTTGACTCTCTCTTCTTTGTGGCAGCCCCTGAGATATTGGAACATTGCTATCATGTTCCCCCTCGTCCTTCTCTTCATTAAACTAGACATACCCAACTCCAGCAACCGTTCTTTATATGTTTTAGTCTCCAGTCCCCTAATCATCTTTGTTGCTCTTCTCTGTACTCTTTCTAGAATTTCAGCATCTTTTTTACATCATGGTGACCAAAACTGGATGCAGTATTCCAAGAGTGGCTTTACCAAGGCATTGTAAAGTGGTATTAATACTTCACGTGATCTTAATTCTATTCCTCTGTTAATGCAGCCTAGCACTGTGTTGGCTTTTTTGGCAGCTGCAGCACACTGCTGGCTCATATTTAAATGATTGTCCACTAGGACTCCGAGATCCCTCTCACAGTTACTACTATTGAGCAAGGTACCCCCTATACTATACCTGTACATTTGGTTTTTCTTGCCTAAATGCAGAACCTTACCTTTTTCACCATTGAATTTCATTTTTTTTAAAGTTTTTATTTTTCATTTATCAATTACATAAACAAAAAAGAAAAAATTTCACATTTGACAAAATAAAATAAATCCACATAGGTGTTGCTTGCCCACCCCCCCAAACTGCATCCGCCTTCTCTAACACTCTCCCTTACTTCCCTCCTCTTTCTCACCTTCCCTCACCTCTCTCTCTCCCCTCCCCCTCTCCTCTCACCATCCTACTTCCTCCCTAACCTTTCTCCTCCACTCTCATCCCTCTTCGGATACAGTGCCGGGGAAATGCCCAAGCAACATCTCTCTCATAAGTTGTCCCATCTATTATCTTACTTTAATCCTATTGTCTGATCTACTTACCCACCCACCGCCAACCCCCCCTCCCCCCCACTCCCCAGAACACCCACCCATCCCCAACCCCCCTCCCCCCACTTCCCAGAGCTTGGCACAGGGTTTTCAAACATATTAAACAAAATCTACTTAACTTTAACTAACACAAACTGAATCTAACTAAACCTATCCAACTATACAAATAACAAAATCAATAACTTACTTTAACTCAGATACGAAACAAATTTAAACAACAAATTCAAGCAAATTAAAAAATTCAAACCAAAAATTATTCATAATCAAATATAAAAATCAAATACAAAGCGAATTAAACAATTCCAAATTTAAACCAAAAATTATTCATAATCAAAACGATACTTTTAATCATATCTACTCTAATCATAATTTATCCATTAAATCCCATATTTATTCTTCATATAATTTATCCACCTTCTCCACCCCGAGATGTATATTTCTTTTAAACAATATAAACTTGGCTCTTAACTCTTTCCCCCCCAGACCCAAGTAAATTTATTAATCATAAATTTAACCTTTTCTCCTAAATCAAAACCTATCAACTTCTTATACACTTTTAATATATCATAATATATCGTAATTATCTTTATATGTTTATTAAAAATTATAATAAATACTCCCAAATATTAAAACCTATCAAGTCTTCTCCCAAACAGAGATCATAATTTTAAACTTTTCCCCCTAAATAACAAAGATTTAACAAAACTCTTTATAATTCCCCCCCTCCCCCAAAAAAGCTAGCTGGCCGGCTGATATTCCAACTTTTCCTTCTATTGTCTAGCGCATAGAAAATGGCAGAGAGCCATTGAATTTCATTTTGTTAGATAGTGCCCAGTGTTCAAGTCTGTCCAGATCCTCCTGTATCCTAAGCCTGTCTTCTGGAGTGTTGGCTATTCCTGCCAGCTTGGTGTCGTCTGCAAATTTGCTGAGTTCCCCATCTATCCCCTCGTCCAGATCGTTGATGAAGATGTTGAAGAGCACTGGGCCCAGAACAGAGCCCTGGGGCACCCCACTACACACTTCCCTCCATATAGTATTGCCTTCTTTCTTTATTCTTTTGGGTTTGGTTTTTTGACATGAGAAATATAAAAATGTTGGGATGGTTTATATAAAAGAAATGTTTTCTCTGTTTTGTCTTTTTCTTTCTTTCTTTTGCTCTTTTTTTTTTTTAAGATATGAGAAATGTAAAAATGTGATGGCTTGTATGAGAAAAAAGACTTAAATATTTAAGTGTAACTAATTTTGAGAAAATCTTAACCAGTAAGAAAAGTTTTGAATATTGTGGGGAAAACAAATTTAAATAAGAATGTAAACAGGACTTATGATGAGGCAATCAAGATGACCAATGAAAAGAAGCTTTATATTGATGTGTTTATTACTTGCAGAAACATGAGAAAAATGTTTATATTTAATTGTCATTTATTTAAATAAGAATTGTATTAATTTAAGGTTGGCAAAAGAGAATATTATTGGAAGAAGAGGAAATCATGTAAAGCTATCATATGGACTATAGAATTATAGAAATTAATTATTTTTTAAACATTAACCCAGACAAGACAATGTTTACCAAATATTAAGGTATATGTTAAAAATCAATAAAACTTTTTTTAAAGTTTTTTTTACAACCAACCTGATACCTGGTGTTTCTGCACAATTTAGGTGCCTAGCAGATGAGTAGACAGGTTGTGTAGGAAGATCAGTCACATTCAGAACACTTGGTTGAATAGGTAAGGAGCATACAGCTGAGGGATGAAGCCGGTAAATTATGGTAGGTGAGGTAGGTTCTTCAGAAGTTTTAGATTCATGCACTTCTAAAAGATCTGGAGTAGTCGGGGAAGCTAGATTCACTTCATGAAAACCTTCCAAAGTGTCATTTGCCATGATAAAAAAATCATCATATGGAGATCTAAAAATAAAAAATAATTGTTGGACTGTTACCCATCCCCAAATTACATACAAATAGATGGCAAACTTATCACCTTATTGAGAAATACATATCAAACATTTTATGTTGGCAACTTTAAGGCAGCAATGTACATATATACACACATATATATAGTTGGATCCTAAAATTATGTCTTCATATACAAAATAAAGGAGATCATTTATTACATTTTTCCTTCTGTTTGCCAAGTTGTATTCTAAATTATTTCCAAAAATCTCAATATTTGACAGAGAGGAAGGCAATAAAAAGAGGGACATGGGGACTTACTTGCTCATAAAAATAAATTTAAATTCAAACCACACATACTTTGTCCTCAAGGTTGGGATCAAAAGCCCTTCTTTCACAATTCATACCTCTTAAATAAGATCAATAACAGATATCCTTTATTTTACACACTCCCTTAAATTCTGCTGCATTTAAATTAAATTCATACTGGCATTTCAATGTATTCATAATATATACATTTTCAGAGATTTCAGTTATCTATTTTACATACTGAGTTGCTTTAATAGTGAGATAGACGACATATAAATTTAATTAATATTATAGGTATGAAACAGTTGATTGATTTGTATTACCTTTAATAATTAAAGATTACTTAAACATGTTTTTAACCTTTTGTTTTCTAGGCACTATGTATCAGAATTACCTAAATCATGGTCCCCATCTTTTAAGGGTACATTTAGAATTTTAAGAGTGTGTCATGAGCACTGTTGCAAAATGCTTTCCATGGAGATCCACACAATATCAAAATAACAGCAGTTAGGGACTAACAAATCTCAAAGTACTAATTTATCTGAGCACAGCCTTCCAAATCTACAGGACACTATCACCCCCCCCCCCAGCTTACTCTGAGCTTTTGCAGGCAAATGGTATACTTCTGAGCGCAGTACTGTGCTCAAAGCATCCATTTTTATTTTCTAAGCTACTAGGGCACAAGTCGGCAACCCGCAGCTCCAGAGCAGCATGCAGCTCTTTGAGCCATCTCCGGAGCCTCCCACTCCCTTCTTTGTTCTCCTGCTGCCCCCCAGGTCTCAGTCCCGGCTGGGGCGGCAGTGGTGGCGAGGGCATCACTTCCTGGGCCGTCCCCGGGCTGCCAAGCTGACCACGTGTCTGCCCGGGCCAGCCACGTGTCTGCCCGGGCCAGGCGGCAGTCCTGGCTGGGTCATTGTCGGCGGAGGCATTGCTCCATGGGCCATCCCCAGGCCGCCGAGCCAGCTATGCATCTCCCTAGGTTGGGCCAGGCGGCAGTCCCAGCTGGGGCGGCGGCAGGAGGGCATCGCTTCCTGGGCCGCCCCCGGGCAGCTGAGCCGGCTACGCATCTCTGCGGGCCGGGCTGAGCAGCAGTCGCGGCTGGGGCGGCAGCATCGCTTCCTGGGTCGCCCCCAGGTCGCCAAGCCGGCCACATGTCTCCCTGGGCTGGGTTGGGGACATTGCTTCCTGGGCCGTCCACAGGCCATTCCCCAGGCAGCTGATGGCTGGGGCGGCAGCATCGCTCCCTGGGCCATCCCCAGGGCGCTGAGCTGACCACGTGTCTGCGGCAGTCCTGGCTGGGGCGGCGGCGGCGGTGGTAGGCCCATTGCTCCCTGGGTCATCCCCGGGTTGCCGAGCTGGCTACACATCTCCCCAGGCTGGGCTAGGTGGCAAGGGGGCATCACTTCCTGGGCCGTCCACGGGCCGTTCCCTGGGCAGCCGAGCTCGCCACACATCTCCCCAGGCTGGTCCGTGGTGTCCCAGGTGCCTTTCAGCGCCTTCTACTGCCTCCTGCCCCCTCCCCTCCCTGCCCCTTTGGCGCCGTCTGCCTTTCGTTTTCTTTTCTCTCTCTCTCTCACATCTGGAGGGGGGCAGAGGAAAGAGAGAGAAAGAGAGAGAGAGGATGACTTGTTCTGGCGAAGAACCAGTGGGGGCAAGGCGAGGTACGTCAAAAGACGCGGAATTTTCGTGCTAGCATCTCCCGAACCCTTGTTATCCCTGCCACAGATTTGGCTCATCCACCCTCACTCTCTCCTCTTCTCTCTTTATGGATGAGGCTGCTCACTTCAAATGGTTGGCTACCGAGGCCTGGGAGCCAGGCAGGTGGGCAAGCAGCATTTTGTTGCTGTTGTTTTGCGCACGCACGGCGCTGGCTGGGAACAGAGCCAAGCAAGCTCTCTGGTTGGAAGTCCCTGCAGCTTGGGAGACAGGATCTTCCCCCTCTCAGTCCCAAATCCCAAGCAGGATTCACAACATTGGGATTGGAAGTGAGCTGCGAGGAGATGGTCTGTCTCTCTTCCTCCCCTCCTCCCTTCCACGCCGGCTACTGAGGCTCCCTGCTGGGCACAGTCGGCCTGAAGCGAAGGAGGGTAAGGGGCCTTTCAAAGCGTGACATTGCAACGGATGGGAGAGCCTTTCAGGAGGGTGCGGATGAACTGTAGCTCTCCAGATATTGCTAACATACAGCGTTTGCCATCCCTGCAGCAGAATCGATGAGAGGTGCTGGCATTTCTCTTTGTCAAAATGTGGTGAATCCACATTGCCCATCTCTAAGGGAGGAAGTTAAACAATTTGGTAGGTGAACTGGTTCTGTTAGTAAAGGGGGGGTGGTGGAAAGAGAGAGAGAGAGGAAAGAGAAAGGAACGCGAGAGGAAAGAAAAAGGAAAGAGAAAAAAGAAAAGAGGGAGAAGAAAGAGGGAGAGGGGAAGGGAGGAAAGAAAGAGAGGAAAGAAAGAGGAAAGAAAGGAAAGAGGAAAGAAAGGAGAAAGAAGAAAGAGGGAGAAAGAGACAGGGGGATGAAAGAAGGGGAGGGAGAGAGAAAGGAAAGAAAAAGAGGGAGAAAGAGAGGAAAGAGGAAAAAGAGAAAGGGAAAAAGAGAGGAAAGGAAAGAAAAAGGAAAGAGGAAAGAAAGAGAAAGGAAAGAGGAAAGGAGAAAGAGGAAAGAAAGGGAAAGAGGGAGAAAGAGAAAAGAAAAAGGGAGATGAAAGAAAGAGGGGGAGGGAGAGGAAGAGAGAAGAAAGAAAGGGAGAAAGAGGAAAAGGGGAAAAAGAAAAGAGAGAAAAAGGGAGAAAGAAAAGAGAAAGGGAGAGGAAAGAGAAAGGGAGAGGGAGGGGAGAGAGAGAGGAAACAAAGGGAGAAAGGAAAGGAAAGAAAAAGGAAAGAAAGGAAAGAGAGAAAGAGGAAAGAAAGAGAAAGGGAGAAAGAGAGGAAAGGGGGAGAGAGTAAAGAGAAAGAGGAAAGGGAGAAAGGAAAGAGAAAGGGAGAAGAAAGAGGAAAGAAGGAGAGAGAGGAAAAGGTAAGAGAGAGAAAGAGGGGGAAGCGCAAATCTCTCTCTCTCTCTCTCTCTCTCTCTCTCCCCCCCCCTCTCTCTCTCTCACACACACACACACACAGTGGAGCAAGAAGACTGGCAGACCAAGGGTGCACGAAGCACGAAGCTGAAAACACCAGCCTGAAGATGACGAATGGGACTTTGTCGGAACGTCGCCAAGACACTTCCAATTTTACATGGGAGAAAACCCGAACAACCAAAGACCTACCTACATACATACATACATATATATAATTTTAGATATCCAAAGGGTTTTGCGGCTCCGTGTTTTGTTTTCGGTGGGAAACGGGTCCAAGTGGCTCTTTGAGTATTTTGGGTTGCCTACCTCTGTACTAGGGCATAAAGATGATGCAGACCCTCAGAATTATACTTTTTAAGTGTTCTTCTTTAGAAAAATGTAAAATAGGATAAAAACTCTAGAGGTTGCCAAGAAAGGTATTTGTGAGCACAATGGTGACATACTTGTTCATGATCAACAGTACAGTATATGTCAACTGTGGAATAGAAATAAGTATAAGGACAGACTGATCTCCACTTATTCCTAAATCTGACATTCTCAGTTTCACATTTTTCTCCAATTCTTCAGTCCCACTTGAAATTATAGAATAATTACAACCCTTCTAACAACAGGAGCAAGTGACTGAGTTATTTAAAAAGAGTACAGATTTATTACAGAATTAGGCAACATAGTGCTTATGGATATCTCCCTTGATACCTATAAGACTCACTGCTCCAGCTGGATTTTTGCATTTTTTCAAACTCATGTAATTAAAAAAGAGTAGCTAGGATTATATTTATTTATGAGAATGTCTCTAGGTCCGATAGGCAAAAGATTATTGAAAATGCTTCAAAGTCATTTCACCACAGTATCTTTGGGTAAAAATGTTTTTCAAAATACATAAAAGTCTTTTTGGAATAGGTAACCCCCCCAATATGGCATATAGTAAGTCTGCCCATGACATGTTTTCAAATTTTCAAATAAGCTCTTATTCTAAAAGGTTTGTGAACCCTAATTTGAGAACTAGACCAGAGGTCTCCAACCTTTTGGGCACCAGGGACCAGTTCCACGGACCGGAGAGTGCATGGTTTTGTGTGCTGCCTGCATCCCGTAGATGGGCCTTGGCTCGTTTGTGCAGACCGGTTGCTGGCATGCTGTGGCCCGGTACTGGTTGGGGGGTTGGGGACCCCTGAACTAGACAAGCTGAAGCCAGATAAAAGTTAGAAAATGGAACCGTACAACAATCATTGTTATATAGAATGTTATTTCCAGAAGCCAGCTGCTAAATCCCAGGATCTGTGAAGAATCACCAATCCTCTTCCTTGTTAAGGTAAGTGTTTGGAAGATTCAAAGATAGGCCTCAAGCAAAAATTCTCCATAAGCATGAAGATGAACAGTTCTGTAAAAGGACAGAATTAGGATTATGTTAAGATTATATTTTAAATCAAGCCCAAAATGACCATTGCTGTAACAGACATGAAAGGGGCGTTGTCTTAGCTGAACGCCTTTTCTCAGAACAGAGATGGAGAATCCACCAATGGGTTTAGACTGTATTCCTGCCCAATCAGATCAAGTCAGCCAAAGTTGCCACGCCCGTTCTGGACCACCGAGATCCCAGTCTTGACGCGAGCATAGCCATTGACTGATAGCAAGACGTTGTGGCTCACAAACTAAAACTAACCTTAGGCCTAGATGACCTACAAGGGTGGGAGTGGATTCTCCATCTCCGTGCTGAGAAAAGGCATTCAGGTAAGACAACTTCTCCAGCACTGGATAGGGAGTCCACCAATGGGACATACCAAAGCCTACTGTCCCTGAGGGTGGGAAGTAGACCGATCCGGTGTGGCACTTTGATGTATAACCTGTTGGAGAACCCTCCTACCGAAGGAAGCCTCCGCCAAGGCAAACCTATCGATTTTGTAGTGCCGTATGAAAGGAGATGGTGAAGCCCATGTGGCCGCCCTGCAGACTTCGTCAATGGACGCCTGGGTGGCCCAGGCTGCAGAAGTAGCTGCACTCCATGTAGAGTGAGCTGTAATCCGTCGTGGAACCGGCAATGACTCAGCCTGATATGGCCCAGCAATGCACGTCCTAATCCACTTGCCAATTGTGGAAGAGGAAACCTTCCAACCCCTGGAGGAAGAATGGAAGGATATAAAGAGGGCCTCTGATTTGCGGAACGCCGCTGTCCGTGAAATATAGTACCAAAGTGCTCTGCGGACATCCAGACTATGCCATTGCCGTTCCAGAGCATGCACTGGAACGGCATGCTAGGGTTAGGGCAAAAATCCGGCAGCACTATCTCCTGGGATCTATGGAATAGAGAATTGACCTTCGGGATGAAAGTAGGATCGAGTTGAAGGACCACTCAATCATGGTGGAAAATGCACAGGTCATCCTGGGTTGAGAGCGCTGCCAATTCAGAATTACGTTGTGCCGACATGATTGCCACCAGGAATGCCACCTTGTGGAACAGGTAGAGAATGTCGCACATCTTTAGGGGCTCAAAGGGCGACTTAGTAAGAGCTCAAAGGACCCATGGTAACTCCCATGAAGGTACCTGTGCACAGTAGGGGTCTGGTGTTAGCAGCCCCTTTAAGGAATGAGTGGAGTAAGGGGTGGTGTCCTAATGACCCCACAGACTCACATTTGAGGACTATGGAAAGGGCAGCTATCTGCCTGCGCAATGTATTCAGGGCCAAGCCCCTCTCCAGATCGCCTAACAGATAGTCCAGGATGTGGGGAATCATGAGTTCCGAGAGCGACAAATGTCGACTGGAGCACCATGATTGAAAAGTTCTTCCACGTGGCCTTCCGTGTGGAAGGGCAACGGGAGGCCTGGATTACTGTAATGACCCCTGGCGAGCAAAGCTCCCGTGTCAAGATTGAGTGCTCAAGTGCTAGACGGCTAACTGGAGCCGTTGGGGGTCCAGATGGAGAATAGTCCCTTGGCTGAGGGAGACCCGTTCCGGAGGAATCCGCCAAGGATCTGCAAGGGAAAGGCTTATCAGATCGGCAAACCAAGGCCTCCTTGGCCAATAAGGGGCCAGCAGGAGTATCTCCGCTCGCTCCCGAAGCTTGCGTATTACCACTGGGAGGAGAAGGAGAGGGGGGAAAGGCATAAAGCAGTCTCTGTGGCCATGGGCTCCGAAGAGCATCCGTCTGTTCCGCCCCTGGAGATGGGAACGGGGAGAAGAATCGAGGCAACTGGGCGTTGGTCGGGGACGCAAAGAGGTCCAAAAATGGAAAGCCGAAACAGTGACAGATTTCTCTGAAGATCCTCGGGTGGAGGTGCCATTCCGAGTGATTTACCATTGTCCTGATCAAAAGGTTGGCCTGAGTGTTTGCCTCCCCTGAAATATGATTGGCCTTGATGGGAGGCCAGATTGTGTTCTGCCCATGATCCCAGTAAGAGCAACTCAGTCAATAAAGTCTGAGAGCGGGTACCCCCTTGGCAGTTTACATGGGCCTTGGCAGCCACGTTGTCCGTGAGGACCAGTACGTGCCGCCTTGTCAGGCTGTGAAAGTAACAAAGGATCAAATGTATGGCCCGTAGCTCGAGCCAATTTATGTTGTGCCAAAGGTCTGAGCGGGACCAATGGTCCCGTGCCCACTGCGAGCGAAGGTGTGCTCCCCAGCCAAACAGGCTGGCATTGGTCATTAGTACTATCCGATCTGGCTCCTTGAAGCATGACCCTCTGAGCATGGAGGAAGATAGCCACCATGTAAGGGAGCGCAATATCTGGTGTGGGAGTCTTACCCTTCGTTGGGAGGCACTGAGATTCTGCCTCTGGAAAGGAAGCATGAACCACTGCATTTCCCTGGAGTGGAGCCTGGACCATGGGACAATTGCCATGGCCGATCATCTTCCCTAACAATTGGGAAAGACTGACCAACGTTACTGTCCAACTCCTGCGTAATTGGGGGACTGACTCTCTTATGCTGTCCCGGCGTTCTTGAGATAAATACACCCGGCACTCCACCGTGTCTATGATGGCCCCGAGGTGTAACAGCCTGGTTGTGGGAACCATATGACTCTTGGGAAAGTTTACCGAGAACCCGTGGTCCTGGAGCAGCTTTACCACCAGTTCGAGGTCTGCCATGGTGGACTGGGTGGACGACTGGATTAATATGTCGTCCAGGTAACATTGGACTCTGACTGGTACCATCCTTAAGTGAGCTGCCAGAACCGCCAGGATCTCGGTAAATACCCTGGGAGCCTATGATAGGCCAAATGAGAGTGCCCTGTATTGAAAGTGGCGCCCTTTGTACACGAACCGTAGAAACTGGCAGTGGGCCAGAGAGATGGGGATATGAAGGTACGCCTCCATGAGGTCGATAGATGTCAGGAAGTCCCCTTTTCTTATGCTTTCCAAGATGGAGCGGAGCGTTTGCATCTTGAATTTGCAGTATGCAAGATGAAATTCAAGCCCTTGAGATCTAAAATGGCTCTCCATCCCTCTGACACCTTTGGGATGACAAAGAGGATGGATTAAAACCCCGACCTCTCTGGTCTGCCGGCACTGATTCTATGGCCCGTATGTTTAATAGATGTTGAACAGCTTCATTCATTAGCCATTTCTTTGTTCGGTTTTGTGGGTAGGGGCAAGATAGAAATCTATTTGGAGGGTTGGAAATGAACTCTAGGATCAGGCCGTGATGTATAGTGTTTAGTACCCATGCATTTGTGGTGATGGCCTCCCACTGGTGGGCAAAGAGAGAGTGTCTGCCCCCTATGGGAGGAACTGCTGGAGAGTTACCTGGAGCGGCGGAATGGTTGGACTTCCCGTGAAAGGGACGCTTGCCCTGAAATTGCTGTCTAGGTCTGGCCACCTGTCTGTCAGGCTGTCTATCCTGTCTGTCCTGCCTGGCCAGAAAGGAACGGATGGGTTGCGAGTAGTTATACCTAGCCCCTGCATGAAATGACTGCCTTCGCAGGTAATAATTGGACCATTTGTCCGATTTCTTAAGGAGGTGATTAAGGACCTTGCGCTTATCCTTGTTCTCAGTGAGATAAGGATTCAATGCATCTCCAAACAATTTACTTCCCTGATATGGGGTTGCCGATAAACTTAGACTTGGCATCGGCGTGCCAGTGCTTCAACCACAGCATACGGTGACCAGTGACGCTGGACGCCATAGCCCTGGAGGAAAATCTGGCGGCTTGGAGGGTGGCATCTGACGGGTACTCGATGGTTGCCACCATCTTGCTAAGATCCTGGTGTGTGCGGATATCCTCCGCTGGAATACGGGCCTGAAGCTGCCAGCGAAGGGCAGATCTGTTGAAGAAGTATGCGGAGGTGGCCGTCCTAATAGCCCATGCAGCCACTTGATGCATCCTGCGATAGGCAAGTTTGCACTTATGGTCCTCAGCTTTGAGAGCCTCAGAGACATCTCCGGGAATGGCGGTGGGAGACACTAGGGGGACGAATGGCTCGTCCACGCAGGCACTTCCAGGGCCTCCTCCAGATCCTTGGCTACGTTGTATAGCTTTTTATCAGTATTACGTGGAAGGGGAAGGGAAGCCAGAGATGTCCACTGTTTTCGAACCACATTCAGGAACATGGGGGGACAAGCGATGCGGTGTTGAGCTGCCACCAGTTCGGTGAAATTTGAGTCCACCTCTGAGTCTGGGGAAATGGTGGTTGTTGTTGAGGAAGGATCAGGCCCGAGATGGGCTGTGGATGTGGCCTTGCGGAGCAAGGGGACAAAGAAGGAAGGGTTGAAGAGATCACTGAATGAAGGAGCTTTGGGAGGAGGCTCCTCTGCCTCAGACATTGGATCCCCTGCTCAGTGTCATGTTCACAAATGGATGTACCCTCAGAACATGAGGACCCAGATGGGGAGGAAGGATCATAATAGGTTTCAGGAACCGGTTGATGAATAGAACGGTGAGCGGCAGCCACTGGCCTGGGGGCCTGTGCCTTGCCTCAAGGGCATGGTCTACCGCTTGTGCAACCAGCAAGGCTAGACGGTCCTCCGTGGGGAGGGGAACAGGCTCACTTGGCCGAAGTCCTGCCGCAGTAGGGGTGAAGGTAGCCTCGGGAGTCCCGTGATGAGCCCATGCAGTAGTGGATTGGGAAATGGGGAGAATTTTGCCCGCCCCACACTGTGCAGGGGAATGTAAAGATTCCCCCGTCGACCATATCCCCAGGGGGGATGCTGGGGGCCCCAGGGGTAGGTCAAGTTCAATCCCTCAGTCTGAGAGGTCTCTAACCTGGTTAATTTCTGTGCCTTTGAAAATTCCTTTTCTAGAGCTTGGTGTCTCCAGCTGGCCTGCTTTTCAGCTCCCTTGGAGGTCTTGGTGCTAGATTTGACCTTGGTTTTGGCCACAGTCTTGTCAGCGCCCTCCAGACTAGATGAATTTGGATTTATTGGAGCCGATGAAGACAGCAAAATGTCCCTTGTGGAAGGTATGGAAGGGGCATTGTCTTACCTGAACGCCTTTTCTCAGCAGGATGATGTAGAGTCCAATGAATGGGTTCTATGACAGCCTTCCTGCCCGGCAGACTGGGTAAAAACTTTGGCCACACCCTTCCTCTGGGCGTGACCCCAGTTTTGACTGAGGCGAGAACCTTGTTGGGATTGCTGTGTTAGCTCCTTGTCCTACCTGCCTAGACCTAATATCTGGGGGGGCTTGGACTCTACATCATCCTGCTGAGAAAAGGCGTTCAGGTAAGACAACGCCCCTTCTCCAGCAGGATGGCTGTAGAGTCCAATGAATGGGACATACCAAAGCCCTCATGTCCCCCTGGGAGGGAGTGTCTAGGCCACCGAATCTTGAGCAGATACGACTTGCTGTAGCACTCTCCTACCAAATGCAGCATCTACTGCAGCGAAGGAATCTAAACGGTAATGTCGGATGAAGACGGAAGGAGAAGACCAGGTTGCAGCCCTGCAAATCTCTTCCACCGACGCCTGTGTTGACCACGCCGCTTAGGTAGCCGCGCTACGTGTTGAATGAGCAGTCACGTGTGCGGGCACTAGAAGTGCCTGCGAAACGTAGGCTTGGGCTATGCATGCCCTAATCCACCTACCTATAATAGAAGATGACACCTTCTTTCCCATAGTTGACGGTTGAAAGTAAACAAATAATGCTTCCGTTTTACGGAAAGATGAAGTGCGCTTCACATAGAAACACAGTGCCCTACGCACGTCCAGCTTGTGCCACCTACGCTCCAGTCCATGTCTGGGTCTCGGGCAGAAATCAGGGAGGATCAGTTCCTGAGATCTGTGGAAGATGCTGTTTACCTTCGGGATGAAGGCAGGGTCTGGTCTGAGAACTACCTTATCTTTGAAGAAGGTGCAAAGATCCTTCCTCACTGACAGTGCTGCTAGTTCCGAAATTCTCCTTGCTGAAGTAATGGCTACAAGGAAGGCTACCTTCAGCGATAGGTGGTGAAGAGAGCATGAGTCAAGGGGCTCAAAGGGTGCCGATGTCAAGGCATGAAGAACCTTGGACAAGCTCCAAGACGGGTACCTGTGTATAACCGGGGGCTTAGTATTCGCCGCCCCTTTTAAGAAGGCGCTAATCACTGGATGTTGCGCCAGAGAGGATAAATTTTCATAGAATATTATAGTCGAGAGAGCCGATACCTGTCTGCGAATTGTGTTGACTGACAGATCCTTATTAAGTCCCTCCAGTAGATAATCTAAGATATTGGGAATGGATACTGCAGTTGGATCTAGATGAAGGTGGGCACACCACCTGCAAAAGCCCTTCCACGTAGCATCATAGATCCTGTTTGTGGAGGGTCTTCTTGATGCTTGTACGATCGCTATCACCCCTGTGGAGTAAGCTTGTTTGGTTAAGCTTTGCCGCTCAAATGCCAGGCGGCTAGCTGCAGCCACTGCGGATCTGGATGCAAAAACTTGCCCTGACTGAGAGTTACTCGGTCCAGGGGAATCCTCCATGGGGGTGATATCGAAAGATCCACGAGGTCGGCAAACCACAGGCGCCGTGGCCAATGTGGGGCAATGAAGATTACCTCTGCGCCTTCCCGGATCAACTTTCGTATGGTCGCCGGTATTAATGGCAGCGGTGGAAAGGCGTACAGGAGTTGTGCCGGCCACCGGCATCTGAGCGCGTCTGTTCCTTCCGATCCCGGGGTCGGGAACCTGGAAAAGAACCTGGGGAATTGTGTGTTCTTGTGAGTGGCAAAGAGGTCCAGATGTGTCTGCCCGAACCTCCGAGAGATCTCCCTGAACAGAGCCGTATCCAGTCGCCACTCCGACTGGTCCACCTTGGCTCTGCTCAGGAAGTCCGCCCGGAGATTCGTCTCCCCGGAGATGTATTCCGCCCTGATGGAGCTTACGTTGTTTTCTGCCCACCGCGCCAAAGCCAACGCCTCCTTCATTAGGTCCCCTGAGCGTGTACCTCCCTCTTTGTTGACGTGGGCCTTGGCTGCTACGTTGTCTGTTAACACGAGAACGTGTCTTCCTGATACTAAATGGGAGAATTGCCATAGAGCCAGATGAATGGCCCGAAGTTCTAGCCAATTGATGCTGTGGGAAAGGTCCTTCTGGTCCCACTGGCCCTGTGCTATCTGGGTTCCCAGATGGGCTCCCCATCCGAATAGGCTCGCGTCTGTCATGAGTATGATCCTGTCCGGCTCCCTGAATATACTCCCCCTGCGTATCATGGGAGATATCCACCATCTCAGTGACCCCAATACCTGTTTTGGTACCAATACCCTCCTGTTGGAGGTGCTGAGGTTCCTCCTCTGGTAGGGTAGAAGGAACCACTGCAACCCCCTCGAGTGAAGCCTGGCCCATGGGACAATGCCCATGCAAGATATCATCTTTCCCAGGAGTTTTGAGAGCTGAACCAAGGGCACCCTCCTGCTTCTCCGGACCTGGTGGACTAGCTTGGAGATGCTGGTCTGCCGCTCCTGGGACAGGTATACCCTGCACTGGTCCGAGTCTATCACCGCGCCTAGGTGCTGCAGCTTCCTTGAGGGGTGAGGTGGCTCTTGTTTATGTTGACTGAGAATCCGTGCGCCTGTAGGGTTCGGATTGGTGGTCTGGAGGTCTACTTTTGCTTGGTCCTGCGAGCTGGACTGAATCAAGATGTCGTCCAGATAAAACTGTACGCGCATCGGCATCATCCTGAGGTGGGCCGCTATTACAGCTAGGATTTTGGTGAACACCCTTGGAGCCAAGGAGAGGCCAAAGGGTAATGCCCTGTATTGGTAGTGCCGGCCCGCGTAGGTAAATCTGAGGAACTTCCGGTATCTGGGGTGAATGGGAATATGTAGGTACGCCTCCGTGAGGTCTATTGAGGATAGGAGGTCGCCCTTCCTGACACTGGTTAGGATGGATTTTAAGGACTGCATCTTGAACCTCCTGTAGTTCACGTAATAATTCAGACCCTTCAGGTCCAATATTGATCTCCACCCTCCAGATGCCTTTGGGATCACGAAGAGGATGGAATAAAATCCTCTTCCTTCCTCTCCCTTGGGTACCTTCTCTATGGCCTGAATTGACAGAAGGTGGGTTATGGCCGAAGTTACCAACCTTGCCTTGTGTGCCTTTCTGGAGATGGGACATCTGATGAACCGGTTTGGTGGGGGAGAGCAAAAGTCTAGGGTTAGGCCATGCCTGATCGTCTCCAAGACCCAGGCGTCAGAGGTGGTCTGCTCCCAGACCTCGATGAAATTCCCTAGCCGACCCCCTATGGGAGCGTGTTGTCTGGCGTCACTTGGTGCGTTTAAAGGCTCTACTTCCCGATCCTCTATAGGGACGTCTGGATTGGAACTGGCCTCTGGCTCCCGTGTTTTGGCGATCCTGGGGCCGATCCTGCCTCAGGTAGAAGGATCGTGAGCCTTTGGGCCAGTCCCAGGATTGCCCTGACCGAAAGGGCTGCCTCCAGTCCCAGGGGCTTCCTGGACGGAAACCCTGCCTCCAAAACTCCTGATTGCCTCTCCTGTCTAACTTCTTTGATGGGTGTACTAGAATCTTTCTCTTATCTCTACCCTCGCTGACATGTGGATCCAGTATGGATCCAAATAATAATGCTCCACTGTATTTGGACGTCGAAAGATGCCACTTGGACCTCAGGTCTGTCTTCCAATTTTTGAGCCACAGTAGCCTACGCGAGGCCACTGTGGCCGCGATGGATCTTGCCGCATACTTTGTTGCATACAACGAAGCATTAGCCATAAATTGAGAGGCCGCAAGGATTTTGGCCAAAGTTTGGTGTACCCTGACCTGATCTGGAGGCACAGTGTTTTGCAGCTCCCTCAGCCACATGATACAGGCCCTCGCGAAGAATGACGATGAAGTTGCTGCTTTGGCCGCCCAGGCTGCAGCCATGTGGGAACGGTGGAGGGAGTGCTCAAATTTCTTTTCCTCAGGTTTCAAGGCCTCCGCCATGTCTCCTGGAATCGCAGAAGTAGAAAATAATGAGATCAAGGGGTTATCTACCGAGGGCACCTCTAACATATCCGAGAAGGAAGGAGAGACATTGAACAGCTTCCTTTCCACGCTATTAGGTGCCGGTGGGCTTGCAAGGGAAGACCATTGTTCCTCTACCGTGGTCAGGAAGACCTCCGGACAGGGAATGTATTTGTCCTGTGGGACTTTTTTGGCAAATAGAGGATTGGCCTCCTTGCTTGTAGAAGGATTCTCTTCCTGTACTGATGTCAAGTTGACCGTAGAGACTGCCTTTATCAAAAGTGATTTGAGTAGCACTGGATCAAAGAGGCCAGAGCTCGTCGCCTGCTCAGGTGCGGTGCCCTCATCCTCCGAAAGGGGCATGTCTGACATGTCAAGGTCTAATGAGTCTCCCTCTCCTATCTGAGAGGAAGTCTCAGAAATGTTAGTAGGAGGCGGCCTAATTTGTCCCTTATGGGATGTGTGGAAGGCCACCTGTCCCCTAGAAGCCATGAACTGGGAAAAGGCATCCTGCATGAATGCCTGAAATTGTGCCGACCATATGTCCTCCTGCGCTCTGTCACTGGACGTGGCTGCAGTGGGAGTATGGTCAGGTAAAGATGCTGGTGAGGAGGGATTGGAGGAATCCAACTGTTCCGTTTCCCCAGGAGGAGACCAGGTTTTGAGAACTTCCTGGGCAGAAGGTTCTGCCGTGGGTGCCGCCAATGGGACAGGGGAAACCATACTTGTCACATTGGAATTGGACCTCTGTGCCCTGGCAAATTGTCGTTCTAGAGCCAAATGTCTCCTCGAGGCCTCTCGCTCAGCCGTTTTAGATTGTCCCTTTTGAGTAAGATGCTTTATTTTAGCCTTCTTTTTTCCCCCCCACCTCCGGCTCAGAGGATCTGCGTTTTTGTTGTTGTTGTGGAGGGGATAATTGAGGGACCTGCATGGCTGAATACGAGACATTGTCTGCCATTGTGCCAGGTACCCCGAGTAGGCAATACCTGGAGTGGGGGAATAAGGTACGCAGATCAGTTGCAGATAATTGGGACTAATGTCCTCTTCTGCATATACAAACAATGGCTGGACAGACAGGATCCTTTGGACAGGAAGATCCTGCAAGGCAGTGACTAAAGGTCACTATAGGAACAGTCAGAGAGAAATTATTCCTCCTCACCTCCTCACCTAGTCCAAAGGACGGGGTCCAGACCTGATATAATCACGATATGACTGGTGACTTTATTTCCCCCAATCTGTGGCTGTGAAAACAGACCACGATCAAAAATGATGGCAGTTCGTCTATTTCCCCCTCTTCCCTCTTCTTTGTTACAAAGGATTGTATGTGATCTCCGTCAGGCAGTTACTACAATTTTTTCTCTTCGTAATCAAGGGAAAAACAACTCCGGATGGTAGACCCACCCACAAAAGGACGGCGGGTTAAATCCGCTTGTTTAAAATGGCGAATTGGAGGAAGCCATGCCCCCCAACAGTAACCGATGGAAGCCACGAGGCTCAAAATGGCGAATCTTAACTGCCGGCTCTGTGGTCTTTCCTATCCTTCCTGGAGCGCCGGTAGGAGGAAAAAGGAAAAAGCGCCGGTTAAGCGGCCCTTTCAGGCTTTAAAAGGCAGCGCCTCTCCGCTGAAGCGGCGAACGGCGCTGCGGCTCTGTCGGCCGATCAGGCCGCAAAATTCTCGCGCCGATCAGCTGCCGCAAAATTTTCGCGCCGATCAGCTGTTTAGCGCCGAGCGGCGCCGCGGCTCTATCGGCCGATCAGGCTGTAATCCCCGCGCCGATCAGCTGATTAGCGTGCTGGAGATCGGCGAGCGATCCGGTGAGCGACCCGAACCCCCTGGCTAGCCGCCCTAGACCCTGGGGATACTCTCACCACTCCGACGATCCTCCGGTGAATGGAGATCCGGCAATGGCTCGAAGCCCCAAGCCAGCTGCTAGAGAGATTTTCTATCTGCCAATTTAGGGAATCTAGGAAGAGGGAGAATTTGTCTTTTCTAGGATGGAATCTTTCAAGAGCTGATTCTCGCACTGCTACCGGGCTTCGAGACTGAGTCAAAACTGGGGTCATGCCCAGAGGAAGGGTGTGGCCAAAGTTTTTACCCAGTCTGCCGGGCAGGAAGGCTGTCATAGAACCCATTCATTGGACTCTACAGCCATCCTGCTGGAGAATCCTCCATTCTCTGATAACACAGGAGCATGATAGGGGACCCCTGGTATCGGAGAGTGTTGTACACTGGATAAGGACAGGCGCATTACAGGGGATGCCGGGAATCCAGGTAAAAAACTGCTGCGTGGATAAGAACAGACGCACTACAGGGTATGCCTGGAATCCAGATGAGGCTGTTATGGATAAGAACAGATGCACTACAGGGTATGCCTGGAATCCAGATGGGACTGTTACGGATAAGAACAGACGCTCTACAAGGTACGTCTGGAATCCAGAAAACTTGTTGGTAATTTGGTAAGCTCAGAATCACGCTGATTAAGGTATGAGTCAGGTGAGGCCGGAAGACACCCAGTTTGAAAGGACCAATGATAATAAGATATAAAAGAAAGTGATGAATAGATATGAGACTTGTGATTAATGTGCCTGAATAGAGCACAGGTGGAGTGAAGATAAGATCCCCAACTGTGCCCTAAAAAAGGGACAGGTGCACCTGGGGTGATCAGGCCTCAGAATAATGGTGGGCCTATCTGGTAAACAAAATGGCAGTCGTCCCCAAAATGGTGGCCTGATCAACGACGGTGGAGCTGAGGATTTGCTCCCCCCAAACTGCCTGTCCTAGTGCACCTCCCCCTATAGAAATCCCCCCCTCCGCCATGAGAAAGAAGGTCTGCAATGAGGAGGAAGGATCCCCTTCCTCCAGTATTACTCTTGTGTAATGGAGCGGAATCAGCCGGAGTCTGAAAACACGTGGCCCAAGATGGCAGCTGCGCGTGAAGAAGGCGATGGGGCCTGCCGCGGCCTGAGAGACTCCGGGGAAGGCGTTGACGCAGACCGAGCACTCCCCTGTACCGAGGAAGGTATCCGCGCCCCGAAACTTTGCACAATAACCAGAAACGAGGAATTGAGTTTTCTTCGTCCCTCCGATCAGCCGCCTAACAGCTGATCGGCGGTGGCTGTTTGGGGCCGATCGCAGTCCCAAGCTAGGGAAGACGAAAGGTGGGCAAACAGGCTTAAACAAACTCCGGAGGCTGCAGCCGCAGCTTCAAAAGGCCCCAGAAAAGTAATGGGATTTCAGCCTGAACACGCTGAAGGAATCCCCAGCCTCTCAACCTCCTCTGCGAAATCAACTACTGGAGCCGCAGCTGCAAGCTCCGATAGGAATTTTAAATCCTTTTAATGTCCAGTTGGGGACTAACAGCCATTAATCCTCAGCTGAATCCAAAGGATTGGAGAGAGGTTGATTGGGTAGAGGGGGGGAATGAAGGGGCCCCTTCCTTAAATACAATCTAGTTGTATTACCCCCAAGTCAGGAAATTGAGAAAAAAATTGTAAGTTCCTGAATGGGAAAAGAATGGGAAAATTTACTAATGGGGGGGGGTCAAATTCTGTGCTGAATATAGCACAACACAGCAAACTGGGGAAACGAAAATCCACCAATGGAGGCTGTACCTGCTTAAGAGCCAAACTTGCACATCTGTCATGGGCGAGATCAAGTTAAGACTGGAATCTCTATGGTCCAGGACTGGCGTGACAACTTTGGCTGACTTGATCTGATTGGGCAGGAATACAGTCTAAACTCATTGGTGGATTCTCCATCTCCAGAGCTGGAGAATATAATTTTTCTATTCATGGAGATGTCTCTCTCTCTCTCTCTCTCTCTCTCTCTCTCTTTTTTTTTTTTGCTTCACACATATTCCTGATTCCTGTAGAGAATTTATGGGAATCAATGTGTATTAGGTGAACCTGATGAAGTACTAGGTGATATTTTCTTCAGCTGTTATAAAAAATAGCAGCAATAGTCAATAGTACTTATTTCTACGCTGAATATTGCATAAACATTTGCAGTTGAAAAGACATACTCTATGGTTACAGAAGAAACAAATATAGTTTCAAAAGCATGATCTTTCAAATATTTGCAACACAACGTGATATGGGTAATAGCACAGAACCAGGACTGGAGTGCTGGGAAACACAGATTCCAGATTCACTAAAGGGGCGTTGTCTTTCCTGAACGCCTTTTCTCAGCATGATGATGGAGAATCCATGAATGGGTTAAGACTGTCTTCGTGCCCAATTAGACTAAGTCAGAAAAGTAGCCACGCCTCCTGCTGGTCACGTGCTTCCCAGACACAATGAAGGCGAAGCTATTGACGATAGTCCAATGTATTGGCTCCCCTGCCCCTAACACAGGCCCTGGCGGACCTAAAGGGGTGGGTGTGGATTCTCCATCATCATGCTGAGAAAAGGCGTTCAGGTAAGATAACGCCCCTTCTCCAGCATGATGGATGGAGAATCCACGAATGGGACATACCAAAGCTATTCTGTCCCTATGGGAGAGAACTGGCCTGTGACTGTGTCTCCCCCTAATGGCACCACTTGCTGGAGTACTCTCCGGCTGAATGAGGCTTCCGCTGAGGTGAATTTGTCCAGCTTGTAATGCCTCATGAATGGGGAAGGCGAGGACCAGGTCGCCACCCTGCAAATATCCCCAATGGATGCCTGTGATGCCCACGCTGCTGATGTTGCAGTGCTGCGGGTGGACTGAGCGGTGATATGACCTGGGATTGACAGGGAATATGATTGGTACGCTTTAGCGATGCATGCTTTGATCCACCTGCCTATGGTTGAAGAAGAGACCTTCTGTCCTAAGGAAGATGGTTGGAAGGAAATAAAGAGCCCTTCCGACTTGCGAAAGGCGGAAGTCCTTTTGAGGTAATGGCATAACGCCCTTCGCACGTCTAAGGTGTGCCATTGGCGCTCCAAAGCATGTGAAGAGTGAGGACAAAAATTTGGGAGACTCACCTCTTGTGATCTGTGGAATAGAGAATTCACTTTTGGTAGGAAGGATGGGTCCAGCCTGAGGACCACCCTGTCATTGTGGAAAACGCATAGGTCCTTTCTAACAGAGAGAACGGCTAGTTCCGATATGCGTCTGGCCGACGTGATGGCTATAAGGAATACTATCTTCATGGTTAAGAACCTCAGTGAAGATGTTTTGATGGGCTCAAACGGTGGTGAAGTTAGGGCTTGTAAGACCCGCGGGAGTTCTCAAGAGGGATGACGATGAACCATGGGTGGCCTGGTGTTATTTATGCCCTTGATAAAGGACCGCACCATTGGGTGCTAAGCCAGGGGTGTTGAATTGTCACATGTAAATACTGTGGATAAGGCTGCCACCTGTCTGCGGATGTTATTGATTGCCAAACCTTTGCTGCATCCCTCCAGTAGATACTGAAGGATCCTCAGGATGGTGATGGTCGACAGGTCGAGGTGGTTTCTTGTGCACCAGTGACAAAAGTTCTTCCACGAGCAGTCATAGATCCTGTTGGTTGAGGGGCGTCTTGCAGCCTGAATCATGGAGATAATGCCTGCCGGGTATGACTCATGTGTTAGGAGCTGCCGTTCAAGTGCCAGGTGGCTAACTGGAGCCATTGAGGGTCCAGGTGGTGAAGGGCCCCCTGGCTGAGCAGTGAGATGGAAAGGCTCACAAGGTCAACAAACCACAGTTGTATTGGCCAGTGTGGAACAACTAATATCACCTCTGCTCTCTCCTGCAGTATCTTCCATATAACTACCAGGAGCAGAAGGAGGGGAGGAAAGGCATAGAGCAGGCCCTCGGGCCATGGACTGCAGAGGGCGTCCGCTCGTTCCGCCCCTGGGGACGGAATCCGGGAAAAAAACCTGGGGAGCTGGGCATTCGCCGGGGAGGCGAACAGGTCCAGCACTGGGATTCCGAACCTCTCCGAGATCTCCCTGAATAGTTCGGGATGCAAGCGCCATTCTGAGTGGTCCACTGTCGACCTGCTCAGGGAATCTACCTGATTTGCTTCCCCTGAAATGTGTTCTGCTCTGAGGGAAAGAAGGTTGGTTTCTGCCCAATGGCTTATCAGCTGGACCTCAGTCATGAGGGACCTGGACTGAGTACCCCCCTGCCGGTTTACATGGGCTTTCGCCACCACGTTGTCTGTAAGCACCAGGACATGTTGACCCGCCACCGTCGGTGAAGTGACGCAGTGCCTGGTGGATGGCCCTGAGTTCTATCAGTTTATGTTGTGTTTGAGGTCCGATTGTGACCATCGGCCCTGGGCTAACTGTGACTGGAGGTGTGCCCCCCAGCCGAACATGCTGGCATCTGTCATTAGTGTGAGTCTGGCTGGCTCCTTGAATAGGGATCCCTTGGCTATTGCTGTGGAGTTCCACCACTGGAGAGACTTTAGTGTCTGAGCGGGAACCACTACCCTCTCATTGGAGGAACTGTTGCCCTGTCTCTGAAATGGGAAATCCCTCCATTGAAGGGATCTGGAGTGCAATCTGGCCCATGGTACTATCCCCATACAGGAGACCATCTTTCCCAATAGTTGGGAAAGTTGGCCAGTGTGGTCACTTGTCTCCCTCGTACCTGCCTGATCAGGATCTGGATGCTGTCCTGACGTTCCAGCAACAAGTAGACCTTGCAGAGATTGGTGTCTATGATCGCGCTGAGGTGAAGGAGGCGGGTTGAAGGCTCTGTCTGGCTCTTTTGAAAATTCACCGAGAACCTGTGGTCTTGAAGGGTTCTGATGGTTAGGGCCAGGTCCAACCGCGCCTTCTGTAAGGAAGTGGACTGGATAAGGATGTCGTCCAGGTAACATGGGACCCGTCCTGGAACCAGTCTTAGGTGAGCGGCCAGGGTTGCCAAGATCTTGGTAAACACACTTGGGGCGGACGAGAGGCCGAACGGTAGAGCTTTGTACTGGTAGTGATGGTTTGCATAACAGAACCTGAGGAACCTTTGGTGGTCGGGGAGGATGGGGACGTGAAAGTACGCTTCTGTGAGGTCGATGGACGTCAGGAGATCGCACCTTCTGATGCTTGCCAGAATGGACTGAAGGTCTGCATCTTGAACCTTTTGTAGACCAGATGGGAGTTTAGTCCTTTCAGGTCTAGTATTGCTCTCCATCCTCCCAAGGCCTTTGGTACCACAAAAAGGATGGAGTAGAACCCCCTTCCCAATTGACCAGTCGGTACTGGTTCTATGGCTCTGATTTCCAGAAGGTGATGAAAGGCTTCACTCATGAGTCTGATCTTATCCGGGCTTCTGGGAGCTGGACCGGAGATGAAGCGTTCTGGGGGGTGGGATGCAAACTCAAGGGGGAGGCTGTGTCTGATTGTGTTGAGCACCCATGTGTCTGTGGTGGCCTCCCATTCGCGGATGAAAAGGGTGAGTTTGCCATCTATGGGAAGGGCCGATCTGGAGTCACTTGTTACTCCTGAAAGGACGGCCTCCCCTGCCTTGAAAAGGCCACTTGGACTGGAATTGTTGCCTTGGCCTTGGAGCGGGGCGCTCCAGTTGTCGGTCAGGTCTGGAATTGAAAGAGCGAGGAAAGGGAGCCCACTCAGATCCTGATCCTGATCGAAATTGTGGTCTACATAAGTATGTGTTGGACCGCCTGTCAACCCTTCTGATAAGGTGGGCCAACACCTTGCGCTTTTCCTTGTTCTCCACCAGGAAGGGGTTGAGCGCCTCTCCAAATAGATGCCTGCCATGATAGGGGGCTGTAGCCAGGCACCACTTTGACTTTAAGTCCACTCGCCATTGCTTGAGCCACAATAGCCTGCGGGCTGTGACGTTGGAGGCTATGGCTCGTGATGAAAATCTGGCGGCATGTAGTGATGCGTCTGCCACGTATTCAGATGTGGCCACTAACTTACCCAGATTCTGATGAACACGAACCTGGTCTGGGGGGATCAGTGCTTGGAGCTCCCGAAGCCATATAATGGAAGTTCTGGCAGGAAGAAGGGGGAACAAGGGATATGTCTTTCCGTGATCGTGGTTTTGGAAAAGAGAGAATTTGAGTCCTAGGTGTTAGAGGGAGCCAGTTGAGTTTCCTGCTCAGGGGAAATCTTGGCTGAGATAGTTGCCTTCTGCAGAAGTGATTTAAACAGGCCCGGGTCAAATAGGCCAACAAAGGGGGAGAGCTCCAGAGTTGACTCCTCATCCTCAGATAATTGTATGTCTGTTGACCCGTATTCCTCTGGACATGAGTCTCTGGCTTGAGACGATTAGTCAGACAAAACCGATTCAGGGTACCCTGGGGTTTCCTCCCGGTAGTGCAGTGTAGTCGTGGGAACCATCAATTCCGAACTGGACCCCTGGATAAGTTGGGCAAGCACTTGGGCCAGTAGCGTTTGCAGCTGCTCTGGCCGTGGTCCTTGAGGCTCTGTAGGGCGAAGGTCGGCTGCTGTGGGTGTAAATGTGGCCTCTGGTGCCTGTTGGGGCCTGGTTGAAGGGGCCACCCATTGGGGGCTTGTATCCTGACTGAGAGGAGGGCCTCCTCCCTGCTTGACTTCTCTTATCGGGGACCAGGCCCTTTGAGCTAGGGAGCTAGATGGACCCGGTTGCAGATTAAATAGTGAGCCATCATGTGGGATCTGTGCAGCCTGGGCCGTCTCCCTGGTGCCCAGCTGTTGAGCCTTGGGAAATTGCTTTTCCAATGCTAGGTGTCTCCTGCTGGCCTCCTTCTGTTGCCTTAGAGGGCTTCTTGCCAGAGGCAGCTTTGGCCTTGACCTTAAGTTTTCGTGCAGCCTTTAATTTGGAGGACTTGGTGTTCCCCGATACGGGAACTTCGGGCTCATCCTGCACAGTCTGGGGGGCCTCGTTGTCTGCCATCACTACTGAGATCCTATTGAATTGCTGTAAGAAGGATCTCGGGATATGGGAGCGAAGCGCTGGGTATGGCTGTTACCCCAGCTGCTGGCAGAGCCAGTAATTGCTCTAGACTGTAGTGGACGCTGGGCTGACAGCCACTCTCACACCAAATTGCTCCTGATGGCTTTTAATGCAGTGGACAGGGTGGCCAAATCGCCACTGCCAGTTGTCCTTCGATGTAGTGAAGGATTTTTTGTGTTTTAAATCAATATTGATGTCCCTTAATTAATCGTACTGACAATTTTTAATAATAATTAATACTAATAATCAAGAAAATTACTGATTATTATTAATCACCAAATTACTAGTAATAACGATAATAGTACTAATAATAATCTGTAGGCTGCAGGCCCTGCCGCCTTGAGGCAGACCGTCTGTCTCGGAGTGACTTTAATGTCTGGATTGCTGATACTGGGTGATCAGCTGGTCTCCAGATGCAGCGGCAAATTTAAAAGTTTTGTAGTTGGAATGACCGCGTGGCCAAGATGGCGGCCACGAGCACGGTGCTGGAGAATGGAGAGGTCCTGGGACAAAGGGTAGCTGCTGACTCCCCCCCCCCTTTTGCCTGAATCTAATGAGCTGTAAATGATTCTATTGATCAGTTGGCTTCCAGCTGAATCGGAGCGAAGTATCACGCCGGCTATGTGGTTCAAATGGCAGCCGTGTGCAGAACACAAAGCTCAGTAGGAACCCGGGTCTGAGGCTTCAATATTGAGCCTCTTCTGTCTCAAAAATATCATCTCTGCCTCTCCTGAGTCCCTGCAGTTTGTCTGCACAAAGGGGAAGCCAAAACTGTTAAAATGTAATCCGACCCTCAGCTGACCTATTAAGGGCCTCTGATCTTTACAATGGGAAGCTGTGAAGCTTAAGGGTTTAGGAGCTTTAGCCCAGGCTAAGCCTATTCAGGTTTGAATATTCAGTGCCTGATCTAGAAGGATAGGAATCCCTGCTTTGGGGCAGCCCTGATCTCAGCGCTGTAACCAAGGAGGAGAAACCACGAAGGGAGAAGGGGCGTTGTCTTACCTGAACGCCTTTTCTCAGCACAGAGATGGAGAATCCACCAATGGGTTTAGACTGTAATCAGATCAAGTCAGCCAAAGTTGCCACGCCCGTCCTGGACCATAGAGATCCCAGTCTTGACGCGAGAGTAGCCATTGACTGACAGCAAGACGTTGTGGCTCACAAAAAAACTAAGACTAACCCTAGGCCTAGATGATCTACAAGGGTGGGAGTGGATTCTCCATCTCCGTGTTGAGAAGGGGCGTTGTCTTACCTGAACGCCTTTTCTCAGCATGATGATGTAGAATCCACCGGATGGGTAATTTCAGCCTTCCTGCTCAGAGACTAAATCAGAACTTTAGCCACGCCTTCCTCTGGGTGTGTCTTCCCAGTTACTGACGAGGCGAAGAATCCATGATGAAGTCTGGCGCAACGGCTCCAATAATCCATGACACCTGCCTAGACCATCTCAAAGGGAGGATGTGGATTCTACATCTTCATGCTGAGAAAAAGCGTTCAGGTAAGACAACGCCCCTTCTCCAGCATGATGAATGTAGAATCCACCAGATGGGACATACCAAAGCCGCTCAAGTCCCTATGGGGAGGGAAAGTCTAGTCATGTGTCCCCTGATAGAGAAATACTTGGTGCAGAACCCGTCTATCAAATGCAGCGTCTGCCACAGCAAACCTACCAATCTTGTAATGTTTGACAGAATAAGAAGAGGAGGACCACCTCTCTGTCTTACAGATCTCCCCGATCGAAACCTGGGCAGACCAAGCCGCTAATGCATCTGTGCTACATGTCGAGTGAGCCGTGATGTGTGTAGAAACCGGAAGTGGCTGAAGAAGAGCCAGATCGATACACGGTCTGATCCACCTACCAATGGTCGAAGAAGGAGACACTCTGACCCGTGGCAGATGGCCAAGGGACATGAACAAGCCTTCTGACTTGCGAAAAAACCAAGGTTCACCTGACATAGTGTCACAGATCCTGCGCACATCCAACCTACGGCACTGTCTTTCCAGACAATGTGAAGGAATAGGACAAAGTTTGGAAGAACCAGATCCTAGGACTATGAGACCATGTATTAACCATTGGAGGGAAGAGAGAGTCCCATCTAAGGATCACCCTCTTCGTAAAAAAATACGCAGATCACTCTTGGCTGAAATCCACCCGTCCGAAGTGATAGTTACGAGGAAGGCCACTTCCAAGGAAGAAAATGAAGAGAACTAGATGTCAATGCTGCAAATACTGTATATTCTTGCTTTGACAATATGCAAAACTGTCTGGCATTTATTGGGTTAATACTTAGCTTAGACTGGGCGGGGGAAAAAGCCGGGAAAGAAAGAGGAAGTAAACGTTTGACCTTCTCACTAATTGGATGTGACCTGTGACTGCATGAGAAGGGAGGGGTTGAGCAAGGAAAGCTTGATGCCAGTGACAGGAAGTTCAGATTCTGGCATCAACCAGTCCATCATGGTGACCGGCAAAACTGTAGCTCTGAAAATAAAGATTTTAGGAAACATTCCTGAAAGTTCTTTGAAGTGCTTCATTAGTCGGAACCTGTGACACTAGACCTAAGAGGCTCGAACGGAGAAGGGGTCAAAGCCTGTAACACCCTAGGCAAGACCCAAGGCGGATAGCGGTGCAGCGCAGGTGAGCTAGTTTTAACCGGCCCTTTTGGCTACGCACTAACCACTGGTTGTTGTGATAGAGGAACCAAGATGTCACAGGTAAGACCCATTGACAAGTTCGCAACCTGCCTGCTGATAGTGATAGGTGATAAGCCCCTATTTAACCTTTCGGCAGATGTGCCAATATGACAGGAATGACGACTGAAGACTGACTGATCTGTTGCTTAGTTGCACCACATGCCGAAGTTCCTATAGGTCAAGGGGCGCCTTGAGGCTTGGATCATCGAGATCACCCCAAATGAATAGGATTACCTAAAGTTTCCCGCACACTGCCAGAGTCAACTGGAACCGCTGTGGATCAAGGTGTGGAAGAATTTCCTGGTTGGGAGCCCCTCGGTCCAGGGGGATTCTCGACAGTGGCGAGAGTGCTAATCCACAAGATCGGCAAACCACGGACGCCGTGACCAATGTGGGACAACTGAGATTACCTCCGCCTGTTTCTGAATCAGCTTGCGGATAGTTGTAGTAATAACTGCCTCTTGCACCAGAAGTCGTCCGTTCCCTCTGCCCCCCCCCCCCGTGTCAGAACCTGCTAAAGGACCTGGAGAGTGGGCATTCATCGGGGAGGTAAGGGATCCAGATGCAGATGACCAAATCCACCCGAAATTTCCCTGAGCAATACCGGTCCCAGGCGCCAACTGAGTGGTCTACTGTGACCTGCTCAGGGAATCTATTTGTGGATTTCCCTCCCCCGGTATGTGCTCCGCCGCGATAGAACCCAGGGTGGATTCTACTCACAGTCCTAGATTCAAGGCCTCCTGCTTGAGTAACCGTGACCTTCCCCGATGTTGACGTGAGCCTTGGCTGCAACCTTGTCTGTAAGGATCAGACATGCTTCCCCGACACTAGGGAGGAAAACACGGCAGAGAGATAAGTGGATGGCTCTGGGATCGAGCCAATTTATGTTGTGGTCTAGAACTGACTGAGACCACTGTCCCAAGGCAGATAAGTCAGAAGGCGGGCACCCCAACTGGATAGACTGGCGTAATTAGTCAAGGTGAGCCTGGAAAGCTCCTTGAAATGGACCCTTTGGAGATGGCGTTTGAAAACCACCGTAAGGGAGATGATAGATTGTGGTGAGGAACCCAAATCTTTCTGTTGGAAACAAGGAGATTCCGTTTCAGGAAGGGAAGGAGGAACCCTCGAAGGCTTCTAGAGTGAAGACTGGCCCACGGGATGATCCCCATGCAAGAAATCCTCCTTCCCATGAGATGAGACAGCAGGAATGATGGCCTAGTGTCATCTCTCCACGCCTGATGCACGAGGCCTCGGATGCTGATCTGACGTTCCTTTGAAAGATAAACCTTGTAAGGTGCCGGATCTATTATTGCCCCTAGATGACGTAAACGTCCTGTGGTGGCCGCGCGACACATTTAAAGTCCACTGAGAACCCGTGAACATGACGCGTGCGTATCATGATTCTGAGTCTGACCTAGCTGACTGGAAAGAGCTGGACTGCATCAGACTATCGTCCAGATAGCCTTGCACGTGCACTGGCATTTGCCCAATCTTTGTGAAGACCCCAAGGACAGAAGAGAACCCAAAAGAAAAGCCCTGTATTGGTCAATGCCGATAGTTATAATAAAACCGCAGGAACCTGCGATGATGGAATTTTGGGATGTGCAAGCCTGCCTCTAAGGACTATGAAGGAGAGAAATCTCCTTTTTGGATGCTGGTCAAAGTGGCCCTTCAGCATCTGCCTCTTGAATCTTCTGTAGGTCAGGAGGTGATTCTGACCCCTTAATTCCAGTATCACCCTCCATCCCCCAGAGGCTTTGGGAACACAAACAGAATGGAGTAATTTCCCTCTCTGATGTTGTGGTACCAGTTCTATGGCCTCGATAGCTAACAATGGAAGATGGCCCTGGTTACTAGCTCTGCCCTGATTGCACTTGCGATGCTGGGCAATATATGAAACGATCTGGGGGAGGAGAGTGAAAATTCTGGAGAGAGACTGTATCATATGGTCTTCCTGACTCAAGAGTCTGTAATGGTGACCACCCATATCTTGCTGAATGGTGCCAGGTGACTCCCATGTGGGAGTCCTCCTTGGCGACCCTTGGACCGCCTGAAGGGATGACTCCCCAAGCCCTGGAAGTTTGGCCAGGGGTTGGTCCTTGATCCGATGCTCTGGCTGTCCCGTTGACGATCCTGTCTGGGAGGAAAGGATCGCGAGCCACTGGACCAATCCCAGGAACTGTCTGGCCCAAGAGGGCAGCCTCCACTCCCAGGGACTGCTGGGACGGAAAGCCTATCCGAGAAACTCTGCTAGCCACCTATCCGACTCCTTGGAGGGATGGGCCAGGCTCCTACACCTGTCCTGCCCTCCGTCATGTGTGGCTCGAGGACTGAACCAAATAATTGTGCCTTGCTGTGCTGGCCGTCGACAGACGCCGCTTGGACTTTAAGTCTATCCCCCACTGGTTCAGACACCACAGTTCACAGGAGGCAACTGTGGCTGCAATAGACCTAGCGGAATACCTGGTCGAATAAAAGAGCATCTGCCATGATTTCTGAAACAGCCACTAGCTTCTCTAGTGTCTGATGAATCCAACCTGGTCAGGGGGAAAAATAGTCTGGAGTTCGCGGAGCCACGATTGCTGCCCTTCTGAAAGAGGGAGATGAATTCTCAGTCTTGATTGCCCATGCTAAGGACTGGTGAGCTCAAGAAAGAGAAAACTCAAATTCCTTGTCCTACCTTCAGAGTCTCAGCCATATCCCCTGCAATTGCAGAAATGGAAAAAACAGATTGGTTAGAGGAGTGTCCCCAGCAGGCACCTCTACAAGAGACTCAAAGAAAGAGGAAATGTTGTAAACTTTCTTTTTGTTGTACTATTGGGAGATGGTGATGTGGCCAGAGATGACCACCGTTTCTCTACCGTAGCATAGAGGACAAGCGGATAAGGAACCTCTTCTCCTCCACCATCTGTTCTGCACTGTGGTATAGGCCTTCATACGAAGAGTTCTGAAAAGATAAGAGTCAAAAAGACCCGAAGTTGACGCCTGTTCAGGCGCTGCCTCCTCATCCTCAGACATGGGAATGTCGGCTGTCTCCAGGGCCACTGACCCCTCCTCACCTAGCTGGGAGGAAGTTTCGGAGATGCCAGGATCCGTGTTGACTCCTAGAGGATGACATAAATTGCATAAATGCATGGTGCCTGAATGCCTGAAACTGCTTCAGATCACATAGCTCATTGTTCCATAGAACTAGCCCCAATCTCCTTTGGGACATACGTTGCCTCAAGACCTGCTGTATAGAGGGTGAGGATGAGGATGAGGATGAAGAGCAAGGGGGGCCAACCTGTTCAGTTTCCCCCTGAGGAGACCCTGCCCGAGGGCATCCTGGGAAGGTGCAAATGAAGACTCAAATGGAGAAGTGTCCAATGGAACGGGAGAAACCACTTCAGCTACACTGGACTTGAGCCTTTGGGCTTTGGAGAATCCCCTCTCCAGCGCCTGATGTCTCCTCGTGGTCTCTTGCCCGGCTGCCTTTGGGTCTGTTGTTGGATAAATGTCTCATCTTGGCGTTTTTTCTCCCCCCCCCGCGTCCAAATCTGTTGATCTGCGATTTGTTTGTGCGGGGAAAATACCAGAGCCCTGGTATGCCTGGGGCGAAGAACTGTCTGCCATTGCAGTCTGGATAATCCGGGTAAGAGGTATCCAGACGTGGGGGGAACCCAAACACGCAGATCAAGTTGTCAGAGATGGAAAACCGATCCTCGCTCCAAACAACAGCAATGGCAAGGACAGCCAGACAGTTCCCTAGAACTGTCTGTCCACGCCTTGTGGCAAAGTGCCACAGACTAATTGGAACAGGTGGTTGAAATAAAATTCCCCTTTGCTCCACTCACACCAGATAAGAACCTGGAACTCAATGAGGAGTTATAGTAATATCACAGGAATTAAGGATAAATACCTGGACCTCAATGAGGAGTTATAGTAATATTACAGGTATTAAGGATAAGTACCTAGACCTCAATGAGTAGTTATATCAATATTACAGGTATTAAGGATAAGTACCTGACCTCAATGAGTAGTTAGAATAATAATACAAGCACAACAAGGCAATCACACTTGGATCTCCTAATAACACTCCGAGTTATTCTGAGATAATATTAAATGTTTCCCCCCGGTACAGGCCTGACACAGCAGGCACAGGCAATAATCAAGGCAGGCCCCAATAGATCACAGAGGAACGCAAAGTCCCTACAAAATGACGGCCGCGCCTTGACCTTCACAAAATGGTGCTGCGCTTGATGACCTTCTCAAAATGGCGACTGTGTCTCATGACCTCAAAATGGCAGCCGCGACTTCTCATGCGGCCAAAATGGTAGCCGCATCATTACAACTCTTAAAATGACGACCAGTCGAAAAGAAGGGGAAGAGAATTAGCGAAGCCCCTGCAAGGGAAAAGCGTCTAGAAATTCGCCAAATCAAGCAAATCCGTCTTCCACCCGTTCGTAAGAGTCACTTGCAGTTTGTTGGGCAGCCTCCACTGCGATCCGAAAACTGCCAACTGCAGAGAGAGCCTTGTGGCCTCGACGAAGAATAAAACCTCCAGTCTGTGAAACTCCGGAAAAAACTCTGTTGGCCGCAAGCCAGCTGGTCAGTTGGTCCGCGCTCCCACTGATCCTCTCGATCGGGCTGAAAGCCCCACCTGAGAATGGCCTGCAGCCTTCTCATGGGCCTGTTAGGCTCAAAGCCAAGAGGCCCGAATAAGTAACCAACACAGGTTTAGCCAATAAATCCAAAATTGAAAAGTAAGAAAATAGTTCGATTTAAATCTGAAAAAAGGGAATTAAATTCAAATAAAAACCTAATTAACCTAATTTAACTAAGAAGCCACAATTTCTGCGCCCTACTGAGCCTGAGACTAAGTTAATAACTGGGAAGACACACCCAGAGGAAGGCGTGGCTAAAGTTTTGACTTAGTCTCTGAGCAGGAAAGCTGAAATTACCCATCTGGTGGATTCTACATTCATCATGCTGGAGAATCTACCAATGGGACATACCAAAGCCTACTGTCCCTGAGGGTGGGAAGTAGACCGGTCCGGTGTGGCACTTTGATGTATAACCTATTGGAGAACCCTCCTACCGAATGAAGCCTCCACCGAGGCAAACCTACCAATCTTGTAGTGCCGTATAAAAGGGGATGGTGAAAACCCCCGTGGCTGCCCTGCAGACACCCTCAAAGGATGTCTGGGTAGCCCATGCCACAGAAGCAGCTGCACTCTGTGTGGAGTGGGCTGTAACCCGGCGTGGAACCGGCAATGACCAGGCTTGATACGCCCCAGTAATGCATGCCCAATCCACCTGTCAATTGTGAAACTAGAAACCTTCTGACCCCTGGGCGAAGAATGGAAGGCTGTAAGGATGGTTTCCGATTTGCGGAACGTCGCTGTCCGTGAAGTATAGTACCGAAGTGTCCCGTGGACATCCCAACTACGCCCTTGTCCTCCCAGATCATGCGATGGGTGAGGGCAAAATCCAGCAGCACTACTTCCTGGGATCTATGGAATAGAAAAATGACCTGCGGGATGAAATTAGGGTCGAGTCGAAGGACCACTCGATCCTGGTGGGAAATGTACAAGTCATCCCGGTTTGAGAGTGCTGCCAACTTGGAAATGCATTGTGCCAACGTGATTGCTACCAGGAATGCCACCTTGTGGGACAAGAACTGAACCTTGCACGTCCCTAGGAACTCCCAGGGGAAACTTGGTAAAAGCCCAAAGGACCCGAGGTAACTCCCATAAAGTGAGCCTGTGCACAGTAGGGGATCTGATCTTAGCGTCCCCCATAAGGAATGAGTGGAGTAAGGGTGGTGTCCCCATGACCCTGTGGAATCACAAGTGAGGACTGTGAAAAGAGCCACTATCTGCCTGTGCAATGTATTTGGGGCCAGGTCCCTCTCCAGATTGTCTAACAGGTAGCCCAGGATATGGGGAACCGTGAGTTCCGGGAGCGACAATTGTCGACCGGAGCACCATGACTGAAAGTTCTTCCACATGGTCTCGTAAATATGGGTTGTGGAAGAGTGATGGGAGACCTGGATTACTGAAATGACCCCTGGTGAGCAAGCTCCTGTGTTAAGAGTGAACGCTCAAATGCCAGACGGCTAACTGAAGCCATTGGGGTCCGGATGGAGAATAGACCCTTGATTGAGGGAGACCCATTCCGGAGAAATCCGCCTAGGGTCTGCAAGAGAGAAGCTCATCAGATCGGTGGACCAAGGCCTCCCTGGCCAATAATGGGGCAGCAGGAGTATCTCCGCTTGCTCCCGAAGAAGCTTGCATATTACCGCCGGGAGGAAAGGAAGAGGAGGGAAGGCATAAAGCATTCCCTGCGGCCATGGGCTCCGAAGATCATCTGTCAGTTCCACTACTGTAGATGGGAACGCAAAGAAGTCCAAGGGTGGCAGGCCAAAACAATGACAAATTTCTCTGAAGACCCTCGGTTGGAGGCGCCATTCCAAGTGATCTACCGTAGTCCTGCTTTAAAGGTGTTTGTCTCTCCTGAAGGATACTTGGCCTTGATGGAGGACAGATTGTGTTCTGCCTAAGATCCCAGTAACAGCGACTCGGTCAATAAAGTCCAAGAGCGGGAGCCCCTTTGGCGGTTTACCTGGGTCTTGGTAGCCATGTTGTCCAACATAATAGATGTTGGACGGCTCCGTTCATTAGCTTTTTCCTTTGTTCGGTTTCGTGGGTAGGGGCAAGTCAGAAATTGATTTGGAGAGTTGGAATTGAACTCTAGGACCAAGCCGTGATGTACGGTGTTTAGTACCCACGGCTCTATGGTGACTGCTTCCCCTGGTGGGCAAAGAGAGAGAGAGTCAGCTCCCTATGGGAGGGACCATTGTAGAGTCGCCTGGGGCGGCAGAATGGTCGACCGTTCCCACAAAAGGACCGCTTGCCCTGAATGCTGTCTAGATCTGACCGCCTGTCAGGCTGTCCATCCTGCCTGTCCTGCCTGACCAGAATGGAACGGATGGAGAAGAGTGGTTATATCTACTCCCCACACGAAAGACTGACTATGCGGATAATAATTGAACTGTTTGTCCGATTTCTTTTTTTTTTAATATATTTTATTGGTTTTTTTTAATTTTAACAAAGAGTACTTTGGACAGTTGGGTAAACAAACAATTTAAGGTGAAAAACATACATAAACAACTCAACTTAATACATTCACTATCATCTCTCTATTTCTCACAAATAACATAATAGATTTAATATATTCCATTTCTAGCTTAAATTTCTATTACTACTCCACCTGTTTTAAAGCTTTATCAATTTAAAATTACCATAATCAAATATTGTTTTACATCAACAAATTATCACTTCAAGTATCTCTACCATGTATATTAAAGTTTTTAATCTCTCTCAGCCCTTTTCTTATCACCAATCTCATTCATTTCTTCTTCCAGTAATAACTAACTTAATTAAAAAAAAACAATGTTAAACTTTAGTTCCTTTCAATTCATTACTCAAACTTCAGATATCCAATTAGTTATCATACCTTATCAGACCATATTATTATAGCCAAAAATCACCTAATCAATTTAAACACTTTAAAATTACGTTCTCATGACTGAACATTTTTTTTCAATTCCAGTACATATATATATAAATATATATGTATATGTATATGATTATATATTTTTTATCCTTAATACAATCCATAGAGCCAAAATTCTTTTATCCAAACCATTCCATACAACAAAAAAGCATCTAATTTAAACACATATGTATATAGTTATAACTGACCTAATTAAGAGAAAAGAAAAAAGAAAAAAAAATAATGTTAAACCTTAATTCCTTTCAATTCATTACACAAACTTCAAATTCCATCCAATTAATTATCATACCTTATCAGATCATATTATTATACACAAAAATCACCTAATCAATTTAAGCACTTACTAATTTAAACACGCACGTATATAATTGCATTTTTCTTAGTTCTGGCTCTAGATCATTATCCTTAAAACAATCCATAAAATCAACATTGCCTTTTACTCCATTAAACATTTTAAAATTTCTTTTTCAGTCTAATTCTAGGTTTCTTTCTATGCCACCCAGGCTTCCATAAAAACGCTTCCCTTTCGACCAGTAAATCCATTCTTGATGCTTGTAGTAATCTTTGGGAAAAAGTACGTCCCTTCCTCTGCAGTAAACATCTTTTTTCCCGATTTCTTAAGGGGGTGATTACGGGCGCTTGTTCTCTGTGAGATAAGGAATTCAATGCATCTCTAAACAATTTTCCTCCCTGATATGGCTCTGCCGATAGACGCTATCTAGACTTGGCATCGGCATGTCAGTGCTACAACCACAACCTACAGCGACCCATGATGCTAGGCGCCATGGTCCTGGAAGAAAATTTGGCGGCTCAGAGGTTGGCATCTGATGCATACTTGGTGGCTGCCACCATCCTGTTAAGATCCTGCTGTGTGCGGATATCCTCCCCTGGAATATGGCTTAAAGCTGCCTGAGCCAGGGAAGGGCGGATCTGTTGAAGAAGGAAGCGGAGGTGGCCGCCCTAATAACCCATGCAGCTGCTTGATGCGCCTTGCGATGGGCGAATTCTCACATACGGTCCTCAGCTTTGAAAGCCTCAGAGACATCTCCGGCAATGGCGATGGGAGTACAAGGGGCCGAATGGCTCGTCCACCGCAAGCCCTTGACAGATATTTCCAAATATGATTTCAAAAACCTAACTAAAAAGTAGAGGGTTTTTAAAAGACTACTTCTTTTTAAAAATATGACCCATTTTGCATACTGCACTTCAGTAATCTTATCTTAAATTACTACCTACCGTAGCAACTATACTCAAAGCTTAATGATCAAAGAAAAGTAATTGTTAGATAATTTTATTAGATATCAGAGCTTGTAATGCCAGAACTCCTCCCTATTCCCTCACCTTTAAAATACAGTACAAACTATACAATAAAATTACCCTTTTGTTGCAAAAATGCACATATATACATACACTCTACACCCGGTATCTCAGAAGCTGTTGTACAAGCCTAATGCAAGTGATGCCCAGACAAACATTCAAAGTAGTTCCCATTTGTCCAGCTAATGACAAAAAGAATTTCCATTCACCACTCTGCAATAAAAAGTGAATCTTTCTTATAAACCAACAATGTTTAATTAAACTATATGTATCTCTCCCACTGAAGACTTCCTTTTTTTGGAAGATTTTACTCAGAAGAGATCGCTGTCAGAAGACAGAGCTTTCAATATGGTTTATTCTGCAACAGAATTTAAGATAGTAGCCTTAATCCCTTTGAACTTTTTTCTCTTAAGCAGTCTCTTGTTAATGTTCTCCCTTTCCTCTCTCTGTTATAGTCTCTGTTACAAAAAAATGTAGATTGCAAATCTATTTATTTCAACTATTCTGTCATTTGTCATGGGCACGAATAATACGGTGGTATTATAGAACAGCACAACATTTAGTTTACTTTTTCATACAAACATCAAATCCTGAAAGCACACAAACAAACAAAAAAGCTAGTGAGCTACAAAATCTTAAATGTCTTAATTTCTATCAAAATCATGTGAAGCACATAGCAAGTTGCACCGTGGGATAATCCTGGATTAAACTTCTTGGATATTCAAAATTGGATATTCAATGCTCTTTCTATTTGATCTTGCTCTCAGAAGGTGATGTTAAATTCCTTAGAAAGAATATCACCCTTTTGAGCTGTGTTATTTTTAATGCAAAAAGCAAACTTGAAATTCCTGGCATTTTCTTGAAAATCTTGATGCAGCCATGATAACAGTGACCAAAGTTTGGTGCTGTACTTCTGAGCCTTTGTTTTATATAGTGTAATCCATCCCCTTCCAGCATTCAGGTTCAAAAGAGTTAGCTGCCAGTTGACACAAGTCACCTTTTCCAGCAACCTTCAGCACCACACTATCAATAGCCATGGAAGCACAGTCAGCACTGAAGAGGATGTAAACAAATTACAGTATTCACTGGAGAAGGGCCTAATGCTGGGAAAGATTGAGGGCAATAGAAGAAGGGGACGACAGAGAATGAGATGGCTGGATGGAGTCACTGAAGCAGTAGGTGTGAACTTAAATAGACTCCAGAAGATGGTAGAGGACAGAAAGACCTGGAGGAATGTTGTCCATGGGGTCGCGATGGGTCGGACACGACTTCGCAATTAACAACAATAACAGAAGATTTAATGTTACCAGAGACGTGTTGGAGGTCAACATTAATACACGTGTTATGGCTATGGGTTTTTCCTCATAAATCAACTGACAGCAAAAAAATAAATCACGAAGTTGGAAGGAAGAGCAATCTAAAATGATTAAAAGGTGTAAATAGGATGGGAATGATTTCATTCTAGCAAAGAAATCTTTATAAGATGCTTACTTTATCTCCAAATTTAGGGTTTGGATGCAGTGTTGGAATTCAGTTAATCAGAAATGTAAGTAAAAGTACTGCATCTCTTCCCAGATACTATGAGATACAGGTAATCCTTGACTTACAGCAGGTCACTTAATGATCATTCAAAGTTACAATGGCACTGCAAAAAGTACGGCCAGCTTGCATGCAATCCACTTAGTGGTGGCAAGACCAACTTAATGGTAACGGCCAGCGCACTAGTGACGTTGGTTGTGGCAAGACCAACTTAATGGTATGGCCAGCACACTTTGTATGGACAGAGTAAGGTTGAGAGACACACAATTGAAGGCCCTGTATAGGGCTAAAATGGCAGCTGTTGTAGGTCTCCTTCAAACCTTGGGTTACATTCCTTCCTTCTTCAGTCTTCTTTTTTTATTTATTTATAAATTGAGACAAAGGGGTCAGTAAGCGAAGCAGTCACTATGCACTGAGTGTCAGCAATATGATTCACCATTGATTGCTATGTTCCGTTGCGTTTCGCAGCCTTGAAAATGGCAGCCGCTAAGGCCGCCCTGATTTCTCTTAAACATTATATGGTTTAATTTTGCCTATGGCTGACCACGATTGCTGAGCAATCAAAACGAAAGCTGCGACCACACAAGAAACTGTTTCCCCAGTAAATGAGGCAGAGATCAATAATGCTTCTTCCCCCTGTGGAAAGGTGGCACGTGCGGCGCTCAAAATGGCAACCCCTACCGAGCGAGAAGAGAAGGCTGAGGCTGGAGCCAAAAGCTACCAAGGCAACAGATTGATCGGCAGTAATTCGTTCTAAAAACGAGCACTTGAGACCAGGAAAAAAGAAAGGACAATCTGCTCCTTAAACAAGCCCAGAAACACTCGGGACGAGCCTAGAAGTCACCCCCTCACGGCACCCTAAAGCGACGGCCGCAAGAACCCGGTCCTCCCAATTAACCAAGGCTCGAGGCTTCAGCCGAAGCCTGCAGGCCTTGTGAAGCCAGACAGTTCACGCTGCGCTGAAAACAGCACAGAGAAGGGAATGGGGAAAAAAGAAACAAGCCAAAACAACCAAAATGAAAGGTACAACCTGATTTGATCCTGCTCTAGGACTAAGAATCAACTTTACACATCTCTTTTGGGCGAAGACTAAGTCATGACTGGGTCTTCCAGTCCAGGATAGAGGCGTGACAAGTTTGACTGACTCAATCTTAAAGGGCAGGAAGACAAGGTTAACCCATTAGTGGATTCTCCATCGATCATGTTGGAGAATTTCACACTTACAACCATTTCAGCATCTCCATGGTCACATGATTAAAATTTGGATGCTTGGCAACTGACTCATATTTAAGACTGTTGCAGAATCCCAGTCATTTGATCACTTTTTGTGACCTTCTGATAAGTAAAGCTAGACTTACTTATCAACTTTGTTACTAACTTAACAACTGCAGTGATTCACTTAGCAACTATGACAAGAAAGGTTGTAAAATGGGGCATTAACAAATGTCTCACTTAACAACAGAAATTTTGGGCTCAATTGAGGTCGTAAGTTGAGGACTACTTGTACAAAATAGTCTGTAAAAACAGTTCAACTTCCCTTAACTTTTTTCTGACTAAAATTGTACTAGCATTCAAATTCATTATCAGACTAAATTTTAAGTTTAAATGCTGTGAGAATGAAGAACCAATTTTGTATTCATTCTGCCGATTGGAAAGCAAAAATAAACAAACCAAATCCGTCCACTAAAAGAAACTATGAATACAAAACACTTTGAATTAATCTCTTATAATCTCCAGTTAAGAAGCATTAAAAAGGAACTATGTGTATTATACTTGCCAAGCACTATTGTTCAATAATAAGTAACTCAAGGACAATCATGCAGAATTAAACAAAGACTCAAAAATATTTTTCAAAAAACAACTACTATTTAACCCTTTTGAAGAGTATGACAGTTGGAAATAGATTTAGATGCTTGAATATGTCTCCAAACAAGAACAGGACAGAACCATATAATTATAAATAAAACATTTTTGTAATGAAAGAGCTGGCAAACACATCCCCCCCCCAACTTTAAATTAAACAAACTAAGAAATATTTTATAAAATATAATTAAAAATATATCTGTATTATATGTAAAATTGTATCTAAATTATACATAAAAATATATCTTAAAGAGATAGAGATGGAGACATAACTTTAGATTTTTATATATCAAAAAATTGTATCTGCAAACCTACAATCCCAATTTTTCCCTACAGTACATACATTTCAGCACTTATATCTTGATAATGTCTATTCCAGAATCATATGTGGTTTTTTGTTTATTTCCTACTAGCTGCCTACTTTCCACTGCAGAATGCAATATTCTCCAGAAAAGTTCAACTACATCTTAAACCAGTGATGGCGAACCTTTTAGACACCGAGTGTCTCAAAACCGCCCTGCCCCCACTCTGCCCCCTGCCCTACCCGCTCCACCCCTGCCCCTGCCTGCCCCGCTCATTCCACTCCCGCCCTGCCTGCCTACAGGGCCACCTATCACCTCCACAGCCCACCGCAGATCACCCAGGTGGCCCTGCAGTGCCATAGTAGCCACGCCCTCCACCCATGCCCCTCAGCATCATCTGCACACGACAGGACTGGTTGCCATGTCCTTGGCTGCATTAGTCTGCGCGGGCTGCGCCCAGGGGCAACTCTCCTCCAGGGGGGCTGCTGGTGAGGAGGGGGCCACGGGGGGAGGCAGGGTGGGGCAACGGCGTGCGTGCCCACAGAGAGGGCTTTGAGTGCCACCTCTGGCACTCATTTGATGTCACAGCATTCTATGTCCCTAGAGCGAGAACTAGCAAGGAAAAAAAAGCATAGCAGCAATACTACAGTACATAACACAACCAACATGACCAAATACAGTAAGTTTATAATTCCCAGAATCATGGACATCATCAACTTCTACCTCATTACCTATTTTCAGTTTGATGGTTAAACATACTAGAACGTGAACTTGTGGGACTCAAAGCAGTGACTGTGATATGATGTCTAGAAGGGGACTCAAAGCAGTGACTGGGATATGATGTCTAGAAGGGGTATTGTCTTACCTGAACGCCTTTTCTCAGCATGACGATGTAGAATCCACCGATGGGTAATCTCAGCCTTCCTGCTCAGATGAGACTAAGTCAGAACTTTAGCCACGCCTCCCTCTGGGTGTGTCTTCCCAGTTTTTGATGAGGCGAAGTATCCATGACGAAGTCTGGCGCAATGGCTCCAATAATCATGACACTTGCCTAGACTACGCTAACGGGAGGATGTGGATTCTACATCATCCTGCTGAGAAAAGGCGTTCAGATAAGACAACGCCCCTTCTCCAGCATGTAGAATCCACCGGTGGGACATACCAAAGCCGCTCATGTCCCTATGGGGAGGGAAAAGTCTAGGCTTGTGTCCCCTGAGAAGAAACTACTTGCTGGAGAACCCGTCTCCCAAATGCAGCGCCCGCCGCTTCAAAGCTATCAATCTTGTAATGCCTGACAAATGAGGAAGGGGAGGACCACATCACTGCCCTACAGATCTCAACTGAAGCCTGGGTGGACCAGGCTGCTGACGCAGCTGCGCTACGTGTCGAGTGAACCGTGATATGTGTAGGAACTGGAAGTGACTGAGAAAGATAGGCCCGAGCAATGTATGCTCTGATCCACCTACCAATGGTCGAAGAGGATATCTTCTGACCCATGGCTGAGAGCTGAAAAGACACGAACAAGGCCTCCGACTTGCGAAAAGCCGAGGTTCGCTTGACATAGTGGCGCAGAGCCCTGCGCACATCCAACTTATGCCACTGTCTTTCCAGACAATGTGAAGGATTAGGACAAAAATTTGGAAGAACCAGATCTTGGGACCTATGAAACCATGTATTAACCTTTGGAATAAAGGAAGGGTGCAATCTGAGGACCACCCTATCCTCGAAAAACGTACACAAATCACTCCTGACCGAGAGTGCGGCCAATTCTGAAATCCGTCTGGCCAAAGCGATAGCTACTAAGAATGCCACTTTCAAAGAATTAAATTGACGAGAACATGAACTAAGAGGTTCGAACGGAGGAGAGATTAAAGCCTGCAACACCCTAGGCAAGTCCCAAGATGGATAGCGATGCACCGCAAGTGGTCTAGCATTAACCGCCCCCTTCAGAAAGGCACTAACTGCCGGGTGTTGCGATAAAGGGACCAAGTTGTCACAGGTAAGAACCGTTGACAAGGCCACAACCTGCCTGCGGGATGGTGCTAGGTGATAAACCCTTATTCAAGCCTTCCAGCAGATATTCCAATATGTTAGGAATGGTGACCAATAGCGGCCTGAGCTGTTGCTTAGTGCACCACGTGCAGAAGTTCCTCCACGTGGCGTCATAAATCCAATTAGTAGAGGGGCGTCTTGAGGCTTGAATCATCGAGATCACCCTGGATGAATAGGATTGCCTAGCTAAACTCTCCCGCTCAAGTGCCAGACGGCTAACTGGAGCCACTGTAGATCTGGATATTGAAGATTCCCTTGGCTGAGAGCCACTCGGTCCAGGGGAATCCTCCACAGTGGCGAGAGCGATAGATCCACAAGGTCGGCAAACCAAGGGCACCGTGGCCAATGTGGAGCAACTAAGATTATCTCCGCCTGTTCCTGAATCAGTTTGCAGATGGTTGCCTGTAACAACGGGAGGGGAGGAAAGGCATAAAGCAGGCCCCCCGGCCACTTGCACCGGAGGGTGTCTGTTCCCTCTGCCCCCCCGTGTCGGGAACCTGGTGAAGAACTTGGGGAGTTGGGCACTCATCAGGGAGGCAAAGAGATCCAGATGTGGATGACCAAACCTGCTCGAGATTTCCCTGAACAGTTCCGGGTCCAGGCGCCACTCTGAGTGATCTATTGTGCCCTGCTCAGGGAATCTGCTTGTCAATTTGCCTCCCCCGATATGTGTTCCGCCCTGATGGAACCCAGAGTGGACTCTGCCCACAGACCTAGATCCAAGGCCTCCTGTATGAGTGACCAGGACCAGGTCCCTCCCTGTTTGTTGACGTGAGCCTTGGCTGCCACGTTGTCTGTCAGAATCAAGACGTGCTTTCCCGACACTAGAGAGGAAAACCGGCGGAGTGCTAAATGTATGGCTCTGAGTTCAAGCCAATTTATGTTGTGAGCTAGATCCGACCGGGTCCACTGTCCCTGAGCCAGATGAGTCTGAAGATGGGCGCCCCAACCAAACAGACTGGCGTCCGTAGTCAAGGTGAGCCTGAGAGGCTCCTTGAAAATGGTCCCCTTGGTCGTTGCAGAAGAAGCCCACCATAGGAGAGATAACAGAGTTTGGTGAGGTACCCTGACCTTTATGGTGGAAGCACTGAGGTTCCATTTCTGGAAGGGAAGGAGGAACCACTGAAGGTTTCTGGAGTGAAGTCTGGCCCACAGGACGATGCCCATGCAAGAAACCATCTTTCCCAGGAGTTGAGACAGCTGGACCAGAGGCACTGCTTTCTCTCTCCGAACCTGGTGTACGAGCTTTCGGATGCTGACCCGACACTCCTGTGAAAGATAAAACTTTGCAAAGATCTGACTCTATAATCGCCCCTAGATGAAGGAGTCGCTTTGTGGGGATCATGTGGCTCTTTTTGAAGTTCATGGAGAACCTGTGAACCTGAAGTGTATGTATCGTGATTTCCAGGTCTGACTGAGCCAACTGGAAGGAGCTGGACTGCACTAGGATATCATCTAGATAGCACTGCACATGCACTGGTATCATCCTGAGGTGGGCCGCCAAAACTGGAAAAAAATTTGTGAAAACCCTTGGGGCTGAAGAGAGACCAAGGGGAAGGGCTCTGTATTGGTAATGCCTGTGCATGTAACAAAACCGCAGGAACCTGCGATGTTCTGGAAGTATCGGGATGTGTAAGTATGCCTCTGTCAGGTCTATGGAGAAGAGAAAAGGGGGTTGTCTTGCCTGAACGCTTTTTCTCAGCAGGGTGGTGTAGAATCCACTGATTGGTGGGTAATTTAAGCTTTCCTGCTCAGACCAAGACAAAAAAACTTTGCCACGCCTCCTTCTGGGTGTGACTTCCCCAGTTTTGTCGAGGCACAGCATCCAGACTCAAGGCTCCAAACAAAAATAAAAGACACATGCCTGGACTAATGACCACAGGGTGGGTGTGAATTCTACACCATCCTGCTGAGAAAAAGCATTCAGGTAAGACAACGCCCTTTTCTCCAGGAGGATGGATGTAGAATCCACTGATTAGGACATACCAAAGCCGCTCATGTCCCTGTAGGGAGGGAAGTCTAGGCTTGTGTCCCCTGAGAACTAACTATCTGCTATAGAACTCACCTACCAAAGGCAGCCTCCGCCGATGCAAACTGATCTATCCTATAATGTTTAATGAAGGAAGAGGGAGAGGACCATGTCGCTACCCTACAAATCTCGAGTGAAGCCTGGGTAGACCAGGCTGCTGAGGCCGCTGCACTGCGCATAGAGTGAGTCATGATATGGGAAGGGACTGGAAGGGACTGAGAAATGTAAGCCCTGGAAATACAAGCCCTAATCCATCATCCAATGGTAGAAGAAGAGACTTTCCTATCCATTGCAGAGGGCTGAAAAGACACGAACAAAGCCTCTGACTTCCTGAAGGCCAAGGTTTTTTTAATGTAATGGCGCAGAGCCCAATGTATGCCACCGTCTTTCCAGACGATGTGATGAGTTAGGACAGAAGTTAGGAAGGACTAGGTCCTGGGAGCGATGGAAGCCAGTATTGACCTTTGGAATAAAAGCGGGATCCAGCCTGAGGACCACTCTGTCCTCATGAAATGTGCATAGGTCCTCCCTGACCGACAAAGCGGCCAATTCTGAAATTCTCCTGGCCGACGTAATGACCACTAAGAAGGCCACCTTCAATGTAAGAAATTGAAGGGAGCAATTGCTTAGAGGTTCAAATGGAGAAGTTTATTTATTTATTTATGAGACTTATATACCACTTTAAGTGCAAGCACTCTCTAAGCGGTGTACACCAGTAAGCAATGTACGTATATATTTACATTGCCCCCAACAATCTGGGTCCTCATTTTACCTACCTCGGAAGGATGGAAGGCTGAGTCAACCTTGAGCCGGTGAGATTTGAACCGCTGACCTGCTGAACACAGTCAGCTAAAGTGGCCTGCAGTACTGCACTCTAACTGCTGCGCCACCTCGGACAGGTCCCAAGATGGATAACGATGAACCGTAGGTGGCTCAGCGTTGGCTGCACCCTTGAGAAAGGCACTAACTGCTGGATGTTGAGACGGGGAATCTTGGTTGTCACAGATGAGAACCGTCGACAAAGCTGCTATCTGCCTGCGTATAATGTTGGTTGACAGACCCCTGTTTAACCCTTCAAATAAATAATCCAATATGTCTGGGATGGTGACAGTAAGCGGCGAGAGCCGCTTCTTGGTACACCAAGAACAGAAGTTTCTCCAAGTGGCGTCGTAGATCCTATTGATCGAGGGACGCCGAGAGGCCTGGATCACAGAGATAACCCCAAAGGAGAAGGACTGTCTAGTTAGACTCTCCCGCTCAAGTGCCAAGCAGCTAGTTGGAGCCACTGTGGATCTGGGTGTTGCAGGTTCCCCTGGCTGAGAGCTACTCGGTCCGGGGGGATCCTCCATGGTGGCGAGAGCAACAGATCCACTAGGTCGGCAAACCACGGGCGTCGTAGCCAATATGGAGCAATTAAGATTATCTCCGCCTGCTCATGGGGAAGCTTGCAGATAGTCGCCTGCAGTAACGGCAGGGGAGGGAAGGCATAAAGTACGCTCTCCGGCCATCTGCTCCGGAGGGCGTCCGTTCCCTCCCCCCCCTTGTCGGGAACCTGGAAAAGAACCTGGGGAGCTGTGTGTTGCTCAGTGAGGCGAAGAGATCTAGGATGGGAAAACCGAACCTTTGCGATATTTCCCTGAACAAGGTTGAGTCCAGTTTCCATTCTGAGTGATCCACTGTGGCCCTGCTCAGGGAGTCCGCCTGTTGATTTGCCTCTCCCGAGATGTGTTCCGCTCTGATGGATCTCAGAGTGCCCAAAGCCCTATGGCCCTGGCTTCCTGAATGAGTGACCAAGAGTGGGTCCCCCCTTGTTTGTTTACGTGAGCCTTGGCCACAATGTTGTCTGTCAGGGCCAGCACATGTGTCCCTGACACAAGGGAAGAGAAACTCTGGAGAGCTAAGTGGATGGCCCTGAGCTCCAACCAATTTATGTTGTGAGTCAGGTCTGACCTGGACCACTGACCCTGAGCTAAGTGGCTCTGAAGATGTGCTCCCCAACCGAACAGACTGGCATCTGTGGTCAGGGTGATCCTGGGCGGTTCCTTGAAAATGGTGCCTTTGTTCAAGGAGGACGAGTTCCACCACAGATGGGATGACAGGGTGTGTTGGGGAACCCTGACCTTTCTGTTGGAGGCACTGATATTGCATCTCTGGAAGGGAAGGAGAAACCATTGGAGGTTCCTGGAGTGGAGCCTGGCCTACGGAACGATGCCCATACAAGAGATCATCTTCCCCAGGAGCTGGGATAGTTGTGCCAGTGGTACCCTCTTTTCCCTTCGGATCTGCTGGGCCAGCTTTCAAATGCTGACCTGACACTCCTGAGATAGACCTTGCATAGATTCAAATCTATCAGTGCTCCCAGGTGGAGCAGCCATCTTGTGGGAGTAGTGTGAGTCTTTTTGAAGTTCACGGAGAATCCGTGATCTTGAAGTGTTTGAATTGTGATTGTCAGGTCCGACTGGGCTGATTGGGAGGATCTGGACTGTATCAGTATGTCATCCAGGTAGCACTGTACACGCACAGGCCTCATCCTTAGATGGGCAGCCAGCACTGCCAAGATCTTTGTGAACACCCTCGGAGCTGAAGACAGATCGAACGGGAAGGCCCGATACTGATAGTGCTTGTGCGCATAACACAGTGGTTCTCAACCTTTTTAATGCCGCAATCCCCAACCGGTCGTAAGTCGAGGACTACTCAACCGGTCGTAAGTTGAGGACTTTCCCTGCCCGGGAGCGCCACGCATGCGTGGTGCCGCCCCCTGCACCGGCCGAGGCGTAGCTGGCAAGCAGCAGAGACAGAGCAGGCCGACCACCAGCTGGGCCACCAGCTGGCCCAGCCCAAGGGAGGTAAGGCACCTGCCGGGCCCCACGCACGCCAACAACCTTCCCTGCGCCCACCGGCCTCCCACCCCTGGCCCTCTTTTACTTACATTTTTAGTAGTTGCTCAGCAGGGAGGGGTGGAAACTTCCAGACAGCTCACCTTCGCTGCAGACAACTTGCAGCACCGTTTGCAGAATGGGACTTTTGGCGGGCTCAGCAGGGCAGAGACAGCCTGGACAATTCCTAATGGCTTTTGAAAGCCAATAGAATTAGACTCTGTTCAAGAGAGTCTATTCTACTGGCTTTCAAAAGCCAATAGAATAAAAGGGAGTAGCACAGCTAAGGAAAAGGGGGAAAATGGCGGACCGCATTGTTTGGCGACCCCCGTGAAATGGTCGTTCAACCCCAAATGGGGTCCCGACCCACAGGTTGAGAACCGCTGGCATAACAGAACCTCAGGAACCTGCGGTATTCTTGGAGGATCGGAATGTGGAGGTAAGCCTCTGTCAGGTCGATGGGAGGAAAGGAAATCCCCTTTCCTGATCCTTGCCAAGATGGACTTTAGGGTCTGCATCTTGAACCTCCTGTAAGTTAAGAAGTAATTTAGACCTTTCAGGTCCAGTATCGCCCTCCAACCCCCTGAGGCCTTGGGAACTATGAACAGGATGGAGTAGAACCCCTCTCCTATCTAGTCCTGAGGTACCCTTTCTATGGCCCTGATGTCTAGTAAGTGTGCTATGGCTGTCGTGACTAGTTGAGCTTTTGATGTATTGTTTGGAACCGGGCACTGTATGAAACGATCTGGGGGAGAAGACTGAAACTCTAGGGAGAGACCCTGTCTTATGGTCTCCCTGACCCAAGCATCTGTAGTTGTGCCCTCCCAGATGTCATAGAACAGTGCCAGACGTCCCCCAATGGAGTAGTCCTCCTTGGCTTCACTTGGACCTCCTATATGGACGATTTCCCGATCCCCTGAAGGGACGTTTGGTCTGGGACTGACCCCTGGCTCCAATGCTTTGGCGGTCCTTTTGTCGATCCTGTCTGGCAGAGTAGGATCGTGAGCCTCTGGGCCAATCCCAGGACTGCCATGCCCGAAAGGGCGGCCTCCACTCCCAGGTACCGCTGGGACAGAATGGTGACCTACGGTAATCCTGTTGAGGTCTATCTGGTTTTTTGGAGGGATGGGCCATCACTTTGCGTTTGTCCTTGCCTTCAATGGTATGAGGCTCTAAGACCGGGCCGAAAAGGTGGTTGCCACTGTATTTGGATGTCGCAAGGCGCCACTTTGCCTTTAAGTCAGTGCACAATTGCTTCAACCAGAGCAACCTACGGGACACCACTGATGCGGCAATAGATCTGGTCGAACATCTGGCCGAATGTAAGGATGCATCCGCGATGTATTCGGATGCTGCTACAATCTTGCCTAGTGTTTGGTGCACTCTGACCTGATCTGGCGGAATGAATGTCTGGAGCTCCTGCAGCCACATTATCGCTGAATGTGCAAAGGAGGAGGATGAAGTTGCCGCCCTTATGGCCCAGGCCAAAGATTGGTGAGCTCTACGAAGAGAGAACTCGAACTTTTTGTCCTCCGCCTTCAACAATTCTGCTATGTCCCCAGGAATGGCAGTATTGGAGAACAGAGAAGTCAGGGGAGTGTCCACGGTCGGAACTTCTAGAAGAGAAGCGAAGGAAGAAGCAACATTGTAAAGTTTCCTGTCCAGACTACTCGGGGAAGGAGTGGTAGCTAGGGATGACCACTGCTTTTCCACCGTGGTCCTGAAGACTAATGGACATGAAATCTGTGGGTCCTCCTTGACCTTTTCTGCAAACAGAGGGTTGGCCTCCTGATTAGTGGAGGTAGATGGTGTTTCCTCCTGGGCCAAGGTAAGTTTTACCGTGGCGATGGCCTTTAGGAGGAGAGACCGAAAAATGGAGGGATCAAAGAGACCCAAAGAGGTCACCTGCTCAGGTGTTGGGTCCTCATCTTCAGACAAGGGAGTGTCTGTTACTCCCAGTTCCATTGGTCCCTCCTCCCCTAATTGTGAGGAGGTCTCTGAAACATCAGAGCTGGGTCTAGTGTCATGTTCCACCTGAGGTGGGGAATAGGTGTGGGAGAGGAAGGACGTGATTGCACCTGGCTACTCCCAGTGGATGACATAAACTGCTTGAAAGCATGGTGCATGAAAGCCTGGAATTGACTCTGGGACCACATTTCCCCTTGGTCCCTGGAGCTGGCCCCAACCTCTGTTGAGACACGCCTGCTCTCAGGTGTATGGTGTGACGATGAAGAGGAGGAGCGAGGAGGACCAACCTGCTCAGTTTCCCCCTGAAGAGACCAAGACCTTGGGGTATCCTGTGAGGATTCAAATTGAGGCTCTGATGAAGGATTGTCCAGTGGGGCGGGGGAAACCATTTCAGACCCATTGGACCTGAGCCTTTGAGCCTTGGAGAATTCTCTCTCCAGTGCTAAGTATCTCCTCGAGGCCTCTCGCTCGGCTGATTTGGAAGTTTCTTTTGTAGTCAAATGTTTGGTTTTAGCTTTTTTCTCCCCCACCCTTCCAATTCCTCTGATCTGTGCTTTGTTTGTGCAGGGGGGGACACTGGTCTGAGTTGCCCGGGGCGAGGAACTGTCTGCCATTGCAGTCTAGGTACTCCTGGACAGTTGTACCTAGAAATGGGGGGAACCAAACACACAGATCTAACAGTCAGAGATGGAAAACCGATCCTCGCTCTGAACAGAATAGCAATGGCAAGAACAGTCAGACAGTGTTCTAATACTGCCTGCACAGGCCCTGTGACTAAAGGTCACTGACTAACTGAAAAGCAGGTGGTCAAGAAAAATATCTCTTTGCTCTTCTTTCCTAGATCCTGAGACCAGATATCAACACCTTGAACTGTTTGAATGCAAACAAGCCCCACTCCTGGGATAGTCCCCACGAGTTTCACCACACCTGCTGTGGTTACAAAGAAATTATCCTCCCCCTGAACGGGTCTGCTCCCAGACCAAGGCACTCAGACAATAGCAATTATGCTTGTAATAATAAAGGTAGGCCTTCAAGATGGCGTCCACTATGTGGGCCATTCAAAATAGCCCCCGCGCTGTGACCATGCGGTCAAAATGGCAGCCACAAGTACTTTATGGCCTTCAGAGAAGAAGAAGAATGCTTGAAGTATTTTAAGAGAGAATCAATTGCGCACAACAAGAGATGGAACAGCCTAATTCCTGATTCCCCCCGATCCCCAAGCACTTGCGGTTTGAAGCGCAGCCTCCGCTGCGATCTGGAACTGCAGGCCGAAAAACGCTCCCTTGAAGCCTTGACGCGATCAAAGCACCCTGGAGGTCTCTCCGCCGAAGAGCCGATCTCCGCTGCCCAGCTGATCAGCGGGATCGCAAACGGCTTCAGATCGTTGATATGGGAGCCCCCAACCGAACAAAGCCTGCAGTCTGCACTGAAATTCTGAGCCCCAAAGGGCTGCAGAGGAGCAAGGACAGAGTCCTTATCCCCCCCAAGGCAATCTCCAACGATCTTTGAAATGCAAGTAATAGCTGAATTAGTCCAATTGAGTGATCAATCTAAATTTAAATCAAGCCAATTTTGATCTGATTAATTCCTAATCAAGTCTAGCCTAGTTAAAGAGCCTTCAATAAAGCGTCTTGCTGAGCTCGAGACTAAGACAAAACTGGGGAAGTCACACCCAGAAGGAGGCGTGGCAAGGTTTTTTTGTCTTAGTCTGAGCAGGAAGGCTTAAATTACCCAATCAGTGGATTCTACATCCATCCTGCTGGAGAAAGTTCCCTTTTCTGACGCTGGCCAGAATGGACTTTAGGGTCTGCATCTTGAACCTTCTGTAGGTCAGGAAGTAATTCAGACCCTTTAAGTCCAGTATCGCCCTCCATCCTCCTGAGGCTTTGGGGACCATGAACAGAATGGAGTAAAACCCCTCTCCTATCTGATCCTGTGATACCTGTTCTATGGCCTCGGTTTTTAACAAATGGGAGATGGCCGTGGCTACTAGCTCTGCCTTGGTTTTGTTTCGCGATACTGGGGACTGTACGAAACGATCTGGGGGAGGTGAGTAAAACTCTAGAGAGAGAGTTTTACTCACCGACCCAAGAGTCGGTGGTGGTGACCTCCCAAATGTCGCTGAACAGTGCCAGTCGACCCCCTATGGGGAAGTCCTCCTTGGCGTCACTTGAACCGCCTGTAGGGACGGCCCCCCGAGCCCCGGAAGGGACATTTGGCCTGGAATTGGCCTTTGGCTCCAATGCTCTGGCGGTCCTGTTGACGATCCTGCCTGAGGGGAAAGGATCGCGAGCCTCTGGACCAATCCCAGGACTGCCCGGTTCGAAAGGGCTGCCTCCACTCCCCAGGAACCACTGGGACAGAAAACCTGCCTGCGAAACTCTTGCTGGGGCCGCCTATCCAACCTTTTGGAGGGGTGTGCGAGGATCTTACGTTTGTCCTTGCCCTCAATTATGTATGGTTCGAAGACTGGCCCGAATAAATGTGTACCGCTGTACTTGGCCGTCGACAGACACCACTTGGACTTTAAGTCAGTCCGCCACTGTTTCAGCCACATCAGTATATGAGAGGCAACTGTGGCTGCAACAGATCTAGCGGAATACCTGGCCGAATGAAGAGAAGGGTCTGCCATGTACTCTGAAGCTGCCACTAGCTTCCCTAGTGTCTGATGTGTCCGAACCTGGTCAGGGGGGAATGAGAGCCTGGAGCTTGCAGAGCCACATGATTGATGCCCTTGTGAAAAAGGAAGATGAAGTTGCTGCCTTGATCGCCCATGCCGAGGACTGGTGAGCTCGACGAAGAGAGAACTCAAATTTCTTGTCCTCCGCCTTCAGGGCCTCAGCCATATCCCCTGGAATTGCAGATGTGGAAAACAAAGAAGTCAGAGGAGTGTCCACGGAAGGCACCTCTAGGAGGGAAGCAAATGAAGAAAAAACATTAAACAGTTTCTTCTCTGTACTGTTGGGAGAAGGTAAAGTAGCCAGAGATGACCACTATTTCCACCGTAGTACGGAAAACATGCGGGCAAGGAATCTGCTTCTCCTCCACAATCTGTTCGGCGAACAAGGGGTTAGACTCTTGGCTAGTGGAAGCAGAGGGTTTCTCTTCCTGTACCGAAGTGAGGTTGGCAGTGGTACAGGCCTTCATAAGAAGAGACCTGAAAAGAGAAGGGTCAAAAAGACCCGAAGTTGACGCCTGTTCAGGCGCTACCTCCTCATCCTCTGACATGGGCGTGTTGGCTATCTCCAGGTCCACTGACCCCTCTTCACCTAGCTGGAAGTCTCAGAGATGCCAGAACCGGGGATTGTGCCACGTCCCACTTGAAAAGGAGGTATGGACGGAGGCAGTGGTGGTTGCAAGAGTCCCTATTGACTCCTTGTTGTTAATTGCGAAGTCGTGTCCGACCCATCGTGACCCCATGGACAACGTTCCTCCAGGTCTTCCTGTCCTCTACCATCTTCTGGAGTCCATTTAAGTTCACACCTACTGCTTCAGTGACTCCATCCAGCCATCTCATTCTCTGTCGTCCCCTTCTTCTATTGCCCTCAATCTTTCCCAGCATTAGGCCCTTCTCCAGTGAGTCCTTCCTTCTCATTAGGTGGCCAAAGTATTTGAGTTTCAACTTCAGGATCTGGCCTTCTAAAGAGCAGTCGGGGTTGATCTCTTCTAGGACTGACCGGTTTGAACGCCTTGCAGTCCAAGGGACTCGCAGGAGTCTTCTCCGGCACCATAATTCAAAGGCCTCAATTCCTTTGCGCTCAGCCTTTCTTATGGTCCAACTTTCACAGCCATACATTGCAACTGGGAAAACCATGGCTTGGACTATACGCACTTTTGTTGGCAGGGTGATGTCTCTGCTTTTTAGTATGCTGTCTAGATTTGCCATAGCTTTCCTCCCCAGGAGCAAGCGTCTTTTAATTTCTTGGCTGCAGTCCCCATCTGAGGTGATCTTTGGAGCCCAGAAAAATAAAATCTGTCACTACCTCCATTTCTTCCCCATCTATTTGCCAGGAATTGAGAGGGCCGGATGCCATGATTTTGGTTTTCTTAATGTTGAGTTTCAAGCCAACTTTTGCACTCTCCTTCTTCACCCGCATCAAGAGGCTCTTTAGTTCCTCTTCACTTTCTGCCATTAGAGTGGTATCATCTGCATATCTTAGGTTGTTGATACTTCTCCCGGCAATCTTAATTCCAACTTTTGATTCATCTAGCTCTGCCTTTCTCATGATATGCTCTGCATATAAATTAAATAGGCAGGGCGACAGTATACAGCCTTGCCGGACTCCTTTTCCAATTTTGAACCAATCAGTGGTTCCGTGTCCAGTTCTCACTGTTGCTTCTTGACCCGCATATAGGTTTCTCAAAAGACAAATAAGATGGTCTGGTATCCCCATCTCTTTAAGCCTAAATTTTGCAACGAGAAGCTCATGATCTGAGCCACAGTCAGCTCCTGGTCTTGTTTTTACTGACTGTATACAGTTTCTCCATCTTTGGCTGCAGAGCACATAGTCAATCTGATTTCTATGTTGACCATCTGGTGATGTCCATGTGTAGAGCCGTCTCTTGGGTTGTTGGAAAAGAGTGTTTGTTATGACCATCGTATTCTCTTGACAAAATTCTATTAGCCTGTTCCCTGCTTCATTTTGTACTCCAAGGCCAAACTTGCCTGTTATTCTGGTTATCTTTTGGCTTCCTACCTTAGCATTCCAATCCCCCATGATGATAAGGACATCATTTTTTGGTGTTAGTTCTATAAGGTGCTGTAGGGCTTCATAAAACTGGTCAATTTCATCCTCTTCAGCACCAGTGGTTGGGGCATAGATTTGGACTATTGTGATATTGAATGGTTTGCCTTGGATTCGAATTGAGATCATTCTGTCATTTTGGGGATTGTATCCCAGTATTGCTTTTCCTATTCTTTTACTGACTATGAAGGCTACTCCATTTCTTCTGAGGGATTCTTGCCCACAGTAGTATACCTGATGGTCATCTGAGTTAAATTCACCCATTCCTGTCCATTTTAGTTCGCTGATTCCTAAGATGTCGATGTTCAGTCTTGTCATCTCTTTTTTGACTACGTCTAGCTTGCCTTGATTCATGAATCTTACATTCCAGGTTCCTATGGAGAAAAAATCTTTACAGCATCGGACTTTCTTTTCACCACCAGATATATCCACAGCTGAGCGTCCTTTCGGCTTTGGCCCAGTCGCTTCATTCTTTCTGGCGCTACTAGTACTAGCCCTCTGCTCTCCCCCAGTAGCATATTGGACACCTTCTGACCTGAGGGGCTCATCTTCCAGCGTCATATCTTTTTGCCTTTTAGTACTGTCCATGGGGTTTTCATGGCAAAGATACTGGAGTGGTTTGCCATTTCCTTCTCCAGTGGATCACATTTTGTCAGAACTCTCTGCTATAACCTGTCAATCTTGGGTGGCCCTGCACGGCATAGCTTATAGCTTCATTGAGTTACGTAAGCCCCTTCGCCACGACAAGGCAGTAATCCATAAAGGGGATTGACTCCTAGAGGATGACATAAATTGCATAAATGCATGGTGCATGAACGCCTGGAATTGTTTTTCTGACCACATATCCCATTGTTCCATAGAACTAACCCCAACCTCCGTTGGGGCATACGTGGCCTCAGGACCCTGCTATATGGAGGAAGATGAGGAGCAAGGGGGACCAACCTGTTCAGTTTCCCCCTGAGAAGACCATGCCCGAGGGGCATCATGGGAAGGCGCAAATGGAGGCTCAAATGGAGAAGTGTCCAATAGAACAGGGGGAAACCACTTCAGCTTCACTGGACATGAGCCTTTGGGCTTTGGAGAATTCCCTCTCCAGCACCTGATATCTCCTCGAGGCCTCTCGCTCAGCTGCCTTGGATGTCTCTTTGGTGGATAAGTGTTTTGTCTTGGCTTCCCCCCCCCCCCGTGTCCAAATCAGTTGATCTGCGCTTTGTTTGTGTGGGGGGAATACCAGAGCCTTGTGATGCCTGGGGCAAGGAACTGTCTGCCATTGCAGTCTAGATAATCCGGGTAGGAGATATCCAGAAGTGGAGGGAACCCAAACACGCAGATCAAGTTGTCAGAGATGGAAAACCGATCCTTGCTCTGAACAACAGCAATGGCAAAAGACAGCCAGACAGTTCTGCCTGTCTAGGCCTTGTAGCACAATGCCACAGACTAATTGGAACAGGTGGTTCTGAAATAAAATTCCCCTTCACTCAATTCACACAGGTATGAAGGATATGTCACCTGATCCTCAATGAGTAGTTAGAACAATAAAACAAATACAATGAGGTGATCACAGCTGATTCTCCTGATAACACTCCAAGTTATCCTGAATTGGTGTTGAAATGTTCCCACCCCCCCCCCAGTACAGGCCTGACACAGCAGGCCAAGGCAATAATAAAGCAGGCCCAAATAGAGCTCAGAGGAACACGAGGTCCCTACAAAATGGCGGCTGCGCCTAATAACACTCTCAAAATGGCGGCCGCACCAAATAACTCTCAAAATGGCGGCCGCGTCCTGAGCACATAGTCAAAATGGCGACCACCCGTTCAGTGCCTCCTAAAAATGGCGACCACACCGAAAATGGGGAAGAGAAGGTAATCAAGCCCCCTGCTAGGTAGAAGCTTTAAGAATCAGCCAAGCTAACTAAAGCACTCTTCCCCCCATTTGCAAAAGGCACTTGCTGTTGGCCGCGCAGCCTCCGCTGCGATCCGAACTCTCTGCTGCCAAGAGAAGCCTCATGCCGACGAAGCTTTAAAAGGGAAGCCTCCGATCTGGCTGAGCTCCAAAAAGACTCCGTTTGCCACAAGCCAGCTGGTCGGCTAGTCCGTGCTCCCGCTGATCCGCTCGATCAGGGCTGAAAGCCCCACCTGAAATCAGCCTGCAGCCTTCTCCACAGGAGCCTGTTAGGCTCGAAGCCAAAAGGTCTGAGTAAAATTCCTATGCCAAATTTAGCCAATTTGAGTCCAAATTGAAATAAGGAAAAAAAAATACAATTTAGAGACTGCAGAATGAATTAAATTCAATTAGATAATCAATTAACCTAGTCTAACTAAGGAGCCAAAATATTTGCGCCCTACTGAGCTGAGACTAAGTCAAAAACTGGGAAGACACACCCAGAGGGAGGCGTGGCTAAAGTTCTGACTTAGTCTCATCTGAGCAGGAAGGCTGAGATTACCCACCAGTGGATTCTACATTCATCATGCTGGAGAAACTATAGCACTCCCATACGTAAGCCAAAAGTATGAATCTGCTAAACCAGTGATGGCGAACCTTTTAGAGACCGAGTGCCCAAACTACAACCCAAAACCCACTTATTTATCGCAAAATGCCAGGGCTGCATTAGCATTGTGGTGCCCTCAGGGGGGACATGGGGGCGTGGCCCACTGGGTGGCGTGGCTGCAGTTTTCACGGCAGACTGGGTGGGCGTGGCTGGGGTGGGCATGGCCACCTCGATGTTGCTCATGGAGGGACACCTATGGGGGCCTGGCAGGATTGGGGGAGATCCAGGGGTCTCTGGCAGGTGGGGTGGTGGGCAGGAGGCCTAGTATAGATGGGGGAGGCACGCAATCCTAGCTGGGACTGGGGGGCCATGGCGCCAATAGGGATCTGGCTTTCCCTGCTTGGGGTGGCTTTTGGCTTGCTGGGCGTGGGCATGCTTTACCACCTCTACTGGAGCTTGCTAGCTGGCCACATCGTCTCCTTTGTGCTGGGTGGGGCTGCTGCTCCAGGTGGCAGTGGCCTAATGGACCTGCACAAGCTGCTGGCAGTGGCGGCACGCATGCTCACTGAGAGGGCTCTGAGTGCCGCCTTTGGCACACATGCCATAGGTTCACCACCACTGATATAAAAGAAGGAAGAGAAGAGAGAATATAAAAGAAGGGGGAGAGAAGAGGATATAAAAGAAGGGAGAGAGAAGAGGATATAAAAGAAGGGAGAGAAGAGAGGATATAAAAGAAGGGGGAGAGAAGAGAGGATATAAAAGGGAAGAGAGGATATAAGGGGGAGAGAAAAGAGGATATAAAAGAGGGAGGAAAGAAGAGGGGATATAAAAGGAGGAGTGAATCTGGTTTCTCCATTGACTTTGTTTGTCAGAAGGTTGCAAAAGGGGATCACATGATCCTGGGACACTGACCATCATAAATATGAATCAGTTGCCAATAATCCAAATGTACATTCGCTCTGGGAATGCTGCAACCGTCATAAGTGTGAAAAATGGTCATATCACTTTTTTCAGTGCCGTAGTAACTTTAAACAGTCACTAAGTGAACTGTTTATAAGTTGAGGACTACCTGTACTTTTGTCACTTTTTCCCGGGGGGGGGGGTTGTCATCAGGTTTTGACACCTTGCTAGGTGACTGGTGGTACTCGAATATTGCCATATCCTAAAAATGGTACAATCTGTGAAAAGGTTGAAAAGCCCTGCTGTAGGGACCCTATAGTGTAGGGTATGCTTAAAATTGTTCATATGTTAACACTTGTTTCTTATACCACAAACGGAGGCAGTGATCATTTCCATATGTTGCCAAGAAAATAACACCAGGGGTTAACTTTCAGTTGAGAAAGACTTTACCTTTTAATTGAGCTGGAATCTCTACATAACGCAGCAGTTCTCAACCTGTGGGTCGCGACCCCATTTGGGGTCAAATGACCATTTCACAGGGGTCACCAAACAACGCAGTCCGCCATTTTTTTCCCCTTTTCCTTAGCTGTGCTACTCCCTTTTATTCTATTGGCTTTTGAAAGCCAATAGAATAGACTCTCTTGAATAGAATCTAATTCTATTGGCTGTCAAAAGCCAATAGGAATTGTCCAGGCTGTCTCTGCCCTGCTGAGCCCGCCAAAAGTCCCATTCTGCAAACGGTGCTACAAGTTGTCTGCAGCGAAGGCGAACTGTCTGGAAGTTTCCACCCCTCCCTGCTGAGCAACTACTAAAAATGTAAGTAAAAGAGGGCCAGGGGTGGGAGGTGGGAGGCCGGTGGGCGCAGGGAGGGTTGCTGGCGCGCGTGGGGCCCGGCAGGTGCCTTACCTCCCTTGGGCTGGGCCAGCTGGTGGCCCAGCCAGTGGTCGGCCTGCTCCGTCTCTGCTGCTTGCCAGCTACACCTCGGCCAGCGCAGGGGGCAGCACCACGCATGCGCAACGCTCCCGGGCAGGGAAAGTCCTCGACTTATGACCGGTTTGGGATCGCGTTATTAAAAAGATTGAGAACCACTGACATAATGTATCTGATGTATTTGGGGGGAAATGCAATGTAGTGATAGGCAGATGGATCTGAAGAAGCGGGGGAAGAGAGAGCAAAGTACAAAATAAGCATCACACTATCATAGCACAAGCTCTATCACTGTTGTGCATGTGCTGTGCATGTGCTGTGCCTGATGCTTACATTATGATATTACAATGTTAACTGTTTCTGGTGAAACTGCTGGATTCTATGGACGCCTGTATCAACAGGCACTAACTATTCCAAACAACTCTTGATAGCTGTGTACTGTCGTTAAATAAATACTAGAATAACATTATAGGAAGAAGGGCAATTAAATAAATCAGATCACTAATTTGTAGGGGAAATTCTTTGTAGAAGGAATTAATGGTAAGCCCTGCTGATTCCCAAAGATATTTGTTTATGCCAAATCTGAACACAGAAGAAATAGAAATAGAGCTGGAAGGGACCTTGGAGGTCCTAGTCCAGTCCCCTGCTCAAGCAGGAGAACCTATAGTACAGTGGTGGCGAACCTATGGCATACGTGCCACTTGGAGCCCTCTCTGTGGGCACATGTGCCGTTGCTCCAGCCTCACTCTCCCCCATGAACCCCTCCTCACCAGCAGCCCCTCTGGAGAAGAGTCGCCCCTGAGCGTGGTCCATGCGGAGCAGCGCAGCAAAGGACATGGCAACCAGGCAGTGTAGACAAGATTCTGCCTTCACGCCCCTTACGCACAGTTGATGCTGCGGGGCGCGGGCATCGCCATGGCGCTGCTGGGCTGCATGGGTGTGTGGCCCTGTGGGCAGGTGGGGAGGGGGTGGGAAGGGGGCGGGGCAGGGGGTGGGAAGGGGGCAGGGCGTTTTTGGGCACTCGGTCTCTAAAAGGTTTGCCATCACTGTTTTATATCCTCTCTTCTCTTTTATATACTTTATTCTCCCCCCTTTATATCTTCTCTTCTCTCCCCCTTCTTTTATATCCTTTCTCTCCCCCTTCTTATACCCTCTCTTCTCTTCCCCCCTTCTTATATTCTCTTCCCATTTATATCCTCTCTTCTCCCCCCCTTCTTTTCCGTGCACCTCCAGTTCCCTGATTCTTCTCAAGGGTTTTCTTCTCCATATCTCTTTTTCAGGCCCCTTCAATTCCCCCTCCCATTGTCTTTTTTTTCTCTCCCTCTCCCACCAAAACCTTCTCCTTTTATTGCCTCTCCTCTCTTCCCCCCTTTCTCTTCTGTGTGTGATAGAAGTGCTGATCCTGGAGCTTCTGTCTCGCCCCTGCAGCTTGTAGAAGCACGCGCCAATCCTGGGCTCCTGCCAAGCCCCCATAGCCCTGCAGAAGTGCGTGCTAATCCTGGGCTTCCGATGAGCCCCCATAGCCCTGCAGAAGCGTGCACTGTTCCTGGGCTCCTGCCCAGTCCCCATAGCCCTGCAGAAGTACGCACTGATCCTGGGTTCCTGCCCAGCTTGTTTGCTGTTCTTCCGAAAACAGGCCACTCACTCACTTATCCTTCCCCCGAAAACAGGCCGTTTGCTCGCCCTTCCCTTCCCCCAAAACAGGCCGCTCACTCTGTCTCTCCTCACTGCTTTGCTAAGAAAAACCTCTTTACTTCTTGCTCTTTCTCTCCCTCCCCCTTTCTCTCCCTCTCCCACCAAAAAGAATGTTGGCTTACCTGAACGCAAGTTCTCAGCATGATGATGAAGAATCCACCAATGGGTTATTTCAGTCCTCCTGCCCAATCAGACTGTTGTCAAGTTGTCACGCCTCCTCATTATCTAGCTCCTCCCAGTTTCATCGAGGGCGTAGCCAATGACAACAGTTGGACGTGATGACTCTCAAGCAGATATTCATAAAAAAAGGAAAAAAGAAAACAGGCCCCCAACCCCTAACTAACTAACAACTTGAAGGGAGGGTGTGGATTCTTCATCATCATGCTGAGAACTTGCGTTCAGGTAAGCCAACGCTCTTTCTCCAGCATGATGACTGAAGAATCCACCAATGGGACGTACCAAAGCTCCTGAAGTCCTTACGGGTGGGAAATAGTTGGGGCCTGTGAACCTGATGGTGTCACCACCTGCTGCAAAATACATCTACTGAAGGCAGCCTCAGCCGAAGCAAACTTGTCCAAGCAATCATGCCTAATAAATGGGGACGGCGTGGACCATGTCGCTGCCCTACAAATGTCTTCAACAGGCGCTTGAGTAGCCCATGCAGCGGTTGTGGCAGTGCTGCATGTGGAATGAGCCGTCACATGACTGGGAATGGGTAGGGCAAGAGACGCATAAGGTGCTGCAATACAAGCCCTAATCCACCTACCTATAGTGGAAGCCGAAACCTTCTGGCCCATTGAGGAAGGCTGGAAGTATATAAACAGGGCTTCTGATTTACGGAAAGATGCTGTGGGTTTGATATAACAGCGCAAAGCTCTCCGCACATCTAAAGAGTGCCATTGCCGTTCCAAGTCATATGATGGGTGGGGACAGAAGTCTGGGAGAATAACCTCTTGTGCCCTATGGAACACCGTGTTTATTTTTGGAATAAATGAGGGATCTAATCGAAGAATCACCCTGTCCTCGTGAAACAAGCACAGGTCCTTCCTGATTGACAAGGCAGCTAATTCCGATATACGTCTGGCAGAAGTTATGGCTATCAGAAATGAAACCTTCAGTGACAGGTACCGCAAGGAACATGATCTAAGTGATTCAAAGGGGAAAGAGGTTAGAGCTTGTAAGACTTTGGGTAGATCCCAAGAGGGATACCTATGAATCACAGGGGGTTTGCTATTGGTAACTCCCTTTAGGAAAGATCTGATTGTAGGGTGTCTAGACAAGGACTCTGAAGAGTCCCAAGAAAACACTGTGGAAAGGGCTGCTAGCTGTCTACAGATAGTGTTGGGCGACAACCCCTTGTTGACGCCCTCCAGCAAGTATTCTAACACCTTGGGGATGGTTACTTGTGACAGACTCACGTGATTCCTGTCGCACCAACGACAGAAGTTCTTCCACATATGGTTGTAAATACGGTTAGTCGACGGTCTCCTGGCAGCCTGAATCATATCGATCACCCCTGACGAATAGGACTCTCGAGTCAAGGTGCGGCGTTCAAGTGCCAGACGGTGAACTGAAGCCATTGGGGATCTGGATGTTGAAGATCTCCCTGTGTCAACCGAATGCGATGGTCTGGAATCCTCCATGGAGCAGAGACGGAGAGGCTCACCAGGTCTGCAAACCATGGCCTTCTGGGCCAGTGAGGAGCAATAAATATTACCTCCACTGCTCCATCAGGATCTTCCTGATAGCTGCTGGTAACAGAGGCAGTGGGGGAAAGGCATACAAGAGGCCTCGTGGCCATTGGCTGCGTAGGGCGTCCACCCCCTCCGCCCCCCGAGAGGGGAACAGGGAGAAAAACCTGGGTAGTTGGGTGTTCTCTGGCGAGGCGAACAGGTCCACTATTGGATGACCAAATCTGTCCATGATCTCTCTGAAAACATCCGGATGTAACTTCCACTCCAAATGGTCCACTATTGACCTGCTGAGAAAATCTGCCTGCCGATTCGCCTCCCCCGAAATGTGCTCTGCCCTGATGGAGAGTAGATGTTTCTCCGCCCAGGAGCTCAATGCCCGAGCTTCTGCCATGAGGGACTTTGACCGGGTACCCCCCTGTCAATTAACGTAGGCCTTTGCCTCCACGTTGTCTGTCAGGACCAGCACATGTTGCCCCCTGACTACTGAGTGGAAATGTCTGAGAGCTAGGTGGATCGCTCTGAGCTCCAACCAATTTATGCTGTGCCTCCGGTCTGTCTGTGACCACTGACCCTGAGCCATCCGTGTTTGGAGATGAGCGCCCCAACCGAAAAGACTCGCGTCCATGGTCATACTGATGTAAGTGGGCTCTTTGAATAGGGTCCCCTTGCATATGGCCGAGGAAGCCCACCAGTTGAGAGACAGACGAACCTGACGAGGAACACGGACCAGCTGGTTGGAGGTATTTGTATGTTGTCTTTGATGTGGAAGCAGAAACCACTGTAGGGCTCGAGCATGTAGTCGGGCCCACAGCACTATCGCTATGCAGGATATCAACTTCCCCAGTAACTGGGAAAGGAGAGCTAATTTTACTGTCCTGTTGAGTGCCAAGTCTCTGATGCTCTTGCGCCTTTCCTCCAATAGGTACACGTGACAATTGTCTGTGTCGATCACCACCCCCAGGTGTAACAGATGTGTCGATGGTGTTGTCTGGCTCTTTTTGAAATTTATTAAGAACCATGGTTCTGAAGACTCCTGATTGTGAGATCCAGATCTGACTGGGCGGATGTTGCTGACAGCGATTGGATCAGAATGTCATCCAGATAACACTGGACGCGCACTGGAACCAACCTCAAATGGCCCATCAGAACTGCCAGTATTTTGGTGAAGACCCTGGGGGCGGAGGAAAGACCGAATGGTAGGGCCCTGTATTGAAAATGACGGTTGAGATAACAAAACTGCAGGTATTTGCAATGTGCCGGGTGGATAGGGATATGCAAATATGCCTCCTTGAGGTCTATTGATGTTAGAAGATCTCCCATCCTGATACTGCCTAGGATGGAGTGCAACGTCTGCGTCTTGAACCTCCTGTACTGTAGGTGGAGGTTCAGCCCCTTGAGGTCTAGGCTTGCTCTCCATCCTCCTGAGGATTTTGGAACTACAAAGAGGATGGAGTAATACCCCGATCCCCGTTGGGACAAGGGAACCTCCTCTATGGCTTTGATGCTGAGATGTCGGATGGCATCTTCCATGAGACCTCTTTTTATGTGATTTCTCATGGCTGGGCAAGAGACAAAGTGATCTATTGGATGGGATTTGAACTCCAGAGATAGGCTTTCCCTTATGGTGCTCAGAGCCCAGGAGTCCATGGTGGTGCTTTCCCATTGGCGGATGAAAAGGGTTAGCCTGCTGCCAATGGGGTGGGTCCCCTCTGAGTCACTTGGAGCGGCGGAAGGGGCACCCCCCTCTGCCACGGAAGAAAGATTTGGTCTGGGATTGGTATCGGGATCTGTCCCTATACCCCGCTCTGTCAAAGGGGCGGTCAGCCTTCGGAGCTGGGGGTCTGTAAGGTTGTCCCTGTTCTGATGTGGATGCAGTCCGAAAGGACTGACGGCGGCTGTAAGGGAGGTAACGCCTGTTGGATTTCCTAACTAAGTGAGAGATGACCTTTTGTTTCTGTTTATTCTCAATAAGGTATGGGGTCAATGCTTCCCCAAACAGTCGGCTACCCGTGAAGGGGGCAATAGCCGCACACCACTTGTGCTTGCTTTTAGCTCTCCAGTTCTTGAGCCAAAGTAGCCTCCTGGCTACTACGCCGGAAGCCATTGCCCTGGCTGAATGCTTGGCTGAGTACAATGAGACATCTGCCATATACTCAGATGTGGCTATAAGCTTAGTAAGGTCCTGATGGATCCTAACCTCCTCCAGAGGCATCCTGTCTTGCAATTGTCTGAGCCAGGTAATTGAAATCCTTGCAAAAAAGGAAATGGAAGTTGCCATCTTTGTAGCCCAAGCGGATGCTAAGTGAACCTTGCGTAAGGCCAGTTCAGACTTTTTTTCTTCCGCCTTAAGGGCATCTGAGACATCCGCCAGAAGGCTGGCTGTAGAAAACAGTGGGGCTAAGGATTCATCCACCTTAGGCACCTCTAAAATGTCAGACATTGCCATGTCCACAATCTTGCGCTCAGACGCTCCTTGGGAAGATTGAGCAGCTGGAGATTCCCATTGTCCCTGAATGTTCTTCAGGAATATGGGGGGGCATGGAATATGGAGGTGCTTGTCTACCGGTTCGGCAAATAGAGGATTTGAGTCCTGATCTGTGGAAGGCTGAGGGACCGGAGAAGAGACGGAGGAAAGTTTGCTCGCTGCACAAGCCCTGTACAGCAATGACGGAAAGAGCGAGGCATTGAATAGCTCTGCAATGGGCTGAGACTCATGGGTCGGCTCCTCGCACTCAGACCAGCAGTCCCCCCCTTCGTCATAATCCGAGACATTGGAAGACTCGGTGTCCGGAGATTGGGATGGGGAAACCCTACCTGAACGATTCGCTGTGGATCTAGATGAGGAAGCTGGTGCAGAGGAAGGACCAGGAATTGGTGACGCCTGGTGGATACCCGATGATGCCACGGCCTGGATCACTGTCTGTGATATCCACGATTGGAGCTGTGCTGAAAAAGATGGCTCTAGCGAAGGTCGTGACCCTGCAGCCGTTGGAGTTAATGTAGCAGTGGGCGCAGATGATGGGCCGGGCAAATCAAGGTCCTCCCCAAGCATGGGTGGACCCACCTGACCAAAGGTTTGATCAGAGACCTGCTGGATTGCACTCAAAGGCAACCATGCTCCCAATGTGGACGGTACATGTGTCTCAGGTGGGGATGCACCAGGAGGTATGTAATCCTGTTCAGTTGACAAGCGTTGGGCCCGGGAGAATTGCTTCTCCAGGGCTCTATATGTTCTGTCAGCCATCTTATTGCTTGTCTTACCAGCCTTCCTGCCATATTTAGACTTTGCTTTGGCCATACCTGTAGGCACTTCAGAAACCGGCTCGGCTTGGACCATGGTGTTGCCTGTGTCCAAAGGCTGTGGCTCAGTGGGTTCTGCCATGTCGATGTAATGCCCCCAAGAAGGACTCAGAAATTGAGTGACCCTGCAGTAGACGTCAGGAGCCCTCAGCGGGACTGACTGCACGTGGAGAAAAAAGCGTGAACTGCCCCTGGCAACCTGGGCTCACGCTGGGCGCTGTGGAGCACTCATCACCAATGTGCTGGACGCACTTTCAACCAGATCAGAATGGTGACGAAATCACACGTGTCTCGCTAGTGGCAATGGTCAGGATCCTGTAGGCAACCACTAGGTTCAGGGTGGCAGAACTCAGGCAGGGAATGGCAAGCAGGGCCTGCAATGAATAGTGGATTCTGAAACAGAACCTTAATCGCAAGTTAGGATGAAAATAAATATGAGAAAGGCAATATTAATTAAATTGTGAGGTAATTATAAACAACCAACTCCAAAAATGGCGTCCCTGCCTGTCCTGGGCATTTCCCAATGAGACAGTAGTTGGCAAAATGGCGGACACTTCGATTCAGAAGAACTACTTTGCTAGATAGGAGTAGGAGAAGGAACGGACCTCAGTTGAATTCCAAAAGGACTATGTCAGTAAATAATAAAAGGAACAAAAATGAGACTTTTTTTAAGTGCCCACGTGTCTTCGCTGCCGCAGCAATGAAACTTCGCCTCCTTTAGCGGCAGCCAAATAAATGGCTCTGGAAACAATAATGAATTTGTTTTAAACCAATTTTGCACAACAAGCAAGGAGGAAGCTTGCTAACAGTCCGATTGCAACAATTAACTTTAACTTTGGGAATTCAAAATGGCCGCCGCTAGAATGACTCTGACCGATCCCAGTCAGAGAAGGCTCCACATGGCCTCAAAATGGCGGCCGCCATAAGGAACTGGATGTAGTTCCAAAATACTGATCAAAAACAATCTCCTTAGCTAGTGAGAGGAAGGGAACAACCCCCCCACCTTGATGTTACCCTGGGAATTAACGCAGCTAACTGAATAGTTAGGAAAACATAGGCAGACACACACCCCTCAGCCAGGAGAGGGATAAGCTCTGCTCCCAGGTAATGGAAGGAAAAAGAAAGAAAGGAAGGCAAACAAAATTACCAAAACTCACCAGAAAAAGAAACCAATCTAACACTATTATACTCTAGGAAGAATCCACCAATGAATTAAATATCTAGCCTGACCTGTTTTTCATGAAGAGAGTCAAATTATTACGTCCTCATGGGCGAAAGACTAAGATGAAACTGGGAGGAGCTAGATAATGAGGAGGCGTGACAACTTAATCTGATTGGGCAGGAGGACTGAAATAACCCATTGGTGGATTCTTCAGTCATCATGCTGGAGAACCTGCCCCTTTTATACCTTCTCTTCTCTCCACCCTCCTCTTCTTCTTTTCCATGCCGGAAAACTCCAATTACCATGTTGCCACATGCACCAATCCTGGGGCTTCTGCCAAGCTCTGCAGCTCCAGCTAATCTCCTCCAGGCCTGTGCGGCGCCACTTTCGCAGATTCCCTCCCCTGCTACATTTGGCTAGGGCTCATGTACCACCTGCCAGGTGCTAAAGTACCACTGATGGTACGCGTACCACCGGTTGAAGAGCCCTGACCTACAGAACGTAAATCCACAAGTCTCTCCAAAAATCTATTTAAGATTATTTACATAATTCAAAATTTAAGATACCTTAAAAAACTATTATCGTACATCCATATGCATGGGTATGAGAGTATTTATTTATAAGACTTATAAACCACCTCACTCAAAAGCTCCAGGTAGTAAATAACTTTTCTATACTTTTCTCTTTCTATAATTATTATTACTCAGCTCTTAGACGAGAATGCAATCAGATACAGCAAGAAAAAGCAAGTAAACAGTCATGACTGAAACTTAAGCCCACTTATTCATTTCAGTTCTCACAAATATACAGTATTCAAACAGGATCTGTGCCTGAATAGCAGAATTTTGCAATAATATATGTCACTTTAGAGCAGGCATGTCAAACTTGCGACATCACATGTCGTCGCACGACGTATCGGGACTTTTTCCCCATTGCCGGCAATGGGGTGGACACAGTTTCAGCATGATGTATCCAGCCCACGGGCCAGCAGTTTGACATGCCTGCTTTAGAGACTCCTGTCTACCAGTAAATATATAAAATTCATCAAGGTGACGTAGGTTTTTTTCAGTGCTAGTAAAGAGCAAGTTAAACACTAGAACAAAGCTTACATCATAAGAGATGGTAACCAATATGCCAACCTCCCTCTGCTTCACATTGACTTAACCTCTGGAAGCTGGGGAGCCATTACAGGTAGTCTTCGATTTACAACAGTTCATTTAATGACTATTCAAACTTACAGTGGCACTGAAAAGGTAACTTATGACCATTTTTCACACTTACAATCGTTGCAGCATCCCCATGGTCATGTGATCAAAATTTGGATGCTAAGCAACTGGCTCATAGTTATGATGGTTGCAGTGTCCCTGGGTGATGTGATCACTTTTTGTGACCTTCTGACACGCGAAATCACTGGGTAAGCCAGATTCACTTAACAGCCGTGTTAACAACTGAAGTGATTCAGTTAACAGCTGTGGCAATAAAATAGAGCAAAACTCACTTAACTGTTTCACTTAGTAACAGAAATTTTGGACTTAATTGTGGTTATAAGTCAAGGACTACATGTATATCTGTCCTCTAAATTGCTGGGGGTAAGACACAGACTCTGATGAAGTCTGCAAGATTGATTCAGTGGAGAAGTCTGGAGGATCAATAAACACAAGACCAGAAAGTAACAAAAAGTCAGGGGAAATGCCACAGGGCAGTTCTTTTCTTATGATGTTTTTCCACCAAGCAGCTATATCTCTCTATCCACCAACCAGATATCATTAATGAAAGCAACCCTGTTGGAATCAGGTTAAACTTTAGCCAAGCCAATAGAATCACAGTACTTGCCAGATTTCTTTTGTTCAAAGACCAGCAACTAGTTTCAGAGCCACATTCCTACCGCAGTGGTCCCCAACCTTTTGGGCACCAGGGACTGAGTCCATGGAGAGAGGTTTTTCTGCAGACTGGAAGGGGTGTGGTTTTGTATGCTACCTGCATCCCACGGATGGGATTTTGCTTATCTGTGCGGACCGGTTGCTGGCATGCCATGGCCCGGTACCAGTCCACAGACTGGGGGTTGAGGACCCCTGATCTACCATATGTATCAAGGGAAAAAAACATTAAATATCCTAGAGACAAAGGATGAAAAGACTGCAATGCCCCTCCCACCCAAAAGTTTTATAACTTTTTGTGGTAGAAAACAATGGTTGGAATTTTAATTTAAAGACTTAAGATCACTGCTACATTCTTTTGGGTTACAACAAAGGCATGTTAATTAACTTGAGCTATTTTTTTTTTTATAGGATTGGAACAACACTCCTAGATTTAAGGCATTTCACTTGTTTTATGGCCTGATTATTTTAACACACACACCCCTGTGACTTTGAGACTATTGGAGAGGACCATCCCTTTTGGTTTTGGTGATTCATTACCGGCTATTTTTCATTGTAGTGACAACAAATATAGCCTGAAATACAACCTTTGCAGAAAATTTCAGGGTAAAGAGGAATACTTTTAAAAGATTAAAAATTAATTTTAAACATTTTAAAAAAATTCTGGCATAAAGACATATATAAATCCAATAAATAAGAAAAAGAAATAGGTTAGAGTGTAGAAACAGCACAGGAGTATCTTTGAAAACAACTAAAAGTTCAACTAGCAGCTTGATATTGTCTTATAAAGTCTAACATGTATTCTCAAACTTACATGTTTCAAAGTATTGATTATAACTTGGATCATTCTAAAACTGGGAATGATGGGAATTATAGCCAATATTTTGGGGAAAATCCAAGTTAGGTTCTTTTAAAGCCAAATTATCCCCCATTTAAAAAGTCAATGTAATCGCTTTGTTAATTCTGAAGGGTATAATTTATTTATTTATTTATTGCAGTTTAAATAATATTTAAAGGATATTGCCAACCATTAGAAAAGAATTGCTATTTGTTAAAAACTAAGGGCTTTTTGTTCAAATAAATTATTTCCCCTTCAGTTATTCTGTATTTGCTAATAAACATCCCTATTTTTTTTTCCAGCCCCAAGAAAGCCCTACATTTTTTAATTTAGACACCAAGTTTATATTAAGACCAGGCTAAGGAAAAAGAGTAAAGACTACATAGAGATTTGAATGTGCCTCAAGAACACAAACAACAAGGGTTACTTACAGTGTTACCAACAAGTTGTCCTTCGAGCACTAAAGCTGGATATAATGTTGACTCTACTTAGTATGTTTAACATCTACCTCATTTAATAAAGATTAATATCTGACCAAAAAATAGTAAATATTTGTCATATAGAAGCAATGATTAAACTATCAATCTCCTATCTTCAACTGAAAGCAAAGTCCAAAGGACAACTAAAATCAGTATTACCTCTAAATGACTTACCTTTCTTACTACTTAGTACTTCGTCAACTTCATTAGCAGTTGCTTAGTTCAACAATACAGCTGTTAAAAATAGTTCCTGTAACCAAATAGGTGCCTATGTAATCAAAAGAGTAGAACAATGAGGAATGAAGACTAATGAGATTAACAGTTGATCATAAATATTTAATATACCACAGTGAAGGATTAGCTTCTTTTAAAAACTGAGAATAATTTTGGCAAAATAAATGACCATATATGTGTCGAAGAGAGCCAGTTTGTTGGTTAAGTCACAATGCTAGAAACTGGGAAATGTAGGTTCTAGATCTGCCAGCTGGGGGACCTTGACCAGTCATTCTGTCTTAGCCTTAATAAGAAGGCAAAGGCAAACTACTTCTGAAAAAGTTGCCAAGAAAATTGTAGAGACTAGCAGATTCAAGCCTGATCTAAAGACATATTAAAAAGTCTTCATAAAAACTATGTAATCAACAAACATTACTTAGGATAGAGTCTAAGGCAGGGGTAGGCAACCTTGGCTCTTGTATGACTCGTGGACTTCAACTCCCAGAATTCCTGAGCCAGCCCATGCTGAGAAGAAAGGGAGAGGTTTCCATGCTGAGCCATACTGGCTCAGGAATTCTGGGAGTTGAAGTCCACAAGTCATAAAAGAGCCAAGGTTGCCTATCCCTGGTCTAAGGAAATGAAGGATTCAGGCAAAAATTATATCAAGGTCTAACTTCTACCATTACCAACTCAGCAGGTCATCTGCAACTAGTTGCCTGATGTGTTTTATTACAGCCAAAGACAAAAATACAAGACAGCAATATTGAACAGCATCAATGATTTATAATATAAGATACTGTTGGGAGGAACTCCCCCGTTCGGTCCTTCCAGCCGGGATTCCCCTTGACGGCACAGTGCAGAAGAAATAGATCGTGAAGCCAGCTACCAGAAAGAGGTTTAATTTCGAGGATCAGCGTTGAGTGACAATTCAGCTCGAGTCCCCGGCTAGCTAGACAGAGTGATCTTTAAACAGGGGTTTTTATACCCTTTTGTGGTTTCCAAACTTGTCATTTCTGATTGGTAACAAACTTACCATTTCTAATTGGTGAGTTAAAATTTGTCTTTCTTGATTTGCTGGTTTGTGACTATTGTTAGTTCCTTTTTCTTGCCTAAAAGGTGTTAATTACTTTTATTGTTGTGTCCTGATTGCTGCTAGCTGGTTCCTCATTGTGTGTGTCAAGTGTTTGCTGTTTTAGCCTCAGGCTGCTGTTGACCCAGTTTAGTTGGGGTGTTCCTAGATTATTTCTTTGTTGGGCTGGGGAGGGGGTGTCCAACTCTCATCAATTCCCCCATTTTGGGCTATTACTGATGTATCAGTGATTAGCCCAACTGGTTCATATATACGGTAGTGGTGATCAATTTGGCACATCATGAGAGATGTTTTCTTGCTCTGTCCCTTGCTTCTGATGGGAGTTGTGCAGACCTTTAGGCATTTTAACCCTAAAGGAATTAATTGGCATAGGCAACAAAGGAGGGCCCCACCTATTATGACTGTGATTATACTACCAATAAGAATTTTCAACTAATGGAAGTCTGGTAACCATGAAAAGAGCCAGGAAAGGTTCCAGGATGACTGGTTGTGCCCAATGTTTTGTGCTAGTTCTCTTAAATGTTGGATGTCACCTTTAGCTTCCAGTCAGGTTTGCATACCCCCCAAAATTCTTCACAGCCATGGTTCTCCTTAGTACATGACCACTGGCTGCCCAGTTTCAAGGGTTGTTTCCTGCCTTAGCTCTTAATTCAGTGCATCCAGGTTTGTAATGCCCAACTGCCAGGCTATTAAATTTTCTTTAAATTGCACATAATGAGTTCTAGGAATCCCAATCTGAGCTCAACAGTGCAAAATATTCAGGGCATAAGTTTGGGATTTCCTATTGCTTCCTTAGTCAGGGCATATGAATTGCAAATCACCTGAGGGGGCCTAGTTCCCTCCCCCTTGTTATCTGTTGGAAGTTGATCCCTCAAAGCTTTGGTGCAACAGAGCAAAAATCAGCCTGGGGAACTTCACTAAAGGTAGGTGGAGGGGATAGACTCAAGTGTGATTCTGAATGGTGTCTGTGTGTGTGTGCATGTATATGCAGCTACTTTTACAAAATAGTCAATACAAACATTCTGGATAAATTTTCCCTCCCACCAGATAGAAGTCCAAGGTGTTCAGTACTTGTTCTGCCACATATTCCCAAGTGCCATCTCTCCACTAATACATTCAACTGGCTTGTTACAATACAAATGGGGCAAGAAATAAAAGTTTACAATGAGTTTCCACCCTCCCCCCATAGTCTAATTTTCTCTTCTGAGGCTTCACATGGCACCACCTTCCTGCTGCAGCTCTCACAGGCATCTGGGTAAATGGTAGGACTTGGGAAGATGTTCCCCACTTAGATTGCATGGTGGCTTTTTAGTGGATGGCTGGATTCAAAACTCAATTCCATGGCTCAAATGGATGGAGGCAGCATCTGGGTCTGTGTGTTCTGCTTCCAAAGGCTTGGGAGAGGGTTTCAGGGCTGAAAGATATAAGAACAAGGTCTCCCCGCGCTTTCTGGGTGGACTCTACCAGGAGAGGCAGATAAAAGGTATGGAGAACAAAGGGCAGGAAAAGAATTGGAAGGGGGGTAGCTTGCAGGCAGTTTGAAAAGGGCATTAAAACTGCAGTTATTAAACATAGACAAATGGGGAACAACAAAATGAAATGTTTCACCTTTGAACTTGACCATTTGCAACATATTATGGACAAGAACTTGCAACTTGAAAGGAAGAGGAGAAAAAAAAATGCTAAGCAGCTTGAGAATGCTGAAAACTCCAAATAATTTTAAAAGCGTAATATTTTAAGGTGTGCAACTTTCCAGAGATAGGAGAACATTTATTCTAAAATAGATAACATTATTTTAGAGATTAGAAAATGCTTATTTGCTTCAGAAAAGTTTCATAGTAGTTTCACCAGTAAGTGATAGGATAAGAAAAGTAACTTAGGAAAATTATTTCCCCACACAAGCAGACTTGAGCTTCAAAAGGCTCTTGTAGATAGACACACATTTTTCAGGAAAAAGATAGATAAAACACATACAGTAAATGCAAGTGAAACTTTTCCAACAGATAAACTTAAAGCAATCCCTCCTAGTAACTTAAGGCTGTTCTTGAGCGTACACAGAGACAGAGAAAAACAAACAAACAAACACTTTTCTTCACTCTGTTTGTTGGCCAGACAAACAGAGTGAGGTATTTCCTTCTTGTGGCTTATTTTAAGCAGAATTTCTAGCAGAATTTAAAATTCTTTTTCCTTTGGATTTGAAACAGTTAACAGTCACATTTACCTCTCATGCACAGACTTTGACAAACATATATACACAAAGACAAGAGAACAGAAGTCTTAGTTTTACACATCCTACTCATTCCCACCATAAATTTCAGATAACTCAAGTTAGGGAAGGCACATATTTTAAACATACCACGTGGTTGCATAGAGAAGAGAGAGAGAGAGAGAGAGAATCACTATTTCTTATTTTCCCTTTTAAGTACCTTTATTTAGCCAAATTGGTTTCCCAGCAAAGCCCTAAGCAAAGTCTGTATTTTTTTTTCTATACACTACACAGTCGAAGTCTCCTTGTGAGACTTCTTTCCTAATACAGTCGAAGTCTCCTTGCGAGACTTCTTTCCCCCAATACAGTCAAAGTCTCCTTGCGAGACTTCTTTCCTAATACAGATTCTCGGAGGTGAGCGGCCACCTCCGCTCGGGGCTACTGCTTTGATATTTACTGGCAGAAGGGGTCCTGGCTTGCCCAGAATAGGGTTCTCTTTCTCTGCCCGCTCGGTCCTCCTCTCTCACCAGAAGGTCTCACGCTCCGATGCCCCCCCTTGCTTTCCCGAATTCCGCCGGTCACGGCTCCACTGGAGCTAGCAGCAGGTCGGGGTGCGGCTAGAGGGCACACGGAGGGAGCGAGCTCCAGCTGATTCTAAGAGGAGGATGCCTCACACACACACTCATGCATTCTTCCTTTCGTTCCCCCAGACCCTTTAACCTAATAGATTTAAATTTGGTGGCACTTACCCTCTTTCCTGGTAGCTGTTCGAGCGTAAGACTCAAAAACTCCCTTTACTACCCGATGCCGACCGGGCAGGGTCCGAGGAGGCTTCCCCACGGATCAAAGTGTCCGCTGCCGGCTGGGTGATGACTCTTCCGGGCCCGGTCCGGTGGCTGGGTGAGCTGGAAGTCCCTTCGTATGTCGCCAGATTGTTGGGAGGAACTCCCCCGTTCGGTCCTTCCAGCCGGGATTCCCCTTGACGGCACAGTGCAGAAGAAATAGATCGTGAAGCCAGCTACCAGAAAGAGGTTTAATTTCGAGGATCAGCGTTGAGTGACAATTCAGCTCGAGTCCCCGGCTAGCTAGACAGAGTGATCTTTAAACAGGGGTTTTTATACCCTTTTGTGGTTTCCAAACTTGTCATTTCTGATTGGTAACAAACTTACCATTTCTAATTGGTGAGTTAAAATTTGTCTTTCTTGATTTGCTGGTTTGTGACTATTGTTAGTTCCTTTTTCTTGCCTAAAAGGTGTTAATTACTTTTATTGTTGTGTGTTAATCCTGATTGCTGCTAGCTGGTTCCTCATTGTGTGTGTCAAGTGTTTGCTGTTTTAGCCTCAGGCTGCTGTTGACCCAGTTTAGTTGGGGTGTTCCTAGATTATTTCTTTGTTGGGCTGGGGAGGGGGTGTCCAACTCTCATCAATACTATGAACAGGAAACTTTGAATTAACATAACCTTATTCTAAAAAACCAGGAAACTGCAAGATGGTGTTTGGTCATCCTAAACATAACTAATATAAAATTCTTCAGGTTGTCCAGGAACATTCCTAATCAAAGGCAATACTTTGTTACAATTTTATAAGAATGAAGTACTGTAAGGGAAGACATGAACCAATCTTTCAATGAACCACTGAATCACAAGTATAGATTCCAGCACTATGGAAGATATTCCTAAATCTGACTTCCAATACCATTGAAGGAATATTGGATTGATTAATACGCTGAAGTAGGGAGAAGACTGAATAGCTAAGATACTTTTAAAACTGGAAGCATTTTTGTCTATTACAACATTTACAAAATATCCAATAATTTGCAGGGCAGATATCAAGTTCTGTCTGGCTATTATCCACATGATTTGCTTGACAATAGCCCTATTTATTTTACAATAGGAGGGAAGACCTCACTAAAGCATTTTCAATTTCACCCTTGCATCTGGATGTCAGATTAGTAAGAAAGTTTAAGGTCCTTAGACCTTGAGAAAACATGATCATATTCATCCATAAATTATAGATATTAATTCATATTTGGTTTCTACATCTAAGCTATTTTATTAAGGACAAGACTGGAGACACAGAAGTATATTGAAATAATTGCCTCAAAAATGTTTACTGGATTGTGATGTATGTATGTATGTATGTATGAAATATTAAGTAACTGCAGCAAATGAATATTTTATAGAAGGGGTTTGCAACATTTGGGGAGGAGGGGGAGGAGCAAAGTCTGGAACTGGACTTTAAGCAACATGTCAAAGTCTACATTGATAAAAATAACAGATGGTCAGGATAAAAGCTGCTTCAGATTTACATTTAAATTAAAGTTAAATAATGTGATTACTTTTCAGTAGTGCACTTAACAATATCTCTACCTGCCACTTTACAATTTGTATTTGACATACTTTTGGAGACCACTGGAGCTCATATGAAAAACTTTCTGGAAACATTTTCAGTTTGACTGCTCAGCTTTGCTAAATAGTGTGCCTCTCTGGGATATTCATTGAAATATTTCAGCCTCAAAACAATTAAAAGTCATTCAATTTATATAATGTCAAGGACTTTTTCCTTGTACCTAGTCAAAATAGTTTTTCTATTGACAAAAAAAAGTGTTCCACCAGAATTCTCTTCCACAAGTATTGTTCCTTTAAATAGAAAAAGGCATCAACTACAAATTATACACAGACTAGTTATTTATTAAAAACATAATGACTAGAATGAATTATTTATCTTCCTTATTCTCAGATGTTAATCATACAAAAATTCTGCAACTCCAGAAGAACAGACTAAAAATAATGATTCATGGACATGTACAATGTGCATGAAACATATGTAAAGTGAATGATATAAAATATGATTGTATTTAACTTTTACCACCAATCGGGTACATGGCTTTCAAATGCATGCATTATTAATTTCCCATTATTTATAAGATGTAATTTTCCAAGAGCTATGTACAACTTCAATATTTTTAAAATAATCCAAATTCTATTAATTTCAATGAAGGATTAAAAACACAATTTTAAAAAATAAATTCTGCTTAACCTACAAAATTTCTAATTAAACACTTCATTAAAGATTTTCAGTGTAAATCTTGAGTAACATATACTTCATTATTCCCTCAGCCAATTTAGATTATTGTAGTTCTGGCTGTCTGACAAACAAAATAAACATTTTCAGAATGGCTGTGTTTAGCCTCTGGGGAAAAACAAGAGTGCCTGCAACATCTTGGAAAACAATCAGTTGCAATGTTGCAAACTATCAGTTCAAATGTGCAGATTCTGGGCCTGAGAGAGTTAACTATGAATACAGGGAACCTGAGAAATAACCTAGACTAGACTAATGAGAGCAAAGCAGCAGATTTGCTCGATGACTCTGAAAATAAGAAAGCGCAATGGATGCTGGATGCTCAGGCCCTAACAGGAGATTCTGAATGTTGAATGCACGGTATAATACCGAGTTAGCAAGCCGGAAATACCAATATACCATTATCCTTATATTTATATCGTCTGTTTACCACACTATGTTCTCCTCTCCCGTACGAATTAAAAGCATCATACTGTATAACTATTAAAGACACTTCATAAAGATCTCTGGTGTTAGCCCATCTACAAAATTGGATATAATTTCAAGTGCCTTGTGTGTGTGTTTGTGCAAGGAATCATTGCTGGCCGGAGGTGGGCAAAGAGATTCAAACCTAGGCATTCAAACACGCGCTCGGTCAGAGTGCCGTCAGAAACAACTGAGTAAGGAGAGATAAAAACTGCGATTGCCGAGGGATTGGGGAAAGAAACGCGGTTCCATTAATCACAGGTGGCCACGGCGGCGGCATAGGGACGACGCAAAAGAAAAGGTTGAACTGCATCTTTCTGCAACCCGATGCCCTCAACTGTGTCGAACTACATCTCCCAGAATCTCCAACCACGTTAACCAGAGGTAAATGATAGTTGCAATCCAATGCCACTGGACGTCATGTCTCCTCTGAAACTACAGCTTTTGGGTGACTCCAAAAAGAGGAGGAAGAAAAGCTAGCAGCGGGACTTACCTGCGGGGGGCCAGCAATACCACCTTTCCCAGCCGCAGGCGACGAGTCAGCAACAGCTCCCACTTCTTTTTCTCGCTCTGCCCGCGAAACCCGATCCTGAAACTCAGCGGCGGAGGCACAACGGGGCGCGGCTGCGCATGCGTTTAAAAGCACAACAACCTCGATCAGGGAGTAACTAGAGTCCGTCTATGCCAGGTAGGACTTCTGGATTGGAGCGGAGAGCTGTGCGGCTCCCCCTAGAGGATTTGACTCTCGACTGCTGTCGGAGTGGAGGTTCTCCAACAGCTTTGCCAGAGATGCTTTTTCGCGGGGAAGCGAGAGAAGAACGAGAATCGGAGCTGGATATTAATCCCTCTGAGGTCTAAAATATACTTCAATTTGTCTTTCACTTGGACTCGTCCTGAACAGCATTTTCTAGGAGAGAGAAGCAAAAACGATGACATATGCAAACTATTGTCATTCCAGCCACGTCTCCTGCTTCGAGTGTTTTTTAAAACAATTAAAGTTGCCCGTGCGAAGCGTCCTCCCATCTCCGAAAAGCTCTAAAATCCGATTTAGAGCACAGAAATCGCCTGAGGCTGAGCAGGATTATTTCTCAAGTGTCGCTTGACTCAACACTTTCAGGACCGTGTCCACAACAGAGATTTGTAAAGCCTTTTTATGGCTAAGTAAATGATGAACAATCTTTTTTTTTATTGAAAGTTTTTTAAATTTTACAAAACAAATCCCCTCCCCAAACCCCCCCCACCCTCCCATACCCTCCCCCACCTCCCCAAACCTCCCAAACCCTCCCCCAACCTTCCCAGAGCTGAGTACAGGCTTAATTAAATTTTTTCAGAAAAAGAAAAACTTAAAACACATATAAATCCTAAACAAATCTAAATACATTAAATTAAATAGGTTATCTTCACTAAAAAATAATAATTGCAATCATTAAACACATTATACTCTAAACATTTTCTAGTATCATACTTATATTATTATCCATCATTCTGTATAAACTCCCTCCAAAACACAAATTTAAACATTACTTTCTTTGAATATCTATACCTACAATATAAAATCTAATCTCTCCCTCTTTCTTTATCCTAGAACACAAAAATAAATATATAAACCTTCATTATACCATTAAAACTAAATACTCTTTGAATACTTAAACTAAATACTTAAACTTAAACTTCTTATCTAAGATTTTCATTCAATCTCCATAATCTTCTCTCCTATCAAAAAAAAAACTTAAAAGACATATAAATCCTAAACAAATCTAGGTACATTTAATTAAACAAGTTATCTTCTCTTAAAAATAATAATAATAATAATAATAATAATAATAATAATAATAATAATAATACCCCAATCATTAAACACATTATAATATACTCTGAACCTTTTCATATCATACTTATGTTATTATCCATCATTCTTTATAAACTCCCTCCAAAACACAAATTTGAACATTACTTAAAACATTAGAATTCCCTTATACACATTTAAATCTTTACCAATAACAAATTCCATCCACAATAAACACATTCCTTATCAGTCTCTCTTGTCCATAAACCATTAAAATTCCCTTATACACATTTAAATCTTTACCAATAACAAATTCCATCCACAATAAACACATTCCTTATCAGTCTCTCTTGTCCATAAACCTCAAAAGAAGTGCTTTGAAAACTGCCCTTAAAGCTAACTCCAAAAAGTTTGTAAATCTTGCTTCTCCCACAGACTCAGTACTCTTTTGAATACTTAAACTAAGTACTTAAACTTAAACTTCTTATCTAGAATTTTCATTCGATCTCCATCCTTGTCAGTCTCTCTTATCCATAAATCTCGAAAGAAGTGCTTTGAAATCTGCCCTTAAAGGTAGCTCCAAAAAGTTTATAAATCCTGCTTCTCCCACAGACTCAGGAGCCAATACTTGTGAGGCTTCCTTAAACTCCTTCTTCTGTTGCTCTTTTTCTTTACGATTATATGTTGCACGAGTTGTCCTTTGCTCCTTCATCTCGACTTGTTGAGGCCCCTCAAACTGAGATTTCCCATTTTTCATTAATATAGGCTCTTCAGACTGCAATTCTACCCTTAAAGGTTGCTCCAAAAAATTTATAAATCCTACTTCTCCCGCAGATTCAGAAACCAATAGTTGTGAGGCTTCCTTAACCTTCTTCTGTTGCTCCTTTTCTTTACAGTTATATGTTGCACAGGTTATCCTCTCTCCTCCATCTCAACTTGTTGAGGCCCCTCAAACTGAGGTTTCCCAATTTTCATAAGTATAGGCTCTTCAGACTGCATTTCTACCTTCTTTTCTTCCAAAGCTTTAAACTTAATAGATGGCGATGAACATACCCCCAGGACTGAAGTATAAAAGTCTTTTGCTTGAGAAACAGTATTAAGTCTATAACATATCCCCAGGTAATTCACCACCATTCCAATTGGAACATCCCATCTGAACAGGATTCGTCTCTTTTTAAGTTCATCTGCTAAAAAAGCAAACTCCTTTCTTCTTCTTAAAATTTTAGATGGGATCTCCTTTAGAATTATAACATCTTGTGAAGCAATTTGAAATCTCTTCTTATAAAAAGCTTGTATAATTTCGTTGTGCAGGGATCTTTTCCCAAAGTAAATTACCACATCTCTTGGCAAATTCTTTTGCACTGCCACCACAGAGTTAACTCTAAATAATTTTTCAATTTCACTAAGTATTTCCTCTTTTTCTTTATTCAAAAGTGATGAACAATCTTATGGCCTTTGGCAGAAAAGATTTTATAAGCTGTGATCAAGGATATCTGCAAGCTGTGGTTAAAAAAAACCTCAATTATGGCAGCCACAATGGTGCAATTGAAACTCCACCTGTTTTTTATGTATGATGTGCATAAAAAATGAACTTGGCTGACCTCTTGATTCTTTTGACCACACCCTGTGGACACTCCTGAGTGTGAAGTCCTATGATGCCTCTGTCATGAGTAGTTATTCTGGAACGTATAGCTCCATGGACTTTATAGCTCTGTGTAACCCTAACTAGAGAGCAAGTATCAGCATGTTAGAATATCTGGCAGTTATTGGGTTAAATGCTAGGTATGTTGATGGGTCAGTGGGAGGAGTCTCAAAAGGTCATTGGGAGACTTCCTGGACACAAGCCAGGGTGGAATTGCTTTGTCTGAAAGAAGCATGGGCCATTGAATGTCGCACAATGAGCTTGAGTCGTTATAAAGATGGTACGGAACAAAAAATGTCTCGCATGTATCCTGACTTACAGCCTAAATGTTGGAGATGTGGATGTTTGGATGCTACTTACTATCATATCTGGTGGTCGTGTAAAAATATAAAAGCTTTTTGGATTAAGATATGGTGGAATATTCAAAGAATTTTTTTAAGAAATTAATAGTCCAATTACTAGTGAGGAAATTGAGACAGTGATTAAAGAATTAAAATTAAGTAAAGCACCGGGTACAGATGGTTTGACATCTATTTATTATAAAACTTTGGTACAAGAGATGATTCAACCTTTAAGACAGCTTTTTAATAATATATTACAGGGTTTAGAGATTCCCCCGTCATGGGGCAGAGCCTTTATATCTTTAATTCCAAAAGAAGATCAAGATCTTACTCTACCAAAGAATTATAGACCTATATCTCTTTTAAATGTAGATTATAAGATTTTTGCAAAAATATTAGCTAATACTGATTGTGATATTAAGGAGGTTATATTGATGTTAAATTTAATTACAGCCGCAAGGTTGTTAGTAGGGCAATATTGGAAGAAGGAATCTTTGCCTACTTTGCAAGAGTGGTTTTTTAAAGTATCCTATCTGGCGGAAATGGCAAAGATTTCGGCTTTTTTAAAGGATCAATCGCAAGAGAAGTTTTTTGTGGTATGGGAAAAATGGATAGATTTTATACAACATAAGTTGGATATAAAAAAAATATTACTTAGTTTATCAATAATTTATATACAAATTTTAATATTTTATAGATTGTATTATTTTTTCTTTTTCTTTATATGTTTTATTATTATTTTATTTTCTTATATTTCTTTTCTTCTTTCTTTCTCTTTATTCTTTTTTTTAGGTATTTTCTTTTTTTTCTTTAATATTTATCTCTTTTTTATATATATATATTATTGTTAATTATTCTATTAGTAGTTTAAGTAATGTATTTAGACTTATCTATGGTTTATATATATATATATATTTTTTTAAGAATTCAAGAAAATTTAATTAAGCCTATATTCAGCTCTGGGAAAGTTGAGGGAAGGACTGGGAGGGTTGGGGTGGGTTGGGGAGGGTTGTTTTTTCTTATTTTGTAAAATTTTAAAAATTTTCAATTAAAAAAAATTTTTTTAGAAGGGGGGTAAAATTTACCCCACAATTGTTTTTGTTAGGTATTGTTACTGATTGTGATACTAAAGAGACCACATTGATGTTAAATTTAATTACAGCCGCAAGGTTGTTAGGGCAATGTTGGAAGAAGGAATCTTTGCCTACTTTGCAAGAATGGTTTTTTAAAGTTTCTTATTTGGCGGAAATGGCAAAGATTTCGGCTTTTTTGAAGGATCAATCGCAAGAGAAGTATTTTGCGGTATGGAAAAAATGGATAGATTTTATACAATATAAGTTGGATATAAAAAAATATTATTTAGTTTTTTAATAACTTATATTTAAAATTTAAAATATTTTATAGACTTTACTTTTTTATTTTTACTTTTTACTTTTATTATACTTTCTTTTATCTTTTTCTTTTTTCTTCTTCTTTATTTTTTTCCTTTTAAGCATTTTTCTTTTGGTATTTATGTTTTTCTATATATATATTATTGTTAATTATTTTATAATTTGTTTAACTAATGTATTTAGATTTATTCATGGTTTATATCTTTTTTAGGATTTTTTGAAGAAATTTTAATTAAGCCTATATTCAGCTCTGGGAAAGTCGGGGGAGGGAATGGGAGGGTTGGGGAGGTTTGGGGAAGGGTTGTTTTGTTTTTGTAAAATTTTCAAAAAATTTTCAATAAAAATGTATTTATAAAAAAAAAAAAGATGGTACGGAAGAGAGCATCATACTTTTACCTAAAGAAATGGTCTAAAGAAATGGACAAAGGATGTATTTTCCAGGAGTAACAGCCACAGCGTGAACGCAAGTAATCTTTCTGATTAAAATATATTTTTTGTTTGTTATGAGATCGTTTCTTTTGAGTTATCTATCTGACTTGATTTAAAGAAGGCGTTTTTAATTCAGAGTCAGAATAGTAAAACTATGCTCAGAATTCATATCAACTTTGTGAAGGCAAATAGTAAATTGATAAAGATTAATTCTCCTCTCAAAGCTGCAACAGTTCGAAGAAAAAGAGTAAATTTGTTAGCCTTTTCTCTACATTAACCCTTAAGGAAGTAAAGCAGATATTTTCTTACAAGTAGTAATTCGATGTGGCTAATCTCCTTCAATTGCCTGCAAAAGTAATCTCTGGGATCAGTCTCCTACTAAAGCCTACAAGCAAAGCCAGTGTGTTTGGGTAAAGGACAGCATTTCAAGGTGTGATTCAGATGCATTGTTTTGTTATTCGCTGTTAACTCTGCAAGCAGCAACTCCATGACGAAGTTTATTTGCATATTGACAAGCCTCAGCTGGATACTTTTGCTAAATTACCTTTGGATCTGTTCACAAGCTAACTGTGAACTGTTTATAGCAAAGAGAGTAGAAAAGGAAAAATCTACACTCTTGTTTCTTGCATGTAAAGTTTGGATTCTAACACCAAAAGGAGCTTGGGCTTTATCCCCCTCCTTTCTTTGCCAGTGAATTACACAGCCTGAAACAAAGAACTGTTTAATGACTGCCTCTAAAGTTCAGATAAAGGCTTGGAAAGGTGATACCCCCTCCCCTCGTTATATTCTACATTTGCAAGGCAGCCAAAGGCAGGCAATTAACTCTTCACTGCCTTCAAAGGGAAAGCGTCTCTCTCTCTCTCTCTCTCAGCCTGCCTAATGCAAATCAAGGAGTTGAAATTTAAGTGTTTAGAAATATGTTGAGTTTTATGCTTGAAGAGTAACAAAGCAACATGGAGAAAGCTAGGGAGTTCCAAAAAAACATCTACTTCTGCTTTATTGACTATGCTAAAGCCTTTGATTGTGTGGATCACAACAAATTGTGGCAAGTTCTTAAAGAGATGGGAATACCAGACCATCTTATTTGTCTTTTGAGAAACCTATATGCGGGTCAAGAAGCAACAGTGAGAACTGGACACGGAACCACTGATTGGTTCAAAATTGGAAAAGGAGTCCGGCAAAGTGTATACTGTCGCCCTGCCTATTTAACTTATATGCAGAGCACATCATGAGAAAGGCAGGGCTAGATGAATCAAAAGTTGGAATTAAGATTGCCGGGAGAAATATCAACAACCTAAGATATGCAGATGATACCACTCTAATGGCAGAAAGTGAAGAGGAACTAAAGAGCCTCTTGATGCGGGTGAAGAAGGAGAGTGCAAAAGTTGGCTTGAAACTCAACATTAAGAAAACCAAAATCATGGCATCCGGCCCTCTCAATTCCTGGCAAATAGATGGGGAAGAAATGGAGGTAGTGACAGATTTTATTTTTCTGGGCTCCAAGATCACCTCAGATGGGGACTGCAGCCAAGAAATTAAAAGACGCTTGCTCCTGGGGAGGAAAGCTATGGCAAATCTAGACAGCATACTAAAAAGCAGAGACATCACCCTGCCAACAAAAGTGCGTATAGTCCAGGCCATGGTTTTCCCAGTTGCAATGTATGGCTGTGAAAGTTGGACCATAAGAAAGGCTGAGCGCCAAAGAATTGAGGCCTTTGAACTATGGTGCTGGAGAAGACTCCTGCGAGTCCCTTGGACTGCAAGGCGTTCAAACCGGTCAGTCCTAGAAGAGATCACCCCCGACTGCTCTTTAGAAGGCCAGATCCTGAAGTTGAAACTCAAAAACTTTGGTCACCTAATGAGAAGGAAGGACTCACTGGAGAAGGGCCTAATGCTGGGAAAGATTGAGGGCAATAGAAGAAGGGGATGACAGAGAATGGGATGGCTGGATGGAGTCACCGAAGCAGTAGGTGTGAACGTAAATGGACTCCAGAAAATGGTAGAGGACAGGAAGACCTGGAGGAACGTTGTCCATGGGGTCGCGATGGGTCGGACACGGACTTCGCAATTAACAACAACAAACTACGAACAGAAGGAGGAACTCTCCCCAGAACATGCACATGCAGTGGAAGGAGATAAGGAAGATGCTATGTGCAATGGATGGACTCTGAATGGCAACTCAAGGACATTCAGGAACAATTAAGAGACTCAAGAGTCGATAGCGAGATGCAAAGCCTCAAGGTACTAAACGAGGAACGTAAGAAGCTTCTAGAGAGCTCACATGGTTCCCCACAGTCCGAGCTTCACCAGAGAAGCAGATCGGCTGACAGAGCCGAGTCCAAAGTTTCACGCCATTCACATGCACCATCCCAACGATCGCATGCGGCCCCATCCCATGTGTCTGGAAAGGCCTCATCTTTTCACCATATCTCCAAGGCGCATTCCAGCGTGTCACAACAACCTTATGCTACAGGCACCTCCCGCCTTTCGAAAACATCTTCCCGTCATAGCCGAGCATCCAGAATTTCCCATGCAGAGCAAATGATCATCGATGCTGAAGCTGCTGAAACAGTCTTTCGCGTGGCACAGGAGGAGCGACAGAAAAGGAAGAAATTGGAAGCGATGGAAATAGAAGAAGCCCAACTGAAGGCCAAACGAAAGGTTGAAGCAGCCAAAAGGAAGACTGAAGCAGCTCAAAGAGAAGCTGAAGCAGAGGCAGACGCAGATATAAGGAAAGCCAAAATGAAGACCGCTCAAGATGAGCTTGTGTTCATACGAAGCCAGCGAGATGTGGCCGACAAAGTGGCAAGAGCAAAAGGCCTTCAGAAAATACTCCAGCACACCACTTTCTTGCCAAATAGGGAGCAACTGGAAAAGGAAGAGCGTCGTAGCTGTGCACAGGCCTACATGGACAACCAAAGCGCATTCCAGAATGCACAGGTGAGAGCGCCACAGCCAGCCACAAGCCCCCCAAGACCGAGTAGGCGAACAGAGGAATCTCAACGACCAGATGCGGCAGTCAGCCACAGAGTTGATGTCGCGATACCCAGGTCACAAGATCTCCCCACCGTTGCCACCCCATTGAACCCTCTAAAACCACACCTACAACACTGCACACTTGTGATAACCAAACCTGTTTTGGTAGCAACAGTGTTCCAACTGCACCTAGAACACTGCATGCTCATGACAACCAAACCTGTTTTGGAAGCAACAGTGTTCCAGACAAGCAAGAATTACAACAACTTAGCTTTGTCCATAGAGGACAAACAAGACAAACAACGTCTCCAAGACTGGGAGTCATGGAGTGTACTCCCAAGATGTCTCCAAAGCATGCAAGTGCAGCATACGTATGTCTCCAGCTCACCCGCCAAAGTGCAGAAGAAAGAATTGTACACTTCCTTAGATGTGTCTATGAAGGTGACTGCAGCCTTAAGATACGTCTCACTCTACAGCGGGGAGAGCCACACTTACGTCGTCTTATTTGCAACCATAAGATACATCAGAGTCTACAGCGGGGAGTGCTGGAAAAGCGAGACTAACAATACAAGAAGGCCACACAGTACCAAGGTTAGAACTATGTGGTACCACTTTGGCTGTAAAGCTTACCAACTTGACAGCGAAGACGTTGTGCCTTGAACTACAGTCCACCACCTTCTACGCAGACAGCAAGGTGATGTCAAGCTACATCTGCAAACAAAGCAGACACTTCTACGTCCATGTAAGCAACAGAGAGAAAAGGATTGAAACATCTTTAAGCCCTGAACAATGGCAACATGTGCCAGCAAATAATAACTTTGGTAACCAAGTGAAGTGGCCCAACTTTGCCACACAGTTAACAGAATTGATCTGGCTAGAAAGTCTTGAGTTCTTGATCTGTCCAAACAGACAGATGCCACAAAGACCAAAACATTATGCACTTCCAGTTTCAGATCAAAGTGCCAACCTTCAACCTCAGATACACAGTAAGCGTCAACCAATCCGCTTCAAACCCCTATCTAAGCGGAAGCACCTAAGATTAGGCATAGTTTTGATCGTCTTGATCACTTGTCTTAGCATCCCAAGAATTAGCCTTGTAGGAGCCTGCAAGGACTTACTGACTTTCATGGATTCCATGTCGTTAAAGACACCCACACCCACACATGAAGTCCTCACTACCCTGATGACAGCAGTAGCAGCCCTCTTCAATACTCCACCGGTGGTTCCAGACCCTTCGCTTCTTGAGTATCCTGAGGCTTCTGCAGCAGCTATTGTTCCTGATTCTTCAGTTCCGGCTGTTCCTGAGTTTCCAGCTCCAGTTGTTTCTGAGTTTCCAGATGTTCCTGATCCTGATTCTTCAGCCCCAGCTGTTCCTGAGTTTCCAGCTCCAGCTGTTCCTGAGTTTCCAGATGTTCCTGATCCTGATTCTTCAGCCCCAGCTGTTCCTGTGTTTCCAGATCCAGCTGTTCATGTTTTTCCAGGTTCTTCAGTTTTTGAGTATCCTGTGAATCCAGTTCCCTTTGTTCCTGAGAAATTTTCAGTTCCGGTTTTTCTGTTCCAGATTTGGTTTCAGTTTCCTTTACAGGAAGAAGACCTTGTCTCACTGAGAGACAAGCATGCATGCCAAAACTATTGGCCCATGGGACTTATGCACTGGGCCCACCCACTTGATGAACTAGTTTGCCCAGCTGAGGTCCAGATTGTGAAGCCAAGTGAGTCAGGTCGTGACTCAAAGACACGTGTACCAGGCTGATCACCGATTGGTCCCGTTGCTGATGAAGACTGAACCAGAAGATCAAACCTCAAATTATGTATTGTCTTATGCATTGTTTGATGTAACACTTGCCTTTTTTTTGCATAATCATGCATGTTTTATATTTACTTTATAGTTATGCATGTTTGATACCAAGTTTTTACCTATTTAGTCACAAGTTAGTTAACAATGAGTATTGCATACCTTGATGCTATGTTTTTGCTATTTCAGTTAGTTAGTAGTGGAAATATAAATTTCCAAGCGGGGAGTATTCTGGAACCTATACCTCCATGGACCGTATAGCTCTATGTAACCTTAACTAGAGAGCAGGTAACAGCATGTTAGAATATCTGGCAGTTATTGGGTTAAATGCTAGGTATGTTGATGGGTTAGTGGGAGGAGTCTCAAAAGGTCATTGGGAGATTTCCTGGACACAAGCCAGAGTGGAATCTCTTTGTCTGAAAGAAGCATGGGCCTTCGAATGTCTCACAATGAGCTTGAGTCGTTATGAAGATGGTATGGAAGAGAGCATCATACTTTTACCTAAAGAAATGGTCTAAAGAAATGGACAAAGGATGTATTTTCCAGGAGTAACAGCCACAGCGTGATCTTTCTGATTAAAATATACTTTTTGTTTGTTATGAGATCGTTTCTTTTGAGTTGTCTATCTGACTTGATTTAAAGAAGGTGTTTTTAACTCAGAGTCAGAATAGTAGTGCTGTCACAAAATCAAATTAATGAAAATGATTAGTGGGTCACTTGACTTCCCTTTCTCACCAAGCATCTTGATGGCAAGATCAATCACTAAAAGTTCTCCTTAAAGTGGGCAAGGTTGTTCTGATCCTGGGCACTTGTCCTCCATATCAATTGTGGCTTGTGCTATTGGAAACACTGAATACCTGGTTTTCACAGAGGTAGCTGCTCACATAATGTCAGACTGACTTTTGGGGCACAAGGCAACTTGTACCTCTGCTGACTCTGAAATTACATGTATTTGAGACCAGAAAGAGAGGTACTTGGTTTAGCAGCCATTATTATCAAAGTATCTTGGATTTTGATATTTCTACTGTATAGAGTTTTATTATACTTCTTTCATCTTTGCTCTTCTTTGAACAAGTTACTATCTGTTTATTAATGTCCTTTAATATACCAATTTTAGGTTGGAATCTCCTACTGAGTGCAGAGGTCTGTAGGGAAATTTTCATTTTTCTGTTCGTGTTTTTTCTATCTTTGATATCTTTACAAACATCATTTAATACTGCTTCTTTTCTGAAAATTTTGTTAGATTTGTTTCTGAGCTATTTTTCTTTCCTGGCTTTGATTTTTTTTCATGGCAATTTCTACTGTTTGTTCTGACATTCAATTTGCTTTCTTCTGTTACTTGATCCTAAGTAGTTTCTTTTCTTATTTATCCCTAACCACTTGTCTGATTTTATTCCATAGTCCTTTGGTTCCATATCAATGAGATTCAGGACTTCAAAGCAGTTCCTGGCATTCTTTTTTACAAAAGATGGGAATGTGCTTAGGATCTTATTATAGAAACTGGCTATAGAACCTGTACATGAGTATTATGTGATCTATTTCACAGTCAGCCCCTGTCTTTGCTGTTACAACTGAGCTCTCTTCCACCTCTTAGCATCAATAACATAATCAATTTGATTTCTGTGTATTCTGTCTGACAATATGTGGACACCAGTGTCACTTGATTGTTGAAAAATATGTTTACAATGAAGAAATAATTAAACCAGTAGAAACTGTCAAGTTATTTTCCTGTTTTATTTCTAGGCCATTCAACTATATTTTGCTCTGTTCCTTACAATTTCCCACTTTGCTAACTTTCTAAATGGCAAATCTAAGTGATCTTCTAGATTATTAGATAGTGTTGACTGATTTACTGACCAATATTAGAAAAATGTGTCCTTTCCCCCATATCAGATATGTCATCTTGCCTCTCTATTCATTGCCTTGTAATGCCAATAAAACCTGGTTGAATATAGAGTCACTTTTATCATTTGTTACACTAAATGCTGCAGTAATCTCATCATAACTTATTCTGTATTAGGATTTCTGAGCGATGTCTTTTTTGTCAATTATTCCACTGCCGAATCCTCTTCCTAAAGATTAGCCCATAGTTTACAGAGCCCCACTTTTGCTATCCTGTGAGGTATGAGAAAATGAATAACACAGTTTCTGGTTTTCTTGACACAAGATCCTTATCCTTTGTAACACTCAAATAGCATCTGTTCACAGAGATACTACAGGTAAAAGTATAGAGATATGTAAAATTTCAAAGCAATCATATGCATATTTATATATTATTAAACCACTGCAGTTACTGAGACTTAACATTTAAGATAAGCCTCTTTGGAATTGCATTTTGAATCATCTAATTCTTAATAACTGTGCATATTATGTCTGTTATGATTACAATTTAGGAATTTTTAAGCATTAGTTCCATAGCTACTTATACAATATTATGTCCGCCCTGTGGAAACTATATTCAAGAGAAAGGTCATTGGGAAGTTAATATAGTAATAGCCTTTAGTTAGTCCAATCACCTTTGAATAGTAAGTACAAATGTATAAACTTCACATAGTTTTTAGGCCACAACTTCAAAAGCCCTGAGCCCTTTTTCCTTTCTGACTCTTATGTTTTAATAACAACAAAGTGGGAATCTAAAGGCATTTTTCTTTTACCTTCTTTTTTTGCTTTTCCATTTCTTTCTTCTCTTTTGAATAATTGACCTTATTTTATGTCACTGAACGATGGTAGAAGAAATGTGTCCCAAATGGAAAAGATTGATGCAAATTATTTCCATGATTCTGAGTTCTCACCAAAGGGGTCCTCCTATGAAAAACAAATGGAGGGATAATTATAGATTTGAAATGAGCCAAATCAGCAGCTGTTGCTTATGTTTGTTCTTAGTTGTAAGTGACAGCAGAAGAAAACTTGGCAAAAACACACTTCCCGAAGTGGAAAGATGCGTTCACCCCTGTGCTTGTCAGTCCAGTCCTGTGAAAGCTCTAGGGAGAAATTAGAGCCCCGATAAGCTGCTTGCCGAAAGCAAAGAGAGGAACAAAGTAACCTGAATGTTTTTATTTGGGGAGCATAACAGCTCTACATCATCACCTCTGTATTTGAGTGGCCTAGCCGGAATAAACGGTGAGTGTTACCAAAATCTTATTGTGTTTCTTCTTGTTTTGGCATCACTATGAGTGCTTGAAAGCTATATCTGATTTCTTAACAGCACATTTATAACATAGACAATTAATTTAATATTTAATCAATACCTAGACAATTTACCACCTCCAAAGGTAGATAGCAAAGCTTTGTGGAGGTGTATCACTCATAAGCTCCCTTTGCTTAAACGTAGTTGAGGCCTTTTCACAATCACTTTATTCCTTGTATGTTAGATTTTCTCCACATGCTTATAGCAGTATGGAATTACTCCAGAATATTTGCATTAAAAAAAATGGAAGAGGATATGGTGAAAACATTCCTACCATAGATGAATCTCAAACTTTTCTCAGCTCCTAGGTTTTTTTGGTAATTCGGGCCTTAGGGAAGAATAATACCTCTAATTATTACTTTCCTTATGCTTAAAAATATTTAAATATATTTTAGTAAGCCCATGGAATGATGTGTGTTAGAACTAGAATCAATATGTGGCTTAGTGCTAATGTTTTTGTCATTTTTAATTCTTTTTTAACATTGATTGGGTTCCAAACTATCATCAAAGGATCATGCCTTCCAGAAACTATGAGTAAAATTGCAACTTACATCTTTATTAGAAAGTTTCTTGTTGCTGAACAATGTATACCAGTGATTCTCAATCTGTGGTCCACAGACCCCTGGCGGGGGGGGGGGGATGATGTCATCACAGGGGGTCCACAAAGGCTTGAAGAAATGTTATGATTTAAATCTTGAGTTAAGTCCGTGGTAAACAATAGGTTGATAACAATTGATGTATACCATTGATAAAGACAAATATATTTTGTAACTTTGAATTTTAGTTAGCTTAATCAATGAAAATATTTCAAATCAGGGACAAGTACTTATGTGACTACTCATGTTACGTATGACAATGTTGGACAGCTCACAAAACAAACATTTACACAAAGGGAAAAAACAGACCAACCTATCAAAAATAGTGCCATAAAAAAATAGAATAGAAACACAAGTTAAGATAGGCAAGAAAATGGTAAGTGAGCACCTGTCCAGCCTAGACGAGTTCAAATCACCAGGACCAGATGGATTACACCCCAAAGTTCTCAAAGAACTGGCAGATGTGATCTCAGAACCACTGAACTATATTTTTCAAAGATCCTGGAGCACTGGAGAATTACCAGAGGACTGGAAAAAGAGCTGATGTAGTTCCCATCTTCAAAAAAGGAAATTACAGACCTATCAGCCTGACCTCGATACCTGGGAAGATCCTGGAAAAGATAATCAAACAATGAATCAGTGAACACCTAGAGGCAAACAAAGTCATTACTAAAAGCCAGCATGGGTTTGTCAAAAATAGATCATGCCAGACAAATCTTATTGCATTCTTTGACCAAGTGACAAAATTAGTAGATCAGAGGAATGCTGTGGATATAATTTACTTGGACTTCAGTAAAGCATTTGATAAAGTAGATCACAACCTACTACCTGACAAGATAGAAAAATGTGGGGTAGACAGCATCACCACCAGATGGATCCGTAGCTGGCTGACCGGGCATACTCAGTATGTGGTCCTCAATGGAACCACATCTACATGGAGGGAAGTGTGTAGTGGGGTGCCCCAGGGCTCTGTTCTGGGCCTAGTGCTCTTCAACATCTTCATCAACGATTTGGACGAGGGGATAGATGGGGAACTCATCAAATTTGCAGACGACACCAAACTGGCAGGAATAGCCAACATTCCAGAAGACAGGCTTAAGATACAGAAGGATCTTGACAGACTTGAACCCTGGGCATTATCTAACAAAATGAAATTCAATGGTGAAAAAAACAAAGTTCTACATTTAGGCAAGAAAACCAAATGCACAGGTATAGTATAGGGGGTACCTTGCTCAATAGTAGTAACTGTGAGAGGGACCTCGGAGTCCTAGTAGACAATCACCTAAATATGAGCCAGCAGTGTGCTGCAGCTGCCAAAAAGGCCAACACAATGCTAGGCTGCATTAACGGGGATAGAATCAAAATCACTTGATTATTAATACCACTTTACAATGCCTTGGTAAGGCCACACCTGGAATACTGCATCCAGTTTTGGTCACCATGATGTAAAAAAAATATTGAGACTCTAGAAAGAGTACAGAGAAGAGCAACAAAGATGATTAGGGGACTGGAGGCTAAAGCATATAAGGAATGGCTGCTGGAATTGGGTATAATATAATGTCTAGTTTAATGAAGAGAAGGACGAGGGGGGACATGATAGCAGTGTTGCAATATCTCAGGGGCTGCCACAAAGAAGAGGGTGTCAAGCTATTTTCCAAGGCTTCTGAAGGCAGGACAAGAAGCAACAGATGGAAATTAATCAAGGAGAGAGGCAACCTAGAACTAAGGAGAAACTTCCTGACAGAACAATTAACCAATGGAACAACCTGCCTCCAGAGGCAGTGAATGCTCCAACACTGGAGGTTTTTAAGAAGAGACTGGATAGCCATTTGTCCGAAATGGTATAGGGTTTCCTGCCTGAGCAGGGGGTTGAGCTAGATGACCTCCAAGGTCCCTTCCAACTTTACTATTATTATTATTATAATTTTAAAGCAAGTTCTAATTCAGCAGTTGGATATTGGGACTTTATTGATAATACCTTTTTGCAGTGCCATGATTAGTGGTTAAGTAAGGCAATATATATCCTGTCTGTCCAAAGGGTTGCTACACAGTTGCAGGATTTGATATCAATTGTGGAATTCACTACCTACATCAATCTTTCCCAACTTAGTGACCTCTACATGTAACTTCTGCTTCCTTGAAGTTACTCTAATGTATCCAAAGGGTAGCAGGTTGGAGAATGAATTATATTACTGTAATTCTAAAAGAATAACTTTTTTTATTGAAAGTTTTTAAATTTTACAAAACAAATCCCTTCCCCAAACCCCCACCCTCCCATAACCTCCCCCATCTTCCCCAAACCTCCCATACCCTCCCTCAACCTTCCCAGAGCTGAGTACAGGCTTAATTAAAATTTTCAAGGAAAATAAAAAATAGAAAAAAACTTAAAACACATATAAATCCTAAACAAATCTAAATACCTTAAATTAAACAAATTATCTTCTCTAAAACATAATAGTTGCAAACATTAAACACACATTATAATATACTTTAAACATTTTCTAGTATTGTACTTATATTATTATCCATCATTCTATATAGAACCCCCAAAACACAAATTTAAACATTACTTTCTTTAAATATCCATACCTACAATATAAGATCTAATCTCCCTCTTTCTTTACTCTAGAGCACAAAAATAAGCATATAAACATTCATTATACCATTAAGACTGGATACTCTTTTGAATAGTTAAACTAAATACTTATATTTAAACTTCTTATCTAAAATTTTCATTCAATCTCCATAATCTTCTCTCCTATCAAGAAAAGAAAAAACTTAAAAAACATATAAATCCTAAACAAATCTAAATACGTTTAATTAAACAAATTAGCTTCTCTTAAAAATAATAATAATAGTAGATCCCATAAACATAACTTAAAACATTAAAATTCCCTTATACCTGTTTAAATCTTTACCAATAACAAATTCCTCCACAGTAAACACATTCCTTCTCTTATCCATAAACCTCTTAAAGGTAATTCCAAAAAGTTTGTAAATCTTAATTCTCCCGCAATCTCAATAGTCTTCTAAATACTTAAACTAAGTACTTAAACTTAAACTTCTTATCTAAAATTTTCATTCGATCTCCATAATCTTCTCTCCAATAGCCAGTTCCATCCACTGTAAACACAATCCTTATCAGTCTCTCTTGTCCATAAATCTCGAAAGAAGTACTTTAAAATCTGCCCTTAAAGGTAGCTCCAAAAAATTTGTAAGTCCTGGTTCTCCCAACTCAGGAACCAATACTTGTGAGGCTTCCTTAACCTCCTTCTTCTGTTGGTCTTTCTCTTTACATTTATATGTTGCACAAGTTGTCCTCTGCTCTTTCATCTCGACTTGTTGAGGCCCCTCAAACTGAAATTTCCCATTTTTAATTAATATAGGTTCTTCACACTGCAATTCTGCCCTTAAAGGTTGCTCCAAAAAATTTATAAATCCTACTTCTCCCGCAGATTCAGGAACCAATACTTGTGAAACTTCCTTGACCTTCTTCTGTTGATCCTTTTCTTTACAATTATATATTACACCGGTTGTCTTCTGCTCCTCCATCTCTACTTGTTGAGGCCCCTCAAGCTGAAGTTTCCCAATTTTCATAAGTGTAAGCACTTCAGATTGCAATTCTGCCTTTTTATCTTCCAAAGCTTTAAACGTGATAGGTGGCGATGAGCATACCCCCAGGACCGAAGTATAAAAGTCTTTTGCTTTGGAAACAGTATTAAGACTATAACGTATCCCAGGTAATTCACCACCATTCCAGTCGGAACATCCCATCTAAACAAAATTTGTCTCTTTTTAAGTTCGTCTGCTAAAAAAGCAAACTCCTTTCTTCTTTTTAAAATTTTAGATGGGATCTCCTTTAAAATTATAACATTTTGTGAAGCAATTTGAAACCTCTTCTTATAAAAAGCTTGTATAATTTCATTGCGCAGGGATCTTTTCCGAAAGTAAATTACCACATCTCTTGGCAAATTCTTTTGCTCTGCCACCACAGAATTAAGTCTAAATGTCTGTTCAATTTCACTAAGTATTTCCTCTTTTTCTCTATTCAAAATCACAGCAAAGTCCTTTGCAACCATCTCTCTCAGATCTCCTTGCACAGACTCACCCAAACCTCTGATTCTTAAAGCATATTCCATTTGTTTATATTGAAGCATAAGAATCTCATCTTGAAAATTTTTCATCTCTTTTTCCATACTTTCAAATTTTTCCTCCATCTATTCCACTTTTTCTACTACTTCTTCTACGCGAGAATTCAACTTTTCAAGAACAGAGGCAACTCCTTTCAAAGCCAAAACTATCTCTTGCCTCAAAGTCTTATTGTTTTCCTCTAGAATCTCTTTCATTTCTCCCCTAATTTGAAGTATAACATCTCCCATCATATCTTGCAAATCCTTCACCATTGTTGACTGTGGCAAAGAAGAAGATGAGGCTATTAATTTAGGTTGTTGCGCTGATGATGACACCGAAGAAGAAGCCACTTTAGAAGCTGTAGGGATTACTGGACGCTTTGGAGCCATCTTAAAAAAATCTTTACTCCTTCTTAGAAATTGCAAAAATTAAACAAAGGAAAAAAGAAGTTAACTCCATAAAATAAAAAAAAAATCCTTCAAGAGGAGATCATTATAATAAAAAAAAGGGAGTTCAAAAAAAAGAAAAGAAAAGAGAGAAAGAAAAAAGAATAATTAAATAGAAAAAATCCATTCCATTTTTTTAAAAATACAAAAAATACAAAAAACAAACCAAAAAAGTACAAAAATAATAATACTAACACTCCATTCCAATCATTAAAAAAAACAAAAAAAAAAAGGAAAAGGGAAAGGGAAAAAAGAAACCCCCAAAAGCCTGCCGGTCGCCATTCTACCTTTCGAAAAAAAAACACCGAAAGGCTTGCCGATCGCCATTTTACTTTCCCTTTCAACAAAGGAAAAAAAAATAAAAAGAGGGAATATAAAAGTAAAAATAAATCTTTGAACTTAAAATCCAAATAAAATCAAAGAAAGCAAAAACTAAATCCTCTACTCAGCTCTGTCTGCTTCTAAAAAAAACTCACCAGTTAACTTTAATCGCGGAGGTGGTTGCAGCGGCTTGTTTTGTCCCTAGGGACAAAAGCAGCTGGGAAGCGGAGACAGTCTGAACTCCGTAGGAGCACTCTTTTCACCCCCCCCAAAAAAAAACTTTGGGGGTGCATAAGAGGCTCTACCACTATTCAGACACCTCTCTACCCCCCCCCCTTTGCCTGGGAGGGGGTTTTTGAACCGCTGAACAGCTGATGTCCGCTGTTCATAGCGATTCAAACACTTACCCAGGAGGACGGCTACAAAGTAGCCGCCATCGCACGCGCAGATCCACCGGAAGTTCTAAAAGAATAACTTGAAAAACTCTAGTTTGATGAATTATACAGATATCCAATAAAAGCATAGTTGTAGCTCAGGGTTAAAACGAGTGGTCCTTGGTGTTCTCTGAGCTTGGTTGTTTTCTTGCAGATGTTTCATTACCCTAACTAGGTAACATCACCAGTGCTAGTATATCCAGTTCAGGAACATTCTGATGACACCTTTCATTGTGAAAGCCATGACGCTTTAGGTTTAAATCAATATTCTCCATGAAGTCCATTGGTTTCACGTTGTGCTTTTGTCTTTCATTTTTTCAAAAGCATTTTGGAGAGATGACCGTCACATACTCCAGTAAAGTTGCAAATGCTACCTTCTTTGGGTTCCACAGGCTACTTCTCAAATGGAAAGGAAGCATCTACAAACTGCTTTACCGAGAATTTATTCTCTTTGCCTGTCTTTACACAGCGATAAGTATATTGTATAGGTACAACTTTTTTCACCTTCTACAATGCTCTGTCTGCCCGACCCTTGTAGGAGAATATGTGATACTGTATTAAACAAGTGGGACATGAAGAGTTGCAGTGTGGTTCTCTGGGGGATTCTAGCCAGCCACAAGCGTCTTCTATTTCTTTTCCCCAATTTTCTGTATCTCTTCCCGTTCCAGCTAAGTACTCAGGAATTTATGGTATGTTTAGTCCTAATAGAAATATTTTATAGATTCTTCCTTTAGAACATGGATGTCCAATCTTTTGCCTTACCTGGGCCACATTAAGTGAAGACAATTTGTCTTGGACTACCAAAATATATAATATAATTAATGTATATAAATAGCAAACTTCCTTTATTTCTCATATTTTAGTTATATTTTGTAGGGTCGTTTTACTAGCTGTCCAGGGCTGCATGCAACCTGAAGGCAACAGGTTGGACATGCCTGCTTTAGAAACTTTTCCTATTGTTTTAATGTTTTTTTTGTACCTTTGCAAGACTTGATGTTTCCCCATATTTGCCAACGTTTCTCTCTTATACATCTACATAAACACTGGAAATTGGAAAATGAAATTGTTGTTGGTATATATAATTATGCAGAAATCATAACTATTCAAGAAGGTTTTGTTTTAAAAAGCTGTGTTGAAATTTATGGAAGCTGCTCAAAAGCACTGTTTTTCATGCTTGCTTTTTGCCGTTTTCAAATACCTTGTTTGATTGTTTTGCAATTAAAGCAAAGAATTTAGTCAATTCACTAAAATGACTGTATGGAATTTTTGAATTAGAATCAAATGTGTTGTAAAACATAGTTACATTACTAAAACAATATGTTTTAGTATTTTATGATGTTTTCATAAAACACTAAAATAGTATAATGTTTCATAATAGTAATTTGACAGAGAAGGCAAGTGCCAAACAAAATTAGTGCCTTTACCATTGAAGGAAAAGAATCAAGAAATGACAACCTTAAGTTGATTGTCTCTGAAAGATGTCATATGATGATTGTTATTTCATGGAGATATAAATTTACAATGAGCAGCTCCAGTGCCTGTGATATGAGAAAATACATCTCAGCTTCAAATTCTAATAGAATGTCATCTCTCGGTGGAATTGCAGTTTGAAGCAAAACTAAATTTGGAAGTGTTTATTTTGCAAGATTTCCTTTTGCTACAATTACTAATGTAATCCATTATAATCAGATCTAGGTCTGATATAGCTTTATAATTTGCAGCTATTACAATCTCCAATTGAACTTCCAGTGAAATCTCTCACAGTAGAATCTCTCACTCAGTGGTGGAATTCAGCCAGTTTGCAACCCTTCGGCAGAACCAGTAGCTAATTTTTTGTTGCCCAGGTCCAGAATGGACTTCCAGAATCAGCATCCACACAGAGAACCAGTTGTTCACATATTAGAATCCCACCACTGCTCTCACTGCCTTCCTTCTGTTATGATCCAATGTACAATCTAATGCTGAGTGCTCTGGGATGCTTATCTTTGTTTTTAATTTATATTTATTTAGTCTTTATATCAAAAGTCCCTGTCTTTTTTGTCACAGATTTTTCCTTTCAGGAACCCAGAAACGGTACTTTGAGAAATTGTCCATTTACTGTGACAAATATGCAGAACAAATTCCAGTCACTTTTGTTTTGGGTAAGCTTATATTCCATTTCATGCAGAGCAGGGGTGGAAACATTTGCAAGGGTACATTACAGAAATGTAAAACCTAAAAAATACTGTACAGTTGTTGCAACCTGTCCCAATTCCTAAGGATTTGAGATAGTATGCAAATGTAAAATCATATTGCACAATTAAATAAAATTCCAATTGAATTCCTCTAATTGGTGCTACCACACAATTTATTGGCTTAACTTGGTTTTTTTTAAAAGAAAACTCTGGAAGATCAATAAAAACCCCTTCCCCATTTTATGTGGCAATTGGTCCAGCCTTACTTTGTGACTGATTAACCCATCTGCTGCAGCTTCCCTCAAATCTTAAAAATGACTCACACCCGATTTAGGAGATCCTTCCCTACCCTACTGCTTTCCAGATCTCTTGGAGCTACAATTCCCAGTGTAGCCATAGTTGGAGAGTGCTATATAAACAAAGGTTCAGTTGGGATTTCATCAATGTGTTTGGAGCAGGGATGGATGAAAAAAAAAGTCTACTGACAGATATCAAGGGAATTACTAAAAGAGTATATATAGAGTTTATTTATGCATAATATTAAAAGATCTTCTGTTGGGTATATAACAAGAAATGTGAATAAGGATTTTTGAACTCTCCAGGGTTTTATGTTACTTTGGTGGTGAACCGCTGGTGGAACCAATTTGTAAATCTGCCATGGCCAGACAGAATTATGTTCTTGATCTCCAGCACTGTTCAGGGAAGAGATGAGTATGGCCGATTACTCAGGAGAACTCTAATGCGTTATGTGAATTTAACATCTCTCCTCATCTTTCGATCAGTGAGCACAGCTGTCTACAAAAGATTTCCAACTTTAGAACATGTGGTAGAAGGAGGTACTGTTCACTCATTTTCATCCTGTCTTTGCCAGTGAAACAGTTACTTGGGGTGGTGCTCATGTAGAGCCACTGTAATCACACTTAATATGCCTTTACTGCATTGCAAGAAACAAGTAGCGATGAAGCTATTATGTTTTATGTTTTTATGATTGCTGTAAGCTGCCCATTCTGCTTAAGATGAGTGGCCATATAAATCTTTTAAATAAATAAATATTTTTATAATTTAATATGATCTTATACTTTACTACAGTTTCTCCAGTCCAGGATTCTCTGATTGTAACATCTTCATCTTTAGCCATCACAGTACTGTCTATCACTGGGACAGAGGATAGAAATTTAAAATTGCAATGCATATATATTTTTTCTGCAAACAGGAGACATGCTGGGTGGGTGCTACTAATTTAAACAAAGCAAAACAAAATATAAAAACTTCCCCAGCGCTGTGATAAAAAATTCAGAATCTACCAGCACTTCAATTTTATTGTTTTGTTTTGTTCTGTTTTTTAATGCTGCTGTATATCTTCTGCATGTCTAACGTATCTATTGATTTTGACTAACATAGATATATCTAGGAGTTCTGTAGGAGTTAATCCAGGTTAATGTACATACAGCTGTAGCCTTTAGATCAGTGGTTCTCAACCTTTCTAATGCCGCGACCCCATAATACAGTTCCCCATGTTGTGGTGATCCCCAACCACTTATACATCACTGGGTGCCAGGGGCGTGGCCAAAGAAAAGGGGGAAAAAATGGCGGACAGCCTTGTTTGGCGACCCCCATGAAATGATCATTCGACCCCAAATGGGGTCCCGACCCACAGGTTGAGAACCACTGCTCTAGATGCAGCAAACTTTTCCCCAGCACTTGGCTTCATTATTTAGGAATAATTGATTTCTTAAATCACAATATTCTTCATATATCATTCTGACATCTGAAACATCTGAATTATGAAATTACCAAAAACAGATATAATCTTTCTCCAGATAAATGGTCAACCATTTTTTTTAATATATCAACATTCTGAAAAAAAATTCCATGCTAGGGATCAATATGGAAACAGGCTAAAAATAAAACTGCCAATGTTGCAACGCTCTAATACAAATCTTTACTATATTTCCATCTAGAATAGTGCGTACAATTCAGTCACTACATTTTTTAAAAAGATAAAACAGAATTGGGGGAAAATGTGGAATGGGCAGCAGATAAATTCCAAGTGCGAAAATATTAGATTTTTGGAATTCTTTACATGGAAAGAAGGTTACCTAAGGAGGACAGGATACCTAAATACCTAAAATCCTGCTTGGCAAGGAGAAAGTGGGCAAGAAAAAAATTTCCTCTTTCTCTCAAAACAGTAGGACCAAATTCATCAATGAATCTGATTGGAAGAAGCTTCTGAATAAATGAAGTTACTGCTTCATATGATGGATAATTTTAGCTGTGAGATTTGGTATCACAAGATGTGATGAAGGTGACTGACTTGGATGACATTCATGGAGGAGAGGTCTATTAAGCACTATTAATGTAGACTATATAGTGTTATTTCTACTGGGGCAGGTATGCTGTGGATAGTTTCAGGGGAATAACCATAGGTAACAGGTAGATTTTAGTCTCCTGTGAAACAGCCAGATGAACCTTGTTAGTCTATGAAAAATGAAATGTTGGACTAAATTAGGACTTGATCTGATCAGCAGGGCTGTTCTTATATCATTTAGTAAAAGTTTATATCATCTAGCAACAATGGCTTCAATTCACACACTGGAGACTAATTGTATGGTGGTGAAGTGAGTGGAGTGAGAACTGAATGTGACCTATAGGATAGTTGCCTTTGCCAAGTTCAGCTAAGGTGGTGTTGCTTTAAAATGGTTATGTAATAGCTATATTGTAGTGGGAAGAATTGAACGATACATATATAGGTCAGACAGGTTTTTATGAATCAAAACTCTTTCAAACTATATGAGCTATAATGGGCCAAAGAGATATCACTAAAACACAGCATGCCATAACATGCATAACAAAAATATAAATATTAAGATACTGTTACTTTTCTTTGTAAATAAAATAGTGTGTGTGTGGATGAGTAGGTTGTAAAATTAACATTTATTGGGTTCATCACATGACATGACAGATAAAGTAGAATAGCTTCAAAGTCAAATTTCTATTGGCCACTGGTGGCCATCCTTGATTTTAGCACTGGATTAAAAATCAGATCTTTGAAGAAATGAACATACATTTTAATACATGGACATGCATAAAATTACATAAAAGGTTTAGGATCATTTGTCCCCTTACTAATTGGAATTTTGCCTGGTTTGAAGCTTCTCTTTTGAGAAAACAAAAACAGGTGATCAAAATACAGATGCATTTCTTTATACACAGGTTTTATGACAGCTGAGGAAAGGATAATATTTGATGATCTTAAATCACCTCATCTTAAATATTGGATCCCTTTTGTTTGGTTTGGAAATTTGGCAGCCAAAGCAAGACAAAATGGAAGAATCAAAGATAGTGTGGACTTGCAAACACTGATGAATGTAAGTAAGCAGGTGCAATGAACAATTGTGAAAAATATTTGAAAGCCAAAAATAGACTGCTCAATTTTTTTTTAAATTCATCTACTCCATATAAATTATGTTTCCAATTTCATTATCTCAATTTTTTCTACATTCTGAGACTTTCTATTCTTGTACTCCTATGCAAGGCTGCTCATAAATGAAAATGACACTGAAGGCAAGAATTATCTTCCAAAACTGCCCACTTCCCAACCTAAATGTTTTCACTGTACTGTATCTGAAGTTTACTGTACTGTATCTCCAGGTTTCAGGAAACACTAGGCAAAATGGCTGCTGATGGCTTCTTGTTATTTCAAATATTTGGCTTCCAGTTGGCAGTTCTTTCTTATATCAGAAACATCTCAGAAACAATCAACAGACTATTACAGCAATGTAATATTATAGACCAGAAGCCAATTAAAACCCTCTAAAATGTCTTCAAAAACCAAAAGACCCAGTAGCCCAAGGAAAAAAAAGGAGTTATCTACAACATATAGTGTGAGGACTGTAATAGCCACTCTGTAAGATAAACAGGCAGAAGATTTGCAAAACACATCCCTGAACCCCAACTAGCAGTCAGAATGATGAAAACTCCTTAATTTCACAACACGTGGACAAACCTAACCATTGTTTCAACTGGGAAACTGTGAATGTTGTGTTTTCGGTTCGTTGGCAATTGACGAAGACACATGGTGAAAACAACAAAGGTCTTTATTTCTTTCTCTTACAACCAAGCAAGCAGCAAAAGGCATGCAGGCCTTTTATAGTGTCTGAAACCCGGACAGTGTGAACCAATAGGAATTAACCATTTTCGCGCCTTGCGCATGCGCACAAGGCTGGCACCACCCTGTCTGGTCCCGAGCAGCTTATGGATTGCCCGGGACCATTTGCAATAATTCTGAGCCTGCTTTCAGCTCTTGCAGGCTCAGGACACAACACCCCTCCCCCTAGATGAAATACATCTGGCTTACGCACAGGTGCATCGTGCAATGCAGGGAGAGTGGAACACAGATGCATTATTCAAATGCAAGGAGAGTGGAAATGCTCAGGTCTGCATGCAGGCAAACACCTTTCCAAATAATTATTAACTCAAATAAAATATATCCAAAATCAAAATAGTATATGAGACTCTTACTGAGTGTTACCCCCCCCCCATTCAGCGACCTCATAGCAAGGTTCCTCATGTGTTGACAGGAACCTCACATAATCTCCTAGATGTTTAGGTGGGCACTTTGCCCGCTGTGACCTTCTAAGGGCCGGTGAGGGTGCCTGGCCTACCCGCTCACCTACCAGGCTAGGCAGGCCAGGATTTTGATGCCCCAAATACCCAGGTGACCCACCCAGCTGCTGACTGGCTGGACCCTCTGAGTCCGAGCCAGTGTACATTGGACTCCTCTTGGGAACACTGTCCCTCGAGCCCAAGACCAGCAGTTGGAGAGGCCTGAGTGGCAGAAGTGCCCCAATACTCCATAGCCCCCATGCACGTGCCAGAGGTGCCAGAGTCAGGAGCCACCTCCATGGCAAACCCCCTTGCTACTAACTTCCTTTTTGGAGCAATAGCTGAATTATGAGAGTTCCCCTGATGGAATTCCCTTTCTATGGCTGTGTTTGATTTATATGGATACCCCCGGTCTGTTCCCCTGTCTGGAGCATTACCTGACATGTTCGAATGATGTGGATACGGTGTGACTTCCTGTCTGGAGCAATGATGGATGTGTGGGGTGACCCCCCCATCCTGGGAATTCCTGTTTGGCGCACTTGCGGAAACTTGGGATGACCCCCAAACAGTCTCAGCAGCTGGAGAAGCCCTGTTAGGCCTGGGAACTTGTGACCCAGAATGCATATTCTGGTCCTCCTCCCCCCCCCCAGAGCAGAGCCAGGAGCGGAAACGTGGCTGTCCAGCCTCCAATGCAGTTGGTCTATGTGTCTGCGAAGAACATGGCCATCCTCCAAAGCTACTTCGTATGTTAGCGGCCCAGAGAACTTGCAGACCACTGCTGTGACCCAGAGATGTCCAGGACCATAGTTTCTTGCCCAAACCAGATCGCCCACCTGAAGTCTCCTAGGTGCCCGCGGTTGTGACACCTGTGAAGCCACCCAGTCTGGGTGCAACCTGTCCAGTTTGGTGATGAGGCGGTGACCCCAGCGGAGTTCTGCAGGGCTCTTCCCTGTGGCTGTGCAAGGTGTCATCCGATGTGCAAGAAGGAAATCTGCTAACCGGTGATGCCAGTTACCGTAAGTCAGTTTCTTGAGAGCATCTTTGGTAGTATGCACCATTCTCTCAGCTTGTCCGTTGGACGATGGATGGAAGGGAGCAGAAGTCACATGCTGGATCAAGTTGGCCTGAAGAAAAACCTGGATCTCAAAAGAGGTAAATTGAGGGCCGTTATCTGAAACCAGGATATCTGGAAGCCCATGTGAGGCAAAAATTCCTCTCAACACCTGAATGATCCTGGCAGTAGTAGTGGAGGAAACAGGAACAACCTCTAGCCACTTGGAATGGCTGTCAACGAGGAGAAGGAAGAATTGCCCCTGAAAGGGCCCAGCATAATCTATATGTACCCGTGACTATGGGGTTTGAGTTTCCTCCCACCTATGTACTGGGGCCCAAGGCATTTCAGGCCATGACAGTTGGCATGCTTGGCACCCATGCACCTGAGCCTCAATGGCTTTATCGAGCCCAGGCCACCAAAGATGACTGCGCACAAGCGCTTTCATCCATACTATACCAAGATGTCCCTCATGCAGAGAAAACAAGATTCTAGACCTCAATGAGGCTGGGATCACTACCCTACTCCCCCATAACAGCCACCCCTTGAAAGTGGAAAGTTCATGCTTCCTTTGCCAGAAGCTTTGAAATTCAGTGTCTGGCCACGTGTCAGGCCATCTCGACAACACCCAGGTCAGCACATGTGTGAGCGTGTGATCAGTGGCAATTTCTGCAGCCATGTCCCTAGCATTAAGGGCAGATTCAGGCAACTCCTGAGTGGAAAGGATATTAATAGCAGGGGCAGGATCTGCCTCTATCTGTTTAAGAGGTAATCTGCTGAGGCCATCTGCATGACCCATCTCCTTTCCAGGTTTGTGAACTAGAGTGTAGTTATATGCTGACAGGAAAATGGACCATCTCAGCATACGTGGGGAAATAATATGTGGTGTCTGTTTGTTAATGGTAAACAAACCCAGCAGAGGCTTATGATCTGTGTAGACCGTGAAGTGGTAGCCATATAAGAAATCATGGAATTTCTTTATGCCAGCCACTATGGCCAAGGCTTCTCTGTCAATCTCAGAATAATTCCGTTCTGCAGATGACCGAGTCCTTGAGTAGTAAGCCACAGGGACTTGTGTCCCATCAGCCTTCAGGTGGCTAAGTACTGCTCCCGCCCCATAAGGAGAAGCATCGCATGCAATACAAACAGGCAGTTGCTCATTAAAATGCGCTAACACGACTTCCAGTTCCAGATCGCGGCGCTCGCAGCTGTGCGAAGAGATGGCTCTCCTCAGCAGCTGATTCTCCACTGCCGGTAGACCCTTAATCGGGTCGAAAAGCCACCTTGGAGGGGCGGCTACTGATGAGGAGGTCCTCGTCATCCTTGGGAGAGTGGCAGCTTCTTCCAAGGACCGAGATAGCTCTTTGGGGCCAACAATGGAAAGAACGGCCAGTAAAATGGCCGTTCACCTAGCCGCTGCAACCAGAAGTCAGAAGAACATCTAAGCACAGGAATCACTGTGGCTGAGCCGGGTGAGACTTTTTTTTCTCTCTCTCTTGGGTTTCTTTTTTCTTTTGTGCCCGTAAAGAGCACTTTTGAAATGATTTCCCTACTCTAAGAAGGCGGCGTTTGTGAGTGTGGGAAAAAGAAGCTTAAATGGACTGAATTAATTTAAAGTGATTTTTTTTCCATTTTTATTTTTTTTTCTTTCACTTTGAGGTCCTAGAAAATTTTGTGAATATTGAATCTGCTATTGGACTTGAATTCTTTTTTCTGTGTTTCCTGATCTTGTTTATGAGATTCCTGGTCTCTGGGAGAAGATTTTACATTGTACTGAGGACATCTTGTGGAAAAAGTTAAAATTGCAACTTTCTCTTTTGAGGATTGGATTGACCTTGATTTTCAGATTACCATAAAAGGGAAAATACACAGAAAATTAACAGCTGTACTGGTAGGGGTGGACACTGATTAAATGTTCTCTGAACACAGCCTCTACTAAATGATACAGACTGTTTTTAATTATCTTTGAAATGGAGCAACCCTTGGTTCAACTTGACTATAAACTTATGCTGGAAAAACTTTATGAAGCTACTGATGACATATGTTTGCAAATAAAAGAATTCACGATGGAAATAACAAACAGAAATTCTGCTTTGAACTTACAAACTGACTCCCAGACTTTGTCTGAGCACTCTATGGACCAAGAAACAACAGAAGCGGGATTAACTAAAGGTAAAGAAGATTCCATTTTACTTCATACGCAGGCTGATGAGATCTCTGAGGAATTAAAAAGGACTGTAATTAAACCACTTACAACCCTAAAACTAACAGAAATGGACAGACAAGCCCAACGAACTGAGAACTATGGTAGCTTGGATAAACAACTATTAGCTACAAAGTTGGACATAATTGAGCCAGCCATTCAACAGTTTCAAACATGGAGATTTGACTTTTCCAAACAACAAGGGATTATTTACAAAGAAGCTAGGTCTCTAAAACAGAAGACGTTTCTGTTTGATTCAAAGGATACTACAAGACATAAAAAATGACTTGTTTATTGATATAGTGGCATTATTATGGAAACCTGTTTGGCATAAAAGGAAAGCTAGAATAAGATTTAAGAATGTGATTTAAGGTTTTATGTAATGAGTTTAAAAGGCTTACTAGATATGGATTGATTTATGGCTCAAGACAGTTAAATAAGATGTTAGATTGAATAAAAATTAAAAGGTTTGAACTTAATAATAAGGTGTTTGTCTATGTATTAATATATTTTGGATATAGTAACTTTGAGGAGGTTAAAGAAATGTGATATAGCTATTGAGGGATTGATTGTTAGATTATAAAGTATAATAGAAATAGAAAGATATTTTTTTCATTTTTTCTGTTTTGTTTTTATTTTTTCTTTGTTCTTTTTCTTTTCTGATATGAACTAATATATTTATATATATATATATATATATATTAGAACTGATAGTCACTTTGTAATGGAAGAAGAATAGGGAAAAAGAAGAAATGATGTTAATAAATGTTTATGTGAATATGTTAAGGAAAAAGGTAATGGGGAGACTCCCGAAGTGTTAACTATGTACTTGGATTAGAAATATGGAATGTAGTAATTGAAATAGTAAGCTTCATACAGGATCTGGATTTGTGGATCTATCTAGATGAAGTTATTGAGGATTGATATGATTGATCTAGTTGTATTGAAATATATTAATTTAAATATAATATGTTATTAGAGGGAAAAGAGAGGGGTTTTTTAATGATTTAATCTGAACTTTATGAGTATGACTTTGTTGTGTGGATAATTGATTGCCCTGCCACCACGTTGTTTCTTAAGCTCTTGTCTGTAAAATGAAAAAAAAAACAATAAAACTTGTTTTAAAAAATGCGCTAACACAGCATTTGAAGAGAGCAAGGCCTTAATCTCATTGAAACTCCTGTCATGGACCTTAGTCCACTACCATGGAGCCTGCTTGTCTAAGAGCTGGTGTAACAGCTCAGCCACTTCAGCCTTATGTGGAAGGAATGTGTGATAGAAATTTAAGAGCACCAAGAAAGCTTACGGCTCAGTTTTGGACTTGGGCCTTGGGGCCTGCTGAATCGCTTGCAGCTTGGATTCAGCAGGATGAATGCCTTGGGCATCAATCCTGAACCCTAAGAAGTCAGTGGAAGTGACTCCTATCTTGCATTTATCCTGCTTCAATTTAAGGCCTGCTTTGCGGAAACAGAGCAAGACAGCTCTTAACCTTTCTGCTAAATTTTGAGATCACTCCCCAGCAATGAGGACATCATCAAAATAGGGACAGACCCCAGGAATACCACGAAGAGTGCTCTCCATAATACTTTGGAATATGCAAGGGGCTACATTTACCCCAAATTGCAGTCTTTTGACCTTAAATGCCCCCCCTGTGTGTTACAATCACCTGAGCCTCTGCAGATGCCTTATCAACAGGTAGCTGTTGATAGGCCTGTGCCAGATCAAGTTTCGCAAAAATGCACCCTCCTTTGAGAGAGGCCAGAATGTGGCTTACAACAGGCACTGGATATGCATGCTGTTGCAATGCTTTATTCAGTGTGCACTTATAGTCTGCACATATGCGGACTTCCCCATTAGCCTTTAGAGGCGTTACTATGGGGGTTTCCCATGGACTAGAATCCACAGGTTCTAAAATGCCCTGCTGGAGCAATTTGTCCAGCTCAGCATCTATCTTGCTTTTGAGGGCAAAAGACACCCTTCTAGGCTTGACCCTGATGGGCGTGATAGTTGGGTCTAAACGTAGTGCAATGGGAGGCCCCTTGTAGGATCCTAGCTCTGAACTAAACACATCAGCAAACTCCTTGCAGACTTCTGCAAGACCCAGTGTTTGGATTTCCAGGGCCTCAAACCAATCAAGTCCAATAAGACTTGTGCATTCACCCCCAATAACCACCACATTTAGGAAACCGTCAAAATCCTTATGCTGCACTTTGAGCGTGGCCTCCCCCTTTACACTGACTTTGGAATTTTGAAAATCAGTAAGTATTAGATTTGATGGCCTGAGTTTAACTTGAAGGCCACTACTGCTGCAAATCCTTTTAAAGGTATCATGTGAAATGATTGCTAGAGCAGACCCTGTGTCCAACTCCATCAATAAGGGAACCCCTTGCAACTTCACATCAATGCGAAGTTTTTTCTTAAGGGGCTTGTGTGTCCCTATCCTTAGAATACTCCTACACAAAGCGCAGAAACCCACCCTGTGTTGGCTGGGGACCCTGGTACCTTTCTGAAGCAATTCTTCCCGAGATTGGACCTTTTGGCGACCCAAACAGACAGAGACAATGTGGCCTTGCCTGCCACATGCCCGGCAAATTGGCGGAGTGAAACCTGCAGTCAGCTCACTTGTGGCGTCCTCCGCACCCGAAGCACTGAAGAGATGGTGAGGCCTTGTCCGGACACCCCTTCGGCTTCCTTTCAGCTGGCTGGTGAAGTCTGTCCACCTCCTCTTCAGGATCCGCTTCTGATTCCTCTCGAGTATCCTCTTGATGGACGGTAGCGGTGGCTGGAGGGTTCCTGGCAAGCCGCAAAGCCTTCACAACACTGCCTGCTGCTTCTTCAGCTGCTACCTCTCTCAACGCGTCTTGGAAGGAGACTTCCTCTTTCGCAAAGATCTTTGTTGTAAGTCTCTACTTCTTAAGCCACACACAAAACGATTGCGCAGCCTCTCTTCCAAATCCTTGAACTCACAAGGCCTGGCCGCTTGCCTTAAGGCAGCAATAAAGTCCGCAACAGATTCACCTGACCTCTCTGCTCGAACGCGTGCCTCCAAGCGATGACAGATAATTTAGGCTGGAAGTGTTCCTTCTTCTTCAAGTCAGCGTATGTTACTGACTCCAGAAGTGCAGGGGCCACAAGATTTTCCGCGATGTCAAAAGATTTTCCACGATTTTCCGCAGGCACACAGAAGAGTTGCTGCCTTCAGGCCATCTTCTCATACTTGATTTACTCTAAGTAGTTCTCCACCCGTGCTACATATGAATTCCATCTCTCAGGGTGGGAGACATCAAAATCAGTCAAACGGCCAATCTTCTTATTTTATTGAAAAGTTTTATAAATTTATTATAAAACTTCCCCCTCCCTCACTTCCCAGAGCTGATTACAGGATAAAAAATAAAATAAACAAACATAATCTAACTAACATTAATCAACTATACTATCAATCAAAATCATAACACACTTCAACTCCTTCTCCCAACAAATATTAACAAATTAAGTCAAAAATAATAAAATAATTAAAACTAATAATAATTATCTAAAATCTACTCAAAAGCAAGATAATACTTTTCAATCTCATATTTCTTCTGAATGTAATCAATCCATCTTCTCCAAACCATAATATATTTTTCTTGTGAATGATCCTTCAAATAGACGGAGATTTTCACCATGTCTGCTAAATTAGACACTTTAAGTATCCATTCTTCCAAAGTAGGCAATAAGTTTTTCTTCCAATATTGCCCCACCAATAATCTTGCAGCTGTTATAAGTTCAACACCAAATTAGTTTCTTTAACATCAAAATCTATAATAATACCCAACAAAAACAATTGTGGAGTAAACTTTATCTTTCTCTTTAAAATCTTTTGAATATTCCACCAGATCTTAATCCAAAAAGCTTTAATATCTCTACAAGTCCACCAAATATGAAAATAAGTTGCATCTAAATTTCCACATCTCCAACATTTGGGCTGTAAATTTGGATACATGCGGGTCAATTTTTGGGGATCCAAATGCCATCTATAAAACATTTTATAAAAATTTTCTCTTAAATTTTGCGCCTGAGTGAATTTTACATTTCTAACCCAAATTGTCTCCCATGTATCCAATAAAATTGGCTCTTGAATATTTTGCGCCTATTTCATCATACAGTCTTTAACTAATTCTGTTTCAGAATCCAATTATATTAAAACATTATAAATTCTTTTTATATAAGTTCAACTTTGATCTTTAATCTGTTTTACCAAATTCACATCCTCTAAAGTGATACCAACCTTTTGATCTAAACTCCACCTCACTAACAATTGATTATAATGAAACCAAGAGTGTACAATATTTTCTTGCTTCAACTCAGTCAATGACTTTAATTGCCAATCTTGCCCAACCAAACTAAGTAATTCCTTATAAGAAATCTTATCCAAATTCACTCCCCTGGATACTCCCTCTATCACGTGTCCAGGAATCCCCCAAATTGGAATTTTATAATTTAACCTATAGTAATACTTCTTCCAGACACGCAACAAGGCACTTCTCAAAATATGGGTTTTAAAAACCTGATCAACTTTTTTTATCATAAATTAAATAAGCGTGCTATCCATATAATAAATCCCATCCCTCAAGAGAAAGGATATTTTTATTTGTTAAGTTGAGCCAATCACTAATCAAAGTTAAAGCCGCCGCATCATAATACAATTTTAAATTAGGCACTTTAAGTCCTCCTCTTTCCCGTATATCTTGTATAATCTTGAATTTAACTCTTGGCTTTTTCCCTGCCCAAATGAACTTATTAATCCCTTTCTGCCATTCCTCCAAATTAGCATCTTTCTTCAAAATAGGTATCATTTGAAACAAGAAAAGAAACTTTGGAAGTATATTCATTTTAACTGCTGAAATTCTCCCCAACAAAGATAATTGTAGTTTTTTCCAATCATTTAAGTCCTTTTGCACTTTTGCCCATAGTATCTCATAATTATTTTTATACAATTTAACATTAGAAGCTGTGATATATACTCCTAAATATTTAACCTTTCTCACTATTTCAAAACCTGTTAGTTTAATCAAAACATCCTTTTCCTTCATAGACATATTTTTTGATAATATTTTAGTCTTATTATTATTTACCTTAAAACCAGAAACCTTCCCATACTGAATTAAATTTTTTACCAAATCCCTAACCGAGTCTGTCGGTTGAGATAATGTCACAACCAAATCATCAGCAAAAGCTCTCAACCTATAATAACTCTTATTTATTTTTATTCCCTTTATTCTAGGTGACTCCCGAATTTTAATAAGTAAAATCTCCATTGTTAAAACAAATAACAATGGGGATAAAGGACATCCCTGTCTTGTACCCTTTTCAATTTTAAATGCTTCTGTTAAACCCCCATTAACTATGATTTGTGCAGATTGTTGTTGAAAAATTGCCTTAAGGGCAACAAAAAATTTATCCCCAAAATTCATTTCCTCTACTACTTTAAATAAAAATTGCCAATCTAATTGATCAAAAGCTTTTTCAGCATCTAAAAAAATCAACGCCACAGGGATTTGATTGTTCTTATCCAAATATTCAATTAAGTTAACAATTTGTCTAACATTATATTTCATATATCTTCCAGATATAAATCCAGATTGGTCACTATGAACCAATTATTTTAAAACTCGCATTAATCTATTTGCCAATATTTTTGAAAAAAATTTATAATCCGTATTCAAAAGAGATATAGGCCTATAATTTTTGGGCTGAGTCAAATCTTGATCCTCCTTTGGAATCAATGATATAAAAGCCCTTCTCCATGATGGAGGTACCTCTGCTCCCAATAAAATATTATTAAAAAGTTCCTTCAGTGGTTCTATCATTTCTTCAGATAACGTTTTATAATAAATTGCTGTTAATCCATCTGTACCTGGAGCCTTACCAACTTTCAATTGTTTAATAGCCCAAATAATCTCATCCGAAGTAATTAAACCATTAATCTCATCTCTTTGATCAGTAGTAAGTTTAGAAAAATGTGATTCCTGTAAATACTTTTCTATGTCTGAGACTTGTATATTTTCACTAGCATATAACTTTGAGTAAAAATCTAAAAAACTCCTTTTAATCAAATTTTGTTGATAAACTTCTTTACCATTATAATTTATTTTTTCTATAATCCTTGATTTCTGTTTCTTTCGTAGTTGGTAAGCCAACCACCTACCAGGTTTGTTTGCATTGCAAAATGTATTATGTTGCATATATCTCAAATTAATTGCAATCTGATGAGCTATCAACATATTAAATTGCTCCTTAAGCAAACTAATAGAAGCCTTTAAGTTTTTATCCAATGGATTTAATGTCAGAGCCTTTTCCTTAGCTTTAATCTGTTTCCAACTCTTTACATTTCTGCATCTGTTTACGTCTATGCATATTATTTATATAAATCAAAATCCCTCTCATATATGCTTTACTGGCGTCCCATACCATTGGCATCAAAATACCCTTATGCATATTCAAAAGAAAAAATTCCTTTAAATAATCTCTACATCTCTGTAAATTCCCTTCATGTCTAAATAAATTTTCATTCAATCTCCAAGTCCTTCTATTCCCATCTTCAGTAGATAACTCCATCCATACAGGACTATGGTCTGATAATATTCTTGGGAATATCTTGGCATTCTTCACCCTAGAAAAGAGATCATTAGTAATTAAGAAAAAGTCAATTCTGGAGTACGACTGATGCCTGTCCGAAAAGAAGGTAAAGTCTCTTTCTTCCATATTCCGTTCATGCCAAATGTCTCTAAATTCCAAATCATCTTTCAAATAAAAAAGGGCTTTAGGTAATTTTGAATGATTAGGAGATTTAGAAGAACCCTTCTTATCTTTAATTGAGTCTAAAACACCATTCCAATCTCCCATCATAATTACTGATTTATAATCCAATTGAGTTATTTTCTGATGTATCATCTTATAAAAATATTTTTGTTGCTGATTAGGAGTATATAGTCCAATGACAAGACTTCTCTTGCCATTTAATAATAAATCAATAATAATATATCTTCCTTGCGGATCAGAATCAATTAACTTTGGTAGTAAATCTTTCCTCACATAAATAACTACTCCTGCTTTTTTCTGTGGAGCAGGGGCTGTAAAATGTACTCCCAGCCGGGAGTTAATCAAATATTTTTCATCCTTTAAAGCAATATGAGTCTCTTGCAAACATATGACATCATTCTTATGTTGTTTCAAATAGTAAAATACTTTCTTTCTTTTCTGTGGTGAATTCAATCCATTAACATTCCATGTCAGGAACTTTGCCATTCTTCATGGCTTGAAGCCTTTGGAACACTGCATCTAAATCCACAGTTGACGACCTCTTCGGTCTTGTTCCTCCCACTGGCTCAGAAGTAACTGCCTGTGTTGTAACTCCAGCATCAAACTTTTGTTGTTGTTTTTCTCTACGTTTATGGGCAGCACGAGTCATTCTCTGTTCCTTTGGATCTTCTTTTATCTCCAAACACTGTTGCATTGATTCAACCAACAACTCTTCTCCTGTTGGTGACTTTGCTCCTGCAGCCAGCTGTTCTTCACTTCTTCTAGATCTTGGAGATGGTGGTGCACCTGCTTTCAAAACAGAAATGTAAAAATCTCTTGCTTTTAAAATTGTATTTAATCTATAACGTGTTCCAAGATAATTCACCACTGTGCCAACAGGTACATCCCATCTAAATTGAATCTGACGCTTCTTAAGCTCCTCAGCCAAAAAGGCAAAGTCCTTTCTTCTTCTCAGAATTTTTGAGGGTATTTCCTTTAAAATTATTACATCTTGAGCTGCAATTTGAAATCTTTGTTTGTAAAAAGCCTGTATAATTTCATTACAAAGTGATCTTCTAGAAAAATAGATAACCACATCTCTTGGTAGATTTCTCTGCTTTGTAATCCATGAATCAACTCTAAAAAAATTTTCAATATCTCTCAGCATTTCTTCAATTCCACATCCCAAAATGGCTGCTAATTCTGCTGCAATCTCTTCTTTCAAGTCTTCTTTCACATTCTCCTTCAACCCTCTTATTCTCAAAGCCAACTCCATATCTCTGTATTGTTACATTATAATTTCATTCTGTGCTACATCCACATTATTTTCAATTCTTTCCACTCTTCCTTCCAAACTTTCAACATTTCCAACCACCTCATCCACCCTGTCATCCAGCCTTTCTACATGGGCCGCAAGCCCCTGAAGAGCCAGCAGAATATCTTCCCTCATCTGATGATTTTTCTGTTCTAGAAGCTCTGCTGTCTCAAACCTGATCTTTTGTATAGCTTTCTCCAAAGAATCCTGAACCACATTCTGTATATCTTTAAGTGTGAGTGCTGGAGGTGGGGGGGTGGAGTCTTAGGCTTAGTTTGTTCTATAGTCTGTGTTACTGGAAAGGAAATTGCAGCTTTAGGCAGAGAAGAAATTCCAGGGCGTTTTGAAGCCATTTTTTAAAAAAAGAGATGAAGAAAGAGAAAAAAAGCCACTTCTTATAGTAGAATAAAATAAAGGGGTAATAAAAACAATTCCCCCAAAAAAGTAAAAAAAAAAGAAACTCTTTAAATAAACAAAGTCTATTAAATTGTTGAAACTTTGTTACCCAGTAAAAGTGAAAGTCTTCAAACAAAGAAACAAAATTCCTCCGCCATTTTTCCTTTCACTCCAATCACAAAAATAATAGCTGAAGAAGACAATATTTCTTCATGAGTTAAAGTTGAAATTCAACACTGTTCTGTTCTTCCTGAACAGCTCCGTCTGCTTTAAAATTTACTTACAGTTCTTCTTATGTAGCAGATGTGGAAGCAGCATCTGGCTTCGTTCTCCTTTGGAGAACAAAGGCATCTTGGGATGTGGAGTTGATCCAGACTCCGAAGGAGTTCTCACCCTTTGTCTCCCAGAAAATAATCTCTGGGAGACAAGAGGAGCTCAACTTCTATCTGGAAAGAAGCTCACTTTCTTCCCTTTGCCCAGGAAGAAAGTTCCGAGCCGCAAAACAGCTGATTGTCACTGTTTGCCGGCTCTCACATGATCCCGAGATGGGCGGCTAAGGAAAAAGCCACCATCAGCGCGGCAAACGCCACCAGAAGTCAAACGGCCAATCTTTGATATCGTAATCTCTCCAGCCTTTGCTAATTGCCTCCTCTGCAATTTAGGAAAGGGTCCTTTTGCCGAGCTCACCTCCAGCGATGCTGTACTGGCAGGCTGAGTCGCGAACGCAGGATGCTGTCTTCCCGATTGTCAGGACCTCCTTGGTGAGTCCTAATTCTTTTCCTTGCTTGCATGGATCCCACCTTCATCGCCAGTGTTGTGTTTTCGGTTCATTGGCAATTGACGAAGACACATGGTGAAAACAACAAAGGTCTTTATTTCTTTCTCTTACAACCAAGCAAGCAGCAAAAGGCACGCAGGCCTTTTATAGTGCCTGAAACCCGGACAGCTTGAACCAATAGGAATTTACCATTTTTGCGTCTTGTGCATGCGCTCAAGGCCAGCGCCACCCTGTCTGGTCCCAGGCAGCTTTTGGATTGTCCAGGACCATTTGCAACAATTCTGAGCCTGCTTTCAGCTCTTGCAGGCTCAGGACACAACACCCCTCCCCCCTAGATGAAACACACCTGGCTTATGCTCAGGTGCATTGTGCAATGCAGGGAGAGTGGAACACAGATGCATTTCAGCTCTTGCAGGCTCAGGACACAACAGTGAGCATCCTTGACCAAGCTAAGTCCAAAAAATGCTAGAAAATTCCTGTAAGTCTGGCATGCAGATGAACTGGTCATCAACATAGAGATAAATAGTTTCTACATACCATTCAAAAGAGACAATCAAAAAGCCAAAAAGGAAACAAAAAGACAGAACATATCCTTTTCCGCAGCCAACATGCAAATAAGCAGGAGTTAACACCAGACAAACAATTTAGCAGAAACAATACCCTAATAAAGAACTATCAAGGATAAACCCACTCCTCCACCAACACTGGCAGGGCAACAACTGTATATAAGCATGGACCAAACTTCATACTTATTTGCACATATGTTAGGGTTATGAAGCATCTGTAAGCAAACAACTAAACTCGGAGATCAGCAAGGAATCCTCAGTTTGGTGTAGCAGTGAAGCACCAGGCTAGAAATCAGGAGACTAAATGCTAATCCGAATTTAAGCATAAAGCCAGATAGGTAACCTTGGGCCAGTGACTCTCAACCCTAGGAAAGAGGCAGTGGCAAACTATTTCCAAAGAAGTTGCTAAGTAAACTGCAGGTAACTATTCCAGGCAGTCATCAGGAACCAACATTGACTGGAAGGCACCAAACAAAAGTGTCATCAGAACACAGCCTCAGAATTCATTATATAACTTCCTGGCAAGTACCATCCTATCTATAACAATTAATACATTGTGATAATCCTTAACAATACATCAATCACTCTATTGGTTTTTATTTTTCATTTAGGAGATGAATCGGTATCGATCATGGTGTAGCCTACTATTTGGTTACGACTGGGTTGGAATTCCTCTCGTGTACACACAGGTATAAAGTAAATACTTATATATTATTAAATATATCTGAGATGCATTGGGGTAGGGTGAAATCTTGAGTGCTGAAAACTTTAAATTCATATATAAATACTTTTATAAGCCTTGAAAACATTTATGTACCTCTCACTACTCTGATTTAGCTTTCTCTATTTTGGGGCATTCAAATCTCAATTCCATCATTTCCAGATACAGTCTTAATGGCATCATAAGTGGCAGTGGTGGCTGATCCTAATGAGGTGCATGGTTGCAACACATCTAAAGACCCACAAATTGACAAACCTTGTTTATTTACTGCCAAGTACTGTGGAATCAAGAAATAAAATCAAAGACCTTCAGAAATAGAAACATTTTGTATTGAATGGACCATCAAGATTTATAATTCATATCTTAAAAATATAGTATTTTGCATCTCTCCTCAATTTAGATTTCTCTAGATATTTCTTGTTGCTCTTGTTGACCAGAAATTCTGGAAATTGTAGTACAATACCACATAAGTACATCAGATTTGGGAAAGCAGGTCCTTGAATATACTATATAGAAAACATCCTACATTCACTGTTATATTCATAACTCTATCTCTGATTAAATTTTAATTCTTCTAGGTTGTCACCCTGGCTGTTTATACCTTCTTCTTCACATGCCTTATAGGGCGTCAGTTTTTGGATCCTGACCAAAGCATCCCAGGTCATGATTTAGATCTTTACATTCCTATCTTCACATTGTTACAGTTTTTCTTCTATGCAGGATGGCTTAAGGTAAACAATAATGTTTTAAAAATGGAATTTTCTGCTAGTTTTCTTCAAAACTAGAACTCATGTGAATGAAAGTTTTCCTACATGAATGTGAATAAAAGTCTGCTAGAATTTTAATATTTTCTGGGAATCTGAGTTAACAATTTACTTAGCACCAATTGTCATGAGGCAAGAAATATTTCACAGTTGTACAATAATGCTATAACAAAATGTGTGCACATTTTTTAAGAGCTAGCAAAGCTGTCTGGAATGTTTGTCTGCATAAGAGATCTTGACTATCTCTGCACTGAACATATCTCTTACACATTAGCACTAATGATAAGACACATTAAAGTATTTAGCATTTATAACTACAGTGTTAGCTGTACACTGAGATCATAGTATGAACAAGGATCAAGGATGAACAAGGATCAATTAAGTAGTTAAATATTTGCTTTTTCACTGTGCCCACGATCAAGTGCTTATAGATGGCTACTACATTATGCCTAAAGGTTGACCTAAGCCTGAACCTGAGACATTTTGTATGGCTCCTTACTCTTCCACTGAGATGTACAATCGTGTTCCATACAGCTAGGGCTTAATTGCAAAACTGGGCATTATAGGGTTAAAGAGACACAAAATATGTCATACTTTGATATATTTATGTGGAATGATTTTTTTCTTCATGGATGAGGGAAGGGATTATATCAGTTGCTTAAAAGATTACTTTACAGCAGAAGTGGTGAACCATGGCCCCTTTATGACTTGTGGACTTCAACACTCAGAATTCCTGAACCAGCATGGTTGGCTCAGAAATTCTGGGAGTTGAAGTCCTCAAGTCACAAAGGGGCCGTGGTTCTCCACCCCTGCTTTACAGGCTCCAAACATTGATGCTTGAGGCTGTATTCCCAATTGGCTCAAACAAAATTTGATGCTTGAGGCTGTATTCCCAATTGGCTCAAACAAAACTTTAATCCTGAGTTGGAAAATGTAGTGCTGAGCAAAGTCTTATTAAACCTTGTAATTACAATTCATTTAATTCCTGTAAATTTTGCATGAAGCTTCTCAAAATGTGCATTTGTTCTACATTCATATTGGACAAATTATCCCAAAATATCTCCCAGCTGCCTCATCTGCTGTCATATCCTTGAAGGCTACCTGTAGATTTTTTTGGTGACTCAAGAAGAGAAGGGAAGGCAGTAACCTCCAGAGATGTTTCTTGATTCCTTGATTGACTCTTGCAAACCTTAATCATAGTGTGATTTTTAAAATAAATACAGCTTTGCTTGTAAGGTAGAAGATTGGTGATTATTTGATAGGTATTATTTTTGAAAGCAGAAGAAAACAGCCAGCATTCCCCAATTGCAGGAGTCCCTCAGTCCAAATTTATGTGATACCTGCAGCCTTTTCAGGCTATTGTTGCTGGAAATCTATGGCATGGTTTCCCACCATTTTAAGGGAGCAAATCTATGAGAACATTATGCTCTGAAAGAGGCTAAATAGAATTTTTTTAAAAAAATCTTCCTGTAGCAAAAGGGGGAAAATGTTCCCAGAAATGCCATTATGAAAGAGTTGATCAATTAATCTAGATTGGTGTTTCTCAACCTTGGCAAATTTAAGATGCGTGGACTTCAACTTCCAGAATACTTCATGTTGGAGAATTCAGAGAGTTGAAGTCGACACATCTTAAAGTTGCTAAGATTCAGTAACATTGTTCTAGATAATGCACAAAGCCCAACAAAACCTTGGGAAAATAAATTCTGAGCAGGAGCAGGAAATTTTTCCCCTTTGTCACATATAAGCATTAAAAGGAGGGAACAGTTCCATTTTGCCGTTGATCTTTAATATTCAATCACAAGGAGATAATGTCTCCCACAGGTTGATTCCCACCAGGGAAGATATGGACCTCAATCTGGAGAGCAGTTGGAGAATCAGAAAGCATCAACCTCTAGGGAAATGAGGTGCTAGATATGAATTAGACTCTTCTTCAACATTTATATTTCTTTCTTCCTATACGGTTTTATTCTTGTTTTTTCTGTCTGTACTATGTATGTATCTGGATTTATCTATATTTATGCCTGGAAGGTAGCTTTTCTTTCTTTCGTTGTCTTCAATTCTCAATTAGCTTCTTAACTTTCATCTACACAAATTAAGCCATTTGTATTTGCTTCTGAAATGTGTAGTCTCATTCCAACACTGAATTTATCTTATCAGGCATCCTAGTTACTTTGTTAGGAGAAACAGGAGGAGGAAGGACATATGCTACATTTGAATGATACAGAGAACATTATATAAGGCATATGAATTTAATATATAAATAAAGATTAGCATGGATTCTGCACAAGAAGAAAGATATGAAGTTCTATATATCTCCTCCTGAGTAAAAGTGCAAAGAGGACTGTTGTGTCCTGAGCCTGCAAATGTAGGCTCGGGACATTGCAAGGCTCCCGGGCAATTGCAGAAGCTGCCCGGGACCAGACTGAGTGGCGCCGGCCGAGCGGGCATGTGCAAGGCACGAAAAGTGCCTAGAAATGTTGCCACCTTGTCCGGGGATCGGGAACGTATAAAAGGAGGCCTGCATGCCTTTGCTTGTTCTTGTTGGAGTTTGAAATAAGCACAATAAAGAGCTGTTCCAGAAACATGTGTATTCTTCATTCGCCATTGCTCCCAGGACTTAACACTGGCGATGAAGGTGGGATGCTTAACAAGGAAAGCTAGAAGGAAGCTTTAAGACTTACCCACAAGAAGTCCTGGAAGGGAAAACGGCGTTAGATTCAGCAGCTATCCTGCCAGTACAGCGTCGCTGGAGGGTGAGTTTGGCTGAGAGACCCTTTCCCTGCAGAAGCAAGTGGTAAGGCACGAACTACAATGGTGAAAATCGGCCGTTTGTCAGAATTCGATGTCGCACATCCAGAACGTTGGGAATCATACGTTGCAAGAGTAGAGAACTATTTTAGGGTTAACCAAGTTTGCGAAGATGGACTGAAGGCTGCAACGTTGTTGTGTGTATGTGGCCAAGAGACTTTTGAAATTGCTGAAAACCTCGTGGCTCCTGCTTCTCTGGAAGGCGTAACGTACACAGACTTAAAGAAACTTCTAAAGCAGTGGTTCTCAACCTTTTTAATGCCACGACCCCAACCGGTCGTAAGTCGAAGACTACCCAACTGGTCGTAAGTCAAAGACTTTCCCTGCCTGGGAGCGCCGCACATGTGTGGTGCCGCCCCCTGCACCGGCCGAGGCGTAGCTGGCAAGCGGCAGAGACGGAGCAGGCCGACCACCGGCTAGGCCACCAGCTGGCCCAGCCCAAGGGAGGTAAGGCACCCGCCGGAAAAGGGGAAACAATGGCGGACAGCCTTGCTTGGCGACCCCCGTGAAATGGTCAATCGACCCCAAATGGGGTCGTGACCCATAAGTTGAGAACCGCTGTTCTAAAGGAACATTTTCGCCCAAGCTGTCCGTCATTGCATGGAGGCACACTTTTGAACAAAGGGATGAGAGGGCAGGAGAATCTGCTAAGGACTTTATCACAGCATTGAGGCAAGCAGCCAGACCGTGTGAATTTAAAGATTTAGAGGAAAGACTGCGTGATCGTTTTGTGTGTGGACTGAGAAATAGAGACTTATAGCAAAGGATCTTCGCGAAAGAAAACATTTCATTCCAAGATGCTCTGCGAGAAGTTACAGCAGAGGAAGCAGCAGGTGATGCAGTAAAAAACATGCGGCCACCCAGAAGCTCTCCAGACTGTTGCTGTACACCAGGAGAACGTGCAAGAAGATTTGGAAGAAGTTCCTGAAGATGAGGTGAATAAACAGGCAGCCGGAAGGAGACAGAGGGATCGCACAGAAAAGGCTTCAATAACTCCACAATGCTTCAGATGTGGAGGACGCCACAGAAGAGCAGACTGCCGGTTCCGGTTCGCTATTTGCAGGGCCTGTAGAAGGCAAGGCCACATTGCAGCTGTATGTCTGAGTCGTCAGAAGGTACAACCTAAAGAAGAATTGCATCTGAAAGGTACCAGGGTCCACAGCCAAAATAGGGTGGGTTTCTGCACAACACGCAGCAGTATTCTAAGGACAGGCACACATAAACCCCTAAAAAGAAGTTGTCCCTTAAAGTAAAGTTGCAAGGGGTTCCCTTATCCATGGAATTTGACACTTGGTCCGCTCTTTCCATAATTTCCCTCAACACCTTCAGGAAGATTTGCAGCAGCAGTGGTCTTCGAGTGAAACTCAGGCCATCCACTGTGATACTTACAGACTTTCAGAATTCTAAGGTGTGTGTTAAGGGGGAGGCCACCCTTAAGGTATAGTACAAGGATTTTGAGGTCCTTTAGATGTGTTGGTTGTTGCGGGTGATCGTGCGAGTCTTATTGGACTTGACTGGTTTGAGGCTCTGGGAATTCAGGTCACGGGGCTGCACCATTTGCAAATGTCTAGTCTTGCAGAAGTCTGCAGGGAATTTGCAGATGTGTTTAGCTCTGAACTTGGAACCTACAAGGGGCCTCCAGTTTCACTACGATTAGATCCATCCAGAGCACCCATTAGGGTCAAGCCTAGGAGAGTTCCGTTTGCACTTAAAAACAAGATTGATGCTGAACTGGACAAATTGCTCCAGCAGGGTATTCTAGAGCCTGTAGATTCAAGTCCTTGGGAAACCCCCATAGTAACGCCTTTAAAGGGTAATGGGGACATTCGTATTTGTGCAGACTACAGGTGCACACTAAACAAGGCACTACAGCAACATGCTTATCCAGTACCTGTAGTAAGTCACATTCTGGCTTCCCTAAAGGTGGGGCGGATTTTTGCAAAGCTTGACCTGGCACAGGCCTATCAACAGTTGCCTGTTGATGAGGCAGCTGCTGAGGCTCAAACGATTGTGACTCATAGAGGAGTTTTTAAAGTGAAGAGATTGCAATTTGGGGTAAATGTAGCCCCTGGCATTTTCCAGAGTATTATGGAGAACACACTGAGGGGTATTCCAGGAATCTGTCCATATTTTGATAATGTCCTCATTGCAGGAGAATCACCTCAAAACTTGGCTGAGAGATTAAGGGCTGTCTTGTTTCGTTTTAGGGAAGCAGGTCTCAAGTTAAAAAAGGACAAGTGTAAGATAGGAGTCAATTCTACTGACTTTTTGGGATTCAGGATAGATGCTCAAGGCATCCACCCTTCTGAAGCTAAATTAAAGGCCATTCAGCAGGCCTCAAGCCCTAAGTCTAAAGGGGAACTACAAGCCTTTTTGGGGCTACTAAATTTTTACCATGCCTTTCTGCCAAACAAAGCTGCTATAGCTGAGCCATTGCACAGGCTCTTAGACAAACAAGCCTGCTGGCAGTGGACTAAGGTCCATGAAAAAAGTTTCAGTGAGGTTAAGGCCTTGCTTACTTCTAATGCTGTACTGGTTCACTTCAATGAGCAGTTACCTGTTTGCATTGCCTGTGATGCTTCTCCATATGGCGTGGGGGCAGTTCTTAGCCATCTGTTGGCTGATGGGACACAGGTCCCTGTAGCGTATTACTCCAGAACCTTGTCTTCTGCTGAGCGGAACTATGCTCAGATTGACAGGGAGGAGCTGGCCATTGTGGCCAGCATTAAGAAGTTTCATGATTTCATATACGGCCGCCATTTCATGGTCTACACTGACCATAAGCCTCTGCTAGGGTTGTTTACCACAACCAAACAGACCCCACATATTCTTTCTCCTCGTATGCTGCGTTGGTCCATTTTCCTGTCAGCATATGACTACTCTTTAATTCACAAGCTTGGAAAGGAAATGGGTCATGCTGATGCTCTGAGTAGATTACCCCTTCCAACACTGGAGCCTGATCCTGCTCTAGCCATTAATATTCTGTCCATTCAAGAGCTGCCTGAGTCTCCCTCAATGCAAGTGATGTGTCTGCTGAAACTGTCACTGACCACATGTTCACACGTGTTCTGTCATGGGTGTTGTCAGGATGGCCTGACTGATGCCCTGATACTGAGTTTCAGAGTTTCTGGCAAAGAAGACATGAGTTGTCCACTTTTAAGGGTTGTCTGCTATGGGGAAGTAGGGTAGTAATCCCTACCTCACTGAGGACTAGAGTGCTGCATTCTTTACATGAGGGACACCCTGGCATAGTCAGGATGAAGGCACTTGCGCGCAGCCATTTATGATGGCCTGGCTCGATAAAGCCATTGAGGCTCAAGTGCATGGGTGCCATGTGTGCCAACGGTCCCGGCCTGAAATGCCTCAGGCCCCAGTTCATAGATGGGAGGAAACTCACACCCCATAGTCCAGGGTACATATAGATTACACTGGGCCCTTTCAGGGGCAATTCTTCTTGGTTGTTGTTGATAGCCATTGTAAGTGGCTAGAGATTGTTCCTGTGTCCTCCACTACTGCTACCAAGACTATCCAGGTGCTGAGAAGTATTTTTGCAACTCATGGCCTTCCAGATGTTCTCGTTTCAGACAATGGTCCTCAATTCACCTCTTCTGAGTTCCAGGTTTTCCTCCATGCCAACATGATCTGCCATGCAACTTCTGCTCCTTTCCACCCATCCACCAACGGAATGGCTGAACGTATGGTGTGCACCACCAAGTATGCCCTTAAGAGACTGACTTACGGTGACTGGCATCACAAGTTAGCAGACTTTCTTCTTGCACATCACACCACACCTTGCACTGCCACTGGAAAGAGCCCAGCTGAACTTCGTTGGGGTCGCTGGCTCATTACCAAGCTTGACAGACTGCACCCTGACCGAGTGGCGTCTCAAGGGTCGCATCCATGGCCACCAAGGTGTCTGCAAGTAGGTGCTCCTGTTTGGACCAGAAACTATGGGCCTGGTCATCTCTGTGTACCAGCTGTGGTCTGCAAGGTATTGGGGCCCTTGTCCTATGAAGTGTCCCTGGAAGACAGCCGCATTCTTCGGCGGCACATAGATCGGCTGCGTCCGAGGCTGGAGTCTCACCCTTCCGCTCCTGGCTCTGCTCTGGGGGGGGGGGAGGAAGGTTATAGAATACATTCTGAGAATCAATGTCAGCAGCCAGTGCCGGCAGCTGAGGAGATCGTTGATCCCCCATCCCGAGATTCCGCTCCAAACAAGAATTCATGGGGCAGAGAACTACTCTACACACCAAGACGCACTCCAGCCAGGGAGTCACCCTGGGGGCATCCTCATAGTCCATACAGAAACAGTAACACTCCAGGCAGGGAGGATAACTGGGGGTATTCACAGAACTCACAGAACATGCAAGAACTGGCAACCCAGCCAGGAAGCAGGTTCAGTTCTGCAACTGCTTCCAAAAGGAGGTCCTATGTAAGGGGGGCAAGCAGAGAGGCCTCTCCTGACTCTCAGGCCCGACCTTGGGGTCTGCCAAATACTGGGGCCCCTTACACACCCCTGTCTCATAGGGCACGTCCGAAAAAGGTCGCTGACTCGAGGACATAGGTTCTCAGGAACCATCCAGAGTAGTTCTGGAATCCTCAGCCAACTCAGAAGGGTGGGAAAGTGCAGCTGTTCTCACAGAGCCTGGGGAAAACTCTGGCAATACTGTCAGTATGCCCACCAGGGGTCACTTGCAAAATCTGTGCATAAAAGTCCTGGTCTAGCGAGCTCATCAAATGGGCCGGTAGGCCAGGCTCCCTTAAAGTCAAGTCCTGGTCTGTCCAGTCGGGCAGGGGAACTGTCAGGCCAGGAACCCTCCCTAATTCTGCGTAGGTCTCAACGGGTTACGGCCCCTCCTAAACACCTAGGTGAGTATGTAAGGTTATTGTCAGCCTAAGAAAAGTATTAGTCTATGGTAAGGAGATGGAACCTATGTGGGTAGCAATAGAACCCGCGAAGCACACATTAGAGAGTGGCATACAAGTTGTAGTAGAATGGAGTGTTGGTAGAATGGAAAAACAAAATGATTATTTTTTTAATATATATTATTTTATATTTTGTATGATTGTAAGAACATGTACCGTGTGTGTTCTAGCTAAAGGGGGAGGGGTGTTGTGTCCCGAGCCTGCAAATGCAGACTCAGGACATTGCAAGGCTCCTGGGCAATTGCAGAAACTGCCTGGGACCAGACTGAGTGGCGCCGGCCAAGTGCACATGCGCAAGGTGCGAAAAGTGCCTAGAAATGTTGCTATCTTGTCCGGGGATCGGGAACATATAAAAGGAGGCCTGCATGCCTTTGCTCATTGTTGTTGGAGTTTGAAATAAGCACAATAAAGAGCTGTTCCAGAAACGTGTATTCTTCATTCACCATCGCTCCCAGGACTTAACAAGGACATTTCCCTGTTAAGGGACCTGCCCCTATGTTAGCAGCAATTAGTCCTACCCTTACATTATGGGAGACTGCAACAATAACAATTGTGAAAGAAGGGCTGAAGAAGTCTTCCCTGAGTGTATGTATGCAAGTGCACATCCTATTACATTTCCTGCCAAATCTAAAATAAACATCTTTTCCACGTGCATAGTTGGTTTTTCCGATTTTGCATCTGTGTCTCATCCACATGTTATATCATAGCCTCTCCAAAAGATGCTAAGAGTAGTCCCTACCATCAGTATTTACCCAAACCATTCTGATTCAACTTACCCTCTAAAAAAGACTATTAGGACACTTCCACTCAGTCAGACGTATTTCACAGAATTCAAAAACCCAATAGAAGAATCCATGAAAGGTCATATTGCTCAGTCCTAGTCTGGATCATAAACTGTCCTTCATCCACAAGATTAAAAGAGTTTATCATTGTTCTCTAAGTAAAAGTAGGAACAGCAGTATCCTTTGGCATGAAGGATGGGGAACAAGAGATACCACATAAATAATGACAGCATCAGCATGAGTGTCACAAATTTTGACTTGTCTCTTGTGGTAATGAACTGATTTGGCATCAGACTCTTTATTTGTAGTTGTCTTGAGAACTAACTTTCATATTGGTAAGACCACAGTTGGAATTCTGTGTCCAGTTTTGCTTACCACAATACAAAAAAGATGTTGAGGCCTTAGACAAAGTGCAGAGAGGAGCAGCAATGATGATTAGGGGACCGGAGGCTAAAGCATAAGGCAAACAGTTGCAAGAACTAGATATGTCTAGTCTAACAAAGGAGTAGGGATGACATGATAGAATCTTAAAGGGCTGTCACAGAAAAGAGCAGTTTAACTTATTCAAAGCACCTGAGAGCAGGACAAGAAGTAACAGATGAAAACGTATCAAAGAGAGAGACAGCCTAGAACTAAGGATAAATTTCCTGAGAGTGTGAAAATTTATTGGTGGAATGGCTCCGGAAGCTGTGGGTGCTCCATCAGTGGAGATTTTCAAGAAGAGACTGGACATTGTCCCAAATGGTATGCAGTCTCCTGCTCAAGCAAGGGATTGGACTAGAAGACCTCCAAGATCCCTTCCATCCTTATTATTCTGTAAATCAGACCTCTCATGAATATTTATAGTACCTTGGTAAACTATCTGTCCATTATCAGGGGTGTAGATGTATTTAATTATTTATTCCTATGCCCATTGTCACTGATACAGTTTCCCAGGTTTATATATAGCCTACTATAAGAACTGCAGAAACTATTCTGATATTCTGTGTAAGCAGTGCTTTTTTTTCACAAAAAAAAGGTGCCGGAACTCACATCTTGTTAATCTTTTATTTAAAAAATTATATATTCAGTTCTTAACATAAATTTAATTTATTGTATTTAAGGCAAATGTTCATAGTAAATTCCAAAGTTTTGTCCAATTCTCGTCTGGCAAATATTGTCGACTCCTTTCCTTGCTGTTACTATGTATGGCCAAATGTTGCCCTCTGAGTAACCACAGATCAACGTACTTTGAAGGGTCGAAAAGTCTCAGAGGTGGTCGACAAGTTTGATGAACAAAAGTGCTGAAATTGTCTTAGTCTTCAATGAAGGTCTTGTTGGGGTGGCAATTAGATTCATCTGCAAAAACCCACATTCACATTCACTTGAAAAAATGGGAATGGTATTCAGAGTTCATATCAAATGCAACAGTTTTTCTGTATATGTCTTCAAGAATGTATTCACGAAATCCACAAATCATTTCTCTTTCATTTAGTTGCAGTCTGATTGACAAGTTTCTAATTTCCACTTCTCCAAATGTCAGTTGAGTATTAACATCTTCAGGCCAATGTTTTTGATAAAGTGCGCGAGACAAATATGCCAACTCATCATCAAGCAATCTTTTTTCAACAATTTTGTATAAAATGTACTTGGGTCAATGGGGGGATCCTTTCTTGAATCTTTTTCATGAAGTAAAACTCCACAAAAGCGAAGATAATGTACAGCAACAACAGTGCATTTATGATAGGGCCCAAAGTTCTGTCTTCTTTCTTCAAAAACTTGTACTGGTATTTTTATTTTCTTATTTGCCTTGTACAGGTCCATGTTGCGATCCTGTAGGTCTAAACTTAATTCTGATAATTCTTGGAGAGCGCCATACATCAATCCTAGGTCCAATAAAAATTCTGTAGATGTTATTTTTCTTTTCAAGCCATCATAAGTGCATTTTGAAATGAGCTCAACTATTGCTTCCTATCTTTGCCAGAATAGGTTATCTCATTGTTGCTCCATTCTTTGGAAAGTTTCATTCCCATTTTCATTTCAATTCCAAGAGTTCCAACTTTTCTACAAGGCATACAGTCAAGTTTCATTTTGCAAACACAGAGCCATTCATTTTTCAAGCAAAAACCTTTTTTTTTTATCATAGGTCCAGCAGTCCAACCAGTCATTTGTAGTTTGGCTTTGCTTCTCAGGATTAGATTCAGAAATATCAACAGGTGTCATTATTTTCATGTGTTTTATCATTGTGTCTGTTAATATTCTGGCCTTTTTATTAGCAGGACCAGTGGTTGAGAAGTAATTAATTTTTTTTTCATTTTTAAATTTGGAGTCACACTTTTATACTAAAAATTAAAAAAAATCAAAAAAATCAGTTAGTCCTGCAATTATGCTTTTTTAAAAGTTTCCTAGTTTTTTTAGTAGTGCAAATTTAAATTGAAGAGATGCATGGAAGCTAACATTCATACTCTGAATTTTTTTTTTACAGATAACTTAAGTTATATTTCCAGTGCCTCTGCCAAGAGTTTCATTGTTTCTTTGAAAATATAATCTTAAAGGGCTTGCCATTGTGGTAGAAGATTTCTACAACTGCTCCAGGGTTTGGCTAACATAAATATGCATAGCATAATTAGATTTATTATTGCTACTAATCAGTACAAAACATGAATGTACTTTCAAACATTTAAACCTGATTTGTTTGGGGAATACCTATCATCTTTTCCATTTGAAATAACCAGTGTTTCAGCAGAGATGTATCTGATTTACTATCAAGTATTCCTGCCAGAATAAGAACACTGAATTTATTGCAGATGGTTTGTAATTTCACCCTTGGGACATTCTTACTAATGCTGCATCTTAAAGATTTGAGCCAAGGTTAATTCATAATTGTCTTTAGTTTTCCTCATCTGTTTTTAGCTTAGATGAAGTAATCCATCTTTCAGGCATTCAGGCAACTAGAATTTGTTGTGAGCATCTCCTTAAATACAAACAGCTCATAAGCTTGACTTACCTATATTAGCAACCACATTATTGATGGCTTGTACATACCATTTTAAAGATATGATCACATTGATTCAAGTGAATGAGATGCTCCTATAACCCAAAATGCATGCTATTAATTCATCCCTGCCAAAGTAGTTGGTTATTTTCATCAGACTTAGTTCATGATGAACTTAGAACACAAAGTCCTGTTTTATCAAATTAATCATGAAGACAGCATAGTAGGCTGCCATACAGCTGAAACATTGTGGGATAGCTCTCCCATCTTTATATACTGCAGGTGGGTATAGTAAATATGGAATATTATTTTTTGTCTACTTGGAAAGTGATGTGTTGCACTTTAATAGAGGAGTAGACAACTTTTGCATATATAGTCTAACATATATTGAGTTCCTTTTGGAAGGACTGGCAGTGGTAGATAATAGATGTCTGTAATACAACATATATATGTTTAATTGATGGAGTCATGTTACTGACAAGATAATGAATTGCAAAGAAATTGTGTTATATATATTCAACTTTGCCTTGATAATATAAACATTTTTGTTCAGTTGTTTCTTTTTTTATTAACAAAGTTCACGAGGAGATTATAAACTTGTTTAAAAATTAAAAAGCTACACAACCGTTAAGCCTTCTATCTTGGAACTGGGTTTGTCTGAAACCAATAACACTTAATCCACATTTTACCCACAAACGTAGCAGATTCCACCCAAGGGTTCCCCTTGCAGCTCTTTCTAGACCCAGAATCTACAGGAAATGCTAGGGCTATATCGGAGACCCCAGAAAAAAAAGAGAAGAGGCCGCCCCACCCTATAATATTTCTAGGGACCTGATCTGAGCCTCTACACAGAATTAAGTGCTGCTCCCCCCACTTCCTACCCCCGGTCCTCTCTTACTCACAAGGAGACAGTGTGGTTGGGCAGCAAGGAGGGGTGCAAAGTTCCCACCAACTGACCTCCACTGCAGACAACTTTAATGCGCAGTGTTTGCCAGCGGGGTCCCTTGGCCACTTGGCGGTGCAGAGACAGCTGTCAATGACCAGATCTAGGCAATTCCTGTTGGCTTTCAAAAGCCAACAGAGGGAGTAGCACAACCCAGGCAGGAGACAGCAGCGGAGTCTGGCAGGAGCAAGCGCAAGAGTCGTGTCCCGGGACTAACCACATGCCATACCTGTTAAGGGCAGCAGAAGCCAGGGGTCTTTTCCCCAAAGCAGCATGAGCTAAGTGAAGAGCCATCTTCACTAGTGTTTCTGTGGAAGTTGAAAATCCGTCAAAAAAAGGTGCCAGAACACCATTCTGTGTGTTCTATGACAAAAAAAAAAAGCCCTGTGTGTGTCTATGCTGGTCTGAGGAAACCACAACTTTCAAATTTCATAGATCACTTCATTAGACAAAATGGAAAGGTTCACAACATTCCAACAGAAGATGCCCAAAGCATGGATCAGATGTTCATCACCGGGCCTTAAACAGAAGCTATTTATCAACAAAACTAAAACTAATTAAAGGAAACACTCAGTTTCCAATTTTTGCTTAATTTTGTTCAAACATCAAATTGCCTGCCTTTGACTTGGCTTGGTTATATTGTTAAATACAGCTGGATGTACATTTAGCCAATGTACTAAACACTATGCTCTTACAGTAATACAAACTTCAGACCCCTTGCATGCAGGGTCCCAAAATTAAAGATATCAAACAGCATGTAACATTGAGTCTATCTTTTTTCTTCTAAGTTCATATCTCTTAAGAAAGCGCTGGTCACTCGTGTGCGCCCGGCTTATTGAGAGCAATCCTGCTGCTGCGCCTTCACTTTCTTCAGCTCGGACAGAGCTGAGGCACCCAAGCTGCTGGGGGCCACTTGAGGGGGGAGGACGTGGAGGGGGAGAAGAGCAGTCAGATTTTGTGCCAGCTGGCCAGCCAGGCAAGGCAGTCTGGCAGCGAAAAGCTAAAGGGAGCAGAGAAAAAAACTCCAGTCTCATGTAAAATGATTTTTGCTGTCAGACTGTTTAACTTTCTTGAAAGTTTACTTGATGCATAATGCGGATCCTTCCCATTCTGCATCGAGTTAAACAGTCTGGCAGCAAAAAGCTAAGGGGAGTAGAGAAAAAAAAAACAGATCCCATGTAAGGTGGAGGATTTTTGCTGCCAGACTCTTTAAATTCTTTAAAGTTTACTTGATGCAGAATGCTGATCATTCCCTTTCTGCATCAAGTTAAACAGTCTGGCAGCAAAAATCCAACAGCAGGAGAAAAATCCCAGTCTCACGCATGGGGAATCTGCACCACCCACCTCTTCCCTCCCGTGCCTCAGGCTGGCACTACCAGCAGCTCACGCAGGTCCATTAGGCTGCCACCGCCGCCCAGAGCGCCTGGCACAAAGGAGGCGAAACAGCCGGCTAGCAATCTCGAGTAGAGGTGGTAGAGCACACCCACACCCAGCAAGCCAAAGGCCACCCTGAACAGGGAAAGCTGGATCCCCATCGGCACCATGGCCCCTCAGTCCCAGCCAGGATTGCGTGCCTCCCCCCATCTCTGCTGGGCCTGGGCGGCCATGATACTGATGGGGACCTGGTTTTCCCCACTCAGGGTGGCCTTTTGCCTCCTGGCCCTGGGCATGCTCTACCACCTCTACACAGGGCTTCCTAGCCAACCGCATTGCCTCCTTCATGCTGGGCAGTTCTGCAGCTCTGGGTGGTGGCCTAACAGACCTGTGCAAGTGGCTAATGGCTGCAGTAGGTACCAAGGTGCATGAGGGGAATGCACTCCACTCGCAGGCCAAGGGCAAGACAGAGGGGGCTGAGGAGATGACCAGTGGCAACCAGCTCTCCAACCAAAAAGAGATGGGATGGAGTAGGCGTGTCCGGCAGTCCACATCACATGCTCTCCCAACTTCGTGTGCTGCCAGTACCACTACAGCGCTGCTGCTGGAGGACCAGCCCGGTATTCACAGTTGGCTATGCAGCCCCTGCTGCTGGATGCTGTCTGCCCCTGTGTGCTCACCACCTCCTGTGTACACGCTTTGTGGGCCACCAGGCTGGGCAATGCCAGGACCAGGGTGGCGGGGGCCAGCCCCTCGCTATCTCCGGGGCATCCTCAGGGAGCCAACGCTGCTTGCTCACTCCTTGCCCCATCGTTTCCAAATGCTATGTGCTCGCTACTCTGGTGAACTCTGCTGGGGCGATGGTGCGCATGCCCACAGAGAGGATTCTGAGTGCCATCTCTGGCACATGTGCCATAGATTTGCCACCACTGCTTATAGGCGCTTCCTTCTATTGTGAAATGACAGCAAATCATATAAGTGCCAAAACTAACTGGTCAGTATCAGAAAAATAAAAGACTAACTGAACTGAGAGAAGAAATAAATGCCCTGAAAATATAAGAAGTATATAAGTAGACACATGGAAAGTATGTCTTTTAGTAAAAGAAAAAGGTACAAGTGGAGAATCTCTTTGCTAACTATCTTACATCTTTTGCACCTCATAGTGAATAGGTTTGTACAGGCAACAAACCTATGCATGCAAAGTTGATTTGCAACAATTGATTTGTTCATATGTTCATATTAGTAAAGTTGGAAGGGACCTTGGAGGTCATCTAGTCCAACCCCCTGCTCGGGCAGGAAACCCTACACCATTTCGGACAAGTGGCTGTCCAGTCTCTTCTTAAAAACTTCCAGTGTTGGAGCATTTACTGCTTCTGGAGGCAAGCTGTTCCACTGATTAATTGTTCTCACTGTCAGGAAGTTTCTCCTTAGTTCTAGGTTGCTTCTCTCCTTGATTAGTTTCCACCCGTTGCTTCTTGTCCTGCCTTCAGGTGCTTTGGAAAATAGCTTAATTCCCTCTTCTTTATGGCAGCCCCTGAGATATTGGAATACTGCTATCATGTCCCCCCTTGTCCTTCTCTTCGTTAAACTAGACATACCCAATTCTAGCAACCGTTCCTTATATGTTTTAGCCTCCAGTCCCCTAATCATCTTTGTTGCTCTTCTCTGTACTCTTTCTAGAGTCTCAACATCTTTTTTGCATCGTGGTGACCAAAACTGGATGCAGTATTCCAAGTGTGGCCTTACCAAGGCATTGAAGAGTGGTATTAATACTTCACGTGATCTTGATTCTATCCCTCTGTTAATGCAGCCTAGCACTGTGTTGGCCTTTTTGGCAGCTGCAGCACACTGCTGGCTCATATTTAGGTGATTGTCTACTAGGACTCCGAGGTCCCTCTCACAGTTACTACTATTGAGCATGGTGCCACTTATGCTGTACTTGTGCATTTGGTTTTTCTTGCCTAAATGTAGAACCTTGCTTTTTTCACCATTGAATTTCATTTTGTTAGTTAGTGCCCAGTGTTCAAGTCTGTCCAGATCCTTCTGTATCTTAAGCCTGTCTTCTGGAGTGTTGGCTATTCCTGCCAGCTTGGTGTCGTCTGCAAATTTGATGAGTTCCCCATCTATCCCTTCATCCAAATCGTTGATGAAGATGTTGAAGAGTACTGGGCCCAGAACAGAGCCCTGGGGCACCCCACTACACACTTCCCTCCATATAGATGCAGTTCCATTGAGGACCACTCGCTGAGTACGGCCGGTCAGCCAGCTACGGATCCATCTGGTGGTGGTTCTGTCTACCCCACATTTTTCTATCTTGTCAAGTAGTAGGTTGTGAGCTACTTTATCAAATGCCTTACTGAAGTCCAAGTAAATTATATCCACAGCATTCCTCTGATCCACTAATTTTGTCACTTGGTCAAAGAATGCAATAAGATTTGTCTGGCATGATCTATTTTTGACAAACCCATGTTGGCTTTTAGTAATGACTTTGTTTGCCTCTAGGTGTTCGTTGATTCGTTGTTTGATTATCTTTTCCAGGATCTTCCCAGGTATTGAGGTCAGGCTGATAGGTCTGTAATTTCCTGGATCCATTTTTTTTCCTTTTTTGAGGATGGGAACTACATCAGCTCTTTTCCAGTCCTCTGGTAGTTCCCCTGTGTTCCAGGATCTTTGAAAAATATAGTTCAGTGGCTCCGATATCACATCTGCCAGTTCCTTGAGAACTCTGGGATGTAATCCATCTGGTCCTGGCGATTTGAACTCATCTAGGCTGGACAGGTGCTCACTAACCATTTTCTTGCCTATCTTAATTTGTGTTTCTGTTTTGTTTTTTATGGCACTATTTTTGATAGGTTGGTCTGTTTTTTCCCTTTGTGTAAAGACAGATGCAAAAAATGAGTTAAATAGTTCTGCTTTCTCCCTGTTGCTTGTCACCTTCTTGCCACTTCCACCCACTAATGGACCAATCATTTCCTTCACTTTTTTCTTGTTTTTTACATGTTGAAAGAAGCTTTTTTTGTTATTTTTGACTTTGGTCGCAAGCCTTAGTTCATTTTGAGCCTTGGCTTTCTTCACTTCATCTTTGCAGGCTCGGGCTATTTGCTGATATTCTGACTTAGTTATGTTCCCCTCTTTCCACTTTCTATACTTGTCCTTTTTATCTTTCAATTTGTTTTCACTAAAGTTCACAGATTATATTACAAATTTATTTTGTCAGGCTATACATTTTAAACTGAATAAAAACTAATTTCAAAAAAATTAATATATTTAGTGTAGTGCAATAAATAAGGATTGGCTATTTGAAAAGGGCCATTCTGCTGGCATACAGCATCTAATGGTGAAAACTAGTTCTTTCTGCTCCTCCACTGCTCCAGATCAGTTTCAGAGGACTGGAGGACTTTCCATATTTGGAACAAGCACAGCCAAAATGAGAGGAAAATCAAACACTGTCCTTTTATATGAGCAGAAGTTTGCTTGCATAATATTTGTGCCATGACTTTTAAAGAATAATCCATCCAGAGTGTTATTCTAATTTCTAGCTTTATTGGTATCCCACCTTCTGATTCAACAATGCTGTGGTTCTAGCACATTATTGTTATTTATTGTTAATACTGTATATATATTATAAAATAAAAATAAAATAAAAATAATAAAATAATAAAATCTTATATTATCTTTCCAAAACACTGTTAAAATCAAGCACTTGCAATAAAATAAAACAAAGCTAAATTATTCTAAAACCATAATCAAACAAAAAAGACAGCAAATTTTCAGTTCTGTTAATGTCCAACAATACAAATCTCTGCAACACATATAACTGGTTTCTGACTTAGTCTTATTAAATAAAAATTACTTCTCCTTTTGATAATTTCCACAAAGCAAATTTCATCTAGCAAAGTTAATATGTTAAGACATCCTAAATTGAATTTGCCTGTTATACTGAATTATTTTAATGTAATCAATACAAAATTGTTGCCTGCTTCCACAGAACAAAGGATGCAGAAATGTATGGATATGTTTTCATCTATATCTCTGGTTCTCAAAGGACCTCTAATTATAACAATATGTGTATTCTTTTACAAGCAAAACAGTTTTAAAACCAGATGATTTTAAATTGTTGTTTGTCTGTCAATCATATTATATATAGGATAGTGATTTTCTTACGTGAAATCCTTTTAATCCTAGCTCTTGTTGTCTGGGATTAGTCTGTAATCCTTTTTGTTGTGGTAGCCAAGTATTTAAAACAATATGTAATTGTCTTCAATTACATTCATTTCAATCCTGTGAGATTATATGCCACATACCAATGGCAGATGATATGTGCAGCTAGCCAGTACAAAGTTTCTTAGTGCTGTCATACTTGTATATATCTTTCAATCTCATTTAAGGATATTGTAGGTTTGCCAATACATTAACCAATTTGTTCAGAAGAGGAAATTTAGTGTTTTCCAGATTATAACTTTGCCATAATATTTTTGAGGGCTATCTGGAGCAAAAGGAATTGAGGAACAAAGAGTGCCAGATTGTGTACTGATCTAGCTGCTTGATAAATTTGTGGATAAATGTGTCTATTTATTTACTTATTATTAGTTTGTTTAATAGTGAAATAAATATATAAAAAATGCAACTTAGTACTGCAGTCTCAATTTAAGATATAAAGATTGGATGCCCATTTAGAAGAAAAACCTATGGGACAGCCAGTAAAATATGAATAAATAAAAATTAGACAAAGTCCTCTGAGATTCAAGGTAATGTGCAAATCATCAATTGATTGATTATGTGCCATCAAGTCAGTGTTGATTCTTAAAAACATGGATTTTCTCCATGACAATCTCTAACCTGGTCTTTCAGGCATTTCAATGATTCATCCATCGCCACTGGAATCAAGTAAATCCACCTTCCAGATAGTCTTGCTCTTCCTATCTTTCTTTCCATTTTTACCAGCAAAAGTGCCTTCTCCAGAAAGCTGGATTTTCCCTTAATGTGCCTGAAGTAGGATAATTTGAGTTTGGTCATTTGTACTTCAAACTTTGGGTTGATCTGTTTTATGATTCATTTGTTTGGGGTTTTTGGCTATCCGTGGTATTCTCAGGAGTCTTTTCAAACAATAAAGTTCAAAAGCATCAATGCTGTTTCTATCCAGCTTCTTCAAAGCCATACTTTCACTTCTATAAAGTGTTACAGGGAATACCATTGCCTGCACTATTGTTGGGAAACTGCCAGCTGGGCTGGAAGGAGGAATCACATAAGGACCTAGCTGGAGTTGTTGTGCAGCCACAAGCAGCATAAACTTGATCTCCCCCAAGAGCCATGATTGTTCCTAGGGAAATCAAGCCTTGACATCCTTGTAATATAGGTGCTAGACAGTACCGACTTCAGCTGTTCACATGTGGTTCTGTTTGCTTGCATCTCACAACTATTCTATATTTGTGGACACACATCTGAAAATCTTTTGGAAGGTCTTCATGGATTTTCTCCCAAGTACTAGCCCATGTGTATTTCTTGTGCTTGTTCCCTTACTTTTGATGGTTGATCCCAAAAGGCAGAAGCTATCTATCACTTCAATATCTTCATTATCAGTTCTAAGGCTGGGTTTTGTCATTGTTACCATTAATTTGGTTTTCTTCATATTTAATTTCAGACCATTTTTTTCACTGTGCTGCTCAACTTTTATTACTACAGCTTGCAGCTCCTTTGCATTTTCAGCTATCAATGTTGTGTCATCAGTATAGTGCAGGTTATTGATGTTTCTTTCTCTAATGTTAAAACCACACTCTTCTTCCAATCCAATTTCCCTTAATATTTATTCAGCATGTAAACTGAATAAATAAGGGGAAGAAATATTGGATGTTCTCGGAAAGTGTATGAAATAGTACCAGTCATAAACAGGAATGCAGCAAAACAATTAACAAGCCTAGCATATTTTATCTAGGTGTAGCATATTTTACCACGGAGGAAGAACATTCAAAGAATTCCACCTGCCCAACCACCTTTTGCATCTCATGGTTCTACTTCATGCATCTACTATTTCATTCTAGCCACATTCTGAGACTTTTCCTGACATTCTGAGACTTTTAGGAATTGTAATCACTATGAATTGCACCAGACTGGATGCCATTCCACTCATGAAGAGTTGATATTCTACATGCTTGATTGCTTCTAGCTCATTCTATCAACTGTGTTGTGGGAAGAAGAGCGAGTAAAAGTGGTGTAAGATGAACCCAATAGCCTGCTCTGATTGCCATCAGTTACCATCAAGTGTCTTGTGGGAAGGTGCTTTGAATTTTGTTTCTTTGTTTTTAAATAATATGTATTGTTTAGGTGCAATGGTTGGAAAGATAATTTGGGAGGATTATAATCCTGAACAGCAAAAAATAAATAACTGCAATAAATAAATAAATATGTAAATATTTGCAGTTTCAGCTTTCCATTTTTAATGTTTTGTTCTATTTATTTTTGCTAGGCTGTTCTGAGTGTTCTATCTGGACAGGAATGCAACATATCTAATAAATATACAAAGCCATAATCTCTTGGAAAAACTAAGGATTAATGCTACAGATATGGCATGTCCATAAATATCTCACCACACAATGTACTGTATCTATTCTATGTGGATTTCTCCTTGATGTTGCCAAAGAACTATTCATATTTGCAATGGTTAGATGTTTTTGTAAATCAGCTTTGGATAATATGTAACTCTGTGCTCAAAATATCCAACTCTAATTACAGGTTGCTGAGCAACTTATCAACCCATTTGGTGAAGATGATGATGATTTTGAAACAAATTGGTGCATAGATAGGAATCTCCAGGTAATACCCTTTTGCTTCAGCTGATTACTATTTTTTGCTGTCTTGCAATATCATAAGTTTATGCAATTTCTAGCAAGATACAGCACAACTGTTGCATCCTGCTCCCATCTTTATAAATATTTAGAGTTCCGTTTTCATATACAGTACTCATTTTGCAAGCTGCTGAAGATTCCTCACTGTCGGTTCTGTGCTTTTTCCTTTACATTTCAATTCCTACATTTCTTAATTACTATCAAGAGGTCTACAAATGCTGTCTTCTCATATGCAACTGCAACGAATGATTCAGTATGGATCAAGGCATTTAGAATATATTGGTGGCTGTTGTCCAGTAGAGTAAGATGCAGTTCATGGCAAGGTTGCTGAAGCAATAATGGAGCTGTTCAGCAAGAAGTCTGAGCATATCTAGAAATTGAGAAAAATATTCCAGCAATATTCAGATGGTAATATTAGAAAACCATATTTTAAAAAAATATTAAAGAACCATTCCAAATAATGAATTGTCTTGAGCTTTCTGTTCCTGGGATTTTTAAATTATGCTGGTGGGAGTAGTCGGAGTGCATTAGATTTGGTGACCGTAGAAAGTCCTCTATCAAGATGACATGACATAAGCTGACTCTTTAATAATATGTGTTAGATCTTGCACACATATTCTGAGGTTGTCTAATTCTTGTTCTAATTTGATTGATTCTGACTGCACCAAAGGCTACAGCAAGGCTGTTTCACTCAGTTACTGGCTATCTAAGATCTAAAAAACATCCTTTAAGATTTGTTTCCCCTTAAATAGTTACCACATTTCAAACTCTCCTTTTGGCCCAAAAAAGTACAGTCTGCTGCTTTAAATAAAAATAATATGGTTGTGTTGTGCAGTTCTCTGGAAGATTGTGGCTTATATTTGAGATGTTTAAAACTGTGTGGCAGATGTTCTAATTCTCAATTCTTACAGGTTTCGCTATTGGCTGTTGATGAAATGCATATGAATTTACCAAGAATGAAAAAAGATATTTACTGGAATGATTCTTCAGCTCGTCCACCATATACATTAGCAGCTGCAGATTCCTGCATTCCTTCTTTCCTTGGATCAACTATTGAAATGGGGTATGCAAATCTGCAATGTCTTATCCTTCTTTTCATATCCAAATGTATTATATCATTAACAGCCTCTTTTTGTAAATGTTTTAAAAATAAAGTTAGACAGACAGGATCTTTCATTACCTCTCATAATCTTCACCTAAAATTATATTCCCCCTAACATATTATCATTGAAAGTCTGTTAATAGGGAACATTATTCAGTAATAAAGGCTATGGAAAAGACTATGAATGCTATGGAATTTTCCATCTCAGATGACCTTTGATAACTTTGAGGCATTCTCATAAAAGCTTTTCTTTTTTCCCCACCAGTTGAATAAATTTTTTTTTACCTACCTAAGAATTATATTTTGGTTGATCTTAGCTTTTAGTTACATTTTTAAAAATTTTGTTTAATTATGAGATGTGAACCCTGGTAAGAATAAAAGAAGATTTTGGCCATTCTTTCTTTTTCAACCTGGCCTGTTTTGGAGATATGAGGGCAATCCGGAAATAAACTTCCATTTGATTATCAATGACAGACATTTGCAGATACAAAACTTTTATTATACATATTAGAAAACTACATTACATTACTTTTTGACATAATCGCCATTCAAATTAAGGCACTTGTCATAATGTCTTACAAGGTTTGAAATTCCTTAGTAGTAGTTGCTTAGCGCCAAATCTGGACTATGGGGGGGGGGTGATCAAAAACATCCCAGTGGAATTGCTTAAAAAGTTCTTAGGTATGTCTAGCTGTGTGCGGGTGAGCATTATCGTGAACCAACCTCAGACCAGAAGTCAGCATGCCCCAACGCTTGTTATGGATGGCTCGTCTGAGTTTTTGTAACATTTTACAGTAGAATTCTGAATTGATGGTCAAACCATGCTCCATGAACTTCACTAGCAGTACTCCTTTGGCATCTTCACATTTGGCAGGATTTTCTATGGCATGCATCACTTCCGGTGTGGTGTTGGTTCACGATAATGCTCACCCGCACACCACTAGACACACCCAAGAACTTTTGAAGCAGTTCCATTGGGATGTTTTTGAACATCCCCCCCATAGCCCAAATTTGGCGCCAAGCTACTACTTCTAAGGAATTTCAAACTTTGTAAGATGTTATGACAAATGCCTCAATTTGAATGGTGATTATGTCAAAAAGAAATGTAATGTTGTAGTTTTCTAATGTGTATAATAAAAGTTCTATATCTGTGAGTGTCTGTCATTGATAACCAAATGGAGGTTTATTTCCAAATTGCCCTCATAAAATGGATGGGCCTATCAGCTGGTGGAAGAGTGGACAGATTAGACAAATTCAAACATTTCTTTTTGACTTACCAGAACTCACTGATTAAAACCATGAACAGCATTTAAACAGATAATTTTAAATCAATGGAACACCCAGTGCTATTTGAAATTCTAAGGTCAAATCCAACAGGCTCTCCTAAACATTTTAGAAAGATATATAAGGGAGGATTTGGAATCCAAATTTAATTAATCAAGCTGGAAATGCATGTCATAAAATTCCCTCTAAATTTACTTTTAATCATCAAGAATTGACTATAAAATAATCCATAAATTCATATAATATGGGTGTTGTCCAAATATGTGGATTTCATCTAGAATTCACCAGCATATAATTATTATTGAGAAAGTCAGGCATTAAAGTTCACATGGTTGGAAGAAATGCAACTGGGGGAAGCTGTTCAGTATTTTGGGGGAGGAGAGATATTGAATATGAACATGATTTTCTTCTCCCTGAAAAAAATATTCACATAATCCCAGGTTTTGCTTTTAAGGGCAGGTTTTTGTTGGTTCACTTTTTTGCTTTGTATTTTTTTATTCTGATGTTTCATTGAATAAAAACTTACAAAATCTTTTTCAAAGAAAAATGAGATATCTATAATAATTAATAAAATAATGGCATAGCTCAGTGGTGGCGAACCTATGACACAGGTGCCAGAGGCGGCACTCGGAGCCCTCTCTGTGGGCGCACGTGCGTTGCCCCAGCTTTGCCTCCTCCCATCACCCCCTCCTCACCAGCAGACCCCCTGGAGGAGAGTCACCCCTGAGCGTGGCCCACACAGAGCAGTGCAGCCAAGGACATGGCAGCCAGGCAGCGTAGACAAGACTCTGCCCTCACACCCCATCATGCACAGTTGATGCTGCGGGGCGCAGGCAGAGGGCATGGCCGCAATGGTGCTGCTGGGCTGCCTGGGCGATCTGCGGCGGGCCCTGGAGGTGGTGAGTGGCTCTACGGGCAGGCAGGGTGGGGGTGGGGCAGGGGGCAGAGCGGGGGCAGGGCCAGTTTTTGGGCACTCGGTCTGTAAAAAGTTCGCCATCACTGGCATAGCCCATACAGCAATGGGCTGGCCTAGAAACCAGGAGGCCTCTAGGCCTTCCTTAGGCATGAAAAGCAGCTGGATGACTGGGCCAATCAATCTGCTAGCCCAACTCACCTCACAGGGTTGTTGTTATGGGAAAAACTAGGAGGAAAGATTATTAGGTACGTTCACTGCTTTGAGTCATATATTAAAAAGCTGGGAATAATAACAATAAAACAATAATAATAAAATAATTGGTTGATTGCAGATCTAATAATATGACTATAGTATTTAAACTATTTTAGTGTTTATACCACTACTTAAGGAATTGTTTGTAATAATAGATAAAATTCAAATAGGATCTGCAAAATTTGCAAGAGATAGTGCTTGTGTTTTGTTTAGTAGCCAACCATCCATGCCTCTTCAGAGAAAATCCATTATATTCCCCTTTCTTTCTCCCCACTAAGGAATTATCATTCAGTCTATTCAAGCTTTATTGAGATTGTTTGAGGATTAAAGGTTCCATTTGTCCGTATAAAGTTTTTCCTTTGTCAATGGTAAAGTGACATTCCCTTGTCAATGGCAAATACACTTTCGATTTTATAGATGGTTTTGTGTGGCAGTTTGCTTTTAATACATAAAATGAATATTGCATATTTTTTCTTGCAGCCTGGCAGATAGTCAGTTCTTCCATGCAGAAAACTGGCTCCGGGATGATGATAAACCTAGAAGGCAGCATTCAGTGCTGCGAAGAGTGAAGCGCTTTCTGAGCGTCCGAGAAGTTTCCCCTTCGCCCAGCAGGAGGACCTACCAACGACAGTCCAGTGAAAGCTCAATTTTTTTCCCATCACATGAAATGCATCATATTGATAATCTTCTGGAAATGCACTCTAGAGGGAGACACTTCCCTTTAAATGACAGGAAAACTCCTAACTGGTCTGATAAGAATGGAAAGATGCATGGAAGTACGGATCTTACAGTTATTCGAGAAAGCAGCAAGAATGATACTCTAGAGACTTCCTATCAATCCAAAGTGGATGAGAGAATTAGCAAAATAGACTCACCAACTGTCAAAACTGAGAGCAAAGAAACCAGAGTGGACTCAAACATGTATAAGGTCTCCCATGTCGTGACAGGAAAAGATTTGGGCAATCAAAGTGAGTTAGAGACAGATTCTGAAGGAATTGTGCTGACCCATTGTGGAACACTCAATGGTAATGCAGATTTGTTAGTAACACCTTCAGAAACAGAACCTCTTCATATGGAATGCAAGCAACAGGATTCATCTTTGGGTATGCCGAAAGGAACTAAATCACCCTCATCTCAAACATCAAATATCAATATGGCAGATAATCAAAGATGGAGATTTCCAGATGTTCTTGCTCAACATGAAGTGCTCAATACCAAAGAATTGGCAAGTTCCTCTGGAAAAAGCAACTTAAGTCCAGATAGCACACCTACATCTAGTCCTATTTCTCCAGTTGCGTTTGACATATGTTACTTACTAGAGCAACCAGATACTAAAGAAATCAATATTCTTCATATAGCTGAATTTAACAATGACTCCACTAAAGATCACCTTTGACAAATAGAGTGATGTGGACTCATAGTTTTGTTATAAAATTCTGGCATACAGAATGTTAAATTTCCCTTGGAGAAACAAAGCTTTGCAGCCTGCATCATGTCTAACCTACTATGTATGTTCAGTATGTTGATAAAAACAATTTTAAAATGTTTGAACCTACCTTTATTTTTTAGACAGATGTAAATGCAAATTAAATAAGATTAAGAAACAGTGAAGTAAATATCAAAAGGAGTAGGAGAGAGAGAGGATAATCAAACTTTAAGTGGCATTCTATCTCTTTGTAACAGCCTAATTCATTTGTAAGTAAATTCTGAGTATTTAACAGTGAAGATTATCTCTAAAACTCATCCCTGGCTGATGTTGCTTAAATAAAGGAAAACTTTTTCAGGCACGACCACTTGCATTTTGACTTCTATGTAAGCAAAGATTTTCAGAACAGGTGCCTGAAATGATCTGAACTGCAGAAACAAATCATGATAATAAAAAATTATGAGATTCTCTAAAGACAGGTATGAAACTGACAGTCATTTCTACTGACATATACAGTACAAATAATAATAATGATAATGATAAAGTTGGAAGGGACCTTGGAGGTCATCTAGTCCAACCCCCTGCTCAGGCAGGAAACCCTATACATTTCGGACAAATGGCTGTCCAGTTTCTTCTTAAAAACTTCCAGTGTTGGCGCATTCACCGCTTCTGGAGGCAGGTTGTTCCACTGGTTAATTGTTCTAACTGTCAGGAAGTTTCTCCTTAGTTCTAGTTTGCGTCTCTCTTTGGTTAGTTTCCATCCGTTGCTTCTTGTCCTGTCTTCGGGTGCTTTGGAAAATAGCTTGACTCCCTCTCCTTTGTGGCAGCCCCTGAGATATTGGAACACAGCTATCATGTCCCCCCTCGTCCTTCTCTTTGTTAAACTAATAAGACTAAGAACTAGAGTCTTTGTAATAGAAGGTATATGATCAGATGACAGGTGGGAGAAAGCGTACCGAATTCATACCCATTCTTGCTTGAAGTTCTTCTTCTCCTATATAATGATATTTTGGTCTTCTTTTCTTAGGGAAAGGCAATTTGCATGTTTACATTCCTTGCATGGCTGCTCTGAGAAACTCCTGGAGAATATTCTTCGACTTATAAAACTCTTGTGATTAAAGTTCTTCTGTTTCTGTCTCCTTAATATGAAAAGGCTGAAAATGTAGCAATGACTTTTTAAAATCTTGGCATACTGCCAAAATATCAATAAAATTGTTGCTTGTAGGAGAATATTCTGTAGTTTTAATGACATCTCAAAGAAATGCATGTCATAACTTCATTTATTTTTTTGTATTGAAGGGTGGGGTGTAAGATGGCCATTTAATGAGAGAAAAGCATAAAGAAAAGTTCACTACTAGCTTCAGGGCCACATCAGGCAAAAAGGGACTGCTTTCATTCAGCTGCCTCCTTTGGAACAGAATCCACAATTTAGTGCTAAGCAGGACTTCAGTTTTCCAGCAGGTGAAAACAAAACAGTCAAATTAACTTGAAATAGAATGACTCAGAAGATTATTTGCTTGATCAACTTTATTTATACATCTGAAAGTCCAAAAAAGATTGAACAAAAGGGGGAGATTAAGGAGAAATGATAGCTCTGAACACATCTGGTTTATGAAAAATAAATTTTAGTGAGCAGTATTCATATGGAGAGATGATATTTGAAAGTGGCTGTATTGGGTAGTAGTCTTAAATATCTTGCCTATCTTTATGGCAGACAAGTGGAATCTTATCCAGCCACAGACCCAGCTAACTAATTATACCAATGCCTGAATCTACAGTGGGGAAACGCCTCTTCCCTCTGCTGAAGATCTGCCTTCTTTGTCAGCAATGAGCTGGGAAATGGAAAAGAATCTAGCAAAACAGGTGAAGAAACTCCATGGGCCAAATCAGGCCTGTCAGACAATTTTCCTTTTCTCGAGGGTGGGGAACTATGGTCCTTTTATTACTTGTGGACTTCGACTCGCAAAATTCCTGAGCCAGCCATCGTTCCCCACCTCTACTTTACATCAGCTGTAATATACAAATATAATTTCTCCAGATAAGTAACTTTTCACTTACCAGTTGGGTAGTAATAATTAGCAGAATAACAATAATTTTTGCCTTAGAATAAAAGTTTGTTTCAGTGGGGTCTTTTCTCATTTAGGATTGAAAACTATGACTGCTGTCCTTTGCAAAAATTAACGAACATCATGATCCACTGAATCAGTGTTTCTCAACCTTGACAATTTTAAGGCATGTGGACTTCAACTCCCAGAATTCCACAGCCAGCAATGCTGGCTGTGGAATTCTGGGAGTTGAAGTCCACATGCCTTAAAATTGTCAAGGTTGAGAAACACTGCACTAAATGTAAATTAGCTCAGCCAAATGGCTCAGCTCTATGACTTTTGAAAATTTTATTCAGGTATTTCTAATATGGCTGTATAACAAGTATTGAGGTTTCAATCATAAATAGATCTCCAATCAGGCATCCTGTTACTCCTGCCACATCTGACAGTTAATAGGTTGGAAAAAGTCGCTACACCTCAGAAAGATCAGAATCAAGCTGTAAAAGTGGTCTCCAGATAGTTAAATCCTTTTATACCTTCTCCCCCTTCTCTCCCCACATATCTAAAGCAATTCTTGTTCATTGTACAAAAGGCAAAATTATCAGTATTATCTCTACCTAGGCTGCTTTACTATTTCTGTTGATTTCTTCTCTTTCCTTTACAAGCTGATTTAGCAAAGCCAACTCTATCATGTCCACGATCAAAAACAGTGTAAAAAGCTGACATAAATACATCTCCTAGAATCCACAATGGTCCTTTATTAGAGATGAGATCCAACGACTGGAAACCACTGTAACACAAGGTCTCATATCTGCTCTTTTCCTGCCAAAGAAAAACAAAGATTGCTATTGGGTACCATGTGCTGGACCTGACATAGGGGGCTGTGGTGATGAGAAAGTTTGCTGGCCCCTTTAATTAAATGCTGTGAAATTATTAAGAGAGAGTAGTCACAGAGATAGACGATGGTGCATTTCTTTTAATTTATGCTTACCTTGTAGGATTGGGGATATTAGAATCTATAAGTTTGCATTTTTGAACCAATACATGTAGTAAAATGTATTTATATTCAAAATTCATCTTTTCCAATTTCAAAATCTAGCTCATCAACAATTTTGAAAACTTGTTCATGTTAATTCAACATTTGTACAATATGCATATGAATTCCTTCCTTCCTTTTTTTTGGTCTGTCTCTCTGTCTTTTGTTCTGCCTTTAAATTAATCTTGACTCCTGGTGATTGCCTGGACTATTCCCTACAGTTTTCTTAGCAAGGTTTTCAGAAGTGGTTTGCTATTGCCTCCATCCTAGGGCTGAGAGAGAATAACTGGCCCCAGGCACCCAGCTAGTTTTATTATTAAGATAGGACTGGAACTCAATCTTAGAACACTATGCAAAACTGCAAAAAAAGTTATAAAAATATCCACTGAAACCTGTACTTATAAATTTTGTTGCATTTTTATGTAAAAAGGAAATAAAAGAAAAAGAAACAAAACTCAATAAATCAAAATTGATGTTTTCACAAAAATGAGAATATGACATTAACAAATTTATCCAATCCTATAAATCATTCTAATTATCCTTTCCCCAATCTTATTTACATATACTTAACAAGCTAAGCTGAAGGTGGGTGCAAACTCTCATCCGCACTGGGGCTCAGATGCAGCTAGAAATAACATACATTAGATGAATAGCATTCACCACCAGACATCTCTGAAAGTAGAAGTCATTCATCAGTGGAATATTGTAAATTGGCAGGCACTCCCTTGAATGAAACCTCTTAATTGCCAGTTTTTATCTATGCACTACTAAAACTTTTATTATTGTTACCATTAACTGGGTGAAATGGTGCATCATTGGGCAACAGTTTTTGAACCATGTTACCTCAAATAGCCTAACCTACAGAATGTGTCCAAAATCTAGAACCCATTAGACCCAAGAGAATGAAATTTGAGAAAGTTTTGGCTATTTAAGTTTTGCTGGCGGTTGCTCTTCTGTGGTCACGTGATTTTCAACATTTGTGACAGTTTCCCAGCCAAGTTCACAACCCTTGATCCCTTACCCACCAAACAGCAGCCTCTTCCCTGCTTGATGGGATGGGATGGGATGAGATGAGATGGGAAGGGAAGGGAAGGGAAGATTTCTAATGCTCCCTGCCAGTTTCCTTGCATCCCAATGGTGCATGAGTTCTGTTGCTTAGAATCTCAGGCAGACTAAATCCTAAGGCTGGGGTGAGTGGTCTGAAATCTCATGGTTGCATTTGGTCCACATAGTAATTCCCTCCCTTTTTTTAATCCTTTAAAGTCAACCTTAACTCCTGGCAACTACCTGCACAAATCCCTGAAGGTTTTTTGGCACAGTTTTTCAGAAGTGATTTGCATTTTCTGATTTCTAGGACTGAGACAGTGCAACTGCCCCAAGGTCACCCAGCTTGCTCTGTACCTAAGGTGGGACTAGAACTCATGGCCTTTCAATTTCTAGCCTGATGCCTCCCTCTGACCACAGTTGCCAAACTCAGTGGCCTGATTTACCCATTTAAACATTAACAAAATAAGTTCTGAAATATACTTGAGTTTAAAATTATTATTGTTATTATTGTTGTTAATAATAATAATAATAATAAGCCCCAGAGAGGCACTACCTTGATATGATTGTGGGGCTTGTGTGCTCTGAGGAAGGTGAGAGTTATGCCACAGGTTCAATTATACTCATCAGGTCTCATCAGAGGAGTCAGACAAAGAGTGTCTCTCCCATAAAAAATATTGTGAGAAGTAAATTTCAGAAAGCCATACTGGCTCAGCTGTCACCTGGATTAACAAGGCCTGCGCTAGATGTTGGTGTTCCTGAATATCTGGTGAAAAATGGGCTACAAGACTCAGGAGTGTTGGCTGAGCAACCAGGGCCAGCAGCTGCAGAGCTACTGGAAGAAAAGGTGTTTACCCATCGCAAATACACAGTGATTGAAAACAGAGAAATAATGATCTAGTATTACAGATCAAGTCCAACAAGAAGAGGATATTTGAAATGAATGCACCAGTTCTGGAAAGAACAACATCCAGAATCAGAAATAACAGAACAGAGGTTAGCATATCAACATTGATTTATAATATGAAATAAAGTATTCACAGAGGCAGAATTGGAAGAACTGCAAAGATTTACCCAGGGCAAAGAAATCAAAGCCTTGTCAGAAGTAACTCAGAATGTAGAGACAAACCAGGGGGAGTTGGCAGTAGAGGAATCCAGCAGAGAAATATAACTCTTTTCATTTGGAAACCGGATACTTCTGCCTCAGGAAGACCAAAGCCTTCTAACTAAAGAAATACAAGAATTGAAAGAAAAAATAATTGAGCATCTAGAACAGCACAAAAACATCAGAATAAAGCTGCCTGCATTGAAGCTTGTTCCAAAGAAACAGCTAGCACAAGTGTTAAAAGATGCAAACACTGTAATATCAAGTATAAACACCAACTCACTGCAAGAAACAAACCAACTAATGTACAGCACAGCTGTAGTTATAACTGAATATCTGGGATCCAAATCAACAAAGAAGAAAAAAAGCCAAACAGTGCACCACAAAAATGGATGATTAGACTGGAAAATAAGCAAGATGAGATCAGACACAAGCAAGCTAGAACAGATGAAAGAAAAGAGGCTGAAGAAGAAGTCCAAAGAATACCTGATCAAGAAATCCCACTTAGAAACAAGGAAGCTCAAGGAAGCACTGGAAATAATAAAGCAGCAAATAACAGCTATAGCCAAGAAGATCAGCAGATATGATGCTTGAATTGCAAATTATAGGCAGAACCTCCAATTTCAATCGAATCAGAAATGTTTCTACTAATCCATCAATAGATCAGTCGGTACCTGACAAGAAAGAAACAGTGTAGTTTCTGGGTGCAGATATGGGATAACTCAAAGAAATACAACAAGGACGCAGCTTGGTTAAAAGAGGTTGATGCGAATGAAAAAGACGTTGAAATGACAAAACTAGTAATAACAGAAGAAACGGTAGAGAAAAGAGCAAGGAAGATCAAGCATTGGTCAACACCAGATAAAGATGAATTGCATGATTTTTGGTTGAAATTTCTAACTGGTCTATACCCACTCATTGCCAAGCAGTTCAACAACATACTAGAAGGAGGTGAAATTGAAAAGTGGCTAACAACTGGGAAAACCTACCTGATAATTAAAGATCCAGCAAAAGGGGCAACACCAGGCAACTACAGGCCAATTACCTGCTTACCAATAACTTTCAAATTGCTAACTGGTGTGATAGCTGATGCAGTCCAACAACATCTAGTTGAAAACAATCTCTCTCCAGCTAAGCAGAAAGGAAACCACTCCAACAACAGAGGAACAAAAGATCAACTCCTAATTGACAAAATGATCTTGGAAAACTGCAAGAGAAGGGAGACCAACCTGAATGTAGCATGGATTGACTACAAAAAGGTATTCGACTCTCTGCCACATGACTGGATAATCAAGTGCCTAGAAATAACAGGAGTCATCAGAAAGTTTGGGCAAAGATTGATGGCACAATGGAAGACACAGTTGCAAGTCAATGGTGAAAGACTGGGAGAGGTTAATATCAAGAGAGATATATTTCAAGGAAATTCACTATCTCCACTACTATTTGTTATTGCACTGTTTCCTCTGTTAACAATACTGAATAACTGAGGTCATGGCTATCAAACATCAAAAACATCTGCCAGACTATTCCACCTCCTTTACATGGATGATCTGAAACTGTATACAAAAACATTATCTGAAATAGAATCACTACTCAACACTGTCTGTATATATAGCCAAGATATTGCAATGGAGTTTAGCTTACTATCAAACAAGGAAAAATAGTGAAAACTGAAGGAATCAAGATGTCCCACGAAAATAACATTAAGAGTCTGGATGAGGAAGATTACTTCAAATACTTGGGTATCCTTCAGGCTGACAACATCAAGCACACTAAAATCAAGAAAAAGATTAGAGGTGAATATATCAAGAGAGTGAAGAAGATCTTAAAGTCCAAACTTAATGGAGGAAATACCATGAAGGCAAACAATACCTGGGCAATTCCAGTCATTAGATACACAGCTGGAATAGCGGACTGAAGCAGAACTAAAAGCAATGGTTAGGAAGACCAGAAAAATAATGACAATGAATCATGCCTTTCATCCACACAGTGACATTGACAGTCTCTACCTACCAAGACAAATAGGTGGGTGTGGAATGTTCCAAGTACATCAGATGGTTGAAGAAGAAAAGATAGCTTTGGAAGAATATCTGAAGGACAATGATGAAGATGTACTGAAGTTAAAATATCAAGAAGGCTTACTGATATTGGAGAGACCAAACTGGCCTACAAGAAAGTCCAAATGAAGAACAGAATGGAGGCATGGGAAGACAAACCACTATATGGCCAGTACATTTTAAAAAATAGCAGGGAAAGCAGATAACAACAAGACTAGGCACTGGCTAAGAGCAGAAAAGTTGAAGAAAGAAACCAAGGGACTAATTCTGGCTGCACAAGACCAAGCCTTAAGGACAAATGCATACAAAGCCAGAACTGAGAAGACATCAACAGACAGTAAGTGCCACTTATGCAAAGAAGCTGAAGAAACAGTGGACCACCTGGTAAGCTGCTGCAAGAAGATCGCACAGACTGACTACAAGCAGAGGCATGACAAAGTAACAACAATGGTGCATTGGAAGATCTGCAAGAAATATAATTTGCCTGCAAGCAAGAACTGGTGGGACCATAAAATAGAGAAAGTCATAGAAAATGAAAAAGTTAAATTGCTCTGGGACTTTAGAATTCAAACAGAGAGGCACCTAGCACATAACACCCCAGACTTAACAATTGTCAATAAGAAAGACAATAAAGTTTGGATAGTGGACGTGGCAGTGCCTGGAGACATCAGAATAGAAGAGAAAGAACTAGAAAAGATAACAAAATACAAAGACCTACAAACAGAAACAGAATGACTGTGGCAAAGGCAAGCAAGGGTAGTACCAATAATAAGAGGTGCCTCGGGTGCAGTCCCAAAACAACTGGAGCACCAGGTGAACACCATTGGCATTGTCAAATTTGCCATCAGTCAATTGCAAAAGGAGGCCTTACGAAGAACAGCTTTCATCCTGCGATGATATCTGTAACACCATTAAACATCCATATCTGCCTATCCCAGGTCCTTTGCAATGACTCAATAGGTAGACAAAAATGCCAAACCCAGTCTGAACATCTGGCTGACTATGCGATGATCAATAATAATAATAGCCTCATAACTACCCCAAATCCAGGAAAAGCAGAAAATCCTGGTATCACCCATATTGAAAGTAAGGCTCTTTCCACTGTGGTCCTCAGTCCCCAAAAATGTTAAATGTAACCATGTGTTGCCAAGAGGTAGCCTACCTTGTGTAGAAAGGATGCCATTTTGGCAACTTCTGAAACACAGCTGACTATCAGATAGAATAGTCAAAATATGACTCTCCAGATGTTCCCAATGGCCATGTTGGCACAAGATGCTTAGGATTATGGTTCAGCAGTATCTGGAGAAGAGTCACCATTTGCTCTTTTCTACCTCTCCTGGGAGCCAATTGGGGTACACCAGGCCCATTAAAACTGTTGCAGCCAAGCCAACTTCTTACTATGGATACCTGCTCTTGGATTACTATCACATCAATATGATCTAATTTTATTAATCTAATCTAATCTAATTTTGTCTCTTCATTTGGTTTCTTCTATCCTCTTCTGTTTGATCTGAATTCTGTCAACAGATGGATACAAATATGTATCTGGTCATTTTGCCTGTGCCTGCACTGAATCTGAGCTGAACTAATGCCTAACTATTGCATTGTTTCATGAAAGGCCAGCTTGACTTCATTATTAATCTATAATTACTTATGAATAGAACAGATTAATGGAAATCCTGCTGCTCAAGCCTTGGGGCAATTGGACTAGACAACTGGAGCATGAGGCCTCTTAGACTGAGGGCAAAGGGATCCATTTGCTCCAAATATTAACATCACTTACCCAAGGATGGTTACCTCCAGATACATTAAGTTTATCCTGTATACAGTCTCATCACAAATGAAAACACTTATTTGCTGAAGGAGAAAATAATCCTAAAACAGCAGCATATTCTGATTGCAAACAGGAACTGGTATGTGGAAGATAAGGATCAATAAATATTGAAAAGTTCTTTGAGCTGATTTCTAAACCCTTCCAAAATAATAATTCTGTGTCAAAAATCATGAGTATGAAAATCTGCACTTATCCCTTTTATGTGCTGCTAGAAAATATTTATGTGTTTGTTTGTTTGTTTGTTTATTATATGACATATACATGGACTAGCAGTATATTAATATTTTTGCTAGATTAATAGAATCCAATAAAATATGTGTGAAAAAAAGATCCATGTCTAAGACATCTAAGCGCAGCATTATTTATATTAAAATCATTATTAAATGATCATGAAGTGACCATTATTAAAGCTTGGATACATACCTTAATTGTATATTGCTTTGGTGTTAATGTGAATTCTTTCTGCCCAATGGTAAAGCTTATTGAGGGCAGACTGGAAAGTCTTCTGCAGTCCACAAGGAACTGTAACACAAATCAAAGCATTTCTTGATCTAAAATTTTGGTCACCATTTATAGTAACTTGTTCCTGATAATTCCTGACATCTAATCATCCACTGCATTTGAATATGGAAGTTTCATGTTTAACAATTAAATATAACCGTAAATGCTAGATCTGTTTTTCACAGTATAAGCCAAAGAACTGATACAGTGGCTTACTAAAAGCAGCATGAAGAACTAGTAAAGCATCATTGGAACTAGTAACAGGTAATATTTTCTCATAAGAATGTAGTCTCCCAAACTGCTTTCCCCCTGGTACAGGTGGGTGTACAACATCCAATCTGATGAGCACAGGAAGGAATAGGGTTGGATAAATCTACCTTACATTCTTTGACAAGAAGCTAAAGATGCTGTTGGCATAAAGTTAAACTGGCCATAAATAACAGAGAATGGGCCAAGGAAGAAATAGGGCAATACAAATCTTTGAAAGAGTGGCTAATGAACAAAGGGGAATTTCTTGAATCATTAAAATATTCATGTTGTTTGCAAGGTTGATGTACTTTTGACACAGATAAACTGTCAAAAGAGGTAATTTGCACTGTATGGGCCTGTCTGCTGAACAATTTCTTTTAAAACTGTTAAAACGGCCATGTAACCTTTAAAAAGATGTCACTGTTTTAATTATTCAAAACAAGGCCCTACATATACATTGTGAAACACCATTCTTGGAGGTATGCACAGCTGCCAACTAGCCATATGCTGGATATCAGTGGCAGCACTAATAAAAACAAGCATTATTATCAAGCCGGTCAAAGGGAACAATCAATATAGGTGATGATGTGTGTCAATTATGATTTAAGTGGAACAGTTTTAAGAGGGGAGTGAGTTCATAACTATATAGTGAAGTTCATAACTTGAGCAGTTCTTTTTCTCCTACATAGTTGGTGAATGTGTAAAAGATATTTAAAATGTTGGTTGTGAAACTTACACAAATGCACTACATTGGATTCAATTATCCCAGTCATGAAAAGACTTCCCAGCTGCATCTAAATAGTTACAGTCTTCAGCTATATCAGTATCTCACAACTAATAATGATATAAGGACAACAGATGGCAGCAAAAAGTCATCAAAACGTTTCAAAAGAAATCCACATGAATTAAGTCAGCTTAATTAAACAAACAATAATAATTATGGCTTCCAGTCAAGAAAATTATTCAGTATTTTCAAAAGAATGTTGGCTTTTAAACCAGCAGTTTTTACATTATCACTTGTTATAAATAATATAAGTTTTTCTCATGACTTTCATAAAATCAGTCTACCCATTCTTTAACCAGCATTAAATTATGCTTGTATAAAATTTCATCTGTAACAACTTATATCCTACCACAGGACAAATACCTCCTAAATGGTGGTGTCCTTATTTACCACAAGAAAAAGGACAAGAAGTCATGGATTGTCTCCCACCCCCTCTACCAAATGTCACCAGCTTGAGGGAAAATATCCATATTTGAAGAAACTCTATTGGGAGCTAATTCTTGACCTTCCAGCATTTACCAGCAAGTCTGAAAAACAGATTAAACAGTAAAGAGGAGATCCTGCTTCACTGCATGAAAAAAAAACAGCTGAAAGAAACTGAGGAAGGTCAAGAATTAGCTTCTGATAGAGTTTGTGGAAAGCCTGGAATTACTTTTGACAGATGCTCATTTGCTTCCCAACCTTTATTTCAGGGGGTGTCAAACTCACAATGTGTCACGATGTATTGCAACTTTTTTGCCATTGTTGGCAATGGGGTGAGTGCGGTTTCGTTATGATGCATCCAGCTTGCGGGCCAGCAGTTTGACACCCCTGCTTTATTTCATTTCTCCTGAAGACAGGTTTACCACTTTTTTAGAAGGACATGAACTTGTGTTCAAAAGTTAGCCAAATTAACAGCTGATCGATGGGGAGTTCACTCCCACTTTGCCTTGCAATTTCCCCTTTCCACTGGGCAGCTGTCTTGCTGCCCATGGAAAAGCACTCAGTGTTTGGGTGGAAGAATCCAGATGAACATAGAAATATCATCAAGTGGTCATCCAAATATTTACAGCCCAGACCTGATAGCTGTAGAATAAAAAAAGCTGACCAGTTCATCTAACCATCTTCCATTCAGTACCTTTCCTGTTTTCATTCTCCCATATCAGTATCCATTGTAGAATAACATTTGCTCCAAATAAAGCAGACAAACACTAGTAAACAAATGACAAATTCTCTCTTTAAAAATTCATCCTCTTCCATTTCCAGCAACTTCTATGTTGGTTTCCAGATATATTAAATATTGGCATAGTGGATAAAAGGATTATAACAAAACTTCATTGTTAGTTTTTCATTTCAGCAAAATCAATCTTTACTTATGCTTTAGTATATCTCTTATTTTGAGAAGTCTTCTCTCTCTTAATATATTTGTGTCACCATGATATCAACAATTTTTATCGTTTCCAGCCCAGAATTTTATTTACCTCTCCAGAAGAACTGGGGACAGCTCCAATTTTTGCTTGTAGTTTTTTAATATCTAGTAATGGACCAGTAATAAGAGAGGTTCCTGAATCTACAATAGCTTCACAACCATTTTTACATGCTGCGATCTGTCCCTGGATTTTCACACTGCATTATTGCATGTGGAAAGCATAAAGGGATGGGGGGGGGGCAAAGATCAATAATCAAGAAACAGACTGAAAGTAATTGGAATATATGAATACAAAAACAAACAAAATTAAGGAAATATTTTAAAAAGCCAACCTCAGATCTTTTTCTCTTTCTGCATTACATACACTTACACATACATACACACACTCATAAACACTACATCTGTACATTAATATCATTTGGATTTTTGCATAAAGTGTTGTCCAAAGAAAATAATGCTGCAATCTCATAATCGCCTGTTTCAAAATTCTGTAGTAAGATTTTTGCTTCAGTAAATATGTACTGAATTATCCTCTAATATCTGCCCACCTAGTAGTTCAAAAGCATGCAAAAATGTGAGTAGATTAATAGGTACCACTTTGGTGGGAAGGTAACAGTTTCCGTGCATCTTTGATGTATAGCGATACTGGCCATATGATCACAGAAATTGTCTTCGCACAATGCTGGCTCCCTCGTCCAAGAAACAGAGATGAGCACCATGCCCTAAAGTCAGACATGACTGACAGGGAAACTTTTACCTTTTACCATGCAAATATCTAACTTTTTTTATTTATAATGGGACCATGAGAAAACCATGCTTCTGGTTTTCTTAAAAACAAAAAACAAAAATATACAGTGATATTCAAAGAAAACACCTTGGTCATACTTTCTATGTGATCTGTCTCTTCTTTTGAAAAAGTTTCTATAGATGAAAATATTAAAAGAAAATTATACATATAATTATATTATATATTAAGTAATTATATTTAGTTAAATTAAATATGCCCTTCAATAAAATTATAGTTATATAAAATTATGCCTATGTGAGTTATTTCCCCTCGGGGATAGGAGGTGAACATTCAAAAAATGTTCAAAAAATCATGAATTTATTGCATGATAATTGCCTCAGATAGGTTGGTTGTTATGGCCCTGCTGGACATGTCCTCTGAGGAGTAGGATGGTGAGAAAGTGACATCAGAGGCACCTGAAGACAATCATCTTGGCATGGACTATTCCAGTAATGATGGAGTCAAAACAGGATGTATGACTCCACTCTCACTAAGGCAGTTCCAGGAAGCCCCAGGACGACCATGCCACATTCACAGCCCCTCAGAGTGTGAGGTACAGCCACCAGTCCTAAGTAGAGTGGTTGATAAAGATTCAGCCACAGAGGGAATAATTCCATAGATTGGAGAGACTTGGTAGGAAACAAGACAACAATGCTGAAGATTCAGCTGCTGCAGTTCTATATTTTATTCATTTATTTATTTAGAAAATTTACATGGCCGCCTGCTCACTCTTAGTGACTCTGGGTGGCTTACAAAAAATAAAATGAAGGCTCAGCAGGGCTATTGTATTGCTCTTCTTTCCTGGGAGTAGATGCTGAAAACAATTTTTCAGGCCTCTGCTCTGTTGTGTCTAGCTGACTATGCCATGTTTAGAACTCTGAGTTCTACTCCACTGTGTCTCTTGTCTCTTGGATTTGTAGCTGTTTAGTGAATTCCTGATCTTGATCTATACCAAGACTGTGACTGTGTTTACAGTTGCCATCATAATATATTTATAAAAAGGGCTCTTTTCTTTTTTAAAAAATTCTTCCTGAGCTCATATATTATTGTTATCTTGTTGTCTGGCAGCCAATAGTGCAGGTCCAGAAAATTGCTTCTCATATGCAAACATAGGCATAATATTTATGGATTAGTTGTGGTTCATCTGCTTCATTGGGGTCAGAAGTTGTTTTTATATGCCTAGCTCAAGATTTTTCTTTTAGCAAACTTACTTTTCAAGAGGAATCTGCCAGTACATTTTTCGACTGACAGGAATCCAATATATGGGTCCATTGTAGAGTGAATGGTCTATGCCTCCAAATATCAATTCACCCCCATCCTTGGTACCATCTCTGAAATGATGAAATACATTATGCTGATGAACAAAAGATGCAGTTGTTAAACTGAATGAGAACATATCTGGGACTTAGGGGAGATATTTGAAATAAATTAGGGATGGTAAAGAAATCTGTTATGGATTTATTTTCAAGAAAAATGGTGTAACCTGCCAAAATAGAAGCTATTATAGCATGAATTATCAGTTATTAAAATCTATCTCAAAGTATTTCTCAGCTCGTAATTGCATATAAAATGGTGCATATTTGGGGAAGTTTCATGCAATGCATTTATATTTGGAAATGTCTATAATACAGATTAATTGGAAAGTTGTATACAGATATAAGCAGGGAAATATGTTTACAGGACATGTAATAATCTATTAGAAAAAGTTGTTCATAGAAAAATAGATTTTTTAAAAAACAATTTTAAGAAAAAACAGAACTTTGATCAAACAGACTAGCTGAAAGTTAACAGGTAATCGTGTTGTGATTTGGTGGTTTATTTTGAGAGAAGTAAACCTCTGTGACTACAAAACAAGTTTTCCAACTGTATTTAACTAAGAGCTGCAAACAGTGTTTCCCAGAATATATAATGCAGAATTAGATAATCAATAATCTTCCCCAAAGAGGCAATGGCATGAGAAGTAAATAACTCTTGAATAGATGTTGATCAACTGATGCATCTATTTCTCCTCCATTTGTATATATTAATGTTTTCCCTTCTTTTCACATGAAAATACTGACCTGTTCAGAAAAAAGGAAAACACAGGCTGTTCAACCAAATTCTGTCTCATCATGTTGTCAAAGACTGGAACAGCTTCCACCACTGACAAGTTAGGGTACGCTAAGCCCAACACCCCATCAAAATATGCAGAGACAAAGGTGTTGCCCGGCTCCAAGAGAGATTCACCAAAGTCTTGGGCCTCAATGGAAATGTTGCTAATCTGTTCATCGATTGTAAAAGAAAAATAATATGAAAAAGATATTGTAGCTGCATACTGTATTGCAGGAATCATTTCAAGGTAATTGTTGTTTTATTTAGATTTTTATCCCACCTTTTTCATATACAATTCATGGTAGCAAACATACCAACACTCTTTTTTTTTCTCATATTATCCCCACAACAACTCTTTGAGCTCAGTTGAGCTGAGAAAGAGTGACAGGTCCAGTTGAGCTGAGAAAGAGTGACAGGTCCAAAGACACCAAACCAGTTCTCATGCCTAAGATGGGAGTAAAAAAACTGTTTCCTGGTTTCTAGGCCAACACCTTAACCACTATTTCAAACTGGCTCTCAATTGTTTCCTTAGGATATTATTCCTAGCTCCCCTAACAAGAAGGTGCCTATTTTAGTTGAATTCTTTTTAGAAGACAATTGGTCTCAGTTATCTCCAGCAATTTATTTCCTAATTCGAGTACACATTCTCAGAAAAAATAAAATCCTTGAAGATAACAGCAGTTCTCTCACCTGGACCACATCTTTGGAGGAAATGCCCATGAGATGCCCAGTACCATATCGCAGAGAAAATTGTCGCCCTCCATATTGATAGGAATGTGACAGAAACGACTCGAATTTGTTGTGTTTTACTGTAAAAATAAAATTTGATCTTAACCCTCTGGAAAGTAGGATTAACTTTAAAAATACTTTCTCAGCAAAAGAAAAACATGTAATTAAAGTATGTTACATAGTCCAGGGTCAAACTCTCTGTCAGAAAGCAGAGTAACTCTTAAAGAGAATGAGGCAGCGGATCTATGACAATTCATCACGGCCAACTCACAATGGGACAACTTATACTAATATCAAAGAAATGGTGGAACAGAATCATTAAAGGAAGGATGCAAAAGGAGGGACAAAATGAAATGTGAATGACAAAAATTAAAATAATTTGTATTCCTTTTAAATAATTAAATTGAATGGTTAATTGTCCCGTGGAGAGTTGGCCCATTCTGGAGGCAGCTGCTTTATGTGATGGAAGCTAAGGACAAATTGAACTGCTGGAAGGCAGAACTGAAATCTGCTCCATGAACCTTTAGTGAGCTTTCCCTTGTGAGATGAAACAGAGGTTGCTCAAATATCATTAAACTGCTAGTCTATTCAGTTTTTGTACATGTTACGGAAGAATGTCACCTTCTTTGTTCAGAGAGATACATATTGTGGTGTAGCCCCCGGCAAAGCTGATATTTAGATCTGATTGTTAAGCCATTCAAAGTATACTGAGGTTCTCTTACCAAGAGAAAGGTTCAAAAGTGTTTCCAACTCACTTCAAATCTAGTTTCTTTACAAAACTATCAATGAGAAACTGCAGCTAAAAATTCTTGACTGCTTCTGAAGAATGACTATAGGAAATAGCCCCACTAAGGCAGAATAATCACTTGATCAAAAATTAGCTTCCGATTCAAAGATACATAGAATACTTTTGTTAATATGAACATCTTATGAAGAAAGATTCGTTGCGTACTTTAGAAGAGTGGATATTTAAAGTTTCTAATTTTGCAGAAATGGCAAAAATTTCTGCTTATTTAAAGGATCATACACAAGAAAGATATATTATTGTATGGAGAAGATGGATAGATTATATTCAGAAGAAGTATGGGACTATAAAGTTTCATTTATTTTATGAGTAAATTTTATAGTAAATGTTGTATAAGAGATTTATTTATGGTGATGTAAATTAAGGGGAATTAAGGGCTAAGTATTTTTTTTTCTTTCCTTTTCTTTTTTCTTTTTTTATTGTATATTGTTAATTTTGTTATTAATAACCCTGTACTCTGCTCTGGGAAGTGAGGGTGGGGTTGAGGGTGGGTGGGTGGGTGGGTGGGTGGGTGGGTGGGTAAATAGGTAGAATAGGATAATATAGATATGGTAATTTATGAGAGAGGTGCTGCTTGGGCATTTCCCCTATGATGCGTTCATGTGCTTGAGAGGGATGAGAGGGGAGGAAGGTGAGGGGAGGAAGTAGGATGGTAAGAGGAGAAGGGGAGGGGAAGAGAGTAGTGAGGGGAGGAGAGAAAGAGGAGGGAAGTAGGGAAGGTATTAGAGAGGGTGGATGCAGCTTGGGGGGAATGAGCAAGCGGCACCTATGGTTATGGTTATGGTTATGATTATGAATTTTGTAAAGTGAATTTTGTTGTATATGTTGGATAAATGGAAAATAAAAAAAATTATTAAAAAAAATATGAACATCTTTGCCTATATCTATTATGATTATAATTTAGGCTAAAGGAATTGGGTACATTAGATCTCTCTTAACTCAAGCATTCTACTACTATTTCTTCCCGGTTATTTTGGTTCTATACAGATTTTCTTCCTCATGTAAAACAGTTTAAATAAAATAAGAATAAGACCACAAATTTAAAAGAAACAATAGAAAAATAGACAAATCAATAAAAATAGAAAAATCAAAATGTTCATTAAAAAAATGAGACAATTCAAAAATGACAATTTTTGAAGAGTTGCATCAACTTACTGAAATGAATGGGAAATATCAGAAGAAAAGAAATCTCAAAGGGGGTTTGATATCCATGAGAGAACTAGATGAAATCATGAATTAACAATTCTTTTCCCTAGTTTCCTGTGTAATGACAAAATTCTTTACTGCAGAATTTGAACTTTTCTTTGTTGATTTTATTTAAGTACTTGAATGATATAAATATTTCTTACAACAAGCATCACTCATGCAATATATTGATGGTACCCAAAGATCAGCAGATCCAGTGTCAAATATGACATAGAATTTCTGTGGGGGGGTGCCAATGCTCACTTCTCCGTAGTATTGGGCCTAAGAGGAAAAAGACATCCATAATTCAGTAATCAGTCACCTACCAAGTTCCAACTTGCTCTAAACCCTTTTCAGTTCTAAGGCTTCAGCCCAGACATCTTGTAAGAAAGGACAGTATAAGGGCTTCTCTCATAGCTAGGCTTCTCATCTCTAAAACATGAAAATGACGAGTTCTTGACCAAAGTCTTGGGAAGATCCTGTTAGTCACCTGGAGAATTTGGGAGGGGCGTGTTGAAACACTGATATCTAAAATTCCAGCTTCATCTTTAGAACTATTATTTTGTAAACACAGATGATAAGTTTGGGGTTTAGAAAAGCCATTGGCTCCATTGTACCCTCTGCTCTCTAATTGGCTTCTAGCTGCCTTGAGTGGGCCCTGTGAGTCTGATAAAACACTTACTTAATAGAACCCATAAGCCTGAAGTCAAACATACTATTAGTACAGACAATGTTATAATAACGTCAGATAAAGGGAGTGGGTTTTTGCTAATTCTGTCATTTCCATGTTTAACTCTATTTGCTTCTCAGCCCTTAAGGGAAAAAAACATTCAGAAAACATAGGTGGAACTAACAATCCCCTCCCACATTAATGAAAATTCTTCTACATCAGAAGTCTTTTTTAAGAAATTAGTGTACATTTGGATTCGTCTTATTATATTTTTATTATTTATTTGTTCACGTGTTTTTAATTTGTATTATAAATGTAAACCATAAAATAGTTTGAACCCAAAGTCTCTGCTCACAACATGGGATTTGCCCATTTTTATTTCTCTATAGTTTATTTTGGTTCTTGATAGCTTTTCCTGTAGGTCTGAAGAAGGATGTTTGGAACAACCCCAAGAGGTTGTATGGGAAGCAAGGGTGCTGTAGAAATGAGAAATAGTAAAAGAAAGATGTATGGCAGCTCACACAAGGCTCAGGAAAGACATTTTGAGCAATACAGAAGTCTACTGTGAGCAGGGGGGGAAATGCTGTGTGGGGTCTGAATCCAAATCAATAAAATCCACTATTGGCTCTTGTTTTAGTTATTAAGTCAGTATAATACAACTTGGTATTGCACTTTGTGAGGTGCATATCTATTTCTATACAAATATTGTATTAAGCATTTTTTTAAATTTCCACCTATGTTCTGCCATTATGTCCATATGCACTCAACAAAGCATAAATACTTAATATATTTAAAAAGTTATTGTAAACTAATTAAAATTGAACAGGCATGGCTCATAGGAAGGTATAATTCCTATTCTAAAACTGGAAAAAGTGTAGACTGAGATAAATTCTTAGATGCAGCATGGATGCTGTGTAGGGAAGGGTCTTTCCCATATGCATAACAAGAAGATCTCAGAGAGTAAGGGCATCAGAAGAGAACCTCTTTTCCTGATTTAATACGTTAGGTATTAAACAGAACCTAATATAACAGGTTAGATCACAGGTAATCAGAATTTTTTTTTTTTTTTTTGGTCTAGGGCAGGGGTAGGCAACCTTGGCTCTTTTATGATTTGTGGACTTCAACTCCCAGAATTCCTGAGCCAGCCATTCTGGCTCAGGAATTCTGGGAGTTGAAGTCCACAAATCATAAAAGAGCCAAAGTTGGCTACCCCTGGTCTAGGGCTTTAAATGTTAAAACCACTACTTTAAATAGTAGCCAGAAAGTAACTGCCAAGCAATATTCTGCATCTATTTGCTGCCTGGATGCCAGGATATTTTACACCAAAGGATTACCCAACATAAAGTACTTTATACAGCCCTGGAAACTTTGGCCAAGTCTAGCAACTCAGGAATGGTTAGATAAGGCACAGTGCAGACACACTCTTTGTAGTCATTGTCACATGGGAACCCAAAGCTATTGGGGAGGGGTCAAGAAGCAAATTTTTAGTTTATTTGGTTTCATCTAGCCCATTCTCAAATTTAAGCAACTATCAGGAAGATCAGAACATCCTGCACAAATAGCTGTAGAGTTGGGTGTTATCAGCATACCAGTGATATCTCACTCCAAAGTCTACATGAACTCTGCCAGCAATTTTATTTTTGTGAAGCTTGAAAATAATCCTGAAGTTGATTTTAAAAAGTGAGCTACTGAACCTGAGGTGTCAAGAGAGAATCAGTCACTGTTGCCTTCAGAAGATTCCTCTCCATATCAACCCAGAGACTATCATAACCACAGCTCACAATCTATTTTTTAGGAATTAACCATCACAGGCATCTGCTACATTATGACATGATTGTGTGTGCCAACAATATTAGTGAGTTTAAGTGTTATAAGTGTCTGATTGGTATTGTAGAAAGTCAGCATCCACCCACTCTCCTAGAGAAGGAAATATTTGGGGAGATATTTTTTAAAAAGGCAAAATATTATATTTCCCCAAAGGAATAATGGAGAAAAATCTTAAAGGTAGAAACCAGCCCCTGCCCCAAGCAGAAACTCAGTAGGCCAGCTTTTAGAAATGCAGATTTGGGGCACACCATTCATAAGCAAAAACCTTCTGCCTCCACAGCTGATGAGATTAAGAATTTACATTACCCACCCAAAATCTAAGAACAGGACATAATAGGATTAATCCTACATCCTTTTCAGACTAGCAAAAGACACAAAAGTCCACCTCATTGCACAACCCAGGAACATTTCCACTTCAAAGTCTCAGGGCCCTATAAAGATCCATCCACACTCAACTCCATTTGGTCAGCAGTCCCAGAACTGCATGCTTTGCAGGTTCTATTTATCAATAAACTGGAACCTTCTTTTCTAAGCAGCCTCCATTTTTATTTCCAGCTTCTTAGCCTCCATTTTATTTACTCCCGATTTAGAACTGGACCTGATTATTTTTTTTTTCTACAGCTTTTTCATTGCTTTGATGGTATACCATGTTTTGCATAATATGTTGATCTAGGCAAAAGGTCTCATTAAAGAGGCCAATTAAGGGCTTCTCCAGAAGTTTCCATTCCTCTCACATAGCCCAACAATGGAAGGAAAACTCTCACTCTACAGGATGGAAACAAATGTAATAGCTGATGACACCTTCAAATCAAACTTTTAAATTTTAGTCATTCAGCATGCCAAAAAACCTTATTTTTATACAATATAGATTAAAACAGAGCATGACAGATAATTGCAGTTACAAAAAATGGGCTAAAGTTGAGTTTAGAGCACAACAGCTAAAGGGGAAAACTCTGTGAGCCTTCCCTTGGTGCCCTAGGTCCATGCTTATTTTGCTTACTGGTTGCCCACAGAGCTGTCCCAGCCTGTTTTTTTCATTCCATTTTGTACAAATATACTCACATTCATGTAATTATGAAGCTTTTCCTTTGCAATTCTCATGGACAAAAAAATATCAGATGGAAAGCAAGGATGGTACTTCTGAGCAAAATGTTCAGGTAAATTATTCCTCCAAAATTGCTCCAGTTCTCCTCTTTTTCGAAGTACAGTTTGGATAGAATTAAACTGAACTAGTGGAATCCTGATTGAACAATATAAATATAGATTTGAATGTTGGCACTGCCATGTACTGAATGTCAGGAATTGCATTGTTTTCCTGCTTTGAGACTCAGTGAACTGATACTATTATCAGAGAACATTATGGGTAGGCTTTATCTCTTTAGTTTAATTGGACATACTCACTGGACATGAACCATTTAGACCTTGCCATTAGAAAAAGTGGCCACAGACATATAAAAAGCTCCCTGTGACACACAATTCATCCAGGGAGATGATGGTCTTGGATGTAGTGTGGGGCACTCTCTGCCAGTTCAACCTGTAAGACCTCAGGCCTTAGAAGTGTGTCTTAATCTTAGTAGCAATACTATATGGAGCTGAGGGAGATTCAATGTTGGACTATCCAAATGGACCCTCCTCCAGCCCAAAATATTAGCCTGCAAAATGAAAAAAACAAGATAGCTTGGGGAAGAAGAAAACTATGACAAAACTTTAGAGAGTGGGTAAAATATAAATGCATTTATAACCAGTCAAAACAATCAGATGCTGCTTCTTTGTAGTACCTTCTTTTCTTTTTTCTTTTCCCCCCCTAATATTTGTATTTGTAATAAAGATTTGTGATATTCTAATATAACATCTGAGAGACTCAGCAGGAGATGTCTACATGTATCACCTACTTCCATAGCAGATAAATTACAGTTAGTGCTTAAATGTTCTGGCCTTATAAGAACTGGATTCATGTGATTCATTTTGGTTTTGCCAGAAATGAAAACTATAGTAACATCAATCTCTAATAAATAGTTTCTGACATTATTTAAACATCGTAAATTTTTCTAAGGAAGTAAACTGATACATTTCTTTCATATTGCTACATATACACACAAATAAGTATGCTCCGAAATTCTTTCTTACCTTATCAGAGCAGTCATAAACGGAATATAAACCAAAGTCACTAAGAGAAACTTCATGCTTTCAATGTATTGAAAATGAAAGTGCAGCTGATTTCTTGGAGCATTTGCTCTTTTATGTGTCAATGTGGTTCACTGGAATCCAATCAGCTATTGATGAATCAATAGCTGTTTGGCAGGACATCTGCAATATGCTGTAAAAGCACAGTTGTTTTGTGTAAATATTGTAATCTGTGAGGGATGGGCAGACCTAAATTGGGATCTACTGGTAGATGACTGAACTATTATGATTTATCAATTGTTGTTTGTATCTTATGATTTAGGAGTGTATTTTACGGTTTATGATCTATGACCTATCACTTTCTTATTTGTATGTACATCAAAAGCTTATGCACTGGACATAAATTCCTTGTATGTCCAATTACACATGGCCAATAAAGAATTCTATTCCTATTCCTATTCCTATTCTATTCGATCAGCATGTTTTCTGACACAAATTATTTTAACAATAGTTGCTACCTAATTGCATACAAGTCACTAAAAGCCTTTTCTCCAAGTCTAAATGAGCATGAATCACTTGTGAAGGAAACATCTGAAGGAAGACTTGTTTCTGGAGCATCCTAGAGCACAGCTGTTGATTGAGTACTTTAAGAGGGTGGGCATCTGTGAGCTATTTTTTGGAGAAATATAGGAATTATAACAGAATAACAGAGTTGGAAGGGATCTTGGAGGTCTTCTAGTCCAGCTCCTTGCTCAGGCAGGAAACCCTTGTTGTTGTTGTTGTTAATTGCGAAGTCGTGTCCGACCCGTCGTGACCCCATGGACAATGTTCCTCCAGGTCTTCCTGTCCTCTACCATCTTCTGGAGTCCATTTAAGTTCACACCTACTGCTTCAGTGACTCCATCCAGCCATCTCCTTCTCTGTTGTCCCCTTCTTCTATTGCCTCAATCTTTCCCAGCATTAGGCCCTTCTCCAGTGAGTCCTTCCTTCTCATTAGGTGGCCAAAGTATTTGAGTTTCAACTTCAGGATCTGGCCTTCTAAAGAGCAGTCGGGATTGATCTCTTCTAGGACTGACCGGTTTGAACGCCTTGCAGTACAAGGGACTCGCAGGAGTCTTCTCCAGCACCATAGTTCAAAGGCCTCAATTCTTTGGCGCTCAGCCTTTCTTATGGTCCAACTTTCACAGCCATACATTGCAACTGGGAAAACCATGGCCTTGATTATACATACTTTCGTTGGCAGAGTGATGTCTCTGCTTTTTAGTATGCTGTCTAGATTTGCCATAGCGTTCCTCTCCAGGAGCAAGCGTCTTTTAATTTCTTGGCTGCAGTCCCCACCTGAGGTGATCTTGGAGCCCAGAAAAATAAAATCTGTCACTACCTCCATTTCGTCCCCATCTATTTGCCAAGAATTGAGAGGGTCGGATGCCATGATTTTGGTTTTCTTAATGTTGAGTTTCAAGCCAACTTTTGCACTCTCCTTCTTCACCCGCATCAAGAGGCTCTTTAGTTCCTCTTCACTTTCTGCCATTAGGGTGGTATCATCTGCATATCTTAGGTTGTTTGATATTTCTCCCGGCAATCTTAATTCCAACTTTTGATTCATCTAGCCCTGCCTTTCTCATGATGTGCTCTGCATATAAGTTAAATAGGCAGGGCGACAGTATACAGCCTTGCCGGACTCCTTTTCCAATTTTGAACCAATCAGTGGTTCCGTGTCCAGTTCTCACTGTTGCTTCTTGACCGCATATAGGTTTCTCAAGAGACAAATGAGATGGTCTGGTACTCCCATCTCTTTAAGAACTTGCCACAATTTGTTGTGATCCACACAATCAAAGGCTTTAGCATAGTCAATGAAGCCGAAGTAGATGTTTTTCTGGAACTCCCTAGCTTTCTCCATGATCCAGCATATGTTGGCAATTTGATCTCTAGTTCCTCTGCCTCTTCGAAATCCTGCCTGTACTTCTGGTAGTTCTCGATCCACATACTGCTGGAGTCTAGCGTGTAGGATTTTAAGCATAACTTTACTAGCCTGTGAAATGAGTGCAATGGTGCGATAGTTTGAACATTCTTTGGCATTGCCTTTCTTTGGAATTGGAATATAAACTGACCTTTTCCAATCCTGTGGCCACTGGTGAGTTTTCCAAATTTGCTGGCAAATTGAGTGTAGCACTTTTACTGCATCGTCTTTTAAGATTTTGAATAGCTCAGCTGGAATACTGTCACCTCCACTAGCTTTGTTGTTGCTAAGATTTTCTAAGGCCCATTTCACTTCACATTCTAGGATGTCTGGTTCGAGGTCAGTGACCATCTCATTGTGGTTATCTGGGATGTTAAGCTCATTCTTGTATAGTTCTTCTGTGTAGTTTTGCCATCTCTTCTTAATCTCTTCTGCCTCTGTTAGGTCTCTGCCATTGTGGTCCTTTATCATGCCCATCTTTGCATGAAACGTTCCCTTCATATCTCCAATTTTCTTGAAGAGATCTCTGGTCCTCCCTATTCTGTTGTTTTCTTCTATTTCTTTGCACTGTTCATTTAAGAAGGCATTCTTATCTCTTCTAGCTATTCTCTGGAATTCTGCACTCAATTGGGTGTATCTTTCTCTTTCTCCTTTGCCTTTCACTTCCCTTCTTTCCTCAGCTATTTGCAAAACTTCCTCAGACAGCCATTTTGCTTTCTTGCGTTTCTTTTTCTTTGGGATGGTTTTAGTTGCTACCTCTTGTACAATGTTGTGAACTTCCATCCATAGTTCTTCGGGCACTCTGTCTATCAGATCTAATTCCTTAAATCTATTTGTCACCTCTACTGTATATTCATTAGGAATATGATTTAGTTCATACCTGAGTGGCCTAGTGCTTTTCCCTATTTTTTTCAATTTAAGCCTAAATTTTGCAACGAGAAGCTCATGATCTGAGCCACAGTCAGCTCCTGGTCTTGTTTTTATTGACTGTATACAGCTTCTCCATCTTTGGCTGCAGAGCACATAGTCCATCTGATTTCTATGTTGACCGTCTGGTGATGTCCATGTGTAGAGCCGTCTCTTGGGTTGTTGGAAAAGAGTGTTTGTTATGACCATCGTATTCTCTTGACAAAATTCTATTAGCCTGTGCCCTGCTTCATTTTGTTCTCCAAGGCCAAACTTGCCTGTTATTCCAGTTATCTTTTGGCTTCCTACCTTAGCATTCCAATCCCCAATGATGATAAGGACATCATTTTTTGGTGTTAATTCTATAAGGTGCTGTAGGGCTTCATAGAACCGGTCAATTTCATCCTCTTCAGCACCAGTGGTTGGGGCATAGATTTGGACTACTGTGATATTGAATGGTTTGCCTTGGATTCGAATTGAGATCATTCTGTCATTTTTGGGATTGTATCCCAGTATTGCTTTTCCTATTCTTTTATTGACTATGAAGGCTACTCCATTTCTTCTGAGGGATTCTTGCCCACAGTAGTATACCTGATGGTCATCTGAGTTAAATTCACCCATTCCTGTCCATTTTAGTTCGCTGATTCGTAAGATGTCGATGTTCAGTCTTGTCATCTCTTTTTTGACTACGTCTAGCTTGCCTTGATTCATGGATCTTACATTCCAGGTTCCTATGGAGAAAAAATCTTTACAGCATCGGACTTTCCTTATATCCCTATATTATTCCAAACAAATGGTTGTCTAATTGCTTCTTTAAAACCTCCAGTGTTGGAGCAACCACAACTTCTAGAGGCAAATCACTTCACTGATTAATTATTCCAACTGTTATGATGTATTTGAAATGTATTGCTAGTATTTGACTGTAAAGAAGTCTTCATATTGTTATATATTTACAGAGTTTGGCATGAAATTAACATAACTTCTGTTTGCCCAGGGTTTTTAAAAATTAATTATATTTTATAAATATTTTAATTGTCTATTCAGTTTTAATTGAGATCAGTTTTAAATAGAAGTTGGCTGGTTGCTGATTGTGATATTTAAAAGACCTTGTTTGTATTGGATTATATTGGAATGTTACAATAATCTTGTGTTTTCAGAATTTAATATATGCTACCTAAGCATCCTTCTGGTGAAGATGTAATAGGATTCAACAAATAATAAATTCAAAGTTTTGTAAAAATATGAATATCATACAGCTAAATGACTCATTTTCCTCCTTCTATTCAATTTGTCTGATTCTCAGAGACTGCCTGAAGAAATCCCTGCAATTCTCTTGGCAAGGTCCTTTAGAGGGGGTTCTCCCATAGCCTCCCTCCAAGAGGGCTGAGAGAGAGGGACTGGCTCATGGTAACCCAATTGGCTTTTTGCGTAAAACAGGACTAGAACTCATGGTCTTCTGGTTTCTAGCCTAATTACTTAATCACTACACCAAACTGGCTCTCAAAATGATTCAAGAAAGGAAACTAACTTGATATTGTCTTACTTCAGAATCAGTGTAATCTCATGGTTTTCCTCAGAGGAAAACAGGATTCAGCCCATATCCAGCCACAAATATTGGTCCAGTAATCTTCCAAGCCTTACATGTTTATTGGAGGATAAAATATTGGCAAAGGGAAAAAAACCATTCATTGCACCCTAAAAGCTTTTTCAGAGGTAGAACCAGTGCTTTTTTTGTAAAAAAAAAAAAAAAAAAAAAAAGGTGCTGGAACTCACACACGTCATACAACCCGCCTTGCCTACCCTACAAGGTTCCATCCAAAAAAGATGCTGGAACTCTGGGTAGAACAAATATAATAATCTGTTCCCACCCCCTCCCCACACACCAAAGACTTTCCAAAACTCATTATCTGCAATATTTTACTTCATTATCTCTCTGCTGAGACTTTGGCTTTGTCAATGGTCACAAGATGCAATAGCTTAAGGTCATAATGATCTATGTTGATAAAACAGATTAATGGTTAAATGGTAAACCAGACCTTCCCATCTAAATTTTATATTTTGGTACATCCCCAAAAATACTGAAGAATGTACTAAAAATGTAACAAAACACCGACAAATTGTCATAGTTATTAAATTATTTAATAAATATGACAATTTGTGTTTTGTAACAAAAAGCCAGATTAGGACAAGAGAATGTGACTAACTGCACTAATCCATTACATTTCAAACCAGATGATGCTTTAAAACATTTCTCATTCCATGCTTACTACTTTTTAAATAAAATTCTGTCACTGGGGACCCAGATCTGAATTAGGATCATATGAAATGGAGGGGAAATTAATTCCATACACTGGTCTAATTTTTCAGCTACTGAGGCACATATTCAGTGCTTTGTTCATCTTGTTCACCCCACCATAAACACAGATTCATACCACATTCTAAACCAAAATCAGGAAGCCATATCATGACTTAACACATAACTCAACCTATACATATGAATGGATAAATTGCTGAAAGTATTGATTACATTAGTGGTCATTAAGTCATGGGACACAAACCTCAAAAATGGCATGTCCTAAAGAAGAAACTCAGAAGCATTTCCAAAAACATTTGAGATCAGCGAGAACTTGACTGAGATAGTTTTACTGCCCTTTTCTATTAGAGTTGCTCCATAGGAATGTCTGTAATTCTCATCAGCAGACACTCATTCACTTATCAGAAATATTCCAAGGCTCTTGAAAATCATGATTGTTGCCATGTAGACCATGCCTCTATTTTACTTACTGGGAAGAGGAAATGCCAGAACAGAGTGAAACCCAGAGAGTTTCTACATCTACAAGTCAAGGAATATTCATCTGACTCCAAAAGCCATTGCAGCTTTTAAGAATGGGCAACACATTAAGAGCAATTATAGCCTTTCTCCCATTTGATGAGTGCCAGAAATACATCCTAGGAGACCTTGAAGAGATGCCAATTGATAAAATGTTGGATCTCAGTGGCAGGCAAGTGAGACGGTTTCCTGTGTGTGTTTGCTCTTTCAGGGAACTGGTCAAGCTGTACCTGAGCAACAACAACCTGAATCATCTGCCCCCTGAATTAGAAGAGTTACAGAACCTTCAGATCCTGGCACTGGATTTCAACAATTTCCACACACTACCCCAAGTGGTGTGCACCTTGAAACAGCTGTGTATCCTTTATCTGGGCAATAACAAACTGGGAGACCTACCTGCAGAAATGCATCAGCTCCAAAACCTCAAGACTTTATGGATTGAATCCAACTGCCTGTACAGCCTGCCCAACGTAGTGTGTGAGCTGAAGCACCTCAAAACACTGCATGCTGGATCCAATGCACTGCGCTCTCTGCCCGAACAGCTACAGTATCTGAAGGAACTGCGTACTATCTGGCTCTCCAGCAACTTACTGACCGATTTCCCACCAGTGCTTTTGCACATGCCTCTCCTGGAAGTGATTGATGTGGACTGCAATGCCATTCATGATTTCCCCAGTCTTGTCCACCTGAATGGTTTGAGATTGGTGATCTATGACCACAACCCCTGTAGAAATGCACCCAAAGTGGCTAAGGGGGTACACAGAGTTGGGAGATGGTCTGAGGAGAGCCCTGAGCCTAGGAAGCGATCTGGGATGGACAAGGAAAAAGGAATAAATGATATTAACTCCCTGCTGCCTCCCCCTCCTCCTCTCTCCTGTAAACTGTCCAATTAAAGAGCAAGAACATTCCTCAACCACCAAAGACTGAAGAATTATTAATGCCTATGGCTACCTCTCAGAAATGCTCAACAGGACGATTGGATTGGCTTTTGCTTTTGCAGGCTTGCATGAAGGTGACATTGGCAGAGTATCACTTGTTCCAGTGGTATGTATGTATCTGTATGCCTGCACCTGCACAGTAGCTATTTCAACACTTGTAGCAAACGCGTAGTTGGAGAGTTCAGAACAGAGACGGCAGTCAGCAGCTGTAATGTTATATAACTGCTTCTTTTCCCAGGAATCAAAATGGAAGGCTAAAACAATGCAGATGAATCAGATGACAGGATGGCCATTTTTTATTTAAACAGATGTTGAATGAATTTATTGTATTTTCCCTGTCAATAAATTATAGCACTGGACTCTTAATAATAGAGGCATTGTCTAGAAGCATCCTGAAAACATTTTGAAACCTTTTATCCTGTCTATAATTATTGGTTAATATAAATAAGCAACATTTCAAACTAGCTGCTATTTAAATAAGGTCTTCCAATCAGATCCTAAAATGTTCTTAAGAGTTATTAAAGTCTGGATAAAAATGATTTGGGATTTTTTCTCTCATACTTTTATGGTTTACCGTGCTTCATTTCTTTTAATGTATTTATACTCAGCTCACTTTGTTAATTACAGTGCAGCTGAGAAATATTTTAACTTTTATTCCATGTTTTTATGGAAAGTAAATCACAAACACACTCTAACTCATCTATTTATTTGTTTTCTGCCTTTATTTTTACAAATAGTAAACATAACCAACATACAGTACCTTCCTCTTTCTATTTTCCCCACAACCCTGTGAAGTGGGTTGGGTTGGAAGAGTGACTGGTCCAAAGTTATCCAGCTGGCTTTCATGGCTATGGCAGGACTTGAACTCACGGTCTTCAACTTTTCAGCCTGGGGCCTTAACCTTAACTGTCTCTTTTGCTTGATTTTCTTGCCTTAGCTCTGTCAAAAGCATCCAGGTCAGGTGTGTGAATCACTTTTTTCAGACTACAGCAGCAATTTTAATCTACATGGATCATGTATGATCTCCAAGAATTACCGAAAAGGGAGATGGCAAGGGACAGTGTCTTTACTAGATAGGCAAAGCCCATGTTTTTCAGCAGGAGGCCATGAGGAAATGGAAGGTTAGTGATGATTTATTTTTCCTTGCAGTCACTTTTAAATGGAAATTTTTGGCTACTGTAATTTGGTGTCAGGAATTTGGTGTATTTTTGAAGCTGCAAATTGATGCCTGGAAGCCTGCAGGTGGCCATGAAATGCTCATCAATTATACTTCTATAATTTTATGCAGCAATATTGATACACTATGGGTATTCCAGAACACAGCGATTCTTGATAAATTAGATATTAGGTATTGATAAATAACATACTTTTCATCTATATAGGGATGGATAACTTCAGGTATCATGAGTAGCAACATCATTGAATAACATGACAAGTCTGTTAGAAGACATGTCTTTTTTCAGGTTTTTTTGTGTGGGTGGGAATGGTGGGTCTCTAAGTTATTTACTAATATTCCACTCCTAAGCCCTCAAGTTTAAAATACATGTTCACATTGTATCCATTATTAAGAATATTTTTTTCCTTAAAAAAAAAAAACAATTACTTAATTCACCTTGTAACTTCCAGGGCTGAATTGCTGCAATGTCCTCTACCTAGATCAGGGGTAGGCAACCTTGGCTCTTTTATGACTCATGGACTTCAACTCCCAGAATTCCTGCTCAGGAATTCTGGGAGTTGAAGTCCACGAGTCATAAAAGAGCCAAGGTTGCCTACCCAACCTAGATGGTTCAACTGACACAAAATGCTACTTTGTTTCAGGAAATCTAATGGGAAACATTTGTATATTCAATGTATTAGTTATCATTTATTTCTAACTCATTTCACTCCCCGATTTTAAAAACCTGCATTAGATGGGGCTATGCCCTCCTGGGGATGTAGCTCTTAACTACTATTAGACATTTGATAAATTTACCAAACATTTAAAAGTTACTAACTTTAAGTCAGGGTTCCAAAATTAAGGAGTTTCCTTCCTAAGAAGGCTTGAAAGCTATATGTAGCAGGATGCAAAAAGTTATGTCCAACCAGCTACCCTTCTGTGGCCCTGAGTGACAGGGATCAAAATGCGTTCCCTTGCAAATACTCGAGTACACCCATTTCAGAATGCAGTCTTCCATGTCACACAAAGCCCAATGCAGCCACAATGCTGTCAGTTTTTTGCAGTTAGGTAGGACACAGAAAGCTGCGTATCAGGACAACATTGACGTATCAAGTTCCACAATCATATTATGCTTTATGAGCTCTTCCAGAATGACAGAAGGAAGACTCTTTCCTGACCATTAGTGCTGAACCTGGAATCTTATTTGAGTTTTCATACAGCCTACAATGATGGTCTTTTCTCAACTTATGAAATAAAAGTAAATATTATTCTCTGCCTTTGAAACCAAGTGCCAAATATATAATTTGTGTATTTTCTCTAATTGCTATTCAGTTTACAAATGCATTCCTAAGGTGAAAGGGGTTTTTTATTCAGAAAGATGCTTCTGTCTAAATATATTTCTCTCTTTTCTTTCAACCTCTTGTAAATTCTGAGTTTCTTATTGTTTCATGCATCTCAAAATGCTGGCTAACTCTTCAAATTTTCATATCAAATGCATCTGTTCTGATTAGTTCTGATACGAAACTATCATTTTACTCCAACGAGTATATCTACCTCCAGAATTTTAAAGCATACCAATAAAATAAATTTGAAAGATGAGCCCTAAAAATTTTCATACTTCAATTTTCACAACTGACTTATCTGTAGGACGCATTTTTCATATTTTGATTAAAAATTCAAGAGTCTACTTATCCACGGATGGTCTTACATATATACAGAATATATTTTTAAAAGTCTATTTGGCAGGTAAGCGAAACCCAATTTTGGCAGTGCATTTCAGCACCTAAAATTGTTGGCTTATCTGAGAGTATATACACTTAGGAGCCAAATTACTTTGCACTTGCTAGTACATAAAGTAAATCTACTGCAATATCTTATCTTTATTAATGTAAGAACAACCAATCCAATACTTTTCTGATGCATTAAATTGTAACTTCCCTAATTCCTTATTACTGGCCACACTGGCTGAGGCTGATGGGAGCTGAGGAATAGTTTTAAATGAACTAAACATAAGATGCAATTTTTAGTTTAAAATAATGATCCTGAACACTGCTTATAAGATCAAGCTGCCATCTACAAATGTTTAAAGTAATCTGCTCTTTCACTTTTCCAGGTTTAAGTGCACATTCAGTGAAATAATGATAGGAAAATAAAAGATTAATCTATTTCTATTTGAAATGTTTATTATGAGTACTACACAAAAGGAACAGTGAAGGAGTACAGATGTTGTACAATCATGTGTTTTTTTAAAAAATAATACAAGTTAAATCAAAACACTTATGCGTCGGTGCTAAATGTGCCATTCCTTCTGTAATCTGTTAGAAGTACAATCCAATCTGGTTCAAATGTTCTTTCTGAATGCAGAATGTTCAACAAGGATACCGATCTGGTACTCGTTTTCTGAAAGAAGCAATAGAATTGTGTATAAGCAGATGCCACAGGACAGGAAAATATTTCTTTATTCAAAATAGCAATAGCGATTAGATTTATAGTGCTTTACAGCACTCTTTGGGCAGTTTATAATGTCAACAATCTTTACCGACCTCAGAAGGATGGAAAGCTGAGTCAATCTTGACACTCATCAGGATCAAATTCTAGGCTGTGGGCAGTTTGCCCAAAATACTGCAGTCTAACCACTGTAGCACAATTAATTATAAATAATAAATCTCAATTTAAGATTTAATTAAGTAGTATTAGCTCATATAACCTGGTAACAGTGAATCATAAAATAAATACTGAAGCTATATGTGCAATTTTTAAACTATAAAAACATGGGTAGATAATCAAAAATATAAATGTCCCATTGGTGTATCCCTTCCAACTATATATTACGAAATGAGAGTAATTTTTGACCTTTTTAAACCACAATCAACAATACATATATTGAGTCTCCACAGAGATTAACCCAACTATTTCTCTTCAACGCCTCCTAAAAATTAACAATTTCAGCCTATCTCTGGTGATATCCCTGCATCTATGTCCTGTTCACTGTTGCCCTCAGAGGTCAAGACAATAACTAGAAAAAACATTCTGCTTGAAAACGCTGCCCACCCATTGAAAAATATTTGATATTTAATTAGCTCATTCTCTCACAAGTGATGAAAAGTTGTACTTTACCTTGGTGCCGCCTTAATGATGTCATCAACACGTAGAATGACTTCTGCTGCTTCAGCAGCACTTAACAAAACCTGACGTTTCACCTGAAAGCTTTCAACGACTCCTAGACTTGCCATGTCTGCAATAGCAGCCTCTTTCATATCTTAAAGAGATTACAGAGAATTATCGACTTTTTCATTTTTGTTTCTGTTGCAATTTTCAACTACACAATTATTGTTTATTAAAGTGATCCATATTATGAGTTTATGCATTTGGTTAGTTGGTGAATTGAAGAGGAAGAGCTCAGATGTCCATTTAGATCTGAGGACTGTCTCTGGGTTCACAATCAGCCCAGGACTAAGGTTTTATCAGAGAAATTTGAAGCTTTACACTAAATTTCCATATATATTTTCTTAGGCATGGTCACATTGTCTAGGCCTATATGAATCCAAAGTTAAAAACGCATAGAGCAGGGCTGTCAAACTCAATTTCACTGAGGGCCGCATCAGCACTGTGGTTGCCCTTGGGGGCCGGGTGGGTATGGCCATGGTGGGTGGGCATGGATGGAGTGGGTGTGGCCAGCTCTACATCATTCGTGTCAAGGGTGCCTGTGGTGGCCTGGGCAGCAGTGGGACAGATCTGAGGGTCTCTGGCAGAAGGGGATGGAACCAAGGCAAGTGCCAAGGCATGGTCCACTGGAAGAGCTCAATTCCTCTCAGGCCATGGAGGGGGGGGGCTGGATGGTGGCACGGGCTGCCCGGAGCCTTGGGCAGCAGAGGTCAAATGCTCAGCCTGGCCCTTGAGCACCCGCGGCACCAAGCTCAGCCCCACTTCCCCAAGGGGACACCCAGCTGCACTTACCTCAAGGCTGCTGCTACTATGCTTGCTCTCCTTACCCAGGTTGCTCATGATGGGTACGAGGGCAAAGTCAGAGGGAGGCCCATTCCCTCTCCATGGGAGGAGACCCAGCTTTATATCCAAAGCTTCCTTAGCAATAGGATGGGAGACCCCTGGGATAGGCCAGGAGGAGAGGGCAAGGGGATGGTGAAAGGGCAGCAGGACAGGACTTCCCTCAGACCCTCCCTCTCCTTCTTTCCTTCCTTCCTAAGTTTAGAGTGGTGGGAAAATATTTGAGTTGAGGGAGAAAAACAGGCAAGAAATGCAGCTGGGGAGGTGTCACCCTTCGTGAGGAATGAAGAAATGCACCATCACCTGGAAGTGGCCAGCACATGGCCCTCACCTAGTTCACATATCTGGCTTGGTGGCTCTGGGGGAGGGGATGCCATGAGCAACGTGAGAGTCAACATTATGTGCGCCATGCTACCCAGCCCCCAGCCTGCCCAGTTTTGGCAGTAGTGGAGTGTTTTCCTCACAGCGCTGAGAGTTGAGCCGGGCAGTGCGAAGCTCGCCAGCTTTGCATCTTGCTGCCTGCTGAAACTGGGCACGCTGGGGGCTAGGAAGCATTGCACTTCTCATCAAATTCGCGCCACCCGGCTCAGCTCTTGGCGCTGTGAGGAGAGCGCCGTTCTGCCTGCCAAAACCCCTCCCCCGGAGCCCATCAAGCCGGATATGTGAAGTAGGCGAGGCCCATTTGCTGGCTACTTCCAGGCGATGGTTCATTTCTTCATTCCTCAGAAAGGGTGACACCTCCCCAGCATGCACCCAGGGGGTGCGGCTAACGCAGCAGGGGCTGGTTCCTCGCTGTTTCCAGACAGCCTTGTGGAACTAAGACTGAATGTGTTTCAGCATGGATGGCCACCACAAAATTGTACATTGGCCATTCCCTCACTGTTTCCAGGATGGCTTCGCGAGCCACATGAAACCACTTCCCGGGCTGCATCCGGCCCCCGGGCCGTGTGTTTGATATGTCTGGCATAGAAGAAACTAAGCTGTGTTTGGAATTATTAGAATTAAACTCACAATAGTTTCCAATGAAAGTTCTAAGCAAGTGAGGGGGACAGAGAAAGAATATTTTAACAATTTCTCTTTTTCAGACACCGAAGTGTAAAAACTGCAGTTTATTAGCAAATGCCCACTGGGTTTTTTCCCACTCTTGGACTAAGATTTTATTAAAAATACGAACTTACCAAGTCCATAAGTATTCTTCCCTTCACTGTGGGCAGCTCGAAGTTGGGAAACCAAATCTGCACTATCATATCCAGCATTGTCAGCTATGATAGTTGGGAGCTACAAAGATAGGCCTTTATTAAATCAGTACCAAATAGCAACGAAAGCTAATTCAAACATACCATGCAACAAATCTCTATATTATTCATTCACATTTAAGTATTTCCAATTACAGCTAGTTGCTAATTGGGGAAAAGGGTCAATTATAATATCACTCCATTTCCAGACATATTCCTTTTAATTGGGCCTTTTACATTATATGCTGTACATTATGTGAATGGCTACCTTGAAGAAAAATATTCAGAATATTAATCAGTAACTTTTTTTTCAAGACTCATGGAACAAGTAACTTATCCCACAAAAATGAATGCTGATTTCTCCCAAGAGTTAAAAACACTCAAAAAGCTAGACAGCTGGTCTTTTCCATATCTTTTAACTTTATATATTTACTTCTAATACAATTAAGTGGACAGAAGCTTACCGTACTTAGAGCCTTAGCAAAAGACTCCATTGCTAACGATTCTTTGCCAGGGGTTCTTTTTGCAAGCTCCCACACTGCATTAGCCATTAACATCTCTGAACAGCCTGAAAATTTGAAAAACCAAATCTTAGCCAATGTGAGTAAATCTTTGCATTGAAGAAAGTGTAGATTTCAAAGTTTGAATATTCACCTCCACCATACACAGTTCTAGTATCTTTGACTGTCTGGGCAAGAACACAGAGTGCATCATGCAGAGACCTTTCAGCCTCATCTATGATTTGTTGTGTTGCACCACGTAAGACTATGGTGCAAGCTTCACCTAAGAATCAAAAAAGGGAAAGATATGTAAATTGAAATGTTAAGAGTCTTAAGATTATTACCTGATACATAAGGACTAGTTCAAAAGTTACTTGTAGAAAGTCTGATGCTCACATTCTAACTTGCCTTTACACTATACAATTATTTCATAAATTCTGTATTATATGGGCAGACCAAATCTCAGCATTCACATCCCTTTCTGAGCAGGGATGGAGCATCTAATGATTAATAGTTCTACAGAGTGTGTGGCATGCGTTGTTTCTTCATTATTACTGGGCTTACCAACTCCACTATACCTACTAGATCAGAAATACAATATGTACATTATAATGCAGGAGCATTATGAAAAGTATGGATCATCAATGTGACTTCATGGGTTCTCCCCACATATGGTCAGGTATTACATTCTCTTATTTTTAATTTTCCATCTTTCCTCTACTATTTTGATCTAATCACTGCACAGTATAAGTAATAGCTTCTAAATAATCGGATTAGGATTGTTGTGTCCAACATTTATTAGGACAGAAATAACTGGAGGATTGCTCAATCCATCTTACCCATAGCAACTCCAGAGAAATGAATAAGTTTATCTTCACCAATCATGACCTCTTCAATTAGTTTGCAGCTTCCTAGCTTTACTAGTTCTGGATGATCAAAAGTTGAAGCAATTTCGCCACCTAAAAAATTAAAGTTCACATAAATCATTTCACTTGCATAATAGTCCAGTAATGGACTATTTATCTTCCAAATTGCTAAAATAAAACAAAAATGCATTCTCTTCCTAAGTATCTCTGATAACTTTATGAAGAAATGGCTACTACATACTGCTACTTCATTTCAAATCATTTTCTATCCAAAAGAATAGAAAAATACTGAAAGTCCACTTTATTTGACATTGTCCAGCATCTTCTTTGATGTGTCAATAGATTTGTTCTTACAAACTGAAAACCAATTTTTAAAAATGCAGAATTATGAAATTTCTCTGATGAGTATCATGATAATTCAACGAAGAATAATGATAAAAAGAAGTTGTCATTCAAAACAACTGAGATTTTGCACAAGGGAAAGGCATTTTGATTCACAGGAAAAGAGGACATCCAATCTCTACCCACCCATCCATAGCTACCATTCCCTATATAACATACCTTTAAGTATTAAGCTTCGGAATATTTTTTTTTCAAGAGTTAGGAAATAATCTATAATTCTTTCTTTTCATTTTCTCTATCCCATTTTCTCCAACTAAACTGAAGATATTTCAAGGGTAAATAGTGAAAATCAATACTAATTGTAGGATTTATTTACCTGTCACAAGAGCTAGACGCTCAACTCCAGCAAAATCTGCATGTTCAATTGCCATAACTCCAGCAGCAGCAAACATCTGTTCTGGGTAATTATAAATCAACTGCCTATAATAGAAACATACAGTATTTCTAATCACATGCAAACACTGATTATTCTTCAACTGTTAAACCTTAACACACCTTCCTTGTGCACACAAAAATAGGATAATCCAATCCAATATCTTCCAGATATATGGGAATAAAGTTCCGATAATTCTACTTCATAATGCCTGAAAATGATCAGTTTTAATTCAACATTTCTGAAGTACAGTTGATTAAGGAGGCCAGGTTTTCGACTTCAAAATGTTCAGGACTTGGCAAGACTTGACAAAAGCCTTTAGGAGACCATCAGAGGATCAAAAGGTTGTGTCACAAAATAGGTCCATGCAAACACTGCATTTCAAAATACACAACTCCAGATATTTGATGTTCCTAAAATTGTTTCTAATCTTTCTGCTACCAAATTAATTTTTTGTAATCTACCAAGCATTTTTCTACATTCAATTGAATAAGAACAATCATTATGGATCAGATAAATTGTCAGTATGGCAAGTCCTTGTAAGGAAAAACAACTCTATTGTTCATAAGCAACTAATGCTCAAATATGCATAGAAATTATCATTAACGGCCAACGATAGACACACTTATTCCATTTCGGTTGGAGGAATGAGTATTCTTTTTTTAAAAAAAATATTTTATTGTTTTTTTAATTTTAACAAAGAGTACTTTAGACACACCGTGGTGTTTGGGTAAACAAACAATTCAAGGTAAAAAAACATACATAAACAGTTCAACTTAATACATTCACTATCATCTCTCTATTTCTCACAAATAACATAATAGATTTAATATATTCCATTTCTAGCTTAAATTTCTGTTACTACTCCACCTGTTTTAAAGCTTTATCAATTTAAAAATTACCATAATCAAATATTGTTTTACATCAACAAATTATCACTTCAAGTATCTCTACCATGTATATTTAACTTTTTAATCTCTCTCAACCCTCTTATCACCAATCTCATTCACTTCTTCTTCCAATGATAACTAACTTAATTTAAAAAAAAACAATGTTAAACCTTAATTCCTTTCAATTCATTACTCAAACTTCAGATATCCAATTAGTTATCATACCTTATCAGATCATATTTTTTATTGTAAATATTTATTAAGTTTTTAAAATTTTACAAAAACAAAACAACCCATCCCCAAACCGCCCCTACCCTCCCATTTCCTCCCCCGACCTTCCCAGAGCTGAACATAGGCTTAATTAAAATTTCTTCAAATAATCTAAAAAAAATATAAACATAAATAAATCTAAATACTGAATACATTAATTAAACAAACTATAAGATAATTAACAATAATATATATATAAAAAAACATAAATACCAGAAAAATACTTGAGAAAAAAAACTAAAGAAAAAGAAAAAAGAGAAAGATAAAAGAAAGTATAAAAAAAAGAAAAAGGATAAAATCTATAAAATATTTTAAATTTTAAATATAAGTTATTAAAAAACTAAATAGTATTTTTTAATATCCAACTTATATTGTATAAAATCTATCCATTTTTTCCATACGGCAAAATACTTCTCCTGCGATTGATCCTTCAAGAAAGCCGAAATCTTTGCCATTTCCGCCAGATAAGAAACTTTAAAAAACCACTCTTGCAAAGTAGGCAAAGATTCCTTCTTCCAATATTGCCCTACTAACAGCCTTGCGGCTGTAATCAAATTTAACATCAATATAACCTCCTTAGCATCACAATCAGTAACAATACCTAACAAAAATAATTGCGGAGTAAATTTTACCCTCCTTCTAAAAATTATTTGAATATTCCACCATATCTTAATCCAAAAGGCTTTTATATTTTTACACGACCACCAGATATGATAATAAGTAGCATCCAAACATCCACATCTCCAACATTTAGGCTGTAAGTCAGGATACATACGAGACATTTTTTGTGGATCAAGGTGCCATCTGTAAAACATTTTATAAAAATTCTCCCTTAGATTCTGTGCTTGTGTAAATTTGACATTCCTCACCAAAATAATTTCCCAGGTATCTAGTAGAACTGGTTCACCAAAATTTTGTGCCCATTTAATCATACATTCTTTAATTAATTCTGCCTCTGAATCCAGTTCCACTAGCACCCCATAAATTCTCTTAATATGAGTTCGTCTTTGGTCTTTTACTTGTTTAAGAAAATTTTCATTTTCTCTCAGTAAACCCACATTACAATCCAACTTCCATCTATCCACTATTTGTCTATACTGAAACAATGAATATTTAATATTTTCTTGTGCTAGATTTTCCAAAGATTTTAACTGCCAATTTTTACCATCCCATCTAAGTAGTTGTGCATAAGAAACACCATCCATCTTAACTCCTCTCCTTATCCTCTCTATCGCATGCCCAGGTATAGCCCATAATGGGATTTTAAAATCACTTCTATAATATTTCCTCCAAACCCGAAATAAAGAAATCCTTATAATATGAAATTTAAAGTCCCTATCAACTTTTTTATTAAAAATTAAATAGGCATGCCATCCAAAAAGTAAATCCCAACCCTCCAAGAGGAGTATTTCTACATTTGTTAAATTAACCCAATCACTAATTAATGTTAAAACCACCGCATCATAGTACAGTTTCAAATTCGGTACCTTGAGTCCACCTCTCTCACGAATGTCTTGTATTATTTTAAGCTTTACTCTTGGTTTTTTCCCCGCCCAAATAAATTTATTGATACCTTTCTGCCATTCATTTAAATTAATCTCATTCTTTAAGATAGGTATCATTTGAAATAAAAAAAGGAACTTTGGCAGAACATTCATTTTAATCGCCGCAATTCTACCCAAAAGGGATAATTGCAGTTTCTCCCAGTTTTTCAAATCTCTTTGTATCCTGACCCATAACCTTTCATAATTATTTTTGTACAATTTTACATTAGAAACAGATAAAATAACCCCCAAATATTTTACCTTACCAACAACCTCAAAATCTGTCAACTTAACCAAAGTCTGCTTATCCAAATTGGTCATATTTTTGGGTAATATTTTAGTCTTGTTATTAATTTTAAAATCCGAAACCTGTCCATATTGGTGTATCAATTGTAATAACTCTACTACGGAATAAATAGGTTGGGACAGGGTAACCACCAAGTCATCTGCAAAAGCTCTTAATTTGTATTCTTTTTTATTAACTTCTATTCCTTTTATTTCCTGTGATTCTCGAATTTTAATCAACAATATTTCCAAAGTTAAAACAAACAGCAGTGGTGACAATGGACATCCCTGTCTAGTCCCCTTTTCTATCGTAAAAACCTCTGATAAACCCCCATTAACAATAAGTTGTGCCGTTTGTTTTTGATAAATAACACCCAGAGCTTGTAAGATCTTTTCTCCAAAGTTCATTTTCTCAATTAATCTTAGCATAAATTGCCAATTCAATTGATCAAAAGCTTTTTCAGCATCTAGAAATATCAATCCTGCAGGAACTTGATTATTTTTGTCTAGATATTCTAATAAATTAATAATCTGTCTGTCATGTACCTTCCAGTTATAAAACCCGTTTGATCCTTATGTATAACCTGATGCAAAACCCTCATAAGCCTATTAGCCAAGATTTTTGCAAAAATCTTATAATCTACATTTAAAAGAGATATAGGTCTATAATTCTTTGGTAAGGTAAGATCTTGATCTTCTTTTGGGATTAAAGATATAAAAGCTCTACCCCATGACGGGGGAATCTCTAAACCCTGTAGTATATTGTTAAAAAGCTCTCTTAAAGGTTGAATCATCTCTTGTACCAAAGTTTTATAATAAATAGATGTCAGACCATCCGTGCCCGGTGCTTTGCCTAATTTTAATTCTTTAATCACTATCTCAATTTCCTCACTAGTAACTAAACCATTAATTTCTTGTTTCTGATCTTCTGTTAGTTTAGGGAAGTTGGCTTATCAGATCATATTATAAACAAAAATCACCTAATCAATTTAAGCACTTCAAAATTACATTCTCATGACTGAACATTTTTTTAACTCCAGAACATACATACATACATACATGTATGTATGTGTATATATATATATATATATATATATATATATATATATATATATATATATATATATATATACATACATATATACATATACATATATATATATATATATATATATATATATGTAGGTCTTTGGTTGTTCGGGTTTTCTCCCGCGTAAAATTGGAAGTGTCTTGGCGACGTTTCGACGAAGTCCCATTCGTCATCTTCAGGCTGGTGTTTTCAGCTTCGTGCTTTGAAGCACGAAGCTGAAAACACCAGCCTGAAGATGACGAATGGGACTTCGTCGAAACGTCGCCAAGACACTTCCAATTTTACGTGGGAGAAAACCCGAACAACCAAAGACCTACATACAAATACCCGCGAAAACCTCAGAAAACATATATATATATATATATATATATATATATATATATATATATATATATATATATATATATATATATGATTATATATTTTTTATCCTTAATACAATCCATAGAGCCGAGGTTCTTTTATCCAAACCATTCCATACAACAAAAAAGCATCTAACTAATTTAAACACATATGTATATAGTTATAACTGACTCAATTAAGAGAAAAGAAAAAAAATGTTAAACCTTAATTCCTTTCAATTCATTACAAACTTCAAATTCCATCCAATTAATTATCATACCTTATCAGATCATATTATTATACACAAAAATCACCTAATCAATTTAAGCACTTACTAATTTAAACACGCATGTATATAATTGCATTTTTCTTAGTTCTAGCTCTAGATCATTATCCTTAAAACAATCCATAAAATCAACATTGCCTTTTACTCCATTAAACATTTTTAAATTTCTTTTTCAGTCTATTTCTGGGTTTCTTTCTATGCCACATAGGCTTCCATAAAAGCGCTTCCCTTTCAACCAGTAAATCCATTCTTGATGCTTGCAGTAATCTTTGAGAAGATATAAATCCCTTCCTCTGCAGTAAACATCTTTTTCTATTCTCCTTGCGATGTAGTTGCTTTGTATTTTGAGGTCTTAGTTTTTGCTTCTTCTGGTTCTCTAAGTTGCTGAAGAAAGGACTGTCAGATGAAATAAATTCCACTTCTATCTCTGTAAATTCCTCTTCTGGTACTTTTTGATTTATGCCATGGTCAGTTGTAACCTGGACATCAGTTTGAGCAAATGTAGTAGAATCTCTGGATCTTAATTCTAAAGTACAGTTTTTAAATGTAGCACAAATTTCTGCAGTGGCCTCATAAATCTTTTCCAATATAAGTGCACAGTTCAGTTGTATCTGAGGTTTCTCCATTTTAATACTAATGCTTAAAAGCAAATCTCTTTTTCTTTTTTGTAGAGGCTTTGTTTAATGTAAAAACATCCACCCCCCCACAGCTTCACAGGTGTACAGCTTACCTTTAGTGTTTTAAAATTCAATAAAAAATAAGCAAAGTTGCAATATTAAATTTTCTTTTTTTCCTTTTTAGTGTCCAAATAAAAGTAAAATATAGTCTTTCAGTGTTTGTAAAATGCCTTTCTTCCCAAAGAAAGCAGAAGCCGCCTTTCCAAGCCAGGGAAATAATTTCAAAAGCTCTTACAGGCGCATAAACGAAAAAAGGCGAAAAAGAGAGAAAAATAAGAAAAAATTCTCACCCAGATTCACCACAGGGGCACTCAAAGCTTAGATGTTGTCTGACTTACGGTCTGAAGCGGCAGGGCGATCGGCCATTTTATTGGCCGATCTTCTCCGTCAGCCCTTGGAGATTTGTCTGAACATCTGGAGGAGCCGCCGCTCCTCCGCAGCCGGACAGCAGCCTCCTCGATGGAAGTCGCACCCTCCAGGGCAACTTTGGACCCGTATAAGGGTCCACCGACGGAGGGAAACCTAGTCGACGAGGAGAGAAGTCTCCCCGTGCGACTAGTGATGCCGCGAACCGGAACCGGAAGTCCTGGGAATGAGTATTCTCAGTAGCTGTAAGAACATGCAAATGAACTATTTACTGACTGATCAATAAAATTAAGAACAATGTGTTTCTGGATATCTGTGTAATAGGCTTTAGAATATAAGTACAAGTTATAAACATTAATGAGACAGAAAATCAATGCACAAAATGATGCATCATCCACAGGAAGAGGGAAGTATCAAAACAGACATGACAGATAGTGTTACAATTCAAGTTCAACTCATTATATATGCAACAAAAGAGGTGGGCCTATCATCTTGTCTATTTTGAAACTGTCCAGTAAAGTTTCTTGGGACACAATCAAACTACTGTCATGCATCATGGTAATATAGTGGTTTCAAAAATGTTCCTCCGGTGAACAGGATTCTTTCTGTCTTCATTTCCAATGCAATGCATTTCCTTTGGCAAAACAGGCAGGGATGCAAACGCCAATGATTCTCCTTCCATTAACTCCTCCGCTAAAACTGCTGCTCCAAAATATCTAAGTATTTTTAGCCTAAGAACTATAAAGAGAAGATAAACAATTTCTCTACTTTTATCTAAGTGGGAACATTCTGAATATAAGTCTTGTTGGAGATAGAAATAGTGAAACTGAAACTCTAAATCAGTGTTTCTCAACCTCAGCAATTTTAACACCTGTGGACTAGAATTACCCAGCCAGCATGTCTGCATATCTTAAAATTACTGAAATCAACAAACCCTGCTCTAAATCATGCCAATTATGTATAGTGGATATAAAAAGTCTACACAGTTAAAAAGCCAGGTTTTTGAGCTGAAAAAAAATTAGACCAAAATAAATCACTTCAGACTTTTTTCCACCTTTAATACAGTCGTACGTTTGTACTGAACTGCTTTGAAACTCACTGAATTTGGTACTCAACGTATTTTGAGTACAAAAATTTTGTCTCAGTACTCAATTGTTTATTTGGTACTCAACGCACAAGCTAGAACTCATCAGTGTCAGCTGCCTTGTGACTCATATTATTTCTAATGGGAAAAAACTGTTTGGTATTCATCATTTCTGGTAGTCAACATGCCTCCCAGAACTAAATTAACAATAAGTACCAAAGTACCACTGTATAATTTATAAGCTCTACAATTCAATTGAAAACCAAACCGAAATCTTTTAGGGGGGAAAAAATAACAAAAAACATACATGGATGCATATGTGTGCACACCCTTAAACACTTTGTTGAAGCACCCCTTGATCTAATGGCAGCACAAGATGGGGTAGAAGTTTATCAACATGGCACATCTTGCCTTGAGAATCTTTGCCCTCTTTCTTGCAAAAGTGCTCTACATTTGTCAGGCTGCAAGAGCATCTCCTACACACAGCCCTCTTCAGATCACCCCATAGATTTCCAACTGGATTCAGGTGCAGGCTCTGGCGAAGTCATTCTTTTGTTGATTTGGAGATATGCATTGGGTTGTCATGTTGCCTGATATTTGGAACTGATCATACTTCCCTCCACCTTATCAGTTCTAGCTTAAGAAAAACAGCCCCAAAGATTAAAGCTGCCACCAGCATGCTTCACTGTGGGTGCGGTGTATTTCTAATGTGTAGTGTTGTTCTTGCACCAAACATACCTTTTGGAATCATGGCCCAAAAGTTCATAGTCTCATCACACCAGAACACATTTTCCCACATGCTTTTGTCAAACCTGATGTTTTGCAGACTGTATCCGGGCTTAGATGTTTTTCGTTGTAAGAAAAGACTTCCATCTTACCACCTTATCCCACAGCTCAGACGTATGAAGAATATGGGAACTTACTGTCACATGTAGTACACAATCAGCACTTGCCAAAAAATCCTGAGGCTCCTTTAATGTTGCTTTAGGCCTCTTGGACTATTTGTCCTCTTTTCATACATTCTGGAGGGACATCCAATTCTTGGTAATATAAATATGTGTAGTGCCCATATTTTTTTCATTTGTTGATTTCTTCACTGTGTTCCATGGAATATCCAATACCCTAGAAAAATTTCTGTACCCTAGTCCCGACTGATATCTTCTAACAATGAGCTCCCCTTGATGTTCTGTAAGCTCTCTGCAGATTATGGCTTTTGCTGTAACAGGCAACTGAATAAATGTCAGAAAAATCCTACTAGAATAGCTGAACTTTATATAGGCTTGATCAAACTCATTTTAATCGATACTATTTACCATCAGCTTGAATATGATTAATTCTGAACACAGCCACATCCCTAGATAGTTAAGAGTTTGCATGCTTATGCAGACACATTATTCTAGTTTATTGTTTTTCCCTAAAAAAATTCAGATTGTTTTTCAGTTAAATTGAATAGTTTATATGTTGTATACAAGGTGGAAAGAATTCTGCAATCATTTATCTTGGTGTGATTTTTTTAAATATCTCAAAATCCTGGCACTTTAACAGGTGTGTACTTTTTATATTCACTGAAGCAGCAAGCATGTCAAGTATAACAGTCCAATTCTGCTGACCAAATACATACCTGTTGATAAAACAGTTTATTCCATGCTTTAGAATACGCTCAACCTTCTCCTTCATTTTCTCCTTTTCTGCTTGTTCTATTTCTGCTACCTTTGCTGTGGAATCCACTCTTACACGGGAGCCAAATATCTACATGAAATTAATACAATGGTTATATTAACTAAAATGTCAATTATTTCAATTACATTAAATGTATTATGAAATCCACTTACTTTAATTTTATCAGTATCCATGCCAGTATTGGCAATAAGTATCTTTGCATTATCAATTGTTTTAGGCTGGTTAACTCCGATTTTTTTATCCAATAGAAAACCTGAAAATAGTTTGCAGGGTAAAGCAATAAATGATTAAGTAAACTGTTTTAAAACTATATACTACTAAAATTCTCATGTATTTTTGATATTTAGTAATCTTCAATTGGACAAACACAATCAGCATCATATGACAAAACCTCAAATGGGCTAACCCTCAGAATGGTGGGACCCATTACTCCTAAGGGAATGAAATCTGAGAATTTTTTGCCACTTTGGTGTCACTGCCATTCAGCATTACCACAGTGCTGCCTTGATTATGCCTTATTTTCAACATTCTCTGATAGCTTCCCACAAGTTATGGGGAACCTAGAAGGAATTGATGATTGTTGATGCGCCTTCTCACCTTCCCACTAGCAAAGTCCTTGCTTGTGGAAAGCTTGCAGGGGGAAAGTCAATAAAGAAATGATGTACCCTCCGCCACTCCATCCGCACTCACAGTGCTGACCATTCAGGTCCTTGCTCTGCACTTACACCTTGCCATCCACTCGCAGTCCCTTACTCCATTTCCCTTAACTACCTATCTGCTGGAATGGAAGGGAAAAATGAAGCAAGGGAAGGAAGAGAAGAAGGAAAGAATGAACAAAGAGAAAGAGGAAGGGAGGGAGAAAATTTCTGACACTCACTACCAGCTTCACATAAGGAAACTTGATAGAGAAGCCGCCAGAAAATCAGAATTCACTCCTGCTCCCAGCAATTTTTTTGCTCATCCATAGTCATACTGTTTCTTTGTTTAGGTAAGGAAATATCTCTGAAATTTATTTTATTTGGAAAATTTATATTGCTGCCTATTTGCTCAAGGCAACTCAAGACGGCTTACAAGAAATATGATGACTTAACAAATCATGGGAATTCTAGTGTTTGATAAAATTGCAGCTTCAGTTTTCATTATACATCCTATATAATCTTACTGAAGATTGTTTTCTGTCAAGAGCCTTCCAAGTGCGCTGTATACCACTTTTAAGAATTTGGATAGGCCGAATCTGCAGTAATGAACACTCAAATATCTATTCTTGATAACGTTATAGCTTTAAAAAATATATAGTATACATGTATGCTCCAAATCATACATAATCTGAGAAATACATAAATACAAGAAAAAGAAAATTATGCAGAATTACATAATTCTACGGATTCCTCAAGAATTTACTTTTACATTTTATCAAATAATATTGCTATGTTGTTTCTTTGGTTAACTGGAACTTTTAACAATAATCTTTCTATTGAAGTCTGCACTGTTATGTTTTACTGCTGTATTCATGCAGCTAAACAAAACGGCTGTCAGTAATACGATACCTTCATCCAAGTAAGAATCTATGAGACTTCCTCCTAACTTCTTAATGACATGAATAGCTTCTAGGTTTCCAGATCCTTTCAGCCTAAGGACAGCATCTACAGCAAGTTTTGCAAAATGCTCTTTATGATGAGTAAGCAGTTTTGAAGATAGTGTTGTTTCTGCAATGTTCATTAAATCTTTATGAAATTTGGCTTCATTTTTACTGAAAAACAGGGGAAAAAAATGAGGACCAACAGAAAATTACTTTTTAGCCTGAAGCCTCTCTACAAGATCTATAAGTAAACAGGGAAGTCTCATTCTCCTTTTTCCAAAAATATATTCATATAGCTAATTGTTTCTAGAATGTAAAAGAACAGCATTTAACACAGGAAATAGCAAGAAATCCCACAACAATTTTTAGAATTCCAATAGATTCCTGCCAATGTGACTTCTTATTCTTGTACTTCAAAGGAGATTTAAATACATTGCTCACAGAGATAACTGAATTCACTGACAAGTTATTGTTCCCAAAGGATGAACTTTGCAGTACTGAAATTCAGCAAACACCAAATGCTAGTCACCTACATCTACGTATTTATTGTACTTAACAATATAGTAAATTGTTGCATCCTGGAACAGACACTTTCCTAATTGTTACATCAAATATTGAACAATCTTCTAGAGAACAAAAATATTCAGGAAACATCCACTCTATATGGTAACAGTAAGAGTTTATAATGCAGTGGAGAGTGAGATGTATAGGACAAGGAAAATGGGAGCTTGTATCTAATTAATACTTGCATTAGTTTCCACAGGTATATATACAACAAAATTCTGAACTTTCAGTGTATTTTTGTTACAATGCTACAGTAAAGATCATTTATTTCAAATCCTTCCATAATAACAAAGAGCAATCAAGTTGTAAGCACTATTTTCTATAATCCTTTTTTGTTAGAGACATAATTTTGATCTCAAGTTTGATATTAAAATGCTGCCTTGCCTGTGGCTATACTAACCCATTATCCACAGCTGACTTCACCAAGGCTTCTCTGGCTGCTCTTGTGGCTTCTCTCCAACCAGCAATAATGGTCTGTGGATGGATTTTCCTTGCAATCAATAGTTCTGCCTCCTATTAATGAAATATACACTGTTTACCTTAGTATACAGGTAGTCCTCAAGGTACCAACCTAATAGAGCCTGGCCATTAGTCTCGTAAGTCAAAAACTCATCAAATGAATCAGACTCAATTTTATAAGCTTTTAAAATTAAATTCATTAATTAAATCAAATGGGTTGTTAAATGAATGAAGATCTGACTATTTGCTCCGCTAGCTGCCATGTTAACTGAACTGGGAGGGTTTCCCCCACAGCTGCCAATCAGCTGTTTCCAGTGAGCTGGCTCAGAAACTAAATTGCCTCCATTAATTGCAGCCATTAAAGTTGCTTTTTTAAAAATACAACTGCTGCTAGCCAGCTCAAGCATCTTCAGCTGCTCAGAGGGGTGGGGGTGAGAGCCGTTGCTTTAAAAAACACTTGCCAGCTTAAGAATCTCCAGTCAAGCACCCAGAGGGAGATGGGGGAGGGATTTGCAGAACTCTTGGCTTGCAGTAGTAACAGATGGAATGCACCTTGAGGTCATCTAGTCTAACCCACCGTTCTCACAAGAGAGTACAGTAGTATTTCTGATAAATGCCTATCCAATTTCTTCTTAAAACCTTCCAGTGATGGGGCACCCATAACTTCTGGAAGCAATTTAAATTTAAAAACTACAGACTACAGTAATATATGCTAATCTCCAAAATAAAAGCTCAATAGTTTGCAAACACAATGATTTGCAAAGTACAGCACTTAAAAAGCAGAGCAGTTCCCTAAGTGCTTGCAAGAATTATAGAGTAACAAAAAAAAAAAAATTTTTTTTAAATACTTACAGAAGTAATTCTAGGTAGCAGTCCAACCCAGGCAGTAGCAGATTGCAGCAAAAACAAACTGGCCCCAGATTTGCTTGTTTGGCCATGTGACCAGGGACAAAAAACAAAAAAACAAAAAACCACCCTTCCAGCTTCTGGTAGACTCAAACAGCCCAGGCAAGTTACAAGAGTTAAAAATGGCGGCCATTGTAGCAGAGACTGAATCCAAGTCACATGGCTACAGAGGCCTCTTTTTGGTTGCAATTTTGAATTTCTAATGTAAGTACCGTTTCTGAATTAATTTTTGTGAAAACTTGCTAAATAAACGTTCGTACCTGGGGAATTACCTGTAGTTTTGTTTCCATCCTGAAATTATGTAAGCATTATCAGCTATTTTTCAGTTCTACTGAATATCATATGTAGTATTGTACCGCATGAAATCCAAACTTTAAAAATCTATTGGAAGTTTTTTCTTTGCTTGGTACATTTTAAAAATTATACTGAAACTAATTGTTAATTGATAGCATCTATTTTTATAATAATTTCCAACATAATATAAAAATTAGCAGTACCATTTTTTTCTCAATGCTCTCTCCTTAGGTTATATGGTTTCTATTATATAAATTGTTTAGCAGAGGATAGTTTTCACAATGAAAACTCAATGATTTAGGAGCCATTTTTGAAAAAAAGTTGAAACCTGTTTTCTCAATAGTTGTAATTTTTATTAAAAACAAATATATAACAACTTACTCTTAGCAATTCAGCTGCCAGAACAGTTACTGAAGTAGTTCCATCACCAACTTCATCATCTTGAACCTTGGACATATCTGTAGGAATAGTATTTCATAATTAATATTTCCCATTTGTTAGATAGGGACCTCTCCAGGAGGAGTATGCAGTGCTTTTCATTTAAAAAGAAGAGCGCTATAAAGTGAGAATAGGTTTGCACACAGCACACATTGTCAATTCCTTGATATGCAAGCACATTTCCCCTTGGACCTTGCTACAGTTGTGTAGAACAGCTGCATGATCCTAAGCAAAGACTGCAGCTGCTTTAGGGAACTGAAGGCAGATGTTACATTTACTCCAAAGCACTTTTTACCCTTTGAATCCAGAACTCCACACACCCTCACTGTTCACATAAGAGAAATATCACACATAAGCAAAGCTATGCAGATTGTTGAATATCCATAGGGATTTATGAGGTCTCCACCAATTTGCTTTTGATAGGCAAGCTGTATCCTCAGCTTTTCTTGGCAAATAATTCTATTTGCCTGAAAGCACAAAATCAGCTCAGAGTAAGCTGATAAAGCCAAACTAAAGATGCTACAATTGTTTTTAATCAAACCGGGTTTTTTGGTTGATACACCTTGGTATTTTGACTGGTATACTGCAGTTCTATTATAATCACTTTTGCATTGCGGCCCCCCAAACTAGGGGCGTTAAGCAGGCTCAAGTCGCTACTGCAGGAGAGTATAAATATAAAAATATACTTTACTAAAAGCTGCCAAGCTTTCGTTTGGAAACTCCAAACATCATCAGGGCTAAGGAGCCAGTAAACAATGATGACTTAAATGGGTTTTGCCGGCATCTGCACCCGGCTCATGGACCGCGTCACCGGTCCCGGCCGGTTAATTAGTGTTCCAGATGTTTCTTTATTACTCTCCTTACGCTTCCTTCTATGGTTCTTCCGGATCATTCCTTCCACTATCTCATTACTGGTATTCATCTCCTCCACCACCCCTTTATCCTTATTTCCTTCCATAGCACTGACCCTCCTCCCCTTTTTGTTTTCATTCTCCACCCTGGGGGCATCTGTTTCTCCTCTATCAGTGTTACAAGCTTCCCTGGGCTCACCGACGCTCCCCCACACACACGCTTTTCCCAATCCCTGCTCCACACCCTTTCTTCTCACTCTTCCATTGTCATGAGTAACTTTCATACGGGTGTTACATATTTGGGGGTCTATGCCCTCCTCCTCTGTCCTGGCAATCTTCGTGTCGACAGTTCTCCACCGTTCCATTTGTTTGCTGCGTGATCGGGTGCTTACCCCGTCTCTCAATTCATCCCTCCTCCCTATCGCACGCTCTTCCCCATTGCTGATAGGAACGGTATTCAGGCGGACACCAGGTCTCCAGATCTCTGCATTCTGATTCCCTGCGTTCTCACTCCCCTCTTCTGTGCTCGTCTTTGGGGGGACTTCAAAGTGTTCGTCCCGGGAGGGGGCTGTATTGTTGGTGGGGGTATTCCTTGTCTGCAGGGAATCCAGGCAGAATTCCGTGTCTCTCCCTTTCACCGTATGCCTAGGCAATCGAGCCATGCTTTCGTTCTTCTTCTCCCCTCTACCCACAGCGTCAGGCTGCAGGCTCCTCATGCTGGATCTTCCACACTCTCCACAGTTGTTGTTAAGTTCTGGGGGTGGGGGTCTATCATGATGATATTGGGGGAGGGGGAGGTCTTCCATCGGTGGATGATTACGTGTGCCACACGTAATCATCCACCGATGGAAGACCTCCCCCTCCCCCAATATCATCATGATAGACCCCCACCCCCAGAACTTAACAACAACTGTGGAGAGTGGAAGATCCAGCATGAGGAGCCTGCAGCCTGACGCTGTGGGTAGAGGGGAGAAGAAGAACAAAAGCATGGCTCGATTGCCTAGGCATACGGTGAAAGGGAGAGACACGGAATTCTGCCTGGATTCCCTGCAGACAAGGAATACCCCCACCAACAATACAGCCCCCTCCCGGGACGAACACTTTGAAGTCCCCCCAAAGACGAGCACAGAAGAGGGGAGTGAGAACGCAGGGAATCAGAATGCAGAGATCTGGAGACCTGGTGTCCGCCTGAATACCGTTCCTATCAGCAATGGGGAAGAGCGTGCGATAGGGAGGAGGGATGAATTGAGAGACGGGGTAAGCACCCGATCACGCAGCAAACAAATGGAACGGTGGAGAACTGTCGACACGAAGATTGCCAGGACAGAGGAGGAGGGCATAGACCCCCAAATATGTAACACCCGTATGAAAGTTACTCATGACAGTGGAAGAGTGAGAAGAAAGGGTGTGGAGCAGGGATTGGGAAAAGCGTGTGTGTGGGGGAGCGTCGGTGAGCCCAGGGAAGCTTGTAACACTGATAGAGGAGAAACAGATGCCCCCAGGGTGGAGAATGAAAACAAAAAGGGGAGGAGGGTCAGTGCTATGGAAGGAAATAAGGATAAAGGGGTGGTGGAGGAGATGAATACCAGTAATGAGATAGTGGAAGGAATGATCCGGAAGAACCATAGAAGGAAGCGTAAGGAGAGTAATAAAGAAACATCTGGAACACTAATTAACCGGCCGGGACCGGTGACGCGGTCCATGAGCCGGGTGCAGATGCCGGCAAAACCCATTTAAGTCATCATTGTTTACTGGCTCCTTAGCCCTGATGATGTTTGGAGTTTCCAAACGAAAGCTTGGCAGCTTTTAGTAAAGTATATTTTTATATTTATACTCTCCTGGTGTTCGTATTTTATTTGTACCATAGACATGCCCAGGAGTCATATTTTTATGCAAATTTTCATATATATATATATATATATATATATATATATATATATATATATATATATATATATATATATGTATATATATATATATGTATATATATATATATATATCAGCATTTATATTAAACAGCTTTTAGTTTGATATTATTCTGGTGTTCGAATTTATTTTTATTGCGCGCGCACACACACACACACACACATATGTAGGTCTTTGGTTATTTGGGTTTTCTCCCGCGTCAAATTGGAAGTGTCGCGGGAGAAAACATGAATAACCAAAGACCTACATACAAACACCCGCGAAAACCTCAGAAAACACACACACACACACACACACACGTATGTATGTATGTATGTATAATAACTTCTAAATTAGTTTAAAAGAATCTGAATAATATATTTAAACATACATACCAACCAAAACTTTAGCTGCAGGATTATCAACTCCAATTGATTTTAAGATTGTTGCCCCATCGTTTGTCACTGTCACTGTCCCCTCTCTTCCAGTACTCAGAAGAATCTTGTCCTGCAAGTAACAAATTTATGATTATAAAACCCCCGATTCAAAATATTAATGAAAAAAAGTACTTACAGAATCTTACCATGCCTTTAGGCCCCAAAGTGCTTTTAACGAGGTCTCCAATGGCAATTGCTCCAACAAAAGAGGACTGTAATACAAATAGTCAATAAACATAATTTATATCAGCTTGAATTCAGGGTTCCAAAAAATGAAAAAAAAATACATTTCAGCCTTAATGTAGCTATAGTTTTTAGAATTAATGACACTTACTAAACGAGCAGTTTCTGCTTTTTCTTCATCAGCACCAGCCTTGAAGATGTTCACAGGTGCAAGTGACATGGTTGCCTGAATAAGTTATTGGGATGATATAAACCACACTGAATAAAGTAACTTACAAGCTCTTCACCAGTAACTATGGTATTTTTTGATATGTGAATGTTAGAGCATATAAACATTTAATGTCATTAAAATAATTATTAAAGCAAAATTATTGAAACAAAAGTTAATTGTTAGAGTTCAGTTAGGTTAAGTGTAGTATTAGAAGAACACCATCAATTTATTTTCATCAATACTATTTTCCATGCATAATTTCAGTTTTTAAGCTTGTATTTACCATACATTCATAATATTTGCCACGTTGTTTCTAAGTTGCTTATATCTCGAATATACTGTTTGTTTTAAAGACAGAATGATTTTTTAAAAAAAAAATCAGACTAATGGTAACATGAAATTATTTAGAAATTGTAACAGGACTCACATTTTCAAGAAAATTAAATCTCTGAAAAAGATTGCTCTGACAGAAAGAGTGGGCTTTTCCATGGAAACAGTTTGTGCAGAGCCAAACTATTTGCAAGGCAGTGCTAGGGAATCAAACTCTACTATATTGGACAGGTGAAAACAAGTAGCTTTCTCGACTGTAACAACTATGGAGGCGATGCTTAGGTTCACTTCACTGACTGGTCCTATGGGAATCGCAGAAAAACTCCAGGAAACAGAATATATCCCCATTACATTTTGAAATTACATCTCAAATGAAAGAAATTCGTTTCCTCGCGAGGTAGAGAAAATTAAGACGAGTTAAGGGAGAGCGGTCCTCCGTCCGCCTTCCCCTACTCTGTTCTTCTGAAATATGCCGTCTACCATTCCCATCCCTAGCCAACACTACACCGAGTCTCGCCGGCTGGGAATGAGGAGAGCTGAATCTTGCCGAGGAGAAATTACACTCACGGGCCTAATATTCCCCACCCAGCCGCGTCCGCTGCGAGCGGTTCTGGAACCTTCCATCACCCCTCCCGCCGAAATGGCCCAATATCACCACCGAGAAGGCGCTGCGATCTCGTGAGCTGCAGTGAAAACCCCTCAGCACCGCGCCAAGGCTCACCATAGTGACGATGCTCTAAAGGCTCGAATCTCTCCAGCCGCCTCGTGTCCAAGGATAAAGCCACGCGCTCGTGCCCAAGATCGGATCCAACGAGCGCCGGAAATGACAGAGAGCGCCCGCTCCTCGCCGCCGGAGGAGAAAGTTGCATGTCGGGAGACGTAGTTCTACGCTTCGACAAATGTTAGGCTGTTTGTGACTTCTCAACAGCGTATCTTCATGTGGCAGTAGCGCGAACACTATATTTTGCAATGCAACGCAGACGAACCCAGCCGCCACAGTTGGTATTTTAGCTTCTCGCAGCGCCGCAAAGAAACGACATCAGAAATCTATGTTAGTTCGTTTAGAGAAAGGGAAAAAATTCCAGTGTTTGAAATTCTCGCTTTTGTACACATAAAAAGTTCTCCTTGCCTAGCAGCTACCTAGGTTCACATTATTGCTGAGCCATATACAGTCAAAGCATATTGTCGTTTCAATGTGCAATATGTGCACATTCTGAAATGTGCAATAAAAATATGAAACCTATGAAGATAAGTTTATTAAAGCAACCATTTACTAATGCAGAACCCACCATTTTTATTTTTTTGCCTGATGCTTTGCTGTTTGTATAATAAGAGGACAGATTGTAACTTTAAATAACCCATTGAAACAATTTCATTAAGAGTGGTCTCAAATAAGCATGCATATGACTGAGATCTAACATATTTGGTCGATTATTTTTTTAAAAATGTTATTAAAGATTGTTAATGTACCAAGCACGATGGAAGCAATGATGAGATAACATAAATGACAGCAGTTACCAATTAAAAGTTCATGTAAGAGCAGAAGCCAGTATCTCCATTGTTCTCTTTCTTTTCTTAGACATCTACTGTTATTTGCTGTTTCATTTCTGGCCCAAATGAAAGTCAGAGTGGTATTCTGCTAGTCCAATTTAATTAAAGGGATAATTAAGGCTGGTTGTTGAACGACTTATTAAACAATCAGTTGATTTGGCCCAGACATTGGTCTGCTTATCACCACTACGTTTTTAGTGTATAGATTCTAAAGACATATCATGTACCACTTGAAAGAAATTTCTTTAAAAGGCACTTGATTCCTATTAGTCTGTTTCAAGCTGAACATCAAGAAAAATATCATACATCCAGGACATGTGAAAACAGCATCCCTCATAATATTGAAGACACAGTGAACACTCTTATATAATAAAATCAACATTTTATTGCCATGCTACTGTTCTTTGTGAAGCTGGCACTGATGGGGAGGACAATGCTATCAGTATTACAGAATACATTTCAAAATGGACATCATCTGATAAACCAATGTAAAAGCAAGCTTAAATGGTAATATATGGTTGCTGAAAAACAAATACGGTATATTTTTAAGAATACTGTTGCTTCAAAAGAACCCTGGAATGTTTAAAAAAGCCATAGTGGAAGAAAAAAAGATTAAAACAGCTTTTGAACTTCTCAAGGAGCATTTTGGCAACTTTAGACTTTTAATATATAAAATAAAACTCTAGAAAGCTACTTTCATACAAAGTTGCTATATTGATGCCTTTATGTAGGAAAACATTTTTATAATTCAAAATTAGGACATACAACTTTACAGTATTTTAACAGTGTAATGAAAAATTAACATACAAATACAGATTTGGCTTTTATAGAAATGTATATGCATTTCAGAAATGCATTTGTGGCACACTGGTGATTACAGAACTGTTACCTGTTTTCATATTAAGATGTCAGATTAATAACTTCTGAAACAATGCCTATTTTTCTACCTACACAGTGGTTCCAAAGACATAACAGTAGGTGATGCTACAATGGATGGAAGTTTATTCCCTAAAAATAAAAAAGGCATCACACTTTCTGGTTGAGACACACTGTAACATAGCATAATGTACAAACACTAAATCTTTTTTACAAAATGGAAGCATTTCCTTTACATTCGGTGACAGTATCTGTATTCCTAGTTTAGCAATTAATAAGAATACAGAGATAATATGTACTTTTAAAGGTGAAATTAAAGTTTAAAATGTTGACATCCATTGTTAACAAGTATAGAAATTCCTGAGTGAAGGGTCCTCTCTATTTTTAAAATCATTTATTTCATAGAGTATTTCAAAATTCAAAGCATGAAGAGAAGCAAAATTCACAGTAATATTTAACTCCATATCAATGTATTAATTATTGAATATTTGATTTACTGAGCATTTTTCCATATTTTTGGATAATTGCTGAAAAAGACAAATCATATTTTTATTATGTTAGTAAATTGAATCTCTAAAAATTGAGATTTTGATCATTCCCTTTAGTAGAAGGTAATACAATATGTGTAATTGTATGACAATATTATTTCCACTGTTATATTTATATGGCAAAGATTATTCTCTGGAAAGTAAGAACTAGAGCAGTGGTTCTCAACCTTCCTAATGCCGCGACCACTAACCATGTGGTCGTAAGTCGAGGACTACCTGTATTTCCCTGCGGGCGGGGCAGGAGGCGCACACGCTCCGCCTCTCCTGCGGCTGGAGCACACGCTGGGCAGGCTGAGGGTGCATGCAGGCCGTCGCCCAGCAACCGCCTCAGCCTGGGAGCGCCGCACATGTGTGGTGCCACCCCCTGCGCCGGCCCAGGCGTAGCTGGCAAGCGGCAGCAACGGCGCAGGCCGACCACCATCTGGGCCACCAGCTGGCCCAGCCCAAGGGAGGTAAGGCACTCCCCAGGCCCCACGCGTGCCAGCAACCTCCCTGCGCCCGCCAGCCTCCCACCTCCCACCCCTGGCCCTCTTTTACTTACATTTAGTAGTTGCTCAGCAGGGAGGGGTGGAAACGTCCAGAAAGCTCGCCTTAGCTGCAGACAACTTGCAGCACCGTTTGTAGACTGGGACTTTTGACGGGCTCAGTAGGGCAGAGACAGCCTGGACAATTCCTATTGGCTTTTGAAAGCCAATAGAATTAGACTCTATTCAAGAGAGTCTATTCTATTGGCTTTCAAAAGCCAATAGATTCTATTGGCTTTTGAATGCCAACAGAATAGAGTCTCTTGAATAGAGTCTATTCTATTGGCTTTCAAAAGCCAATAGAATAAGAGGGAGTAGCACAGTTAAGGAAAAGGGGAAAAAATGGCGGACTGCGTTGTTTGGCGATCCCCATGAAATGATCATTCAACCCCAAATGGGGTCCCGACCCACAGGTTGAGAACCGCTGAACTAGAGGAAAAGACACTTTTTAATTTGGGGCTAATTTCATCCCTTCATATATTAGAGAAATTGTTTAATTGCTTCTATACTCCTTTAAGGCTGTGTATGTTTGTGTGTGTAGCCCTCTACATCATATATTTTGTTACAGAATGTTTCAAAGGTCATCTCACTGAGAATTATGTGTTCATAAAGGCCCCGTTCCAAGACAGTTCTTTATGAACGTACAGGAAGACCACATTGTGCCAAAATAAGTAACAAACTCATTCATAAAACTATGACACATTACAAATTAAATACAAAGCTTAATTCTAGTGGCTGTGACAGACAATATGTATGTTACCAAATATATCATTTTTGCCTTAAAAAACAAAAATAATTTACATACCTTTTGCAAGTAAATGGTTAACATTTGATTTTCATCAATGCTTCATGGATTATAAAGGCTATTTTGAGGGATCTTAATTTTCACAAGAAATGCTGTGTTGATTTGGAGTAAAATTATGGAAACAGAGAAGAAAACCTGTGAAAGACTTTCCTTCCTTTCTCCTCTAATATCTCTACCAAAATCTATGACAATTGATGCAATCAGTTGTCAACTTAAAATGGATGGGTGCACCATGTGTAAGGCAAATACCATTCATCCAAGATATCTCCCACAATAATCCTTTACACCTCATCCTATGACATTTTACTTGCTGCTCCAATTTTCAGGGACAGCTTTTCCAGGTTGTGGGGCAAGAAAATCCTGTAACTTAATCTTCCTTCTGCTCATGCGTCTCAGGCTCTAGTCTTATTAGCATGTTAGTATGTTAGCATATTAGCCCATAAAACTTGAAAAATGAGTTGGCTATACCACAAGAGCTGCCAGTTATGAAGTCTGTGGTAAGGATTTATTTATTAGAATGGATTAGTTAAGAGCTGGTACATATTGTTTAAACAAAGCTATAAAACGGAAGAATGCAATCCAAACTGATACTTAGGGGAACATATATCTCATAAATAGACAAAATTCATTTAAATCATGTTGTCTTGAAAATTTATGTTTGAATTGGGGAATCCAAAATGGGCTGATCACCTTAACAATTAAAATAGTGTTTCATATCATTAGCAAATGTAGAGAAACTCTTCTAATTAATTGGTCACACCAATGTGAAAAGTATCAACATTTAAATAATAATAGCAAATAATCCATTGTTGCAATGCATTCCTAATAGAATAAAAATTTAGCAAGAGAAAATACAATGCAATCAATGAACTAGATAATTCTAGAGAAGAGACAATGGTAGAGTATCAGAATGTCCAAGCAATTTTAATGATTCTAGGCTTCAAATCTAATTCAGGACTTCATAACTTCCTTTTACTTTATTTTTAATAAATGCACATGTTTTAGAACATTATAATTTTGAAATTAAATGGGTAGGCATTTGCCATAAACTTTTTTATAAATTTAGAATAGATGCAATTTCTCAAACAGAGGAAAGGAAAAGAGCTTTCATTAAGATTCCAACAATCTTAGATTCAAGATGCTTTAAAAAAGTAAAGAAATCATTATATAGTGGGATCACATGCAATATTGCTTTGATATATTCTATTACCAATTTTCTTTTGCATAATAATACAGTAAGTACATTTCACTGTATTATTCCTGAATAAATTAAGATAAATTGTAATAGCCACAAATTACATTTCAGCCCAAAATATCTTTATCTTATCTACTAAATAGACTTGTATAATTTGAATCTACTTAATACTACATCTGCTGCCCTTTCAGTAAATGTTCTATTTGATCGTCTTTGCTAGCCAGAAATAAAACTTAACAAACTTCTAGTAAATAGACTCTTCCTATTCAAAATTATATGGCAATGCACCCATATATTTTCTACCTTCAGTAATGCAGTATAACAATACACTACATTTTACTCAGTTAAAAAATTGATAGGAGGGGACAGGTGGGAGAGTGCATGAAAGAACAAGATTTAAAAAGTCTTGACTATATCAGTTGGTTTCTGATATCATTAGATAATAGTTTTTGTAAGGATAATTCCAATTTAAATCAGTTGCTTCTGTTAGAAACCTTTTGACTAATAAATGGACAGATGCAATAGTGCAAAACTCACTGACAATGAGTAAATATTAAAAACAGAGCAGATGAGGATAACTGAACTCAGCAGAGAAAACATCAGGGTGGGTTTTTGTTTTTTGCACCTTTAGTGCAAACAAAAGCTTATACCTCCTTAAGGTAGGAATTTGTGCAATTAAACTATAAAGGGAAGCCCTATGTTGACGATTGGATCATTTTAGCATGCAACTGCACATTGCCATAGCAGAACCACTTTAGAATAAATCATATAAAGGCAATTTTGACTATCTTGAAACTGTTTTAACTCATCAGCTTCAACTGATACTAACAATTCAGAGAAGCGTCCTGCACATATTTCTTCTGTATAGAAATAATTCAATATGTAAATTATTAGAAGTTCAAAGACACAATTTTGTTTTCTATCATGCTTTAGTAAAGCACTTTTTAGCTGAATTTATCAAGCTGATCATTTCAACATGTAGCCATGGCCATGTATCTGTTCATGTATATAAAAGTGCCACTGCCTTCCAGGCTGACTTTCTTATGAAAAAAAAAGGTATCTGGTGGTTGAAGTAGCTGAAATGTGTTTTAAATGCCTACCACAACCTTTGAAACTATAGTAGGCTAAACAGACTTCCTGTAATGGAGGCACATTTTTTGTGTGTGCAAAGCAGTTTCTTGCCACCTCAGATCTATGTACTTAGCCTTCAAGTACTTAGATAACATATATGCGCAAATTTGTTTTGACATAATATAATTTGGCATATTTATGTCTATAGTCTAGATGTAGAAATATGGCACAGAAAAATGGATAGAATTAGGATTTTACTAAATATAATTTTCAGAATAGCAGTGTACATGCATTGATCTAGCTCTGATGGCACTTTATTTTGGCAAACTATTACATTTTCCCTTAGGCTTTTCAGTACAAAACTATCATAGTAAAAGGCTTCAAGTGTAGCAGTGTTATCTCATTTCTTGTACCTTTCTATAATACTGAAATTCAGGCTAAATTATCACAAAGTCACAAAAAAATGGATTATCATTACTGAAGGCACTGTATTTTTTAAAAAATTTTATTACTATGCTAATTCCCCTAAATGTTTATTTTCAGTGCTGTCCTGATAAGCACTTTGCAAGTCCAATGCAAATATTAATACTGATGAAAAAAAAGCACTTGAAAATTTGCAATTATGAATTTACCATAATGGATTCTATCCAGGAAAGTGCATGTCATCAGCTAACAGCAGCTAATGAGATGTATTGCCAATCACTGGAAAGATGAAACTATAGAGAAAGGAAATAATTATCTCAATTATTGTCCAACATACTTAGAAGGTAAGATTTAAGTACTGAATACATGAAGAATAGAGAAACAGAAATAGACACAGGTCATAATGCTGAAAGTTTACAACAAATCTTATTTTTCTGATTACATTAGCTTTCCTATTACATTGCACTTGCATATAGCCATCATAGGTATTTTCATAATTTTGGAATTTGAACTTTTTCTACAATCTGGTCTCAAGTGTTTTGGAAATGCAGTACCTAATTTTCAGCCAATACGCTGGCTTCAAAATGAGACAATTGTAGCACAGCACATTTTGTACCAATCTGGAGAAAAACTACTTAAGGCATGGGGTCTAGCAAATAATTCCAGTTAACTGCAATACTGTAGATTAAACTGAGGCGGGCTTGTATATTATTCTGACTTTTGGGGGCTAATGTTCCTTTTAGAGAGTATCCTTAGTCTCCTATATTACTGACAACAAAACCAAAATGTGTGCCAGATAGAATATTAAAACGTCATCACAAAGGAAACATCGATCTTTCCATGATTAAGAGTTCTAGTTGAATGTCTGATATATTCTTACATACTATAACTGGAAGACTTTTCAGACAATTTATTCCCTTAAGCATTCTAGTGAAATAAAAATGAAAGTAAACAGAATAGAAACTTTAGCAGAGACTCCCCTTCTCTGTGTGTATGTACATAAACACACACACACTTCTGGATTTGGAGCCAGTATGCTTCTGGCTGTGCTGTGTGACAATGCCACTGCACTCAAATGTTGCTGTGAACTCCCTAGATAAACCCAATTGGCCACAAAGAAATTGCCTTTTGGTTTGATTGAATACTGTCATATGTTTCCAAAGGTTTTGTTGTTATCTAAACTGCATGTATTTTAGATGTAACATTCTAAATTACTAAGTGTTAGCAATGTTGCTTTTGCTCCAGATCTGGAATACTAAATACTTGCCAAAATGAATAATTATTGATTGAAGAAGTTGGTCCTTTTTTGAAGTGTTAGTATTCTCTGTTACAAATTTATTACTATGATGTGAGATAAAACAAATATAATTTGGGAATAACTGTTTTACTCAAAGCTTAGGGGCTTTTAGTCCTGTTTAATCAGGAACAGATTTCTTAGTGATTCTAGATATTAAATCCCACTTAAATATCCATAGGACAGTATTTTGTGTAGAAAATAGTACATCATTATGACGTTTAGCTATCCAAATGTACTGCCACTGCTACATAATATGAATATTTTTCAGAGTTTCTTTTAAAATATGAATTCCTTTAATTTCTGCATGATTATACTAAGGGCTACATATTATTTTAAATTCAAATAATAAAATCTTACTTTATTTCTATATTGATCGTTCCAATGTTTTCCCATTTTCTCAACTGTTGAAAAAATCAGTACCTTATGGTACAAATGTATGGATGTCTATTGAGAAGTGAAAACAGACTTCAATAGGACTTAGTTCCAAGTAAGTAGATGAAGGATTTCAGCTTTAAACAAAATATATTATGTGGTAACACTGGCCAGAATTGAAATTACCATTCAAATAAAAATGCAATTTTGAAATTTTATAAATAAATGAAACAGTATCATTATGTGCTGATCTATAGAATTCATGCTTTTTAAAGTCCAATGAAGAAATAAGCTTCTTCTATATTTCAGTTTTCTCATGTCTGGTTTGGTTTGGTTTTTCTTTCCCCTAGAAAACCATACTAGCTAAACCACTTTTTTTCTACATTCTCAAAATGCATAAGAATGGCTACCTCTCTATAGATAGTTTTCCAATTACAAGTCATGGCCTCAGGGTGCTTCACAGTCCATAAAGCACTTCTAGCCACCATAAAATGTGCTGCCCCCCCCCCTAGATAACATTTAAAACTGGTTGCACCGTCTCATGATCATGATCTGTAACATTTTTTGCTGATTTTCAGCAAAACATGTCCATTTGGGAAAGTGAATTTGGACTTATGACTGTGTGATTTGCTTAATAACCACAGGATTTGGACTTACGGCCATATGATTTGCTTAACCACCACTGTAAAAAAAATCAGATCTGGTGAGATAGTGTGCCTTGACTTACAACCAGAATTCCAGTCCAATTGTTGTAAATTGAGGATTACCTGTATAAACTTCATAGCTCCTTATAAAAGGTTTTATGTTTTTGAATTATAGATAGAAACTGCTTCATACTGTTATAAACTTTGCACAGCACTGGATACAGTACAGACTTCTAACTGGGAATTTGACAGTCAAAAATAGATTGAAAGGTAAAAAAAATCAGCAAATGGCAAATGTACAGGAAATATTCAGGAGTAATTAAGCTATCAAGTATCTATTAAAGAGTTATGAGTATTACTTTAAGAGAAGACCTATATATTCAGTAGACACTCCATTTTTACTCTTAGTGAAACTGGCTTAAAATGAACATATCAATAACATTACAGAAAAGAGTAGCTTATAACAGAACTGAAAGGATTTTTGCTTATAGATAACAGGGCCACAAACTGTCATTATTCATAGAACTAAAACATATTACTTCTATATGTAAGTCATACAATGTATTAAATCCATCATTCTGACTTTGATACTTCGGTTTGCAATTCCTTTTTAAAGGTTAAACTATGAAAACGTATTACACCATGCCTCTGTAAAAATAACAAATACTTATTGCTCCGAAATGAACATAATGCATCTTTAAATTTGTGAAAGTTGGCTTTCTCTTAATTGACAATATTACAAATGAGCCTTTCCAATACATATGAAAGACACGGAACAAGATGAAAAACAGAAAATATCTTGAACACAAATTACATACAGAATTAAACTACTGATACAACTGAAAAGAGGGAGGTAAAAGAAGATTTTCAAAAGTAAAAGGTAAAAAAAAACCACTGTAGATACTTGATTGTGAATTACATTAAAAATATCTAGAGTATGAGTACCTGTATAAAAGTATAGAAAAAAATGTAGCTGCTATCTAAAGCAAGACAATTTTTAAATTCTTTGATGGAAGGAAACCTGATGGAAAAAAATTAATGCTATATCTCATATAATAGTAGTAGCTGAAATCTTAACAAGTTGGTATATTTAAAAAAATAACACAGAAGTCAAAAACTAAAGAGACCTGTGCATTAGTAGTGCTTTTGAATGCTTTCTTTTTTTTTTTTTAACTTCTGGTTGTATCCTCTCAGAGTGCACGGAACAGTCTGTTCCAGGAGGCCTTTATAGGTCTTTGGAGATCTTCAAAAGCAGCTCTGGAGAAAGTAATAGAACTACACATAAAAAAAAGAGCTAGAAAAGTTGCATTGTGGGTAAATGCAATATCATCCTTTGTGTCCTATATATACAATTTATAGCCCTTAGCCCATAAAGCATAATAGTCCTTTAACAATATCCATCTTCACTTTGCAAAAGGTTTGAAATTATTTAGGTCTATGTCATTTTCCCACTAAACAATGTAACTTCTTCATATTATTACCTGTTGTTATAACTTGAGAAAGAAAGAAAAAAAAATTTTAGAACTGCAACACAAACTTTTTAATAAAATTGTACCAGAGCATGTTTTAAATTACTAGTTGTTGGACTTATGGTTAGTGAATTTAAAGTGCATCTAAAAATCAATGGTAATTTTAAACCAATTCCATGAGCTACATGACATCTGAATGAAATCTTAATGAAGATGTTGATTTCATCCATTTTTATCTCTCCCAAATCAGCCACTAAACAGCATTCTCCTCAATACTAAAAATTGGCTTTGCTAGATTTAATAAAAGGATTTACTATAGAAAGCTGTTCCTATTAGGAGAACTTTGGAGGGTAACAGCTGCCTGTCAGTTCTTTCTCATAAACCCAGCACTCTGGGAAAAAAATTGTATCATGATTTGACAACTGAAGCTGACTAAAATCTTTCTCATTTATACCACACGAAGTCATAAATTCAACTGGGATCTGTAAGTCTATTAATATACTATGAGAAATTTTACTGATTTGCAAATAATGCAAGTTTCAGGCAGCATAGGAGTGTCATAATGCCTTGACAGTGATTTTAGGCACATGGCCGATTTATTATAATTGGCTACTACAACTTTCAGACAATAAGATAGGCACTATAAAAATGGCAAAAATAGTTAAAAGCTGTTTCTATAATTATAAAGTGATAATGTTATTTAATACTTTTTCTACCTTAAATTCCCTTTAAGCAAGCAAATGAAGTATTCAGAAAAATCTATTAACCTATGAAAAGTGATCATTCAAAGATAAAACAGCACTCATCCAATTAAAACAATTCTTCACAAAGGTGCAAATGATTTAACTACTGCTTTTCAGGCTCACATAGGCAGGTCAGTACTGTTATGTCTAGTTTTTCTAGAAGTACCATCGTCTCGTGGCAGTGCTTTCTGCAAGTTCGACATAGCAGCAGTTCTTTCAATATCTATCACAGCATATAGCTCGGTGCGCCTGGTTGGTGTTGGGGGAAGTGGAGTAGTAGGAGTTTTGGGAGTCTGTGGGTTATCAGAGTCACTGCCACCTTCCAAATCAACTTGTATATAATTGAGTTGCCTGTGTTCTGAACTTGGTCGCCTAATATCAAAATTGAAGACCGTAGGGGTACAGTCCCGACGTCTTGCATATTCAACTTTGTGAGCACTTGATGGTACTGTTACATTCTCTGTATTGACATAATTATGCATGGGATCTAAGTTATTATGATAGCCATTCAAAGAGGGAGTCTTTGGTCCTAAACTGTCATCCTCCTCTTTACTTAGCTTATGAGCTTCCCAAACTGGAGGCAAAGAAGGAAGATTTTCGTAATTTAACAGTGCAGTTCTCCTTTGAGCTGAATTGTTGATGTTTTGAGTATCAGAAGTACTGGATGACACTAGACGACCTCTCCTGAGGCCTGGAGCATTAGGGATAGACAATCTATTTACATTTTCATATGTTAGTTTATTACCAGAAGAAACCTCTTTGCGTTCATCACTGTCATATCCAGTATCCCATTCACTGTTACTATTTCCACCAGCTTGAGTACTGCTACCACTTGTTTCAGTATTGTTCCCACTAATTTGAATACTGTTCCCACTTGATTCCAGTTTTTCCTTCTCCATTAACTGTCGCTGGACAGGGGTAGGGCCCAAAACAAATTTGACTCCTTCAGGTTCCAGTACAATCTGGGCATCCCTGCTATCAGAGCAAGTCTCTTCTTCCCTTCCCTTGTTTGTTTCTGCAATGGGAACCTTTTGTTCCAGAGGTGTGCGTGCAGTTGGTTTGTTTTTTCTTTCCTCCTGTACGCCTGTTGTATTCACATATGTATGGACCTGCAAAAGATGAGAGTCAAATGTCAATCTTATACATTACCATATTCTTTTTTGATCCTGATCACATAGATTTATTGTATCCAACAGTGGTATATAATAATGTAGACATCCAGTAAACATAAAACTGGATTCAACGTACTTCCATCATATACAGGGCATATTTTAGCAGTGTTAATATAAATATATAATAATGGCTAGTTACAATAGAATTAGAATATGGAAAATTCAGAATAACTTACTTGTTCCTCCGCTACAAGTAGGGGGTGTGTGGATTCTTCACCTACTGAAGGAAGACGTGCACTTCCTACTGAAGGGTGTCTGCTGGAAGGATGTGACGAGGCATCTCCATAGGAGGGGTGCCTTGGGTACCCATTAGGTAAATTCTGCCCACTTAATCCAGGTGCTGGTTAAAAAGAAAATCCAATTATTCCATTGATATCAATAATATTATTCCTTCAAAAATATATATTAATAAATACTAATTCACTACAAGTTAGATTATAACAACTGCAGGGACTTGTCCAGAGAGTTGCCAGGAGTCAAAAACTCAAAAAGCACACAGACTCAAACACGGTAATAAAGAGCTCAACAGAATTTCATATCAGCATTTTATCTTAAGGAAAGCAAATTTTGTACTTTCTGCTCAGGACAGAAAGTATTAAAATGGCCCCTAGAGCAAAAGGCCATATATATTAAAAACTGGATACATGTCTAAAAGGACAGTAAATAAAAATAAAAACGAATGCAATTCTTGGGTTTGGCCTGCTCTGCATTAGACTTTACTCATTAAAATTTATAACTCACACCAATCTCAAGACTTGGAGTAATTATTTATTGATTTTTAATAAGTAACAAAAATGAGAAAAAAGAGCAAAAAAACAAAGACAACAGGGGATACATACATTGTCAGAGAGAAAAAGAAAAACACATAAAACATGCTTTAACAAAAAAGTGAAAAAACAAAGAAAAAACATAGCATGGTAGGTCATTATAACAATAAACAGTTATAATTCTATCTATATACAGTGCATTCAGAAAATATTCAGATCTTCACTTTTGTCAATTTTGTTGTGCTTCAGCCAGATTCTACAGTTGTTGAAATTCATTTTTTTTATTAATCTATAGAGCTTGGTGCACCATCACCCAGCTCCTCCCTCTTCTTGAAAGCAAAAAAATTTCTTCACTACCCTGTTTTCCAGCTCTGGCATATTTCTCTCCTGCTGCAGAGAATCAGAGTTCGTGAGACTAAAAAAGTTCAGTCAGACCTTCCAACTTTGCGAGATCTTTTTTTTTTTCCCCACGAGAAGTTGGAAGGTCTCACTGAACTTTTTTAGTCTCACGAACTCTGTTTCCCTGCAGCAGGAGAGAAATGTGCCAGAGCTGGAAAGCAGGTTAGTGAAGAATTTTTTTTATTTTCGGGAAGAGGGAGGAGCTGGGCGATGGTGCACCAAGCTCTATAGCAGCGCTGGGAGAAGCGGCAGGAAACGGGGCTGCCATTTTGAGAAAAAAGAAGAGAGATACGGGGCGATGCAGGGTGGCAAGCAAGTGCTCTTCTCTGCTCTACATCGTTATGCAGAGTCGTTCTCTCCAGTGGCGGTGACGAAAGGCTGGAGGAGGGAGGTGGCGGTCACAGCACAAGCCTTGGGAGAGTTGGTAGAGGAGGAGGCGGCTGCCACTAGGCAGGTGATCTGTGGGCCAGAGCATAAAGAAAGCCCCTCCAGCGGCACACAGCAGCAGCGGAGCCTTTCACTGTCACTCCCCCTGGCTCCAAAATGGCAGAGGAGAACCAGACCTACCCCACCCATCCTCCGTAGGGTAGCATGGCAGTCCGGAAGGGGACTGAAAGGGAGCAAGGAATGGCCTGGCTGGGGGGGGGGGGCTGAAGTAAGCGGGTGCGGGGCGTGTGAGGCAGCTCCACCCCCTCCCTCACCTCGTGGCGGCAGTGGTATGATGTGCTGTGCGGCCTCCTGCCACACTGAGGCAGCCAGGTGGGACGGAGTGGGCGGGGTTCTAATTAGGGCTTATTTTTGCAGTAGGGCTTATATTAGACACACCCCCACAAATCAGGGTAGGTCTTTTTTGGGGGGTGGGGTTTATTTTTCGGGAAGCACAGTAGCAAATATATGTAAATCCCAGGACAAAGCCCTATTCTGAAGTCTTTCCAAGAGATCACCTCAGTACAGCCAGAGGGCCAATATGTCTTAGTTGCTTTTATACAGTAGGCCTCTCCAATTTAAACTCTGTCCTGACTCCACAGTAAGTTGTCATAGCTCACTCTGCTGACAACATTCCCCACCCCTCCAGAAACTTTCAGTAACAGTTGCTAACATTCCATTCTTATCAGGTGTCATCTTGAAAAAAAATATACAGAATTGAATCCCTTATGACACATTATTTTAGTCCACTAATTCCTATATATTTCCTCTAAGATATTAACCATCATGTGGTATGAAAATTATGTGTAATACCGTATATGCCGGCGTATTAGGCGACCCGGCGTATAAGACAACCCCCGTCTTTATAGCTGGGCCGCATTCCTAGAACGTCGTCTTATACGCCGGAAACTACCAGTATTTCCGGCATATAAGACGACTCGGCGTATAAGACGACCCCCGTCTTTGGCGCCGATTTCAGCGCTCGCGGAAGTCGTCTTATACGCTGGCATTTACAGTAATTATCACTTGAAACATTCAGAGTAAAAAAAATTGGCAACCTTAACAAATCATATCAGCCTAGTCAATGAACCACTCATACATCAACTTACTGGTAGGTGTGAGAGGTGTTCTTGGAATCTCAATCTCTGTTTGATGTAGACTCCTTTCTACAACTGGTTCTTCTACTACATTTATACTATTATTTTGCATGATTTCCTGCAGCATATTAAACAGTTCCTCTGCACGAGCACACTTAAAGGCAAATATCCCTGCAGAAACATATATTAGACATCACTATAATGTATGTATGCATTATCCTTTTACTCATATACCTGTTAATGAAAGAGATCTATTATATTTAATATTAAAATTTTTAACAATTATAAGTTCCTGCAATTCCCAAGGAGAATTTTTGGTGTCTATATCAGAAAACTATTTTCAAGACTGTAATTGCAGACTGAGAACTTTGGAGTACACTTATAGCCTAATGTGCTTAGCACAGGACATGATATTACTCAGGAACTATTGCCTCTTATAAGAACATACTGTGTTTCCCCAAAAGTAAGACCCTGTCTTACTTTTGGGCTCTGAAGTAAGTACTAGGTTTTACTTTTGGGGAGGGCTTACTTTTTGCCAGTACCAGTACCAGTAGGCCACGAGCATGCGGGGGATGGGGCAGGGCCTGTACATGGGGTGAAGAAGTAACACGGCGGCAAAAGCATGATGGCGGACTGGTGCAACCATGGTGGGGGGCGATGGAAAGGCTGCCGAACCTGATGCAGGGTGAGTTGGCTCAGATCCAGAGTGCTGCCCTGCCACTGGCCTGCCAGGCGAGATCTCAAGAAGTTAAAAAGTATGACTGAACTTTTTTTTTGTCCCACAAACATGCGGCGAAAGCTGAGAAGCAAACAGAGAAACGCAATGCAGCTGAAAGGCAGGTTAGTAAAAAAATGCTCGGGGAGGCAAGGGCATCTGGGTGGGGGCGGACGTGGCAACCTTACCCTGCGCAGCTTTGGCAGGTGTCTGGCAGGCGCAGAGAAGCAACTCCACCCCCCTGCCACCTGCCTTGCCTCCTCACCTCATGGCGGTGGCAGCAGCAGCCGGGCAAAAGGTGATCCGGCAGGAGCAGCCGGTAGAGGCCAATAGCGCCCAGTCAGCATGAGAGCTGCAGCGCATGCCAGGGACCGAAGAGCACTAGGTTCAGCCCTTAACCCAGCACCTGCAGCATCGAGTAGGTGTGCAGGCTGGTGCTCAAGCAGCCCAAAGGTGAAGGTGTGCCAGCATGGTTCCACAGGCGGCCACTGGTGAACGGTCCTGGTAGGCTGGCACTCTGGATTTGGGCCAACATACCTCATGCAAGGCAGGAGCAGCCCAGTAGGGCAGCCCAGAGCAGCACAATCAGGTGGGCAAAGAGCCCCATGAGGCAGAAGCAGCACAGGCAGCCACTTGGCTGCCACACGGTACCCAATGCGACCAAGAAATGTCCCAGCAGCAGTAGGACCAGCAGGCAGGGCAGGCAGAGGCTGGGGCTCACCGAGGGTTTAGTTCATTGCGAGCTCAGGCAAGCAGACAGTGGGACAGAGAGGGCACTGGCGACCGCTGGTAAAGGGCCCTGGCAGGCCAGCAGTGGGGGGGGGGCTGTTGGCTGCATGGAAGATCTGAACTGACTCGCCCTGCCTTGTACTAGGGCTTACTTTCGGGTGAGGGCTTATATTTAGCCCACCCCAAAAAAATCAGCTGGGGCTTATTTTTGGATTAGGGTTTACTTTTGGGGAAACATAGTAGTTTCACAATTAATACATTTCAAGTTTTCTGGTCAATTATAGTACCAAAATTAATGTAAACTTCCTACATAAAGTAAGAAGGATCTAACACAAGATGCACAGTCCAGATTCACGTCACCATTAAAACCTAAAGGACCAGAAGACAGATATGAATAGAACAAATAAAATAAATCCTGATTTTTTCTCAAGGATTGAAAACAGAAACAAAATAAGAAGTATCAAAGATTTTCCTCTAGAGTTGTTCCATGAAACCCAACTTATTCTCATTAGTAAAAGAAAACAGTATAGTTGCAGTGTTGTATTATTTTCCCATTGAAAGCATTAAGTTGACATTCTTATTAGCAACTGTGTCTTTGCTATTGCTAGCTTATCTAACATCAAACATTTAATTAAATAATATTAAAACAATTATGTACTATTCTATTCAAGCCAGTAATAAATTTCAACTCAATACCCCCCTTTAAATAGTAACCTGTTGACTTATGTGTCATGCAAACTTTCTAACGGTAGATAGGCCATGCACAATACTATACTGTCTGGGATGATGCTATCTTTGAAGAAAATTGTCTAGGCTTCAAGGAAAGTAGGTTTTTAAACTTGAAATGTATTAAGAATTTTCTCTTATAGAGCAATTTTAACAAATGTGATTCTAAATAATAAGACTTTTAAAATGCTTCCATTCTATACCAACTGGAGTTGACATTATGAAAGCTGTAGTGCAGCAGTCCCCAAACTTGTGGGCACCAGGAACTGGTTCCATGGAGAGAGATTTTTCTGCGGACCGGAGGGGGTGTGGTTTCACATGCTGCCCGCATCCCATGGATGGGGCATTGCTTGTTTGCGCGGCCCGGTTTGTGGCATGCAATGGACATGGACCAGTGGTTGGAAACCCCTGCTGTAATGTATAACCAATAACTTCAATACACAGTGAAGACTAGCATTTTAAGATAAAACTATTTTTACAGAGTTACTTAATGCTGAAACATACAACTCGTACAAACAGGAAAATAATATTATACTACACATTAGTGATAAATTAATAATTTGGATAATTAGATAATAATCCATAAAGACATACATTATTTATACTGCATGTAACCATACTTCCTGAACAAAAAGCTGAAATGTTGATAAATAGATGGGGTCATGTTTGTGTGTTGTCAAATATAATTGGATCCTGAAAATATGGTTAAATATTTCTATTTACATGAGCTTAGTTTTTAAAATGCAATAAAAATGATACTTAACTTTTGAGAATATAAACATGTTTACAATTTATGTCACTTATCTACACATGAATAGTGTGGGAGAGACTAAACTGAGATGTGATTTATACAAGGCCATTATGTGAGTTCAATGACTTACAAATGCACTTCCCCGATATTTACTTTCAGCAGAAGTACATTGTATACCAACATGAAGTTCCAAATAGCCACTGATAAAAACTATCCTCTATGAAATTGTTTAATTTTTTCTTAAAGCTCTCTAAATTAGTAGCCATCATACCTCCTTGAAGCAATCAATTTCTCATTTTATAACAATTTTTTTTAACTCATACTAAAGCCATTACCTGGATTCAGTTGTAAAAAAAGAAAGAGAAAACATAAATCTAGTTCCTTTCCAGCATTTTATCTTTCTGTGGTCCATTTTTAAATTAAAAATCTTTCTTAATAGGAAAAGTGCTATTGTATCGTCATCATACCACTCTATATTTTCTCCTAATTTCCCTATGTGACTACAGATTTTGGCCATTGTATTTTTTTTTGAAATCCAATAAACTCTAATTGAAACATGTCTTTTTCCTGCTGTCACTGATCATTCAATTGATGGTGTACAGGTGAATGGAAACATGACTTTAAAATTACTTTCTTGACCAGTGAATGCCAATTAGGTTAATACTGTCTAATGTCAATAAACTTCCTTAACAACATAATCCTATGTTGCAGGACATCATTTCAGGATGAAAAGGTTGGGTTTCCTTCTCCAAATACTGTATATAGTATAGTTCCAACCTTATGGTGAAGAGGGGGAATCTGATAGACACCATTCCTAATTTCCTTTCATGCCAGGTTCTTTCTGTCACTGGTTATCTCTGGTTTTGGAAAGGCCTAAAAAAAGGGGCGAGGGGGGAGGCAGAAAGCAGATGAGCATGACTAAGCTTGCAGACTTTCTTTGATGTACCCATCCCTCTGCCAGACACAACATTCAGCCAGCTCTCATATTGATCTAAATACACTTTTTCCATTTGCCTGCAATGGAAGTTTTTAAAACTATGGGATAGCAAACAGTGGCCTTCTGCTTTGTCAGTAGGTTATCAATAGGGCTTTGAACTTGTCAGAGCACTTCAGAAGCTCAAAAGAATATCCATAACAGAAATTTCATTTAGATCAAATAATTCATTTAGATCAACTAAGTACAGTTGATCCAGGTTGGTTAATACTATGTATTTCTAAGTCTTCATATGTCACCAATACTATTAGCTTTACCTTATATATGAATTCCATTTAACAGACTTATAAAATAGGGAACTATTTATACATACCTGGTCCAGTTTGACATCTTCGTCCACTTTCAAATGAGAAAAGATTGGAATCATAGCCATAACGGCGCAGACAGAGATAATGCCACTTGACAGAATCCCGTTTACGGGTATACAAGATTAATTCTGTATCTGTAAGTTCCATTATACCAGAACCCAATTCATTACCATCATCATCCACATTAATAACCTAGAAAATATATTTTTCAGAAAATAAATATATGATTCACATAATCAAGCTCAAATATTTATTTATACACAACCATATACTTTACTAAATATAATTGAGCAAATATTTATTAAAAACTGCTAAATAACAGAAAATAAATTTAGCATAAGCTCATTGGTATTTTATTTATTCCCAAAATATGAACATGTTTCTACATATCACAAAATATATTTCATATCTTTCCATCAAATAGATACAATTTATCCCAAAGATTTGGTGATATGAATTATTATATCAACTGTTTCTAGTCTGAAAATGTTACACAAGAAAATATCCAAATAATTTCTGTGGTAAATAATAGAGACATTCTATACACTAAGTAGCACAGATAATATAGCAGAGTATGGAGTATGATTTTTTTTGCAATTATTTGATTTACAGTGCTCAAAATCTATTAGTTCTGCACTAATGGGAGTTATAGTCCAAAATATACAAACACAGATTGCCTAGTATCTCAACCTTACTTAGCTCTTACTTTAACAACCAACTTGAAAATTGAGTAGGTTTTTAAAAATTACCACACAAATCTCCATCATTCCTTACAATTAATATTTTTTCTTTCTCAATCTCAAGTAAGAACTTTGCACTCAAAAGTTTCCATGTAGAATTGTACCTTAAATTTGTTTCGATGGTTATCAGGGACTGCTTCTTTATCAGGACAGCTACAACAGCTACCCATGACTTCTTTAGAAGACCGTATGATTACTATACCGCAGTAAAGAGAATTGTTTTAAAGATAAATGCAATATAAAGAATGGAAAATGAAATGCAAATAACTGCAAAGTATTAAAAACATGATAGATATTATAAAGAAATATAAAGAGATCAAATGTAAAGATGTCTTAAATATATTATGTTTAAATGCTTGAATAATGAAGAAGGAACTCCATATTTCTAAAATATTGTATTTTTAATAATAATTCATTTAATAATAATGCTCTTGATGTTTCCCTATACAAAGGAAAGGTAACAAGGGCGAATGCAAAAGTTATATGAAACTTAGTTTATTAAGTATGCTTGAGAAAGTGCTGGGCAGAATTTAATGAAGCTAAATGATTTGCAGCAAACATTAGACTGCTTGATGTAACAAGATCTTAAAATGGAAAAGAAAAGCAAATGCTGCAGATTTTACACAAATAATGAAAAACTACGGGAAATAGATCAATGTGTATACCATGGTAGAATGTTTGGATGGAAAAATGTTAAGATATAAATGTTCTAGCAGAAAGGTAATGCGAGTATCTCTTTCTTTTAAAAGGGTTATAGCTAGAATACAATAGTAAACTGGCAAAGGTACTTACTGCCACAGAAATAACTTGAGCGTGAAAATAAAAGCTGGAAAAACCACAATTTGTATTATCAAATAACTTTACAATCTTTTTTAGCTAATTGGAAAGCACAATAAAAACTCTGTTTTTGGGGGCAAGAACTACTTACATTCCATCTACTTACAGACCAGGAAATATAATAACAACTGTATACCTTGTAATTCATATACAGGATGAGTTCAGATTCTGATAGAGAAACATCTGGTTGAAAGTAAATATACTCACCTAGATTTGGCCATTAATATTCGTAGCCTCTGATATAGCAATAGTAATCCTTTCATACTTCAAAACATCATGTTTTCTTTCCAGACAGTTGCTTGATCTATAAATGAAAGTTTGAACAAACTGTAAAACAAATTAAAACAACAGCTTTAAATAAAAAACTGGCTCTGAAACAAAAGAGTGGTTACTATTCTGTTCTGAACCATTACTAATTTATATTCCTAATGAACAGCCACTATAGGGTATATGTTTTTTTATATGTAACTAAAAAGAAACTACTTTTTGAGTTCAGTGTACAACGGAAGACACTCCTCTGGGAACTCTTCTGTCAAAGTAGTGTTAGATGATAACTTTTGCACATTTATTTTAATAGAGCATATTCAGAAAAAGTTTTAGGTATTTTGCATCCAGCAATCTTGATTTCTGTATTGTGAATAGCACTGCACAATCAACATGCCATTCTATTAAAAGCTAGGTATGTAGTATTGATTCCTGTACATTCTGCTAAAGCGGTTAACACTCATCCCTCACAATATTGCATTGCAATTCTTGTCATCCTGTAGCCTCTATTATATTGGCTAAAGGGTTGTAATTCAACATTAGGAGAGCTACATATTGCTTTCCTCAGCCTAGATTAGCAAATCATATGTAGTGTCTTATCTTGTACTTAAATTACATGAAGATAGCCATTAATATTGTACTTGTGATGATTCTCTTAATGACTACAATGAGAATGGATGCTGTAAGCTGGGTGTAGTCAGTTTTACTTTACAACCATGTTGCTTAGCAGTAAATTTGCCAGTCCTAATTGTGGTTGTAAGTTAGGACAAAGGAATGGAAAAACAATTTAGTAGTGATAGTTTAGACCAGCGGTTCTCAACCTTTGGGTCGGGACCCCATTCGGGGTCGAACGACCATTTCACGGGGATTGCCAAACAACGCAGTCCGCCATTTTTCCCCCCTTTTCCTTAGCTGTGCTACTCCCTTTTATTCTATTGGCTTTTGAAAGCCAACAGAATAGACTCTCTCGAATAGAGTCTAATTCTATTGGCTTTCAAAAGCCAATAGGAATTGTCCAGGCTGTCTCTGCCCTGCTGAGCCCGCCAAAAGTCCCATTCTACAAACAGTGCTGCAAGTTGTCTGCAGCGAAGGCGAGCTGTCTGGAAGTTTCCACCCCTCCCTGCTGAGCAACTACTAAAAATGTAAGTAAAAAAGGGCCAGGGGTGGGAGGCCGGCGGGCGCAGGAAGGGTTGCTGGCGCGCGTGGGGCCTAGCGGGTGCCTTATCTCCCTTGGTCTGGGCCAGCTGGTGGCCCAGCCAGTGGTCAGCTTGCTCAGTCTCTGCCGCTTGCCAGCTACGCCTCGGCCGGCGCAGGGGGCGGTACCACGCATGTGCGGTGCTCCCGGGCAGGGAAAGTCCTCGACTTACAACCGGTTGGGGGTCATGGCATTAAAAAGATTGAGAACCACTGGTTTAGACAATGAGCAGCAAACTACCAGAAAGGTTTGACTTAAAAAAACTATATTTGTACATCTAGCCATCTCTCACTAAACCACATTTTAGCTTTTAACCATGATGTATCAAATCTGATTGGTTCTAATAATTGTGTGGATTAATATCTAGATGCTAGTATTTAAGTAGCAAATTTAAATTAAATGCTAATGGGGCAGCAGAATTAGATTCTATTTATTTAATCAGTTTGAAAAGCTGCCCATCTCAGCAGTGAACAATAACGAATAGTATAAAAACAATGATATTTTGAATTCAAAAATTAAAATACATAGCAGTTGAGAAAAACAACAGTCAGTAATGCTAATACAGCCAGGAAACAGGCTCTTCACATACTGAGGACCCCAGGGCTGTCCTGGTCTTTACTGGTCTACAAAAAGACTGCAGGGTCAGGGTCTAATCTCCAGAGGGAGAATAAAGGGTGGGCACTACAGGAGAAAAGGAAGGCCTCTTGGCCCTTGTCAATCAGTACTCCTTAGCCAATGCATGCCCATCCTGCCGAACCAGATTGGATGAGTAGAAATGAAATTATCTCCTTTAAACTTCAAACTTCTTGCATTAGAAAAAATTGTCAACTTCAATATTAAGGGGCAAGGAGAGAAATGTGTTAATATTAAACTTCAGTACAGGTAATCCTCGACTTACAATAGTTCATTTAGTGACCATTCAAAGTTACAATAGCATGGAAAAAGTGACATGACCATTTTTCAGTTACAACCTTTGCAACTTCCCCATGGTCATGTGATCAAAATTCAGATGGTTCATACCGTGTTTTCCCGAAAATAAGGCCTACCCTGAAAATAAGCCCTAGCTTGATTTTTGGGGGGTGGGCCTAATATAAGCCCTACCCCAAAAATAAGCCCGTTTTGGGGTGAGACATTCATCTAAAAATCAAGCTAGGGTGGGGGGGTGTAATTGTCCCATGCGCCCCACACCCACTTACCATGTAGCCAGGCCTCCCCTTGCTGGCCCACTTCTTCTGCAGCATCTTCTGCAGCCAGGCCTACATTTCTCAGTCACAGGCCTTTCCAGAAGGCCACTGCAGCTGAGAACCGAGCTATAGATTCAATCCATAGCTCGGTTCCGCAAGACCTCTGCAGCCAAGAACCAAGCTATGGATTGAATCCATTGCTCGGTACTTGGCTGCAGAGGCCTTCTGGAAAGGCCTGGTTACAAAATGCAGGCCAGAATGCAGCTGCAGAATGAAGCTTCTCCTTCAGCCCCAGAAGAAGTGGACCTCCTGGGCAGGGCTATCGGTGCCGGAGGTGAGCAAGACATCCCCTGAAAATAACACTTGGTGCCTCTTTTGGAGGAGGAGGAGAAAGAAAGAAAGAAAGAAAGAAAGAAAGAAAGAAAGAAAGAAAGAAAGAAGGAGGGAGGGAGGGAGGGAGGGAGGGAGGGAGGGAGGGAGGGAAGGAAGGAAGGAAGGAAGGAAGGAAGGAAGGAAGGAAGGAAGGAAGGAAGGAAGGAAGGAAGGAAGGAAGGAAGGAAGGAAGGAAGGAAGGCCTGGTCTTATTTTGGGGAAACACAGTATTTATTACTGTTGCAGTGTCCTGGGGGATCATGTGATCATCTTTTGCGATCTTCTGATAAGCTCAGTCACTGGGAAAGCCAGATTCACTTAACAACTGGGTTACTAATTTAATAACTGTAGTGATTCACTTAACAACTGTGGCAAGAAATGTCATAAAATGGGGCAAAACTCACTTAACAAATGTCTCAGTTAACAACAGAAATTTTGGGACAATTGTGGTCATAAGTCAAGAACTACTTGTATTATGTTCTTAATACCTAATGCTATAAAGACTGGCTTAAAAGTAGCATGAAAAGTTTTTTTACTTTTATAAAGATTTTTTTTATAGGAAAGAGTGCTACAGCTACTTATTTTCAGAACATGAAAGAGACTACATTTAGTTTGGAACCTTTCTTTAAATACCACAACAATAAAAGGCTCAGAAAAATCAAGACTACATCCCCCAACACCTTAGTATAATCCTGAAAGAGTTGTTCAAAAGGTTTAGCTGAATTTGCTCATTTATACAAAAAGCAATTCAACATTTTGAAGAAAGCAAGCTGAAATCATGAAACAACGCCATCTGACAGATGATAAAAGTCATCTGACACTCTCCTAATAAAACAAAATACAGAAATTATTCAAATAAAATTCAACTATTTTTCACACTTCCTGTATCATTCCAGCATAGTCAAATTTGTAGAAACAGGTTGGTACCTAGTAGCATTTATTTTTAAAAATTATAATTTTGGAAAAAATAATTTTGAAAATATATATATATATCTTAAGAGCATTACTCCAATACATTTGAAAAAAGATATTTAAATGGCAGTTCACATAATACCCACTTTGGTAGTGAATGCTGTGAAAGCATGATTGAGAAAATATCAAACATTCAGAAATATATAGTACTTTATTTTGCTTCAGTCCAGTATTTGTTTTGACAAAAAAAAATTTCAGAAACAAGGAAAAATGTCCTCACACTTCTGATAAATAACCTGCTTAAATATCTTGCAATTTATGATACCTTTCACCTTTTGATTCTCAAGTATCTTTTAATTCAGCATATTTAAATAAGCATTTATTTCTTGGAGTTTATCATGTTTGAAGATATTAATTACCAAATGCCTTCCTATACAGAACCATCAAATTGCTGTTAATTTAGTCTTCCTCACATGAACTAACTCCAATCCAATCTTTGGTATTCCAATACCATTTCCTTCTCTTTTAGATAAATATATCTTCCATTATAACTGGCTATATTTCTCCCTTTTCAAACCTAAAAGATGAGCCAGAATATGACAGTAAGTGCAAGCAAATAGAGACTGGATCCATGTGTTATGCTAAACAGTAATATAGCTTTGTTTAATATAACTGACCTAGCATGTTCTGTGCACATAATCACTGTCATAAATTAGGCATGGTTTAAGTTTGAAAAAACTAAGCTTGAAAAAAAATTATATTTTATGTTCTTGACTAAAGAAACTTACACTAAATAGCCAATTTGGTGTAGTGGTTAAGACATCAGGCTAGAAATTGGAGGACCATGAATTCCCGTCTTGAGTACAAATCCAGTTGGGTGACTAGTCACTTTCTCTCATACCTAGCAAGGAGCCAATGGCAAACCACTTCTGTTAAAACTTTGCCAAGAAAACTGCAGGGACCTGTCCAGGCATTCTCTGAGAATAAGACATGACTGAATGGAAGAAAAAAAAATGTTTTTCCTTTCCCATAAATTTTATCATTTTTCTAATTCTATGTTATATCCAAATTTTTTCACCCATCTTATCACTGTTTCTTTAACTTGTTCGCTTCTCATTTCCCAAATTAATAAGAAATTATACATTTTCTTAATTAGTTTCTCATCTGAAGTTAACAAAGTCTTATCAAATACCGTCTGTTCTTTATAAAATCCATAGTTTAACGTCTTTTTCATATCTAATTTGCATTTGTAAATGTGCCCACCACGACAAGTTGATCCCCTGATTTTCCATTTCTTGTTTAGTTTTTAAATTCCCTTCAGAATTTAGAATATCTCTATATGGAGATAGTGGACATCCTTGCCTTGTACCTTTACTTATCTCAAAGTTCTCAGTGTAATCTCCATTCACAATCACTTTTGCTGTTTGTTTGTTATATATTGTTTTTATCATATTTATAAAGATCTGTCCAAAGTCCATTATTTGTAGTTGCTGAGTCATAAATTGCCAAGAAACATTGCCAAATGCCTTTTGGGCATCTAGAAATATTAGTGCCAATTGTTTCCCTGGATGTAATTCATAGCATTCTAATATGTCCATTATCACTCTTAAATTGTTTTTAATTTGTCTCTTTGGTAGAAAACCATTTTGGTCTGGATATATAAATTCCATTAAGTATTTTTTTCAATCTCCCTGCCATTATTGAAGTAAAAATTTTATAATACACATTGAACAATGATATCAGTCTGTAGTTTTTAATCTGTGTCAAATCTGAATCTTCTTTTGGTATTAAAGTAATGTTTGCTTCCATCCATGTGACTGGGAGTTTAGCTTCCAGCAAAAGTCCATTACAGATGTCTTTCAATGGTTCACTTAGTATATCTTGTAGGGTTTTATATAACTCCGCCGGTAATCCATCTGGACCCGGTGTTTTGTTTTTTTTTTCATTTTTTTCTTCTTATGGCATCTGATATTTCCATCATTGTAATTTTTTCCTCTAACATAGTCTTAAATGTCTCTGGAATTTGGGGAAGATTATTTTCTTCTAGATATTGAATCATTCTCTCTCTTGGAGTTTCTTCTATATCAGACATGTCAAACTCGCGACATCATGTGATGTCGCGCAACGTATCGGAGCTTTTTCACCATTGCCAGCAATGGGGTGGGCGCGGCTCCGGTATGATGAACCCGGCCCGCAGGCCAGCAGTTTGACACCCCTGTTCTATATCATAATTTCTTGTAATATTCCTTATTTATCTTTATTTCTTCATTTTAAAATTGTAGACATCCTTTTTCATCTACTAAGTTATGTATCATTTTCTTCTCATAAACTGACAATGTCAACTTCCTATAAAGAAAATTTATATAAAATGTTTTATAGATGGCATTAGCCACCATCAAGATTAGCAAAAATATTTTAAAATATGTCAGATAGATGTTGGAAATGTAAACATAACTCAGGCATGTACTATCATGTTTGGTGGAGATGTGATAAACCAAAGAATTATTTGAAAAAGATACACATTCGATTAGAAAAGATGTTGGGAGAATATGTAGATTAAACCTGAACTTTTTTTATTAGGTATAATGCCAGAAAAGATTAATAAACAAAGCCTATATTTGATTTTACATGTCACAACAGCGGCAAGAATAATATTTGTGCAATATTGGAAAAATGAAGGAATACCACTAGATAAAGAAATAATCAAAAAAATATTGGAATGCGCAGAGATGGACAGATTGACTATGAGACTGAAAGAAAAAGAAGAAACAGAATATTATCAAATTTGGGTCTTACTTTACTGATGGTTAGAGGAAAGAATAAAGGATTAGGAATTAAATATGTATTAGAGTATTTAAACTCAGACAGCACGTTGGTTGAAAAATTATTATTATATGTATGGAAAAAACTAATAAAATCTTATAAAATGTTTTTCCATGATATTTGATCCCAGAAATAATTTAATAAACTTTGGATTAGTATAAATGTGACTTTCCAATATATTTCATTGTCCTCATGCAAATTTAGTACACAGGTACAAATGCCTTAATCTGAACAGAAGATAGCAAAACAGACAGGCTCCAAGTCAGCAAAGGAATGAGACAAAACTGTATATGTTTTACTTATTCAGCCTGTATGCTGAATATATATTGAGACAAGCTAGATTGGAAAATGAATGTGCTTTTAAATTTGGAGAATGAAACAATAACCTGCACTATGCTGAGAACTGAAAATGCAAGTGACATGGAAATTCTATTAACAAAAGTCAAGAAGCACAGTGAAATATGGAATTAAAATTAAATATAAAAAAAGGCCAAACTAAATGCAATGGGTACTAAATGCAGGAAATCTTGGACCTGACAACAAATAAATTGAACTAGTAGACAGCTCATCCCTTTTAGGATTGACTATGAACAATAAGAAAGAAGCAGTCAATAAATATTCCACATTCTAGTACTTGCTAGAATAGAAATGAAGACCTTGGAAAAAAATATTAAAATGTCATAATGTGTCGGTACATACAAAGATCAGAATCATTCAATGGTTTTCCCAATGACAGTCTATGGAAGTGAAAGTTTGTTGGAATATTCATGAGCAGGAAGAGTCATGTGGTAACTCAGTCAACCAATGTGAAGAAAGTGCTACTGAATCTGTGCAAAAAGTATTGAGTTAGGAGCTGGATTTCCAGTCTCAGGTCTGTCTCTGTATCTCTCTGTAAGAAGTCTTCAATTGAACTATGTTGCTGTAAAGAAGAATGTATGGTATTATAAATATTTTGATATAAATATAAATAAGTTATTTTGAATCAGCTAAATGCAGTCAACTGTGAGAGCTTCTGATTTATTTTTTCACCAATAGAGAAATTAAAATTCTCTAACAAAGTTGGACTATGAAGAAGCAGAAAGAACTTTGGTGTTGGAAAAGATTTCTGAGAATACCACATTAGGATGTCTTTCCTGCAGAAGTCACTGACTATGATTAAGAAGTTGCATAGGACAGGAAAAGGGGCGTTGTCTTACCTGAACGCCTTTTCTCAGCATGATGATGGAGAATCCACAAATGGGTTTAGATTGTCTTCCTGCCCAATTAGACTAAGTCTGACAAAGTAGCCATGCCTCCTGCTGGGTCCTGTGCTTCCCAGACACGACGAAGGTGAAGCTATTGATGATAGTCCGATGTATTGGTTCCCCTACCCCTAACACAGGCCTGACGGACCAAAAAAAGGATGGGTGTGGATTCTCCATTCTCATGCTGAGAAAAGGCGTTCAGGTAAGTCAACGCCCCTTCTCCAGCATGAGGATGGAGAATTCACGAATGGGACATACCAAAGCTACCCTGTCCCTATGGGAGAGATTCTGTCTGGTCCTGTGTCCCACTTGTTGGCACCACCTGCTGGAGCACTCTCCCACCGAATGAGGCATCCATGGAGGCAAATCTATCCAGCCTGTACTGCCTCACGAATGGGGAAGGTGAGGACCAGGTCGACGCCCTACAGATATCCCCAATGGATGCTTGTGAGGCCCACGCTGCTGATGTTGCAGCGCTGCAGATGGAGTGAGCAGTGATATGTTTTGCGACTGACAGGGAATGTGACTGATACGCTCTTGCGATGAACGCCTTGATCCACCTGCCTATTGTTGAAGACGAGATCTTCTGTCCCATGGAAGAAGGTTGAAAGGAAATAAAGAGTGCTTCTGACTTGCGAAAGGCTGAAGTTCGCTTGAGGTAATGGCACAACGCCCTTCGAACGTCCAAGGTGTGCCATTGGCACTCTAATGGGTGAGATGGTCGAGGGCAAAAATTTGGGAGAATCATCTCCTGTGATCTATGGAACAAACAATTTACTTTTGGTACGAAGGATGGATCCAGTTTGAGGACCACCCTGTCATTATAAAAAACACATAGGTCCTCTCTGACAGAGAGAGCAGCTAGTTCTGAGATGTGTCTGGCCGATGTGACGGCTATGAGGAAAGCTATCTTCATGGTTAAGAACCGTAGTGAACATGTCTTGATGGGCTCAAACGGTGGCGAGGTTAGGGCCTGCAAGACTCACGGGAGTTCCCAAGAGGGATAACGGTGAACCATGGGTGGCTTGATGTTAGTGGCGCCCTTGATAAAGGACCGCACCATGGGGTGTTGAGTCAATGGTGTTGAATTGTCACATGTAAACACCGTGGATAGAGCCGTCACTTGCCTGCGGATGGTATTGAGTGCCAAGCCCTTGTAGAGCCCCTCCAATAAATATTCAAGGATTTTCGGAATGGTGATGGTCAAGAGATCGAAGTGGTTTCTTGTGCACCAATGGCAAAAGTTCTTCCATGAGGAGTCGTAGATCCTGTTGGTCGAGGAGCGTCTGGAGGCCTGAATCATGGAGATTACACCCGCCAAATAGGCCTCCCAGGTCAGGAGCCGCCATTCAAATGCCAGGCGGCTAACTGGAACCACTCAGGGTCCAGGTGCTGCAGAGCCCCCTGGCTGTGTGTCACATGATCTGGAGGAATCCTCCACTGTGGAGAGATGGAAAGGCTCACAAGGTCGCAAACCACGGTCTCGGCCAGTGTGGAGCAACTAGTATCACCTCTGCCTGTTCCTGTAGTATCTTCCGGATAATGACCTGGAGCAAAGGGAGAGGGGGAAAGGCATAGAACAGGTCCTCGGGCCATGGACTGCGGAGGCCGTCCGCCTGCTCCGCCCCTGGAGATGGAAACCAGAAGAAAAATCTCGGGAGTTGTGCATTTGCCGGGGAGGTGAACAGGTCCCGCACTGAAATCCGAACCTCTCCGAGATCTCTCTGAATAGATCGGGATGCAGGTGACACTCTGAGTGATCCACTGTCGCCCTGCTCAAGGAGTACGACTGCCGGTTTGCCTCTCCCGAGATGTGCTCTGCTTTGAGGGAAGAGAGGTTGGCCTCTGCCCAAGTATTCAGCAACTGGGCCTCTGTCATGAGGAGCCTGGAGCGGGTACCGCCCTGCCGGTTCACATGGGCTTTCGCTGCCATGTTGTCCGTGAGCACTAGGACATGTTGTCCTGCCACCCTGTGGCGCAGTGCCAGATGTATGGCCCTGAGCTCTAACCAGTTTATGTTGTGTTTGAGGTCTGACTGTGACCATTGGCCCTGAGCTAACTGTGAGTGCAGGTATGCCCCCCAGCTGAACAGACTGGTGGATAGAGTAAGCCTGGCTGGTTCCTTGAATAAGGAGCCTCTGGCTATCACTGGGGATGTCCATCATTGAAGGGACTCTAGGGTTTGAAGCGGGGCCTTTACCTTCTGGTTGGAGGAGCTGGTGCCCTGCCTCTCAAATGGGAGCAGAAACCATTGAAGGGTTCTGGAGTGTAGCCTGGCCCATGGTACTATCCCCATACAGGAAACCATTTTTCCTAACAGTTGGGAGAGTGTAGCCAATGTGACCACCCGCTCTCTCCGTACCTGTCTGATCAGGGCCAGAATGCTGTCCCGACGTTCCGGCGACAGACAGACCTTGCAAAGATTTGTGTCTATGATCACGCCTAGGTGAAGGAGGCAGGTTGAAGGCTCTATCTGGCTCTTTTGGAAATTCACCGAGAAACCGTGGTCTTAAAGGGTCCTGATGGCCAAGGCCAGGTCCGACCGAGCCTCTGCAAGGAGGTAGATTGGATGAGGATGTCGTCCAGGTAACATTGGACCCGTACTGGGACCAGCCTTAGGTGAACAGCCAGGACTGCCAAGATCTTGGTAAATACTCTTAGAGCAGATGAAAGACCGAAAGGAGAGCTTTGTACTGGTAGTGATGGTTTGTGTAACAGAACCTAAGGAATCTCCGATGGTCATGGAGGATGGGGACGTGAAGGTACGCTACCGTGAGATTGATAGATGTTAGGAAATCATGTCTTCTGATGCTGGCCAGAATGGACTGAAGTGTCTGCATCTTGAACCTTTTGTAGACGAGATGAGAGTTTAGTCCCTTCAGGTCTAGTATTGCTCTCCAACCTCCTGAAGCCTTTGGCACAACAAAGAGGATGGAGTAGAATCCCCTTCCCAGTTGTCCAGCCGGCAGTGATTCTACGGCTCTGATTTCCAAAAGGTGATGAATGGCTTCACTCATGAGCTGGGCAAGAAACGAATCGTTCTGGGGGATGGGATGAAAACTCGAGGGGAAGGCCGTACTTGATGGTGTTGAGCACCCAGGCGTCTGTGGTGGTGACTTCCCATTCGCGAATGAAGATGAGTTTGCCGCCTATGGGGAGGACCGTCCTGGAGTCACTTGTTTCTTCTGAAAGGATGGCCTCCCATGCCCCGAAAGGCCGTTTAGCCTGAAATTGCTATCGGTGCATTGGAGTGGGGCGCTCCGATTGGCGGTCAGGTCTGGAGTGAAAGGGGTGAGGAGACTGAGCCCACTCTGATCCTGATCCTGATCGAAACTGCGGCCTACATGAGTACAGGTTGGACCGCCTGTCCGCCCTTCTGTTAAGGTCGGCCAACACCTTACGCTTGTCTCTGTTTTCTACCAGATAAGGGTTAAGCGCCTCTCCAAACTGTTGCCCGCCATGATAGGGAGCAGTCGCCAGGCGCCACTTGGATTTTAAATCCGTTCGCCATTGCTTGAGCCATAGGAGCCTGCGGGCTGTGACGTTAGAGGCTATGGCTCAAGATGAAAATCTGGCGGCGTGTAGTGATGTGTCCGCCATGTATTTGGATGTGGCCACTAACTTACCCAGATTTTGATGAGCACGAACCTGGTCCAGGGGAATCATGGCTTGGACCTCTCGAAGCCATATAATGAAAGTCCTGGCAAAGAAGGAGGTGGAAGTGGATGCCTTAACCGACCATGCCGAGGCTTGGTGAGATCTGCATAAAGAAAACTCAGATTTTCTGTCCTCTGTTTTTAAGGCCTCAGCCATGTCTCCTGACCCAGTGGAAGGAGAAAAAATTGGTGTTAGTGATTCATCAACGGTCAGAACTTCCAATAGCTCTGACAAGGCCGGGGCGATGTTAAATAACTTTTTGTCCGTTCCTCCCAGTGATGGGAGGGTGCCAGGAGTTCCCCATTGCTTTTGAATGGTGTTCAGGAAGAAGGAGGAACAAGGGATATGTCTCTCCGTAATCATGGGCTCGGAGAAGAGGGGCTTTGAGTCCTGGCTGGTGGAAGGAACCAGTTGGGGCTCCTGAACAGGGCAAACCTTGGCTGAGGTAGTTGCCTTCAGTAGAAGTGACTTAAACAAGCTTGAGTCAAATAGACCAACGAAGGGAGAGTCCGGAGCAGACTCCTCATCTTCGGATAATTGGATGTCCATTGACCCACACTCCTCGGGACCTGAGTCTCTGTCCTGAGAGGAGTGATCAGACAAGACATATTCAGGATATCCCGGGGTTTCCGCCCAGTAGTGAGAAGGAGTCGTGGGTGTCATGAATTCTGGCCTGGGCCTCTGGTTGAACAAGGATGCCATGCCCTGGACAAACGCTTGAGCAAGTAACTCCTGCAGCTGCTCTGGCCACACCTCTTGAGGTTCAATAGGACAAGGTCTGACCACTGTGGGTGTGAATGTGGCCTCTGGCGCTGATTGGACCCTGGGTGAAGAGGCCACCCATTGGGGGCTTGGCCCCTGGTTGAGAAGCAGACCTTCACCTTGCCCGGTTTTACCTTCCGGAACCAGGCCCATTGAACTAGGGAACCAGATGGAGCCAGCTGTGGGTTGAATAGTGAACCCTCGTGTGGGACCGGGGGAGCATGGACCGTCCCTGGTGTTCAGCAGTTGGACCTTGGAGAATTGCTTCTCTAAGGCTAGGTGTCTCCTGCTGGCCTCCTTCTCAGCTGCCTTAGAGGGCTTCTTACCAGGAACAGCTTTGGCCTTGGCCTTAAGCTTTCCTGCAGCCTCCAACTTGGAGGACTTGGGGTTCCCTGGCACAGGAGTACCAGGAGCACCCTGTGCGGTCTGAGGTGTCACGTTGTCTGCCATCATGGCTGAGATCCCTCATTGTTGTTTGAGAAGGATCTCAGGGTATGGGAGCAGAGCGCTGGGTGTGGTAGTGATCCCAGATACTGGCAGAGCCAGTAATTGCTCTACACCAGCAGTTCTCAACCTGTGAGTCGCAACCATCAGAAAACACATATTTCTGATGGTCTTAGGCAGGACTTGTCAACCACCTTTTCTCCCTCACCCTCTCCACTCCACCTCACTTGTTTGTGGAAAATATGCTGCTTGGCGGCAGTCTGCATGAATTCTACCAAATGTGCCCTGCAGGGAGCACATGAAGAGCGCAGGCGCAGAGCAAGGCCCCCCCATCCCCAGAGACTCATTGTGCAGCAACCGGATTGACTTCTTCTCGTGCACGCAGGTCAGCAAATGGGAGGCCGCCGCAGCACCCGACTCCTGCGCCCATTAGCTGGCGACCCCTGAACTTGCGCTTGTCAGCCGGGAGGTCTGGCGACGGCCGCCAGTCTCCTTTGCCACCCCACCCATCCTCGACTCCTCCTCCGCCCATTCATGTCGAGCCCGCCAGGGCATTACAGGGAGAGAGGGAGGGAAGGAGGAAGGGACTCCTCCTCCTCTCCTAAGCTTCAAAGCACGATCGGCTTCCCAAGGGCACCACAATCCTCACGAAAGCGGGGGGGAGAAGCAAAGGGGGCGAGAATGCTCATGGCGGGCTCGAAGGAGCACCTGTCAGTGTTGGTGATGAGAAATTCCCCACAAACCCAGGGAAGGGGTGGAGAAAAGGAGCCCCCTTTGGGAGGAAACCGCCACTTTCTTCTCCTTGGCTTTGCACTCTTCTGTTCCTCGGCAGCCGGGCTGCCAAGCCTCTGCTGGCTGGAACTTCCTTTCCTTCCCTCCCTTTTGGTCTCTTCATCCTTCCCTCCCTCTCCCATTGTCCCTTCCTTCCTTCCTTCCTTCCTTCCTTCCTTCCTTCCTTCCTTCCTTTCCTCCACCTCCCTCTTTGTCCCTCCTTCCCTCCCTCTCTCCCCTTGTCCCTTCCTTCCTTCCTTCCTTTCCTTCGCCTCCCTCTTTGTCCCTCCTTCCCTCCCTCTTTCCCCTTGTCCCTTCCATCCTTCCTTCCTTCCTTCCCTCTTGTCCAGAATCGGGGCGAACCTGTACAGCTGATCCATGCTTCTGCAGAGCAGCCAAGAAGCAGGTCAGCTGTAGCAGCTCTCCTTGGCACCTGCCCAGCAAACTTGCTCGAGCTTTGCTAGAAAACATGCCGCTGGCTAATTTAGCAGAAGCGCGAATCAGCTGTAGCCCGGTGCTGATCCTGGGGTTTCTGCTAACTTAGCAAGCGGCATGTTTTCTGGCGAAGCTGAGCAAGTGAGCTGGGCAGAGCTCTGCCTCTGGCAGCCTGTCCCCCTCCCCTTGTCCCTTCCTGGGCACAGGGGGGGGAGGAAGGAAGGGACGAGGGAGGGAAGTAAGGGACAATGACAGAGAGAAGGAAGGAAGGAAGGAAGGAAGGAAGGAAGGAAGGAAGGAAGGAAGGAAGGAAGGAAGGAAGGAAGGAAGGAACAATGGAAGGGAGGGAAGGAAGGAAGGGACAAAGAGGGAAGGAAGGAAGGGAGGGAGGGACTAAAAGGGAGGAAGGAAAGGAAGGAAGGGAGAATGGGAAAGAGGAAGGGAAGGAGTAAGAGACTAAGGGAGATGAAGGAAAGGAAGGAAAGAAGGAAGGGACAATGGGAAAGAGGGAGGGAAGGAGGAAGAGACTAAGGTAGAAAGGAAGGAAAGAAGGAAGGGACAATGGGAGACAGGGAGGGAAGGAGGAAGAGACTAAGAAGGAGGTGAAGGAAGGGAAGGAAAGAAGGAAGGGACAATGGGAAAGAGGGAGGGAAGGAGGAAGAGACTAAGGGAGGTGGAGGAAAGGAAGGAAAGAAGGGACAGTGGGAGAGAGAGAGAGGGAAGGAGGAAGAGACTAAGAGGGAGGTAAAGGAAAGGAAGAAAAGAAGGAAGGAAGGGACAAGGGGAGAGAAGGGAGGCAGGCATCCACCCCAGTCCCATCCCAGAGACCCACAGATTCCCCCTCACAGGCACTCTGCAATCTGAGTGATCAGCTGGCCATGCCCCCTGGCCATTGATCATGTGACCCTGGGACACTGTGAACATCATAAGTATGAATCAGTTGTCAAGCATCCGAATGTAAATCACATGACCCTGGGGATGCTGCAACAATCGTAAGTATAAAAAATGATCATAATTCGCTTTTTCAGTGCTGTTGTAACTTCAGTCACTAAGCAAATTGTTGTAAGTCGAGGACTAACTATGCTTTCCCATTTTTTCCTCTCTTTTTTTGGCTCAAGTTTTCGATACCCCCAGCCAGCTGGATGGGGGGTTGGGAGTCACCACAACATGAGGAACTGTATTAAAGGGTCACGGCATTAGGAAGGTTGAGAATTACTGCTCTAGACTATGGTGGCTGCTGGACCAGAATGGCCTCTCACGCACCAAAATGCTCCTGATGGCTATCGATGCCTGAAAGCGCATTGATAGCACAGTGGTCAGGCGGACGGGGCGGCCAAAACCACATTTTGGCGAGCGCCAGCACACACATGCCTTTGCCAGTGGCAGCAAATCATCCTAGTGATAAGTGCCTGCACACTTTGATGTTGTGAAGTTTAGCTATGGCTAAAGGCCTAACTGCAGTGATCTGTGAGATCACTGGCTAGGATCCTCTTGATCCCCTGCATTGGTTAGGCTATTGCTGGTGGAGGAGGGCCCCTGGCCTAGATCATTCCAGTGCTGCCTGCCTTTGTTGGGAGGGGTTAGATGGAGGTCAGGCCGGCCTGAGGCTGATCAAAAAAGCACTCCCTATCCCCACTGCCTGGAGTCTCGTGATCAGCTGGCCTCCAGCTGAAGCGGCAAAGTTTTAAAAGGTAAGGCTGCGCTGGGTGCGTGGTCCCTCAAAATAGCGGCCGCACACCGAAGGCAGGAGTGCAGAGGCGGCCTTGGGACCGAGGGTCAGCTGGTCGACCCTCTAGCAATGGCTTAGCAATGTCCGCTTCTCCTTGCTGGTCCCCTGCAGCGTTGAGCGCGAAGGAGGCTGACCATACGGCCCAAAAATGGTGGCCGTGATTGACGCACCAAGAAACAGGATCGCAGTGGCGGCTTCGGTCGACTCTCAGCTGGCTTGGGCGCGGAGGCTGACGGCGCGGTCCAAAAATGGCGGCCGCAATCAGTGCGCCAAAAACAGGACCACAGTGGAGGCTTGAGGCCGACTCTCAGCTGGCTTGGGGCCGGCATGGCTAACCGGCTCTCAGCTGGCCTAGCGAAGGCCCTCCTTTCCCTGCCGGGAAGCTGAGCCCAGCACTTTAAATTTAAATTAAATTGGAGGGGAAGGAATAAAGGTTGCTGGCCGTTTGGGACAGCGCTGATCCCAGCGCTGTAATTAAGGAGGAGAATCCACGAAAGGGAAAAAGGAAAATTACAACCTGTCCAGAAGTCTGATAAGGGAGCCAACGACAATTGTGTCCTGCTGGGCTGAAGACTAAGTCGTGTCTGGGAAGCATAGGACCCAGCAGGAGGCGTGGCTACTTTGTCAGACCTAGTCTAATTGGGCAGGAAGACAATCTAAACCCATTCATGGATTCTGCATCCTCATGCTGGAGAAAAGAGTAATATGCTCCGATCAACTTCAACGAGCTGAAAAGATTTAATGGGTTATGAAAAGTCCTCTGTATCATTACAGATTAACTGCTTCCAAATTCTGTATAGACTAGAGCAGGGCTTTTCAACCAGTGGTACAGGTACCACCTGTGGTACATTGGCACCTGGCAGGTGGTATGCGACCATCCTAGAAAAGTGGTAGCGGGGGAAGGGAATGAGCTGAACCAGTGGCACCACCGCACAAGCCTGAGCGAGAGATGTCTGGAGCTGCAGGGCTGTCAGGGCTCAGTGGAAGCACTAGGATCAGTGCCAGGCTCCAGCTGGAGCTTAGTGCTGATCCTGGCACTTCTGCTGAGCCCAGAAGACGCGCCGATCAGCTGGAATGTTGCAGCCTCTCCAGGGTCTTGTGATTTACATTCAGATGCTTGGCAACTGATTCATATTTATGACGGTCAGTGTCCCAGGGTCATGTGAAGTGACCAAAACCTGCTGCAACCACCCAGCAGATGGGGGAATAAAAACCAAACACCCCCCCACCCCATCCCCACTGCCAATCCTCAAAAGAAATGCTCACAACAATGAAAACCTCGGACAGGAGGAAGGGTGCTGCTGAGTGGGCAGGCAGGTGTCTTGCTCGGCTGTGGCTTGGCTGTGTCATTGTAACTTTGAACAGTCACTAAGCGAAATGTTGTAAGTTGAGGACTACCTGTACTTCATCACTTTTTTCCTTTTTTGGGGGGGTCAAGTTTTTGACACCTTGCTAGGCGACTGGTGGTACTTGGATGTTGCCATATCCTAAAAATGGTACAATGGGTGAAAAGGTTGAAAAGCCCTGGACTAGAGTATGAAGAGAAAGGTCATTCCTGCATATTGTTTACCCAGGCATTATCCTAGTCCCCTCCCACAATCTTCTAAATAGCAAAATAGTTTGGAGATGGATTCTGGGCTTTGGAATTCACAGCAAGGCATATTCAAAGTCTCTGAGGGCATGTGAGGACCAATAGGACCAATGTGGTCTAAATCCTGCCTACTTTTTCCTGGTACAGAAGAGAAGAAAATGTTGCCTTTTTGCAAATTTGAATCATTGTTTCAGAAAATCAAATAATGTGAAAGACAATATGAATAGCCAGTAATATTAACAGTACAAATATAAGTATCTCCAGTTCAGAGGGTAGGTAGATCTTTTCCCTGAAAACAGTTCTGAATGTTTCTTCTTACTGAAAGAGGGCAAATTATGAAATCCAGAATTGGAAAGATATTTTATCTCTGCAATTGCAAATTAAATGCTACAGTTAGATACTGTATATAGCAGTGTCTCACTACTATGCCTTGAAACTAAAAATGTATAATTGCTTATTATAAACTCTTTAGCTCCTAAAAACGAAGTAACTAAAATCTCATACAAACACAACAGAATTATAGGCTACTATACACCAGTAATATAGTGTTTAGTACTTCAATGTGTGTGATTACTGTAGAAGACCTAATGGATGATCACATCAAATTCTTTCCCTCAACTTACAGATCAAAAACTTGCCCACTCAGCTACATTCTTCTTTGAATAGCCACTGTTACCCTGGTAACTCTATGCTGCTGACACAGGCAGCTGGTCCCTTTAAAGTCAGCTGTAATTGGCAAATGAAATGCTTGTTCAATCAGTTGAAAATAGATTCTCTAATTTTCAAGTACTGCTTGCTACTAGTTGTCAGATATTTTTTCAAGATTAAATCTTTTTAATTTGAAAGTATTTCAACTTTATTATACCCACACTCTTCATTTCTAGCAATACAGATAAATTTAAAAAATTAGATGTTTGCGTTTACAACTTTTAGCTTAAGGACATAATAGAGACAAAAGCATTTTATTCAGTACATATAACAGCATATATCAGAGATTCTTGTCTATTTATTTTGCATTTGTACTACAGAATATTGTAAACATAATGCAATATAATGTAGTGTAATAACTGCATAATTTTAAAATATTAATAGAAATCTTTAAATGTCCTCAAATCATTCGAGTATATAAATTTCTAAAAGCTAAGATTCTTTCCCTTCCCCCTCAAAAAAATTAAGAGTAGAAGCACATTTTAGTCCTACTGTTCAAACTTTTTTCCAATGCTCAAGGAACTGTATTTCTGGATCAATTATTGTTCTGTATCTCTTTTCAGTTAGGCAATTTTTATTCATCATAATCTAGAACTATTTGATTATTCTCACTAAACCTAATGTAGATATATAACAGTATTGTTATGTCCTGAGCCTGTGAAGGCAGGCTTGGGGCATTGAAACGGTCCCGGGCAGGTGCAAGCTGCCCGGGACCAGACTGGCTGTCGCCAGCACTCGCGCGCATGCGCAGAGTGCAAGCGCGCCAAATGTTGCAGTTTGGCCCGGGGATCGCCTATAAAAGGGGCAGGGAGACTTGGGCGTTGTCGGCGTCTTGTAACCAGTATGCTGAACAGAAATAAAGAGGTTCCTGAGAACTACAACTGCTTCTCGCGTCATTGCCATTTCGCTGAGGACTTAACACTGGCGATGAAGGTGGGATGACTTACAACGGCTGCAGACAAGTTGTAAGCTTACCCTAGAGTCCTGAGCAGTAGGAAACGGTGTTAAACTCAGCAGCTGCCCGCCAATTCAGCAAACATCGGGGGTAAGCTGGCTGATAGACCCTTCCTGTTCTACAAAAATGGCAAAAGTTGGAAGACTTTCAGAATTCGACGTCTCGCATCCGGAAAGATGGGAGTCCTACGTAGCCAGGGTAGAAAACTATCTTAAAGTCAATCAAGTAAGAGAAGATAGTCTAAAAGCCACCACCCTGCTGTGCGTTTGCGGTCAAGACGCATTCGAGATCACTGAAAACATAGCAGCACCTGCACCTCTAGAATCTGTTAACTACACAGATCTCAAAAAACTACTAAAGGAACACTTCCAGCCCAAGTTGTCCGTCATCGCTTGGCGCCACACCTTCGAACAGAGGGATCAGCGGCCCAGAGAATCAGCCAAAGAGTACATTGCTGCGCTGAGAAAAGCCGCTAAACACTGCGAGTTCAAAGATCTAGAAGAACGGCTGAGAGACAGATTTGTATGCGGACTGAGACATAGAGAATTGCAGCAGAGACTTTTCGCTAAAGAAGACTTATCATTCCAAGATGCCTTGAGAGAGGTTACTGCAGAAGAGGCAGCAGGTGGCACCATCAAGAACATGAGGCCGATCAGAAGTACTCCAGAAGCTGTGTCCGTGCACCAGGAAGGAGTCCAAAGGAACTCAGAGGAGGATCCTGACGATGAAGTAGACCGTCTCTACCCCACAAAAGAAGGGAAGCAGAAGGAAGGCTCTTCAGCTGTCCCCAAGTGCCTCGGTTGTGGAGGTCGTCATAAGAGGACCGACTGCAGATTTCGCTCCGCTATCTGTAGAGCATGCGGAAAACAGGGCCACATTGCAGCTGTGTGTCTGGGCTGTCAGAAGGTACAACCTCGAGAAGAATTGCGCCTGAAAGGTACCAGGGTCCCCAGCCAAAACAGGGTGGGTTTCTGTGCTTCGCGAAGAAGCATTTATAGGACAGGCACACACAAGCCCATTAAGAAAAAGCTGTCACTTAAAGTGAAGTTACAAGGGGTTCCATTGGCTATGGAACTGGATACGGGGTCTGCACTTTCAATCATTTCCATGCACATGTTCAGGAAGATTTGTTCTGGCAGTGGATTTCAGGCCAAACTGAGGCCTTCCGACATTGTGTTAACAAACTTTCAAAACTCCAGAGTGTGTGTTAAGGGGGAGGCCACCCTTAATGTACAGTACAAGGATTTTGAAGGTCCATTAGATGTAATAGTAGTAGGGGGTGAGCGAACGAGTCTCATAGGACTCGATTGGTTTGAGGCCTTGGGAATACACGTCACAGGGCTCAATAGCTTGCAAACAGTAGATCTACAGGACAGTAGATCTACAGGAAGTCTGCAAAGAATTTGCAGATGTTTTCAGCCCACAGCTGGGCACGTACAAAGGACCCCCTGTGTCATTAAAACTAGACCCCACTGTCACCCCTATTAGAATTAAAGCAAGAAGGGTTCCTTTTGCTTTGAAAGGTAAAATTGACACCGAATTGGACAAATTGATTCAGCAAGGAGTCTTAGAACCTGTTGACTCCAGTCCTTGGGAGACCCCCATTGTCACGCCTCTTAAGGCAAATGGGGACATTCGCATCTGTGCAGATTACAAATGCACTCTGAATAAGGCATTGCAGCAACATGCCTATCATGTCCCCGTGGTCAGTCATATTCTGGCCTCCCTCAAGGGGGGGCGTGTTTTTGCAAAGCTTGACCTAGCTCAGGCGTATCAACAGTTGCCTGTTGATGATGCTGCCGCTGTAGCTCAAACCATTGTGACCCACAGGGGGGCATTCAGGGTAAAGAGGTTACAATTTGGAGTAAATGTTGCTCCTGGAATTTTCCAAAGCATAATGGAAAACACACTACGGGGTATACCAGGGATTTGCCCCTATTTTGATGATGTCTTAATTTCTGGAGACTCTACACACAACTTAGCTGAGAGACTAAGGGCTGTCCTGCTGAGGTTCAGGGAAACGGGCCTCAAACTCAAGAAGGACAAATGTAAAATTGGGGTGCCTTCTATAGATTTTCTGGGATTCAAAATTGATGCTACCGGGATTCACCCTGCTGAGTCCAAATTAAAAGCTATTATGCATGCTCCTAGGCCAAAGTCCAAGGCCGAACTACAGGCCTTCCTGGGCCTTTTGAACTTTTACAACTCCTTCCTTCCAAACAAGGCTAGTGTAGCCGAACCTCTTCATAGGCTCCTGGACAAACAGGCAGTGTGGCAGTGGTCACAAAAACATGAAGCAAGATTCAATGAAATTAAGGCCTTACTCACTTCTAACAGTGTGCTTGCACATTTCAATGAATCCCTTCCGGTGTGCATCGCTTGTGATGCTTCTCCTTATGGGGTGGGAACCGTACTAAGCCACCTCAGACCTGATGGAACTCAGGTTCCTGTTGCATATTACTCCAGGACCTTGTCTTCTGCAGAGTGAAATTATGCTTAGATTGACAGGGAGGCTTTAGCTGTTGTTGCTGGAATCAAAAAATTCCATGATTTCCTATATGGCAGGCATTTCACGGTCTTCACTGACCATAAGCCTTTGTTGGGGCTGTTTACCACACATAAACAAACCCCCCAAATCATCTCCCCCAGAATGCTGAGATGGTCTATCTTTCTGTCTGCCTATGATTTTTCCTTAATTCACAAACCTGGGAAAGAAATGGGCCATGCTCAGTAGATTACCCCTGCCAGTAGTAGAGGCTGACCCTGCACCAACAATCAATATCCTCTCAATTCAAGCCTTGCCTGAGTCCCCTTTAGATGCCAGGGATGTGGCTGCTGAATCAGCCACAGATCTCACACTTTCTCGTGTCCTATCTTGGGTTTTATCTGGATGGCCAGAGAGCTGTCCAGGCACTGAGTTTCAGAGTTTCTGGTCAAAAAGGAACGAGTTATCCACTTTCCAGGGTTGTCTGCTTTGGGGGAGCAGAGTTGTCATTCCTACCTCAGTGAGGACTAGGGTCTTAGGTTCCCTCCACGAGGGTCATCCTGGCATTGTATGTATGAAGGCGCTTGCACACAGCCATTTGTGGTGGCCTGGGTTAGACAGAGACATTGAAGCTAAGGTGCATGCATGCCACCTTTGTCAATGCTCACGCCCTGAAATGCCCCAAGCTCCTGTACATAGATGGGAGGAAACACAGTCTCCATGGTCTAGGGTGCACATTGACTACGCTGGGCCCTTTCATGGTCAATTCTTCTTGGTCTTGGTTGATAGCCATTCAAAATGGCTTGAGGTTGTACCTGTCTCTTCCACCACCACTGCAAAGACTATTCAAGTACTGAGGGGAATTTTTGCTGCACACGGGCTTCCTGATGTCCTCGTATCTGACAATGGCCCTCAATTCACTTCTTCCGAATTCCAAGCTTTCTTACAGGCCAACATGATTCGTCATGCCACCTCTGCGCCCTTCCACCCGTCCACCAACGTTATGGCTGAACGCATGGTTCGCATCACCAAGGATGCTTTGAAGAAACAAACCTATGGAGACTGGCATCACAGGTTGGCTGACTTCCTCCTTTCTTATCGCACTACACCTTCCACTTCTACCGGGAGGAACCCAGCTGAACTTCGTTGGGGGCGCAAACTGACTACCAAGCTTGACCGGTTGCACCCGGACAGACTACCTTCTACAATCACACACCCCAGGGCACCTAGACAACTGCTAGTGGGTGTCCCGGTTTGGACTCGTAACTACGGGCCTGGTCATTTATGGGTCCCTGCCACTGTGTCCAGGGTCACAGGTCCTTTATCCTACGAGGTTTCCCTGGACGACGGTCGTGTCCTGCGACGACACATCGATCAGCTACGCACAAGACGGGACCTTCCCACTGAGACTCCTGGTTTTTTTCCAGGGGGGGAGGGGGACCCCTATGGGCAAAGGGAAGGGTGTGGGCTGCATCCTATCATTAACGAGGGAACCACAGACAGCTCATTCCAAAATTCCGCGAGTGCTCCAAACAGGAATTCATGGAGTCCAACTAGAATTCAGGCACCAGTGCCTACTCCAGCCAGGGAGTCACCCCGGGGGCATAATCACTACACACCAGCATCATTCAGTACTCCAGTCAGGGAGGATATCCAGGAGCATCCAAACAACCCACACCCTGCAAGAGAGCTGGCACACATTCCGTCTAGTTGGCCAAACACTGCCACTGCTCCTAGAAGGGGGCAAGCACACAGGGAGGTGGTCGAGGAACTGAATCCCGATTACAACACCTCTGGCATCACTCAGGGGACAACTGAGTTTTGGGACAGTACTGAAACCCTAGTAAGCCCGGTTACAGAACGGGAACATGAGGGAAGACAGCCTCTTGATAGGTCTAGGACAGACCTGGGAGGTTCTACAGAGTTGCCCAACAGTGGCAGTCACTTAGGAGGGCCAGAGAGCTGCAACCAGGCAGGACAACCAGGTCAAACAGAGAAAGAAGCCCTGGCCTGACGAGCCCGGTGGGCAAGCAAGCAGGCCAGGCATTGGAGCACAATCCTTGGGAATCACCAGGGCCAAGCAAGGGGAACAAGCATACAGCACCCCTCAGTCAAGGGGTACTTGGAGGGTACCCAGAAATCAGGAGGTCACAGAGAGTTAAAAGATCTCCTAAGTATTTGGAAGATTTTGTAACCCTACTGGCAAAACAGAGTTAACAGAGAGCATTCCTGTACATGTAGGAAAAGAATGGAACACTGGGGAACAATAGAAGCAAAAGAGATAACTGGTACGAAAGCTAGTTTGGGTATCACAATCGTATTGGGTTGTATATTATTATTTGTATGATTATAGTCTTAGCCGGGGGGGAAGGGGTATTATGTCCTGAGCCTGTGAAGGCAGGCTCGGGGCATTGCAACAGTCCCGGGCAGGTGCAAGCTGCCCGGGACCAGACTGGCTGTCGCCAGCACTCGCGCGCATGCACAGAGTGCAAGTGCGCCAAATATTGCAGTTTGGTCCGGGGATCGCCTATAAAAGGGGCAGGGAGACTTGGGCGTTGTCGGCGTCTTGTAACCAGTATGCTGAACAGAAATAAAGAGGTTCCTGAGAACTACAACTGCTTCTCGCGTCATTGCCATTTTGCTGAGGACTTAACAAGTATTATTTGTCTTTAGCCTAGGCCAACTGGAACAACCCAAGGCTAAAGCAATGACTCAGCAGATAATGCATAGATGTTGTTTATAAAAAAGTAAATACTTAGGGCTCCCAAGAATTGATTTTTAAGTCTTTTATCACATTACTAAGATTAGTGGAATGTTAATTCTGATGACAACTTTTGATATAAACCACAATTATCTGATTATGTTGATTCAATTATAGTCTGACAAATTAAGCTGACAAATTCTAGTGTTCATTTGCATCCCAGGACTCCTGAATGCATCAAAACAAGAACTCAGAGACATGCTGCAAGAGCACCCTTATTTAAATAAATGACAATAAAGATTATCCTACTCTTCTGCCCATTTTCCATCTATGAAATTAGAGGTTTCCCTTCTACCTATCATACAAGTTTCCCTTCTACCTATCATAAAGATGCAAGGCCACTCACTTCCAGGTTAGAACCCACCTCTTTTATCAACAATTCTCCAAGCTGCTATCATCCTATTATTTATTATTGAATATGCAAGGCTTATTGCTGAGATAAGCAAAGATATAGAGTACAAGGCTCTAAACTGATTAAGAAGTGATATAAGTCCTTAGGAAGATTTTGCTAAAATATTTTGCCATCTGAAAAATGTATTTCCATTTGAATGCCATCTGGAAAATCTGGACTCTGGAAAATGCCATCTGCCATCTGGAAAATGCCATCTGGGAAAAAATGTAACACTTGCCATCTGGAAAAGAAACAAAAGAAATGTACCTAACTCGCTTATCAAAATTAGCATTGCTAAATTTTAATTTTTAACTATTTGCTATATTTAACATGTAATAGTTGCATATTAAATTTCACTTCCAATAACCTATAAGGAATGCAAGTCAGAATAATCGGAACTCTATTGAGGTTGATCTGTATACATATTGGATTAGAAGACCTCCAAGTTCCTATGTTTCTTTGAAAAATACTGCACAGCAACAGCATGTGTCCTGTAGATAAGGACTCAATTTTTCATATAAAAACTGGCAACTTTGTCTCATGGTTTCATGATTCATTAACTTTTGCTTGCTTCCCAGCAAATCCAATGTTTCTGAAACAGAGAAAAGCTTCCCCTCCTTCTCAGAGGCTAACTGAAAAAGGTCCATCCCAAAATGGATCTCAACAGACCATTTTCAGCCAGACTCCAGATACCAGAGAGAGTCTTGCAGCAGTGCCTTGTGACCTTTCTTGCTGATTTTCTGTAGAAGGAGTGGCAGAGCCAGCAGGAGAAGTGAAAAAGAGTCTAGCATTGCTGGTGGTGGAATTCTGGGAGTTGAAGTCCACATGCCTTAAAATTGTCAAGGTTGAGAAACACTGAGCTAAGTCCAACCCTCCCTTGATTGCCACTGACCTTCTAACCCATAACCACATGCTGACTAAAGATTCCTGTGCTTAGCCTTTTAGCAATAAATCAGTTAAATTGAACCTTCATGTGTGGACTTGGTCTTTCCGGCCTTACACTTCCTGAGGAAACCAGCAAGGAAAATTGCAAATGGTGATTACATGATACGCAGAGGGCTTGGCAACCCATCATAAGTGCAAACAGATTGCCAAGACTCCAGATTGCAACAATTAATATCTTGAGGTGCTGCAATGGCCCAGGTTTAGGCAGGAGGTCTTAAGTCCCTTCATTCAGCACTGCTGTAATTTCATAAGTCGAAGACTACCTGTACAGTGCTTAAACTCTTACTTTTTGCATTCCAAAACAAAAACAAGATTATTTATTCTATAGTTAGGAATTATATATGAAGAGGTACTTGGTCTACCAATGTACTGCCATCCTATCCTTTATATGTGTTTGTTCTCAGCTTAAATTTTGAGTTTCTACATTCTATCTTTATTATTATTACATATTTTTAATCTTGTTAAAATTTTATGTATGGTGTGTTTATATATGTATGTATATGTATGAAATTCTAACAAGAGAAAAGCAATACAAATATTAGAAAATAAAAAATTAAATAGTGAATAAGAAAATAGAAAAAGTAAACTAAAAGAAAAAAAAGATTATAAAGAAGCAGCTTCCAATCTTTTTGACAATAGTATATAAGTGCATTTATACTCTCTTTCTCTAAGGTTACACCATAATTTCCTTCTTCTATAATTCTTGATGAGAAGGCTGACCTGGCATGTATTACCAAAACCTGTCTGGGAGAAGAGGGACAGGTTCCCCTTTCTGAGATATATCCAGCTGGTTCCAAATGTGGCACTAGCCAAGATCCCAGAATAGGGGCAGTGAGATGGCAGTGGTCATCCTAGGCTATTGAGAGACATATCCTAATCCTTCAGACTGTCAGGCATGAGAACCTGTTCGTTCAGTTGGATTCTAAGAGGGATTTGTTGGGACTGTTCCTATTGTACAAGCCTCTCTGCTGTACAACAACCTTTCTGTCTCAGCTTCTTGACTCTGTGGTCAGGTTGGTAGTGGAATCCCTCAGGTTTATGATCTTGGGGAACTTTATCTTGTATTCTCTGGAGTGGGGTCAGAGGTAGCTTGAGAATCATGGCCATCATGATAGCCATGAGCCTGTTACAAATTATTCAGGCCCTGATGTATAATAGTGTTCATACATCTGACCTGCTTCTGTCAGAACAGTGGCATAGTATTGTGAATTTGGGAGAGATACTTTTTCTCCCATCATGGTCAGATCACTTCCTGGTGAACCTCCAGTTCTCTGGCACCATCCCCCTCTGCAGGGGTTGCCCTGATAACTGATGAAATCGATTGGGTTCCAGAGGGAGCTTGGGGTTGTTCCAGGTCTGCTACATGATTTGGCTGGAGCGTTGATGCCTGTCTGAAATGGGACAGCTGCTGTGACTTTAGACTGGATCACACCTGAGCAGCCTCTCTGCATCCTTGGATCTTGGAACTCTCCACAGTATACAGAGGAGCTAAGGGAGTTAAAGAGGGCAAGAGATGCCTATATTGCCACTGGCAATTAACAAAAGAGTGAAGATGATTGAACAAGCTAGAGCGCAATTAGAGTCTACCTCATGGTGGTTAGGGTATTGAAATATAATTATTTCTTCCTCCTTAACACATCCTCAAACAGCTACCCAGCAGCCCTGTTTAAGGTGACCTAAAACCTTCTTGGAATAATTCTGAGGTTCATCTTCAGAGTCACTGTGAGAAATGTGTTGAGCATCTGGAAGATAAAATCACTCAGATTCACTCTGAGTTGGACTGCAGCCTTGGTGCAGGACCAGTGAGACTACAGGACTGAATCTTGTACAGTTATCTGAGAGGAGTTCAATTTCATTGAACATGAGACAGGCTGTAGCTTGTAGCTATTATTTTGGCCATTTCTGTGTTAGATCCGTGCCCCTCCTAGCTGGTCAAGGCTGCTTAAAAATGGATGCATGATTGGAATCAGATTACCTGAGAGAATGTCTTCTCTCAGTTGCTTCTAGCCATCTAATACAGTCAGGCAGAATAGGCATACTCCAGACCCATCAGTCAAGATTTATTGGCTGATGAGGCACAGAAAACATGCCTTCTCTTCAATATTACCTGCCCTCTGGAATATCCTTCCTCCCAAGAATAAGATAGCCCCAACCTTGTTGGCCTTTGGAAGGCATTGAAGATCTAGTTATTTGCCCAGGCTAGGAGAATGTATAAGAAGGGCCCTGTTTCCTAGTTACGCTAAGATCTACAGACTATAATATTTCTTGCCTGCTCTATGCATTTAATTCTTCTTTTTGAATTGTGTTTTAATTGATGTTATGATTATTTGCCACCCAGAGTCACTTGTTTGAGATGGGCAGCCATACAAATTGAATAAATAATCTGTTTTAATGAAGCTAAATTGTTTTTCAGTAGTCTTTTAAATTTTGCTATTGCCGTTGTTTTCCATTCTCTCTTATAAATAAAAAAAATGAAAGAAAAAAGTTTTGTCATGGTTGATTCTGATTTATATGCAAGTCTGTTTACAAACAGGAATTACATAAAAATCTTCAAACCAATTTCCACTGCTGCATTAATTGTGCTCACATTAATTCCTAAGTCCTTATTCAACTGTTTGCTTTATCAGTAAAATTAACTAGATAACTATCTTTTCTTTCCACCCACAACTCTGCAGGGATCTTTTTCAGCTTTTCTGTTTAAACCTTTGGTTATCTCAATCATATGAAAAGCTGACTCTATATTAGGCAAACAAGAAACAACTTGACTTGAACAAATACTACCCTTAATATACCTATCTTCATTAAATATAACCTAAGTAGTAAAAAAAATAAATAAGATTTTGTATACCAAATCAAGCAAATGAAGGGGAGGTACTCCTAGTAAGTCTCTGTTGCACAAAAGGCGAAAAATTCCTGGAGTTGAGTTTACCTCCTTTTTACTACATGAAGAGCTCCAAATAGTTTTCTTTGGCAACAATACAATAGTTATTTCCCATTTTGTTTTGTTTGAGCCTAACCTAGATCCCTGGCTCTCTTGATATTCTCCATGCATTTAATTTGTTAAGTTCCTTGTGTAAAAAATTGTGACTTAGACTAATTTTTGTTGTTTGACTTTTTTTCCTTTTCTATTTTCTATTTGTTTTTTTAATAACAAAAGAGCAATAAAACAATAGTGATAGTGATATATTTTCAAAAAAAAGAAATTGTAATTCTTTATTGCTATGAAATATCATGGGTTTTTGTTGTATTCTTTAACTGCTTTTCTTAAAGCACATTATATGTGGTCTTTTTCTTTCTGACAATGTATGCATCATTGTCACTACAGTATAATCTTTTTTGCTTCTCTACTTAATGTGAAAATATATGAATCAAAAAGGGATAAACAGTTTTTCATAGATCATCTAACTTGTACTGAAGCACTAGAGTTTGGTAAAAGCATGCCTACAAGTATGTGTGTGTCTATATCTGCACACAGATATATTTTCTGAAACAATTTTACTTTAGCGGTACTTAGCATATTTATCCTGATGGCAATTTATTATTTCCTCATGCTAATTATTTGGTGATATAATTTGTTATACTTTTTATACCATATTCAAAAATGTTATTGATTTTTAATAAAATTTATGAAAACTTTGTTCCTGAAAAAACCTTTCCTAATCCTTATTCATTGTGACCACCCTATTTATAGCATAAGAAATGATATAGAATGTTTTCTGGGTTGGTACACATTTAATCTCTGCTTAGTCGTGAGCATTACAAAGTGACTCAGGAACAATCATACTCTCATGTCGGAGAATGTTTGGAGGATAAAACGGTGGGGTAAAGTAGGCCTCATTAGAGAAAACACAAAGTAACAGTAATTACAAGTTGTAATGTATGCAAAATATGACAATTTTTTTACAATTTTTTACAATTTTATGACAACCAGTTTTTTAATTAATGTTTCATAATGTTGTGTAATAGCGGTGAACTAAATAACATGGTCATAGACTTGGAGATTCTGAACACAGACACAGTGTAAGGACCCACCCCACTTTGCATCTTAAGAAGACAGAACTCTTGGAATATTTCTTCCAACAAGCATCCTTTATTAAGAGAAAATGGTTGCAGGCGTTCTAGACAGGACCTAGGGCCCAAGCCCTACGGTTCAAGGTTTTAAGGGGTCCCCAGCAGCCCCACCCCACCCCACCATCTTTCCAGCGACAATCCCAGGCTTTACATTTCCACCCCATTTTTCCTCACTGCCAATGGAAGGGAGACTTCAGAGAGGAGTAGATGAAAGCTGATGGCCCCATTGTTATGATTAGTCCTTTTGGTGGTATCCACATTCAGTCCCTTTGAAGTTGTACCGAAGGAAGTGAGGGCCATAAAACCCCTTTGTTCACCCCCCTTCCCTTCATCGTATGACAGAATCCAGAGAGGGCAGAAATGGGATTTTCCATAGTCAATAACTATAGATGAAATATAATTGGATTCTGACATCCTGCCCCCTTAAAAATAAGATAGAACCACCTGAAAGAAAACAAAACAGGTATAAAAGTTAGGCAGGTTTGTTAGGATACTCTGGGTGAAACTTCTTTAATAGCTTCGGGGCTCTGACATGATGTTTATGGACCCACTCGTTTTGTGAAGCAGGGAGGTGGTTCCATGCAACTAGGTACTGAGTCGCTCCATGATATCTCCTAGAGTCTAGGATTTCCTTTATTTTGAAGTGTTGTTCACCCTCCACCATGATTGGAGGTGGTGGAGGTGGGATTTTTGGCCGTAACGATGACAGATGCTCTCTTTTCAGCAAGCTGCAATGAAAAATTGGGTGTATTTTCCTGAGATTTTTGGGTAATTCTAATTCTACTGTTACTGGGTTTATGATTCTTTTAATTGGAAAAGGCCCTATATATTTTGGTCCAAGTTTTTTATAGGATTGTAGGGACTTTAGGTATTTTGTAGATAAGTACACCATTTCTCCTATAATGAATAGTATAGGCTCAACCCTTTATCGGCTTGTGCTTTGTATGCCTGCCTAGCTTCATCTAGTGCTTTTCTAACTATTGGCCAGGTGTTTTGTAATTGTTCCATCCATTCTTTCAGTGATGGAATCGTTGGTTCGTTTGGGGTTAATTCTGGCATAGGGTTGAAACTTTGACCGGTGGCTATTTGAAACGGAGTGTAACCTGTGCTGGAGTGGACTGCATTATTGTAGGAAACTTCTGTGAAAGGGAGTAAGTGCGTCCACTCCGACTGTTGAAAACTAAGAAAGCATCTTAAATATTGCTCAAGTACTGAGTTAGATTTCTCTGATTGACCATTCCCCTGAGGATGATGACTAGATGTCAGTCCCTGAGCGGTCCCTAAAAGGGATAAAAATTCCTTCCAAAATGCAGAAGTAAATTGCACTCCCCTATCAGAGATGATGTGTTAGGGTACCCCATGCAATCTGTAAATATGTTGGACAAAAAGTTTTGCTAAGGCTTTTGCAGTGGGAATCTTTTGGCAAGGGATAAAGTGCACCTGTTTGGAAAATAAGTCCGTGGCCATCCAGATGACAGTATTCCCATTGCTTTCTGGTAATTCCATTATAAAATCCATGACTATTTCCCTCCAGGGGGCTGAGGGACTTGCCACTGTTTGTAACAGTCCTGGCAATTTCCCTTGCAACCTCTTTGCAGTTGCACACTTTGGGCAGCTGGCCACATAACTTTTTATGTCCTTTTTTATGGATGGCCACCAAAATTGCCATTTAATTAAGTGTAGTGCTTTTACAAATCCAAAATGCCCTGCTGATTTTGTGTCGTGGCAAAGCTGCATGAATGTGACTCTTTGGGTTGTTGGTATATATAACTTTTCCCCCAACCAAGGCAGCCCGTCTCTCATTGTGCACACATTTTTGTTTTTCTGGAACCATTCATCTGTTTCCAAACTTTTCCAGAATTCAATTCTGGTTTGGCTGCCCAGCTGTGGTTTTAATTTAGCTTGGGCTCTGGTGGTTACTGGCGCTGCCAGTTGTGATTCTACCATCATCGGTTTAGAGTCGGTGGCTCACATGCTGTTATATTGGGCCATGCGAGATAGTGCATCTGCCAGGAAGTTCTTTCCCCCTGGCAAATGCTTGAGCGTAAATTGGAACTGGTGAAAATGCTGGGACCAGCGGGCTTGCTTGGGGTTGAGCTTCCTGGGTGTTTTCAGGGCTTCCAAATTTTTGTGGTCAGTCCACACCTGGAAAGGGATCTTGTTGACTTCAAGGAACTAGCGCTAGGTAATGACCAACGTATCCCGTATGCCTCTTTCTCCCATACAGGCCAGCGCTGTTCCGTTTCCGTGAGTTTCTTGGATGTATACACACAGGGTTGCAATACCCCTTCATCGTTTTCTTGTAAAAGTACAGCCCCCACTGCCACATCACTTGCATCAGCCTGTATTACGAAGGGCTTATCCATGTCTGGGTGCCTCAGTACTGATTCAGCAGAGAAAAGTCTCTTTAATCTTTCAAACGCTGCTTGGCACTTCATTGTCCATGTTAGTGGCTGGCTAGGTTTTACTGAGGATGCTCCCTTCATTTTTAGTAAGTTCGTGAGGGACAGGGCTATCTGGGCAAATGAGGGGATGAATTGGCGGTAAAAGTTTGCGAAGCCCAAGAAACCTTGCAGTTGCTTTTTTGTGCGGGGTGGTGCCCATTCTAATACTGCTCTGACCTTCTCTGGGTCTATTTCAATGCCCTGTGGGGATATGCGATAACCTAGGTAGTCTATCCTTTCCTGGTGGAATTCGCATTTTGAGAGTTTGGCATATAGGTGGGCGGCTCGCAGTTTCTTTAAAACCGCTCTGACTAGGTTGACATGTTCCTCTTTTGATTCGGTGAAAATAAGAATGTCGTCTAAGTAAACCAGGACCCCCTTAAATAGGTACTCCCTTAGAACGTCATTGATTAATTGCATAAATACTGCGGGGCCCGCTTGTAATCCAAATGGCAAGACTTTGAATTGGTAGCACCCCATGGGGCAGTTAAATGCGGTCTTCCATTCATCCCCTTTCTTAATTCTCACGCGATAGTAAGCTTCCCTTAGGTCTAGTTTGGAAAAAAAAATTCCCTTTCGAGAGGTTTGACATGTCCTTCATGAGGGGCAGAGGGTATAGGTTGCTTTCACTGATTGTATTCAAGGCCCTATAATCCACGCATAAGCGTAAAGAGCTTCTCTCTAAAGAGGACCGGGGCAGTCACTTTAGGCTTGGCTGGCTCAATGAACCCTCTTTCTAGGTTTTTCTTTATGAATCTTTCTATTTCCTCCTCCTCCTTTGGGCTCATGGAGTATAATCTGGGCTTCAGGAGTTTTGCCCCAGTCTTGAATTCAACGGCACAGTCCGTGGGTCGGTGGGGGGGGAGCTCATCCGCCCTCTCTTCACTGAAAACTTCAGCAAGGTCTCTGTATTCCTCTGGTATTTCTGGTAGTCCCTTTTCTTTTCCCATGGATGCTTTTTCTGTTCTTGATTCTGGTAGCCCCCCTTGGGATTTTAAGTCCATAGGGTCCCCCTTCGGGAATTTGATTTCCGCCATCCTTCAATTGACCCAGGGGTTCCATTTTTTTAACCATCCCATCCCTAGGATCATTGGGCATTCCATGCCTGGGGTCACCTCAAACGTTATGTCTTCCTCATGTTTCCCCAGGGAGAGGTGTATTGGTAAAGTGCTAGGGTAGCTGGCACCCCCCCCCCCGCTATGGACCCATCTAACTGGCCAAATGAGATTGGTTGTTCTAATTTCCTCGACGGAATGCCAAGATTCCCCACTAGGGTCAGGCTAATGAGGCAGCGGGTGCAGCCAGAGTTTATTAAGGCTTTCACCTTCACGGCTTCGGGCATGGGGGGAATTAATATAGTTACTGTCTTGAGGATGAGTGCAATGCATCCACTTACCAGGGGTTCGCCCTCCGAGCTGTCGTCTGAGGCGTCCACCGGCCCTGCGGTGTAGGCTGGAGTTCTTTCCCCCTGATGAGCAGAGGTGGGGGATTCCACAGCCTCCATCATTCTCATGGCAGGTTCTTTTGCTTAGCTGGAGACTTTCCGGATTTGCTGGCCAGTGATCTGTCTGGGTTGTGCTGGCTTTTGAGTGGTATTCTACAACCCATTCTCTCCCGCACTTGAAACACCCCATTTGCTTCTTAGCCATAGCCGATGGTTTCACTTGTTCACGTGTCAACTCACGCGGTGAGTGGCTCCATTGTTTTCCTCAGCAGTGTCTCTTCAATATGTCGATCTCTGCTTCCTCTGCCAAGTCGTACCATTCAAGTTGGTGTGGGTCCCCTCGGGGCAGGCAAGCGTCATATAGGTCATAATTTAGTCCGTCTTTGAAATGGCTAAGGAGGATGTCTTCCGGCCAGTTCAGTTTGCTGGCAATGGCCCGGAATTCTTGCGTATATTCAGCTACCGGGTGTTTGCCTTGCCTCATCGTTTTTATCCATTCGTGGGCTTTGCGATCAGCCAGGGGGTCCTCAAATCACCTTCTCAGAGAGGACATGAAACGGTTGAAGTCGTTGAGCTCTAGGGCATTGAAGTCATACAAGTTCACCACCCAATCTGCAGCAGGCCCATCCAGGGCAGATTGCACGATCCGGATACGGGCTTTGTCGCTGGGGATGTCCCACCCGTATTCCTCCATGTAGCTGAGGACCTGGGTTAGGAAAAACCCCAAGCGTGTTGGCTCCCCCTTGAATCTCACGTCCCGCGGCGGGAGTCTTTGAATGGGTCGGTGCCTTCATTGTCAGTGGTAGTGTCTTCCATCCAGATCGCCATCTTTGGGTCAGTGGGAAGTGGGGACTACTGGATCAGTAGATGTCCCCGGGGTGCAGGTTCCATTTCCCCCTCGGTGTCTCTCCCTTTGCGACTCCAGGAGCTGGGGCGGCCATAGGGCTCAGAATTCTCCTCTCCTAGGGAGCTGAGAGTTCTTTTCATCAGGTCAATAGCTTTCTCTAGGATCCAGCCAGAGTACGGTGCCCAGCTCCCTTCCTCTTCACTTGCATGCAGGGATTTCTCCATCTCCTGCTTCCATTCTGATTGGTTGGCCCCCCTGTCTCAGGGTCACCTTTCTTGATTTCTTTTCCCACTCGCCTTTCTTTCCAACGCCCATTGACCACCGAGGTTTGTGGTCTCGTGTCTCCACCACCTCTTCTCCTGAGAAATCTGACCTCTCAGATCCCAACATCTGGCAGGTTTCAGTCGGGGCAGCAGCTCCCTTTCCAGGGAGTTTTCTCCTTTCCTGGCTCCATCGTCTGACATTGTAATTTTTGCAAAGTCCCCTGGCAAGGTTCTCGCTTCCATGTGGACTAATTCTGCAGGTCCTGTCTAATGTAAGGACCCACCCCACTTTGCATCTTAAGGAGACAGCACTCTTGGAATATTTCTTCCAACAGGCATCCTTTATTAAGAGAAAATAGTTGCAGGCGTTCTAGACAGGACCTGGGGCCCAAGCCCTATGGTTCAAGGTTTTAAGGAGTCCCCAGCAGCCCCGCCCCACCCCACCATCTTTCCAGCAACAATTCCAGGCTTTACATTTCCACCCTCTTTTTCCTCACTGATGGTGGAAGGGAGACTTCAGAGAGGAGTAGATGAAAGCTGATGGCCCCATTGTTATGATTAGTCCTTTTGGTGGTATCCATATTCAGTCCCTTTGAAGTTGTACCGAAGGAAGTGAGGGCCATAAAACCCCTTTGTTCACCCCTCTTCCCTTCATCGTATGACAGAATCCAGAGAGGGCAGAAATGGGGTTTTCCATAGTTGATAACTAGAGATGAAATATAATTGGATTCTGACACACAGTAGGAAAACCGTGAGATGGAAGAAATTGGCTTATAGACTTATGCATTTATTTGGTTGAACTATGGAGCTGTTGTTTTATCAGTTGATTTAGTGCAGCGGTTCTCAACCTGTGGGTCGCGACCCCATTTGGGGTCGAACAACCATTTCATGGGGGCCACCAAACAACGCAGTCCACCATTTTTTCCCCTTTTCCTTAGCTGTGCTACTCCCTTTTATTATATTTGCTTTCAAAAGCCAATAGGAATTGTCCAGGCTGTCTCTGCCCTGCTGAGCCCGCCAAAAGTCACATTCTGCAAACGGTGCTGCAAGTTGTCTGCAGCGAAGGCGAGCTGTCTGGAAGTTTCCACCCCTCCCTGCTGAGCAACTACTAAAAATGTAAGTAAAAGAGGGCCAGGGGTAGGAGGTGGGAGGCCGGCGGGCGCAGGGAGGGTTGCTGGCGCGTGTGGGGCCCGGCGAGTGCCTTACCTCTCTTGGGCTGGGCCAGCTGGTGGCCCAGCCGGTGGTTGGCCTGCTCTGTCTCTGCCGCTTGCCAGCTATGCCTCGGCTGGCGCAGGGGGTGGCACCACGCATGCGCGGAGCTCCCGGGCAGGGAAAGTCCTCGACTTACGACCGGTTGGGTAGTCCTCGACTTACGACCGGTTTAGTCCTCAACTTACGACTGGTTGAGTAGTCCTCGACTTACGACCAGTTGGGGGTCGCGGCATTAAAAAGGTTTGAGAACCACTGATTTAGTGTTAGGAAACTTGTACCATTTCTCCAATTTTGAAAAAGAAATACCTGTTCTGTAAATTCTAGCAAAGTCAATGCATATAACAGTGTTCCTCATTCTGCAATTTTATACATCTGTTGTCCATGAGTTATATGCAGTTTCAATCTCTGTAATTCACTGAGACCATATCTCATGGCTATAGTAGCTATACAATGGAGGATATAGCATGTGAATGAATTGCAGAAGCTAGCATGGTGGAATATATAGTAGAAGAAATCTAATCTATATGCTATTAAAACCCTCCTTTCTAGAATCTTTAACTGAGCGAAACAATGCATCATAGGGCAAAACTTTGTCAACTAAAATACCTCAAATGAGCTAACTTACCTCCTGAGAGAATGAAATTTAGGAAAGAGGTGGTTGCTTCAGCGCTACTGGATTGCTATTATTGCAGGGTTCATGTTGTCCTCATTTTTGAACATTCCTCAACACTTCCTGGCCATTTGCACAATCCCTTTCTCCTTTCCCACCCAACAGCAACCACTTACCTGCCTGCTGGGAAGTGGGGGGAGGGAGGGAGGTTTCCAATACTCATTCAGCTTCCCACAAGGAAATTCAATGGAGAAGCTAATAGAAAGTTGCCACTGATTTTTTGCCTGTCCTTAATCATTCTGTTTCTCTGTTTAGGTTAGGAAATATTTCTGAAACGATGACCCACTATGCTCACCAATGGCTACAATTAATGCATAGTTAATAAATAAGACTTAATAACGTGAAATGAAAAACTAAAAGAAATACAGGTCACACATCCAACAGAATGTGACATATGAAATAATTTTGGCTTGTTCATGCAGTTTCTGCCTTTTGCCACACAAAATCCTTATTAGATATGGTTTCCCTTTCCTGTGAGCTATGTTTAGCAGCTTCATTATAACTTAGAATAACTTCAGATTCATAGGAATTCTCTACAATTTCTCAAAGATAATACATAAAGGTTCAACCAACCAACAGCTAAATCTTTTATTGCTCTAGGGTAAATTCATCAGATTCTCCAGGGATATAAAATATCCCAGATAGAAAACATCCCAGTAAGTCTCCATTGTTGTTGTTGTTGTTAATTGCAAAGTCATGTCCGACGCATCGCGACCCCATGGACAACGTTCCTCCAGATCTTCCTGTCCTCTACCATCTTCTGGAGTCCATTTAAGTTCACACCTACTGCTTCAGTGACTCCATCCAGCCATCTCATTTTCTGTCGTCCCCTTCTTCTATTGCCCTCAATCTTTCCCAGCATTAGGCCCTTCTCCAGTGAGTCCTTCCTTCTCATTAAGTGGCCAAAGTATTTGAGTTTCAACTTCCGGATCTGGCCTTCTAAAGAGCAGCCGGGGTTGATCTCCTCTAGGACTGACCGTTTTGAATGCCTTGCAGTCCAAGGGACTCGCAGGAGTCTTCTCCAGCACCATAGTTCAAAGGCATCAATTCTTTGGCGCTCAGCCTTTCTTATGGTCCAACTTTCACAGCCATACATTGCAACTGGGAAAACCATGGCCTGGACTATACGCACTTTTGTTGGCAGGGTGATGTCTCTGCTTTTTAGTATGCTGTCTAGATTTGCCATAGCTTTCCTCCCCAGGAGCAAGCGTCTTTTAATTTCTTGGCTGCAGTCCCCATCTGAGGTGATCTTGGAGCCCAGAAAAATAAAATCTGTCACTACCTCCATTTCTTCCCCATCTATTTGCCAGGAATTGAGAGGGCCGGATGCCATGATTTTGGTTTTCTTAATGTTGAGTTTCAAGCCAACTTTTGCACTCTCCTTCTTCACCCGCATCAAGAGGCTCTTTAGTTCCTCTTCACTTTCTGCCATTAGAGTGGTATCATCTGCATATCTTAGGTTGTTGATATTTCTCCCGGCAATCTTAATTCCAACTTTTGATTCATCTAGCCCTGCCTTTCTCATGATGTGCTCTGCATATAAGTTAAATAGGCAGGGCAACAGTATACAGCCTTGCCGGACTCCTTTTCCAATTTTGAACCAATCAGTGATTCCGTGTCCAGTTCTCACTGTTGCTTCTTGACCCGCATATAGGTTTCTCAAGAGACAAATGAGATGGTCTGGTACTCCCACCTCTTTAAGAACTTGCCACAATTTGTTGTGATCCACACAATCAAAGGCTTTAGCATAGTCAATGAAGCAGAAGTAGATGGAACTCCCTAGCTTTCTCCATGATCCAGCGTATGTTGGCAATTTGATCTCTAGTTCCTCTGCCTCTTCGAAATCCTGCCTGTACTTCTGGTAGTTCTCGATCCACATACTCTGGAGTCTAGCTTGTAGAATTTTAAGCATAACTTTACTAGCATGTGAAATGAGTGCAATGGTGCAATAGTTTTAACATTCTTTGGCATTGCCTTTCTTTGGAATTGGAATGTAAACTGACCTTTTCCAATCCTGTGGCCACTGTTGAATTTTCCAAATTTGCTGGCAAATTGAGTGTAGCACTTTTACTGCATCGTCTTTTTGAGACCCTTCTTTACCAGATTGAATAGCTCAGCTGGAATACTGTCACCTCCACTAGCTTTGTTGTTGCTCAGATTTTCTAAGGCCCATTTCACTTCACATTCTAGGATGTCTGGTTCGAGGTCAGTGACCATCTCATTGTGGTTATCTGGGACGTTAAGCTCATTCTTGTATAGTTCTTCTGTGTAGTTTTGCCATCTCTTCTTAATCTCTTCTGCCTCTGTTAGGTCCCTGCCATTTTGGTCCTTTATCATGCCCATTTTTGCATGAAACGTTCCCTTCAAATCTCCAAAAACCATGAATTTTATGAGCCAAAGTTCTGATTCTTCACTGACTTATTTATGGTTCTCATAAATATACTCAGCTTGTCCTGCACTGCTAACCTTATTTTCCTAATTTCCATAAAACAGGAAGCTATGATTAATTGATGGATTGCTAGTTAATTGGAGCTTATCACAAAGAGGTATTGCATATGTAGACAAAGGGGCTAAATATTCAGGCAAGAATTTTCCATATACTAAGTCAGTGGTTCTCAACATGTGGGTCGGGACCCCATTTGGAGTCGAACGACCATTTCACAGGGGTCGCCAAACAACGCAGTCTGCCATTTTTTCCCCTTTTCCTTAGCTGTGCTAAGGAATGAATGAATGAGGGGTCCAACCGCAGGATCACTCTGTCATGGTGGAAGGTGCATAGGTCTTCCCTAACGGAAAGAGCTGCCAGTTCCGAAACACGCCTTGCCGATGTGACTGCAATCAAGAAGGCCACCTTATGAGACAAGAGGCACAGAGTGCAAGACCTGATGGGTTCAAAGGGGGATCCTGTAAGAGCCTGGAGTACCCAAGGTAACTCCCAAGTGGGGTAGCGATAGACTACATGAGGCTTGCTGTTTGTAACCCCCTTGATAAAGGATCGAACCCTCGGATACTGAGACAATGGTGCAGAATTGGCACAGATGAAAACTGTGGAGAGTGCCGCCACTTGCCTACGGATAGTGCTGGGTGCTAGGCCCTTATCCACGCCCTCCAAGAGATATTCGAGTACTCTCGGGATAGTGACAGAAGAAATGGGCAAGCTATTGTGGTCACACCAGTGACAGAAGTTTTTCCAAGTGGCATCATAAATTTGATTTGTCGCCGGCCACCTAGAGGCCTGAATCATTGAGATCACTCTTGAAGAATATGAACCCCGTGTCAGGAACTGGCGTTCAGATGCCAGGGGGCTAGCTGGAGCCACTGCGGGTCTGGGTGTTGTATGGCCCCTTGTGACAGGGCTATCCGATCTGGGGGGATCCTCCACGGAGGAGCTATGGCGAGGTTCACGAGATCTGCGAACCATGGTCGCCTCGGCCAATGTGGGGCCACAAATATCAGCTCCGCTTGTTCCTGGAGTAGCTTCCTGATGACAGCCGGAATCAAGGGAAATGGTGGGAAGGCATAAAGTTCCTCTGGCCAAAGAATGCGGAGGACATCTGCTCCCTCCGACGCCTGCGAGGGGAAACAGGAGAAGAACTGGGGAAGTTGGGCATTTGCTGGGGAAGCGAACATGTTGACACTCGGTTTACTGAACCGATGCATGATCTCCTGGAAGAGACGGGGATGTAGATGCCACTCTGAGTGATCTATCGTAGATCGGCTCAAATAATCCGCCTGCTGGTTCACCTCCCCTGAAATGTGCTCCGCCTTCAGGGAAAGGAGATGTCGCTCCGCCCATGAGCCCAGTAACCTGGCCTCGGACATCAAGGTCCGAGATCGAGTGCCGCCCTGCCAGTTTACATGGGCCTTTGCTACCACATTGTCCGTCAAACCAACATGTGGCACCCCGCAATCATTTTGTGGAAATGTCGAAGTCCCAGATGTATAGCCCTTAGTTCCAACCAATTGATGCTTTGCTTGAGGTCCCGCTGGGACTACCGGCCTGGGTGAACTGAAGTTGGAGGTGTGCCCCCCAACCGAATAGACTGGCGTCTGTGGTTAAGGTCACACGAATGGGCTCTCTGAAAAGGGAGCCCTTGGATAAAGCCGGGGATAGCCACCAGAGAAGGGATCTGAGCGTCTGCGCCGGGACCCAGACTCTCTGGGAAAGGAGCTTATGCCCCGCCTTTGGTAGGGGAGCAGGAACCACTGGAGCTGTCTTGTGTGAAGCCTGGCCCAGGGCACTATGGCAATGCAGGAAATCAGTTTCCCCAACAGTTGGGAGAGCAAAGCCAGGGTCACCCATTGCTCTCTGCAGATCTTGAGGACCAGAGTACAGATGCTGACCTGATGCTCCTGAGATAAGAATACTTGACAGAGGTTGGTGTCTATTATCGCGCCTAAGTGTAACAGGCAGTTGACAGGAATCAAGTGGCTCTTTTGGAAATTGATTAAAAAGCCATGGTCCTGAAGTGTCTTGATCGTTAGTGCTAGGTCCGTCATCGCGTTCGGTGCTGAGGAAAACTGTATTAGGATGTTGTCCAAGTAACACTGAACACGAATTGGAACTGACCTGAGGTGTGCGGCAAGAACTGCCAGGACCTTGGTAAAGGCTCTGGGAGCCAATGACAGGCCGAACAGTAGAGCCTTGTATTTGTAATGATGGTTGAAATACCTGAACCTGAGGAATTGTCTGTGACCTGGGTAAATGGGAATGTGCAGGTATGCCTCTGTAAGGTCTATTGATGTCAGCGTTCCCCCTGACGAACGCTGCCCAAGATGGATTGGAGCGTTTGCATCTTGAACTTGCGATATGATAGGTACAAATTTAGGACCTTTAGGTCGAGTATTGCCCTCCATCCCCAAGGTCTTTGGAACCACGAAGAGGATGGAGTAGAACTCCTGGCCCCATTGATCCAATGGTACCTGCTCTATGACCTCTATGTTTAACAGATGTTGAATGGCTTCCTTCATGAGACCCTTCTTTACCAGATTCCACGACAAGGGGCAGGTGATGAAGCGTCGAGGGGGAGATGTTAAGAATTCCAGGGACAGACCGTCCCTGATGGTGGTGAGAACCCAAGAGTCCGTGGTGTGTCTTCCCATTTTTGGAAATAATAAGTCAGTCTGCCGCCTATGGGAGGGTCCCACCCCGAGTCACTTTGACCTGCGGAAGGGACGACCTCCCCTACCTCGAAAGGGCCGCTTGCTCTGAAATTGTTGTCTGGGTCTGTCTCTGTAGCCGGGCCGATCCAAGGAGCGGTCCGCCCCTGCCGGAAAGGGCCACGCTACATTCCCTGAGGCCGGATCTGAACCTGACCGTAAGGAAAGATGGAGGCTGTATGGGACAAAATGCCTGCCTGCTCTTTTGGAAAGGTAATATAATACTCTTCTTCTTTTCCCTGTTTTCCACCAGGTAAGCAGTGAGTGCCTCCCCAAAGAGGCGACCGCTCTGGTATGGGGCAGCGGCCACCCTCCATTTATGTTTGGTGTCGGCACACCAGTTCTTAAGCCAGAACAACCTACATGCGGCGACTTTAGAAGCTATGGCATGGCCTGAAAGTCTGGCTGCTTGCAGAGATACGTCCGCCATATATTCTAGGGCCGCCCGCAACTTGGTCACGTCCTGGTGTACCCTTACCTTGTCTGGGGATATTCTGGACAGGAGTTCGCGTAGCCAGATCAGGAAAATCCTGGTGAAAAAGGAGTTCGATGTGGAAGCTCTTATTGCCCACGCCGAAGCCTGGTATGTTCTGTGGAAAGAAAGCTCAGATTTTTTTGTCCTCGGCCCTCAGAGACTCAGACATATACCCTGGAATCTTGGAATCTGACAAAATGGGTGAAAGGGACTCATCTACTCCTGGAACCTCCAGCGCATCATTGAGGGTAGAAACTGTATCTATAAGCTTACGGTCTATTCCCCCAACGGCCAAAAAAGTGCCAGGGGATCTCCATTAATCCTGTATGGCTTTCAAAAACATGGGAGGGCAAGGGATCTGCTGGTGTTTTACGACTGGTTCTGAAAACAGTGGACCAATACCCTGACCGGATGCCGGATCAGAAACCTGGGGTTTCACCGGTTCGATCTTTTCGGTGGCACAGGCCTTGCATAAGAGAGGAGGGAAAGAAGTAGGGTTGAACAACCCGACCAAGGGAGGAGTCTCTGTGTGTGTCTCCTCCTCATCTGACCACAGACCTTCCTCGAGGACCTGCTTCGAATAGTCGGACACCTCGCTCCCACAGGAAGGTGGTGACAAGGCCGGATCCGGGTACTGATAATCCCTGGACCGAGAAGTCCCCACAGATGTAAGGGGATTTGACTGTCCCAGGTCAGATAGAGCACGTGCTGAAGACGTCATAGCTTGAGCAACTGCCTGATCAATCATGGCCTGGAATTGGTCAGTGAATGATGGTTGTTCCAGAGGGCGGAGTCCCGCCACCATAGAAGTGAATGAAGCCGACAGAGTCAGAGATGGACCCACAAGGGAAACACTCCCTGAGGTTCCACAAGCCGCTGTGGGAGATGTGAGTATTATTAATTAATTTATTTATTTATTTAGTGACGGATCCTTTGTGTCACACTTAGTGGCAGCTATAACCAAGGAGTGCCGGTCCACTAGATGCAGACAGCGGTAACAGGCTGTGATTGAGTAGTCAACTGAGCCTAGCTGATAGATGGAACAATTCAAGGCTGGGAGAGGTAAGCGGTAATTATTTAAGCACAAAATTATTCTGAACTGCAGGGTGCTCCTGTCCAGATAAAGGCACCTTTTCAGCGAAATCACACTGTGGGGACTGAATCAGTCACCTCCACAGCACAGTCTGAAAAATCCAATTAAAAGCCAGAGATAAAAAAAAAAAACAATTGAGAAATCTAGAAGCAATAATTTAATTGTCAAAGAGAAACCAACTTGAGAAGGGAATGAAGAAACCGAAACTAAGACGAAGAATCCAATTAATAGCCAGAGATAAGCAACAATTGAGAAATCTAGAAGCAGTAATTTAAATTGTCAAGGAGAAAAACAACTTGAGAAGGGAAAGAGGAAACCGAAACTAAGACGCGTGGCGATTCAAAATGGCGGCCACACCGGCAGCAGAAGAAAAACTGAAAGTAGTAGTTGGAACCAGAAGCAACAGCCTTCTGCCGGCAAATAACTGAAAGCAATAAACTAAGGACACGATCTCCTGCAAGAGAAGGAATCTTAGGAATGTAGCATGCAATCCGAAGGAAGAAAAGCCCTGTCGCGACAAAGCGCGGGGGGGGGGAGAAATACTGCCTCAGGGAAGCTAAGGCAAGCCTCGTCGGAACACTTGCCAAACTGGGACAGCGCTGATCTCAGCGCTGAGCAGATGGCAAGAGAATGAAAAGAATCCATCAATGGGAATTAAACAAAGGGAAAATACGACCTGTCCTCCTAAGGTTTGCTTTGGGAGCCAATTTCCACATCTGTCTTGGGCTGAGACCAAACGAAACTGGGGCATGGTCCGGCCCAGAGGGGCGTGGCAACTTGATTGATTGGTCTAATTGGGCTAGAGGACTTATTTAACCCATTAGTGGATTCTCCATCCTTCCCATGCTGGAGAAAAACAATTTAAAATCCATCATTTTACAGTGATGGGTCGGACACGACTTCACAACTAACAACAACAACAACAGTGAGGAAGATTATTGAAAAGTGAAAAACATTCAAGACAGTTGCCAATCTTCCCAGGAGTGGATATCCCAGCAAATTCAAGGTCAGACAGTGTAATGCCCAGATAAATTGTTACAGAATTAATGGCATTGTATTAGAATCTTGCAACATTCCTGGAAAGTAAATTTGCTATTATTACCTGAGTTGCCCCCAGCAGCATCAGCTCAATTTCTGCCTATTACATAAAAGGCCAAGATATGAATAGCATACTATAGAAGTCTTAATGATGATAATAGGGATTATTAATTAAATAACAGAATAAGAGTTAGAAGGGACCTTGGAGGTCCAACCCCCTGCTCAGGCAGAAAACCCTATACCATTTCGTACAAATGGTTGTCCAATCTCTTCTTAAAAACTTCCAGTGTTGGAGCATTCACAACTTCTGGAGGCAGGTTGTTCCACTGATTAATTGTTCTAACTGTCAGAAAATTTCTCCTGAGTTCTAGGTTGCTTCTCTCCTTGATTAGTTTCCATCCATTGCTTCTTATTCTGCCTTCAGGTGGTTTGGAGAATAGGTTGACCCCCCCCCCCTCTTCTTCGTGGCAGTCCTAGATATTGGAACATTGATATTATATCACCCCTAGTCCTTCTTTTCATTAAATTAGACATGTTCAGAATCTCCAAATCTATGACCATATTATTTAGTTCGCCATTATTACACAGCATTATGAAACGATTAAAAAACTGGTATTTACCAGAGTGTTATATTTTGCATACATTACAGATTGTAATGCATTTGTGCTCTAATGAGGCCTACTTTATGCCACCATTTTATCTTTCAAACATTCTCAGGCATGAGAACTTCATTGTTCCTGAGTCACTTTGTAATGCTCATGATTAAGCAGAGATTGAACGTGTACCAACCTAGAGAAAATACAACATTCTATACCAGGGGTGTCAAACTCAATTTCATTGAGGGCTGCATCAGCATTGCGGTTGACCTCAGGGGGGCTGGGCAGGTGTGGCCAGGGTGGGTGCGGCCTACTGGGTGGGCACAGCTGGAGTGGGTGTGGCCTACTGGGTGGGCATGGCCAGCTCTTCATCATTTGCGTCAAGGGTGCCTGTGGGGGCCTGGGCAGGAGTGGGACAGATCTGAGGGTCTCTGGCTGAAGGGGGTGGGACCGGGGCAAGTGCCAAGGCATGGTCCACTGTTCCTCTCAGGCCATGCAAGTGGGGGCTGGATGGTGCCCCTTCATGAGGACTGAAGAAATTCACCTTTGCCTGGAAGTGACCAGCACATGGCGCTTGCCTACTTCACATATCTGGCTTGGTGGGCTTTGGGGGAGGGGACACCATGAGTAACGTGAGAGTTGAAGTTACCTGTGCAATGCCGTCCAGCCCCCAGTCTGCCTGGTTTCGGCAGGCAGCAAGGCACTCTCCTTACAGTGCCGAGAGGCCGAGCCAGGCAGCGCGAATCCAAAAAGAAGCACAATGCCACCCAGCCCCCAGCCTGCCCAGTTTCAGCAGGCAGCGGGGTGCTCTCCTCACAGCGCCGAGAGGCTGAGCCGGGCAGGGCGAAGCTCACCAGCTTTGCACCTTGCTGCCTGCTGAAATCGGGCAGGCTGGGGGCTGAGCGGCGGTGCGTTTCTTTTTGGATTTGCACCGCCTGGTTCAGCCTCTCAGTGCTGTGAGGAGAGTGCTCCGCTACCTGCCAAAACCCTTCCCCTGGAGCCCATCAAGCCGGATATGTGAAGTAGGCGAGGGCCATTTGCTGGCCACTTCCAGGCGATGGTGAATTTCTTCATTCCTCACAAAGGGTGACACCTCCCCAGCATGCACCCAGGAGGCGGGGCTGACACGACAGGGGCTGGTTCCTCACTGTTTCCAGATGGCCTTGTGGAGCTAAGATTGAATGCGTTTCAGCATAGATGGCCACCACAAAATTGTACATTGGCTCCCGGGTGGCCTTGGCCAGGGCCAAGGCAGCTGGGGCCATTCCCTCACTGTTTCCAGGATGGCTTCGCGGACCACATGAAACCATGTTGCAGGCCACATCCCGGACCCCGGGCCTTGTGTTTGACATGTCTGTTCTATACCATTTCTTATGCTATAAATAGGGTGTCACAATGAATAAGGATTAGGAAAAGCTTTTTTAGGAACAAAGCTTTCATAAATGTTATTAAAAATCAATAACATTTTTGAATATGGTATAAAAAGTATAACAAATTATATCACCAAATAATTAGTATGAGGTAATGATAAATTGCCATCAGGATAAATATGCTAAGTACTGCTAAAGTAAAATTGTTTCAGAAAAAAACTGCAATGGCTTGTTTTTGTTTTTTAATTAGAGGAACTCTGCCCATAGACTCATAAAAAAATCACTGTGCTTGCATGAGTAATTCATGAAAAGACATCCATAATGCCAATTTAGCATTTTAGTACTATGTTAAAAAGCAAATGAGCTGCATTACAATATCCCTCAAGACAGTTACTAGGGTGGCAAAAGCTCTTTACATGAATTAACAGAATACCTTATTTAGGATAAAAGTTTAATTGCAAGCCTGATTCTGAGAACACTGCCAAACAAGTGAGATAGTTATAAAAGCAAGCTGTATATCACCAGTAACATTCCATTTACTTTTAAGCAACTCCTATTGTAGATTATATAACAAATATTAAATAGTTATATACAGGTAGTTGTCGAGAAACGACAGATCACTTAATGGCCATTCAAAATTAGAACGGCCTTCAAAAGCTACATACAAACCTGTTTCAAAGTTAAGGTGATGGTAGCACCCCCATGCTGTCCCTGCCTTCTGGAAACAGCTGCCGTTTTCAGTGCTCTGACAGTTCCTTGCACTAATGGTGGCTCCTTTTGCTAGTCTTTAAGAAGCCAGCCACTTGCATGCAAAGGCAGCAACTTCAGAAGCAACTTTTCAAAACTTTTCCTTGACATGTGCAGTGAATGGTCAGGGCAGAAGCTGGCTCCTTGCAAAGCTTTTTGCTGTTTATCTGTCTTCAGATGAATCCTAGGTGGATCCTAAAGGCAGTCAAACTAACAGTAAAAACTTTCCAAGGAGCCAGCTTCTGCCTTGACCACTGATGCAAATGTTGTGCTCTAGCCAGCTGAACTTGGCCCTTTCAGTTCACGGAAAAACCTCTCTCCACAGAACCGGTCCCAGGTGCCCAAAAGAGTACAATATTGGAAAAACGAAGAAATACTACCAGAAGAAGAAATAATTTTAAAAAAAACTAGACAATGCAGAAATGGACAGACTTACTTTAAGATTGAAAGAAAAAGAAGAAACAGAATATTTTCAAACTTGGGACCTATTTTATCAATGGTTAGAGCAGACATGTCAAGCACAAGGTCCAGGGGGCGGATGCGGCTCGCGAAGTGGTTTCATGTGGCCAATGAAGCTATTCTGCAAACAGTGAGGGAACAGCCCCCGCTGCCTTGGCTCTGGCCCAGGTCGGCCTGGAGCCACTGTACAATTTTGTGGTGGCCATCTATGCTGAAACGCATTCAGTCTTACTCCACAAGGCCGTCTGAAAACAGTGAGGAACCAGCCTGCTGTGTCGGCCCCATCCCCTGGGTGCATGCTGGGGTGGTGTCACCCTTTGTGAAGAATGAAGAAATGCACCATCAACTGGAAGTGGCCAGCAAATGGCCCTTGCCTACTTCATATATCCAGCTTGATGGGCTCTGGGGGAGGGGTTTCGGCAGGCAACGGGCGCTCTCCTCACAGCACCGAGGCTGAATCGGGTGGTGAAAATCCAAAAAGAAGCGCGATGCTGCCCAGCCCCCAGCCAGCCTGGTTTCGGCAGGCAGCAGGGCGCTCTCCTCACAGCACCAAGAATTGAGCCAGGTGGTGCGAATCTGATGAGAAGTGCAATGCTGCCTAGCCCCCAGCCTGCCCAGTTTCAACAGGCAGCAAGGTGCAAAGCTGGCGAGCTTCGTACCACCCAGCGCTGTGAGGAGAGTGCCCTGCTGCCTGCCGGAACGGGGCAGGCTGGGGGCTGGGCGGCATTGTGCAGGTAACATTGACTCTCACACTGCTCATGGCATCCCCTCCCCCAGAGCCCACCAAGCCAGATATGTGAACTAGGTGAGGGCCATGTGATGGCCACTTCCAGGCAATGGTGCATTTCTTCATTCCTCACGAAGGGTGACACCTCCCCAGCTGCGTTTCTTGCCTGTTTTTCTCCCTCCCTCATCTTAAATATTTTCCCACCACTCTGTACTTAGGAAAGAAGGAAGGAAAGAAGGAAAGAAGGAGAGGGAGGATCTGAGGGAAGTCCTGCCTTAGTCCTGCCCTGCTGCCCTTTCACCATCCCCTTGCCCCCTCCTCCTGGCCTATCCTGGGAATCTCCCATCCTATTGCTAAGGAAGCTTTGGATACAAAGCTGGGTCTCCTCCCATGGAGAGGGAATGGGCCTCCCTCTGACTTTGCCCTCATACCCATCATGAGCAACCTGGGTAAGGAGAGCAAGCACAGCAGCAGCAGCCTTGAGGAGGAGGTAAGTACAGATGGGCACCTCCTTGGGGAAGTGGGGCTGGGCTTGGTGCCGCGGGTGCTTGAAGGCCAGGCTGGGCATTTGACCTCTGCTGCCCAGGGCTCCCGGCAGCCTGCACCACGATCCAGCCCCCCCCCCCCCCCGCATGGCATGAGAGGAACAGTGAGGCTCCTCCAGTGGACCATGCCTTGGCACTTGCCCTGGCCCCACCCCCTTCTGCCAGAGACCCTCAGATCTGTCCCTGCCCAGGCCCCCAAAGGCACCCTTGACGCAAATGATGTAGAGCTGGCCACGCCCACCCAATAGACCACACCCACTCCATCCACGTCCGCCCAGTAGGCCGCACCCACCCTGGCCACTCTTGAGCACTCTTAGAAATGATTTGGGATATAGACAAGGTCTGCAATACTAGGAAGGAATTGTTTTGGTTTCTTAAAAACTCCACAAACCATTAAATTGGAGCATAGGGATTTCTGTTGTAACAACCGCACCTGAATGCAATCCAATCTGCCACATCAAGTCAGGGCAAGGATTTTCCAATTTATATAGGATGTAGATCCAAATAAACTAAATTCTGTGCAAATCAGATTAATGTGTATGTGTGCATACACACACAAATACAAGTGAAATAAAAGTATTTAATGTACTAAAATATTTATAACTCATGCATTTTAAGAGATAAGATAACCTTTATTGTCATTTTTTTACTATGGGCATAACAGCACACATCAAAAATGAAATTTAGTTGCCAGCTCTCAAAGTGAAACACATACATGACACACACCTAAATATACTAGGTACAACATATATATAGACCGCACCTCTACATACACATAACAAATAAATATTAAATACTGTCTATCTTGAATATATAACAGAAAGAGGAAGCTTGAGGGTTCACAAGGTAAATGCTGTATGGAATGAAACTATGGCTGAATCTGGATGTTCTCTACGGATACCATGAAGCCTCCTCCCAGAAGGTAACAAGGAAAACAGGTCGTTGCTCAAACAACGCTTCTGTGCTATGTCCTGTATGGGAGGGAGAGAGCTGCCAATGATCTTTTCAGCCATCCTCACCACTCTCTGCACTGCCTTCCTGTCTTAAGCAGTGATGCTTTCAAACCAGACTGTGATGCTGTATGAGAGGATGCTCTCAATCATCCCCCTGTAGAAAGTGGTCAGGACAGGGGAAGGAAGATGTGCTTTTCTCATGCGACACAGAAAATGCAGGTGCTGCTGTGCCGCTTCACCAATTTCTCACTGTTGAGCGACCAAGCCAGCCTACTCGTTAGCTCAGACATGTCAAACACTATGGCCCGGGGGCCGGATGCGGCCCGTGAAGTGGTTTCATGTGGCCCGCGAAGCCATCCTGGAAACAGTGAGGGAACGGCCCCGGCTACCTTGGCCCTGACCCAGGCCAGCCAGAAGGGAGCCAATGTACAATTTTGTGGTGGCCATCTATGCTGAAACGCATTCAGTCTTAGGTCCACAAGGCCATCTGGAAACAGTGAGGAACCAGCCCCTGCCGCACTGACCCCGCCCCCTGGGTGCATGCTGGGGAGGTGTCACCCTTTCTGAGGAATGAAGAAATGCACCATCACCTGGAAGTGGCCAGCAAATGGCTCTCGCCTATTTCACACATCCGGGCGGCACAAATCCAAAAAGAAACGCAAGGCCGCCCAACTCCCAATATGCAGTTTCAGCAGGCAGCAAGGTGCAAAGTTGGCAGGCTTCGCACTGCCCGGCTCAACCTCTCGGCGCTGTGAGTGCCCCGCTGCCTGCTGAAACCACACCCACCCAGTAGGCCACACCCACTCCATCCACACCCACCCAGTAGACCACATCTACCCTGGCCACACACACCCGCCTCCCCAAGGGCAACCGCAATGTTGATGCGGCCCTCAATGCAATTGAGTTTGACACTCCTGCATTAGCTGCACACCCAGGAATTTGATGCTGGTAACCATCTCCACAGGTGAATCATTAATGCACAGAGAAGTGTGGCTGTGCCTGTCTTTTCTGAAATCGACAATGATCTCTTTGGTTTTCCCGGTATTTAAAACTAGGCTGTTTTCCTCACACCAGTTCACCAACCCCTCAACCTCCTTGCGGTAAGCTTCTGCCTTGTCATCCTGAATAAGGCCCACTACTCTTGTATCATCTGCAAACTTCACAATATGGTTGGTGGCAAACCTAGCACAACAGTCATGGGTCAACAAGCTGAACAGCAGTGGACTTAAGACACAGCCCTGAGGAGAACCTGTGCTCAAGAAAATGGTATTAGAGGTATTTGTTCCAACTCGCACATATTGGGGGCCTATTGGTAAGAAAATCAAGAATCCAGTTGCACAAAGGAGTGTTTAAGCCTAAAAGGCCCAGTTTGTCTACTAGATGCTGGGGAATGATTGTGTTAAACGCCGAACTGAAGTCGACAAACAACAAACGCACATGAATATTTCTTTCCTCTAAGTGCTTCAAGCTCAGATGGAAAACGGAAGAAATAGCATCCTCGGTAGAGCGATTTGGTCGGTAGGCAAACTGAAGGGGGTCATTAAAAATGGTATACTAACTTTCGATATTTCCTACAAATATAATTTTAGTGGAATTACAATATAATTATTAAAAATTATAGAAGAAAATATTATATGTTCCTAATATTTAACACAGCAAATTGAAGTATTTTAAAATATTTTTGCTTTAGTCTTTCAAGAAAGCTAATAAAAGATTTCTGCAGTTTTTCTTAAAAAATATGATGCAAAAGGTTATTTAACTTGATTTTTATTCTGCAAAAAAGCACTTTACTTAAAACTTATTTTAATGAAGACATTTTAAAAAAAATGTTCAAAACTCAACTTACATACATCTTAAACATTTTAACTCAATTATATGACCACTGAATATAGTAAATCTTACTCAAGACCATGTGAGATAAGATTGTAGCCTTGTTTAAAGAAAAAAGAAAAGTTAGAGTATTCTATTCCTATGGCAGACTTTGTGGTACTGTGATCCACTAAAATAATGAGAAGTTTTATTCATGAAGGAATAATAATTGAAGGGGGGGATTCACTATGCAAAATAGGAACAAAGCATGGAATGAGTTTTGACAGTATTCCCATTTAATCTGCACAAGCCTAGTCATCTTGAAAAAAAATCAGTGACCTTCCCAATTTGTTTGCAATCCCCACCCCAAAATTGTAACTCACTGTTTGAAAATCTCTCCCTGTATGAACCAAATTATGTACTGCCTATGATACAAGAAGTGTTGGATTAAAAAGTGAAAAATTAGCCAACCACATTTAATTTGGTATATGGAATGTACTAATCATAAGAATATATTCACATTAAACTGCCACTTGCCTTAAAGCTGTATACCTAAAGAAAGCAAATCAAAACTTTCCACTAGGCAGAAAAAAAACACCATAGGGAAGTGACATACTCTCTTTTCAGGTCAAAAAAAATCCAATCAAAATTGGAAATAAAGGCATACTGAAGGCTTGATCTTTTGTTCAAACGTTACCAGATAAAATTCCGCTATTCTTTTCCCCTCAACTCCCATTCTTTTTAATTTGTAAATCTTAGGAAGGGTCTAAGCATTGCTGGCTGTGGAATTCTGGGAGTTGAAGTCCACATGCCTTAAAATTGTCAAGGTTGAGAAATACTGGTCTAATCTTTATTTAATCAATGTGAAGCATTTTGTTTTTGCCTGAAAAGCAACAAATGTATGCAGGAAGAAATGGCAGACCAAAGATAGCTTTGTGAAAAGCGAAGCTGACAAATGTGGCAAAATAAAGAGCCAGCAAGTAGACCAACTTTTTGTAATTTCTCTCCAGACAAGGAGAAGATTTGAGATTGCACACAAGTGCTCCAGACAGCTGCTTCTCCCAATGAGATTGCAAAACAGTGGTCTCTAATGTGTTTACAGTTCTAGGAGATGAAGGAATAACTATCTTGCTCAATCTAAGTTGGTACACCTTTGAAGAGGACTATGCAGAAAATAAAATTAATTTATTTAGACCATCATATTGACTGAAAAAGAATGCTTTGATGTTTTAACGTATCAGAAAATATTCTGAAAACCTACTTAAATGTTTTACTAGGTCTATTTGCATTTAGAACTTGTTTGATAGTTTGTGATCAATTTGATTTCTTATTACCTTGCAGGCTCACAACAGAACACTGCATTATTGTGAAAAATATATAAGGAACCTAGGAGATCTAGAAACAAAGTTTTATACCTATATAAATAAAATTGCTTATCATATTTAAAAAGTTGTACCTATTTAAATAATTTTAAAAAGCATTCCTTGAGAGTGTTTGATGTAAAAAAAAGTCTCAGAATGCCTACGGATTTTCCCAGAAAATTGTCACATTTTGCCAGTGATAGCAAATATTCTCTTAAACAAGAAATACTGTACTATATATGGCATCTGCTATTCTGTTCCACCATTTCTAGCTGCAAGGTTATATGAATTTGATACATAAGGCCTGCCATCTTTTTTTCCCAAATGCAGTAGTCAAACTGAAATAGTTATTTTGATTGTTTTAAAAACTGGATATCCTTGCTCTTCAAACCATGAAAACAAAGTAACTCAAGAATAAGTACATAGCCAAAGAGCCAACTCCAGAATCAATTTATCAGCCCCAGTTGAAGCCTCAGTTTATCAGAACCGCACTTTGTTTCTTATTAATGGGGGGGGGAGCACTGTTTCTGTTCACAGACTCCACTATGCCATAACGTGATCTGACTGGGTCAGGTTTTCAAGTGTTGCGAAACCGGACATCAAACTGCTCCTCCCGCTTCCAGAGAAGGCTCAACATCAACACTTCTGAGAATGAGGCCCTGGAGTGACTCGCTTCGTGAGATGAGTGCGACCGTCGAAGCCAAACTGTTATCACCCAAAGGTCTTTGAATATAATTCCTATTGGACCTACTCCGCATGAGATGTGGAGATGATGGGCGGCATAACGTCAAACACATCTGGAAGGCACCAACTCGGGAAAAGCTAATGCAAACCATGTAAGCACATCTCAAACCACGACGAAGCGGAACTTTACTGACATTAGTTCTCGCCGACACCCGTCGAAGAGCACTTAGACGTTCGTAAAAAAAAAAAAAAGCGCATATACCAGCATCCCACCTGCCATCTCCGCTGTCGCCCACTCCCCTTCGAGCCTTGTCAGGCCACCAATACCAACAGCAATCCACCCGCTTCGGACCGCAGCTTTCGCCAGGACTCCCCTACTCCGGTGGCAGGGAAGAGGCATCTCGTTCCCTTCGCCCTGAGCCTTCCTTCCACCGCACAGAAGAAAGGAATGGCTCCTGCAGCCAACTTCTCCCCCTTCCTCTTTCAAAGTCAAACCGACAAAGCAACCTTAGACCCAAAAAACCTAAACGACTGGAAGCGCCGGACGTGGGAACCAGGAAAGAAACAGCAAAAGTGGCTACCGAGAGAGATTTCGCCCTCACCTTCTTCATGAGGCCGAGTGACTTACAGGAAGCTAGAGACAACCGACCGGAGTCCACCCCGGGCTGGATTAGCTAGAATTACAGTCCCAAGAGTAGCAGCCAGGCCTCGCTCTGGGCCGGACCCTGCCCAAGACAACTTCCGAGGCCAAGCAGGCAACTCCTTCCGGGTCAAAAAAGGGGAAGAGTGGGAGTGGTCGGCCGGTTTCCCTAATCGCGGGTTCTTCGTCTTGTAGGCGCGAGTGATAAAGGTGCACCTTTCGCTGTTGCTACGGAACGCTTGGAAATCGCAACGCGAAAAGCGGGGTGGAGGAGAGAAATTAAACATCCGTTGGTGGTCCGGGGTTTTGTAATCCAGGAATGATAGCCCGACGCGAGTATTAGCATCTTCATTTGCTACCCAAAGAATTTGTTTCCAAATGAACAAAGGCATTTTACCTGTAATCCTATCAAGACTTTTTCTGGGAGTTAATAACATCCCGCTAAGTAGAAGTTTAAAAAGTGTTAAACTGGGTTGTTCAATTAAATATAGCTTAGTTGTTTCATTTACCCACATCCCATTCTCTTATTGTCAGTCCTAAAGCAAATGACAGTTTAACATTGTGTTTAGCTTGTTCATGAGGTTTACCAAAATACTGATGGATAATGTGTCTAAGCAGGGCATAGGCTGATAGAATTTTGTCAAGAGAATATGATGGTCATAGCAAACAGTCTTTTTCCAACAACCCAAAAGACGGCTCTACAAATGAACATCACCAGACTGAGGCAGAAGATATTAAGAAGAGGTGGCAAAATTACACAGAAGAACTATACAAGAACGAGTTTAGTATCCCTGATAACCATGATGGGGTGGTCACTGACCTCGAGCCAGACATCTTAGAATGTGAAGTGAAATGGGCCTTAGGAAAGCTGAGCAACAACAAAGCTAGTGGAGGTGACAGTATTCCAGCTGAGCTATTCAAAATCTTAAAAGACGATGCAATAAAAGTGCTACACTCAATTTGCCAGCAAATTTGGAAAATTCAACAGTGGCCACAGGATTGGAAAAGGTCAGTTTACATTCCAATTCCAAAGAAAGGCAATGCCAAAGAATGTTCCAACTATTGTACCATTGCACTCATTTCACATGCTAGTAAAGTTATGCTTAAAATCCTACAAGCTAGACTCCAGCAGTATGTGGATCGAGAACTTCCAGAAATACAGGCAGGATTTTGAAGAGGCAGAGGAACTAGAGACCAAATTGCCAACATACGCTGGATCATGGAAAAAGCTAGGGAGTTCCAGAAAAACATCTATTTCTGCTTCATTGACTATGCTAAAGCCTTTGACTGTGTGGATCACAACAAATTGTGGCAAGTTCTTACAGAGATGGGAGTATCAGACCATCTTATTTGTCTCTTGAGAAACCTATATGTGGGTCAACAAGCAACAGTGAGAACTGGCCACGGAACCACTGATTGGTTCAAAATTGGGAAAGGAGTCCAGCAAGGCTGTATTCTGTCATCCTGCCTATTTAACTTACATGCAGAGCACATCATGAGAAAGGCAGGGCTAGATGAATCAAAAGTTGGAATTAAGATTGCCGGGAGAAATATCAACAACCTAAGATATGCAGATGATACCACTCTAATGGCAGAAAGTGAAGAGGAACTAAAGAGCCTCTTGATGGGGGTGAAGAAGAGAGTGCAAAAGTTGGCTTGAAACTCAACATTAAGAAAAGCAAAATCATGGCATCTGGCTCTCTCATTTCCTGGCAAACTGATGGGGAAGAAATGGAGGTAGTGACAGATTTTATCTTCCTGGACCCCAAGATCACCACAGATGGGGACTGCAGCCAAGAAATTAAAAGACACTTGCTCCTGGGGAGGAAAGCTATGGTAAATCTAAACAGCATACTAAAAAGTAGAGACATCACTCTGCCAACGAAAGTATGTATAATCAAGGCCATGGTTTTCCCAGTTGCAATGTATGGCTGTGAAAGTTGGACCATAAGAAAGGCTGAGTGCAAAAGAATTGAGGCCTTTGAACTATGGTGCTGGAGAAGACTCCTGGGAGTCCCCTGGACTGCAAGGTGATCAAACCGGTCAGTCCTAGAGGAGATCAACCATGACTGCTCTTTAGAAGGCCAGATCCTGAAGTTGAAACTCAAGTACTTTGGCCACCTAATGAGAAGGAAGGACTCACTGGAGAAGGGCCTAATGCTGGGAAAGACTGAGGGCAATAGAAGAAGGGGACGACAGAGAATGAGGTGGCTGGATGGAGTCACTGAAGCAGTGGGCGTGAGCTTAAATGGACTCCAGAAGATGGTAGAGGACAGGATGGCCTGGAGGAACGTTGTCCGTGGGGTCGCGATGGGTCAAACACAACTTCGCAACTAACAAATGTGTCTTTAGTCAGATGTGTTTTTTTATTATTTAATAAACTTCATTCTTTATGTATAAAGTATTCCCACAGATTTAATATAATCTGGAACTGTTAAATACAGTTTAGTAAAGTCTTCATCCTGGTTCATCCAAGCCGGGAATAAATAAGCAAACATGGCGACTGCTTTGGGAAGAATGTTACAGTTTATTGCAGAAAGATGGTTCTTCAGGAAAGTGCAGAGGAGAGAGAAGGGGCTGAGAGCACAGAGAGAGATTGAGCACATGGGCAGTAGGTTTTATACCCCCCCCCCCAGCCTTTTGTTTGGAATAGTTTCCTGTTCCTGTGGCATGAACCTTGAGACTGTTTCTGAGTGTTTGTCTAGGCCTTGATATCTGTGGTTTAATTCTGTTATCATATCCTGCTTCCCAGGTGATGGGGCTGACTCCTAGAGTTTGGGTGGGGTATGCAGATCTTCTCTTTTGTCTTCTTGATTGCTCTAGCTCCAACTTTCTGATGGTTTTACATTTGCATTTGTATAGGGCTAAAGTCTTGCTTGGGGCAGAGAGATAGATTTGGGGCCAAGTTTGGTTTTAAAAAGTCCTTTTGAGGAAAAATATATTTTTCTGCCCTTTTTAATATTTCCTTCTGGGCTAACTTTCATCAATCCCCCGCTTTGTGCCTTAAGTGTGTATTTATGACACACTTATTGGCACAACATTAAAATTGATCTGGTCAGGGAGACTTGGTAGACAAGCTTTTAAACTGTTAAGCAAAATAATAATAATAAGACATTAATGGAGGCAGCAGAAAAAGATCCCTTTAGTGGCTCCCAAAAGGGGAGCTTGCACCCATAAAGTTCTAAAAGTCAGGGCAAAATTTTGTTGGGCGGAAAAGAAATTTATAGTGTCCAATATTCTGTGCCAATCATTTTCAAATGTTGGATATCACCTTTAGCTTCCAGTCAGGTTTGCATACCTCCCAAAATTCTTCACAGCCATGGTTCTCCTTAGTACATGATCACTGGCTGCCCAATTTCAAGGGTTGTTTCCTGCCTTAGCTCTTAATTCAGTGCATCCAGGTTTGTAATGCCCAATATGCCAGGCTATTAAATTTTTCTTTAAATTGCACATAATGAGCTCTAGGAATCCCAATCTGAGCCCAACAGTGCAAAATATTCAGGGCATAAGTTTGGGATTTTTCCTATTGCTTCCTTAGTCAGGGCATATGAATTGCAAATCACCTGAGGGGGCCTAGTTCCCTCCCCCTTGGAATCTGTTGGAAGTTGGTCCCACAAAGCTTTGGTGCAATAGAGCAAAAATCAGCCTGAGGAACTTTACTAAAGGTAGGTGGAGGGGATAGACTCTGAATGGTGTGAATGGTGTATGTGTGCATATGCAGCTATTTCTACAAAACAGGCAATACAAACATTCTGGAAAAGTTTTCCCTCCCACCAGATAGAAGTCCAAGGTGTTCAGTACTTGTTCTACCACTTATTCCTAAATGCCATCTCTCCACTAATACATTCAACTGGCTTGTTACAATACAAATGGGGCAAGAAAGAAAAGTTTACAATGAGTTTCCACCCTCCCCCCACAGTCTAATTTTCTCTTCTGAGGCTTCACATGGCACCACCTTCCTTCTGCAGCTCTCACAGGCATCTGGGTAAATGGTAGGACTTGGGAAGATGTTCCCCACTCAGATTGCATGGTGGCTTTTTAGTGGATGGCTGGATTCAAAACTCAATTCCATGGCTCAAATGGATGGAGGCAGCATCTGGGTCTGTGTGTTCTGCTTCCAAAGGCTTGGGAGAGGGTTTCAGGGCTGAAAGATACAAGAACAAGGTCTCCCCCCCCCCCCGCTTTCTGGGTGGACTCTACCAGGAGAGGCAGACAAAAGGTATGGAGAACAAAGGGCAGGAAAAGAATTGGAAGGGGGGTAGCTTGCAGGCAGTTTGAAAATGCTGAAAACTCCAAATAATTTTAAAAGCCTAATATTTTGAGATGTGCAACTTGCCAAGGGTAGGAGAACATTTATTCTAAAATAGACCACATCGTTTTAGAGATTGAGAAATGCTTATATATTTGGGATAAGAAAAGTTTCATAGTAGCATCACCAATAAGTGATAGGATACGAAAAGTAACTTAAGGAAATTATTTCCCCACACAAGCAGACTTGAGCTTCAAAAGGCTCTTGTAGATAGACACACATTTTTCAGGGAAAAGGATAGATAAAACACATACAGTAAATGCAAGTGAAACTTTTCCAACAGATAAACTTAAAACAATCCCTCCTGGTAACTTAAGGCTGTTCTTGAGCGTACACAGAGAGAAAGAGGAAAACAAACAAACAAACAAACACAACTTTTTTCTTCACTCTGTTTGTTGGCCAGACAAACAGAGTGAGGTATTTCCTTTTTGTGGCTTATTTTAAGCAGAATTTCTAGCAGAATTTAAAATTCTTTTTCCTTTGGATTTGAAACAGTTAACAGTCACATTTACCTCTCACGCACAGACTTTGACAAACATATATACACAAAGACAAGAGAACAGAAGTCTTAGTTTTACACATCCTAGTCATTCCCACCATAAATTTCAGATAACTCAAGTTAGGGAAGGCACACATTTTAAACATACCACGTGGTTGCATAGAGAAGAGAGAGAGAGAGAGAGAGAATCACTATTTCTTATTTTCCCTTTTAAGTACCTTTATTTAGCCAAATTGGTTTCCCAGCAAGGCCCTAAGCAAAGTCTGTATTTTTTTTTTCTTTTCCCCCATATAGTTTCTTTACCTACCTCTTTTCCATTCCGGCCTGGACAGGTAACTGGTTCCTGTCCCAGGCCCCGAGCAAGCTCTCAACCAGGAAACCTACTTCCGCCCTTGAATTAGAACTTCCCATGTTTCTATAATGGGATTTCCCTACCACTAAAGGGCACGATCCGTCAGAAGTCTCCTTGTGAGACTTCTTCCTACTATCACGATTTTGTGAGTCCAAAAAAAGGGGACTCACGGAGCTTCTCTGTATCCCTCTCAGAGTTCGTGGGCTCCTCCGAGGGATCCTCCACGTTTTCAGACCAAAAAAGGGTCTACAGAGACCTTCCAGTTTCCCTCAGAAGGTACGGGCTACTCTTCCACCGGCCGGCTTTACCCCACCGTTTACGGACGCCTCTAATGTCCGTGGGCACCTCCACTTGCTCTCGGAGGTAGGTGGTCGCTCCCTTCCTGAGGCTTAATTTCCTAACTTTGCTTTGCTTACAGGGCCTTACCAGCTAGTTGCCCAAATCCAATTCTTTCATTCACTCATTCCATTTCATTTTCACACAATCTCTCCCTTTTCCCTAACAAAAGGTTCTGTGCTCTGACCAACCCCCATGCTTTCCAGGTTCTGCCAATTAAACAGATCCTTTCTGCGGCTAGGAAAGACCAGAAGCAGCAAAATCCAACTGTGATTGGGAAAAAAAGTCTTCTCACTCACACAAACAGAAATACACAAATTTTCTTTGTTCCCCTGGGCTTTAAAGTTAAAATTTAGAGGTACTCACCATCTTCTTTCCAAAGCAGCCCTTGAGCTCAAACTCTCAAAACTCCCTTTACTACCCTAGCTCCACATGGGCAAGGCCTGGGAAATCCATCCACAGACACAAGGGGGTCTGCTGCCGGCAAGATGGGGCTTACCAGTCTCAGTCCATTGGAGAGGTTAGCTTGGAGTCCCATCTGGGTCGCCAAATTGTTAGAAGTAAAGTCTTCATCCTGGTTCATCCAAGCCGGGAATAAATAAGCAAACATGGTGACTGCTTTGGGAAGAAGGTTACAGTTTATTGCAGAAAGATGGTTCTTCAGGAAAGTGCAGAGGAGAGAGAAGAGAGCACAGAGAGAGATTGAGCACATGGGCAGTAGGTTTTATACCCCCCCTAGCCTTTTGTTTGGAATAGTTTCCTGTTCCTGTGGCATGAACCTTGAGACTGTTTCTGAGTGTTTGTCTAGGCCTTGATATCTGTGGTTTAATTCTGTTATCATATCCTGCTTCCCAGGTGATGGGGCTGACTCCTAGAGTTTGGGTGGGGTATGCAGATCTTCTCTTTTGTCTTCTTGATTGCTCTAGCTCCAACTTTCTGATGGTTTTACATTTGCATTTGTATAGGGCTAAAGTCTTGCTTGGGGCAGAGAGATAGATTTGGGGCCAAGTTTGGTTTTAAAAAGTCCTTTTGAGGAAAAATATATTTTTCTGCCCTTTTTAATATTTCCTTCTGGGCTAACTTTCATCAGTTAAATACTACTTTATTTAAAAAATGTGTATGTCTGCCATCACAGAGCATAACTATGAGTGACTCACTACAGCAGTCAAACAACAAAACCAAAACACTGAAAGAGAACTAATTTAGTCTGGTGAAGACCGAATTCTAGGCCTTCTTTAGGCAGGAAAGACACAAGGTAACTGGGTCAGTAACTTGCTCAGCCCAATCCATCTCACAAGGTGGTTGTTTTGGAGAAAATAGGCAGGTCATGAGGTATATTCACTTCCTATAAAAAGTAAGAATAAAAATATAATAATAACACTGACTCAAAAGGCAGCAAAAAAAAAAAACCTAAAAATCCAGTGGGAGTGGGTATTCTACAAGTTAGAGGTAACCACAGAAAAGGCAGTTCTGTGGAATAGCAAATACATTGCTCATGTTTTAGAATTTAGAATTTTGTTTTTAATTCATTTCAATTAAAAAGAAATTGTGAACATGGCTGGAGTCAAGTTGGCTTGTTGGAATCTTTTAACAAAATATAGTTAGAATCAGAAAGTAAATCCAGTAATAATCATTTGTCCATGAGTAGATTTTGCAGTGCAGCTTTAAAATTTCTCACATAACTGTATCTATGTTTGGGACCTGCATTAGCTTCTCTTTCTTCCAAACCATCTCAATTTTGACCTGTCATGACCTTATTATTCCAGTCTTTGCACTCTTACAGGAAAGAACTCTTATTGTGTGGTATTTTTGTCATGGAAATTAGACTGCATAGACGACATATTTTCACCTTTGACCCATATTGTTTTAGTAAGTAGCCAACTCTATGTAGTTCTAAAGAGCACTCAAGCAGCATAACTTGTTTTCAGTGGAATATATCTGTAAAATAAACTGCTCCTTATTCTTTCCCATGCCATCCTTTGGCATTCCTCCCCCATATAATTTCCCACAATCCCTGTGAGGTCATCTGAAAGTGGCACTTTTGCACATGAAAAATGGGCTGTATTAAAGGAGTATAATAGCACTCTGCCTCCATTTGAGACCTCACACATTTCTGAGCTTTAACTACCTTCCTCTGACAATGGCAAAAATAAGAAAGAATTGTGCCTTAAAGACTGGCCAATATGATTATCACATAAATTTTCACAGATCACAGCCACTTGAGCAGATGAATGCAGGAAATTCCTGTGAGAGCAACAACAGCTATAGGGAAAGAAAGTGGGTAGTGAAAATAGAATTATATTAATATCCAAGACAAAGAGAAATAGAATAAAATAATGGGGTATATTCTCATGTGATGCATGCAGCAAAATCAATAAGAATATTGTGGTTTAAGGACCAGCTACTTGCTTACTGCATGAGATTTATAAACCCCAAATTGTTTAAGGCATCTCTGGCAATGGAGAAAAATCTGTAATAGTTAAACATTTTCCACATCTGCTACAAAAATACGGCTGCCACTCTGGGGTAAGCTAATTATGTTTTATTTCAAAAATCATTATCAAACGATACCTGGTTAGTGTGGTATGAAAACATTTTTATAAATCAGATTGTCCCTAAACAACAAATTATTACAAAACTGGACCAGTGAATGTTGATTAAATTCATTTGAGACAAACATTCCATGTTATGCTCAGAATCACTATAACTCAAGTTATATGCTAAATGTTGGTAATTCAGTAATTTAGTACTGAATCCATCTGGTTCCATCTGTTGTACCAGACTTTGCACTAAATAATGGTAAATTTATTTATTTCCATACTATACAGTTACTTCCTGGGGCCTGGTTTAGTTGTTTTGATGGAGAAAGTAGAAATACAGCAATAGCAAGAGAAACATAATGACTAGGATATATTTCTGTTGTTTCTCCAAAGGATATCATGTCAACAGTCAAATACATTATGTTGCTTCTATGAGTATAGCATCTTTCTCTTTGATTATGGGCCATCAAGTTAATGTTGACTCTTTGCAATTATACAAGATCTGTCCCCAAACTGGTCCTTCAGGTTTTCCTATGGTGCATCTATTGCTACTGTAATCAAAGTAGCAATTGCTACAGTCAATCCTCCCTAGCTCAAGTTCATTCGAATATCTATTAATTTATATCCCTTTATTATTTTTACAAATAACTCAAGATACTGAACATATCCAAAATAGCTCCCTCCTTTTCTATTGAATGATACATTATAAACATTTGTAATATTGAAATATTTCAAGAGTATTTCTCGCTCCACCAGTAACTTTTGAATTTCAATAGCTGATAACCTGAAATGTTTACACTTTGTTGTTTGAACTATTTTGCTTACCATTGCTTAGTGATCAAAACTGCATTAAATGATTCTAGAGTATTTCATGTAATGGAAGATATAACAGTAGAAACCTTCCCCAGAGTTTAGTTATACCCAACTGCCATCTACTGCACAATACATAAATATTACATTTCATTTGAACTTAATCTATATCTTTAATAAAAATAAGCTACTTAGAACAAGTGTATTTTTAAATAGTTCTTTTTAGGTAGATCTGACCTTAAGCATGTCTCAGCAGGTGGCAATATCTGGGCAAAATTAGGTGGGTTTGGAAATTAGGTTGGGCCGGTTAATACTCTGATGAGATATTAGCGGAAAGAGTTATAGACTGGATTGGAAAGTTGAAAAACATGGAAGAAGGCCATGAACATTTATTTATTCATTACATTTATATGCCACCCATCTCATTAATAAAGCAACTCTAGGCAGTTTTCAAGCTTTAAAAAAGTAAATATAAAAGCACTTAAAATTAAGAATAAAAACTAAGGGGACAGACAGCACTAGGATGAGATCTTTTTCTTATCCTGTCAACCATTTCCAATTAAGAGCATCCCCATTGTGGCTCCAAGTCAACCCACAGAACCATCAGTTGAAGTTGATTCAAGAGAATTTTTACTTTTACTTCATTCAACCTAGTTGTGCTGCTTGGCGTATGAATACATTTTAGAACTAATGGATCTGTTACCTGAGGAACCATCTCAAGCCAATGGCGAACGATTGGCCAGTGCCCACTCACACCAGCAGAAGGGGCATGCTGTGGACCACATCAGTCAAGGTATTCTGCTGCCGGGGTCCAGGAGAAGAGCCTTTTCTATCATGGAACATTGTGCCTCCCAAGCATGTCTGCAACCACCCTTTTGGCCTCCCAAAAGAGCCTGAAATCATGGCTCTGCCAATTGGCCTGGAGCCCCAATCAAACTGGAGGTAACTGATGAACTAAGATAAAATCTCTCCTCCCTGTGTGCATCTTCCTCCCTTCCTTGCCATCTTTGCTATTTTTTAAGGCTCTTTTAATGTTAATGTTTATTTAGTATATTACTATAGTAATGAATTGTTTCTCATGTTAGATCTAACTTGAGTAATCCACAAAGAGCAACACGCTCTCACTGTTTTAAATATGCTCTAAGACAGATATGTCAAACACAAGGCCCGGGGGACAGATACGGCCCGCGAAGTGGTTTCATGTGGCCCGTGAAGCCATCCTGGAAACAGTGAGGGAACAGCCCCCACTGCCATGGCCCTGGCCCAGGCCGGCCGGGAGCCAATGTACAATTTTGTGGTGGCCATCTATGCTGAAACGCATTCAGCCTTAGCTCCACAAGGCTGTCTGGAAACAGCGAGGAACCAGCCCCTGCTGCGTTAGCCGCACCCCTTGGGTGCATGCTGGGGAGGTGTCACCCTTTCTGAGGAATGAAGAAATGAACCATCGCCTGGAAGTAGCCAGCAAATGGGCCTCGCCTACTTCACATATCCGGCTTGATGGGCTCCGGGGGAGGGGTTTTGGCAGGCAGCACGGCGCTCTCCTCACAGCGCCAAGAGCTGAGCCAGGTGGCGCGAATTTGATGAGAAGTGCAATGTTTCCTAGCCCCCAGCGTGCCCAGTTTCAGCAGGCAGCAAGATGCAAAGCTGGCGAGCTTCGCACTGCCCAGCTCAACTCTCAGCGCTGTGAGGAAAACACTCCACTGCTGCCGAAACTGGGCAGACTGGGGGCTGGGTAGCATGGCGCACATAATGTTGACTCTCACGTTGCTCATGGCATCCCCTCCCCCAGAGCCCACCAAGCCAGATATGTGAACTAGGTGAGGGCCATGTGCTGGCCACTTCCAGGTGATGGTGCATTTCTTCATTCCTCACGAAGGGGGAATGAAGAAATGCGTTTCTTGCCTGTTTTTCTCCCTCAACTCAAATATTTTCCCACCACTCTAAATTTAGGAAGGAAGGAAAGAAGGAGAGGGAGGGTCTGAGGGAAGTCCTGCCCTGCTGCCCTTTCACCATCCCCTTGCCCTCTCCTCCTGGCCTATCCCGGGGGTCTCCCATCCTATTGCTAAGGAAGCTTTGGATACAAAGCTGAGTCTCCTCCCATGGAGAGGGAATGGCCCTCCCTCTGACTTTGCCCTCATACCCATCATGAGCAACCTGGATAAGGAGAACAAGCATAGCAGCAGCAGCCTTGAGGAGGAGGTAAGCGCAGCTGGGTGCCCCCTTGGGGAAGTGGGGCTGAGCTTGGGGCTGCGGGTGCTCAAGGGCCAGGCTGGGATTTGACATCTGCTGCCCAAGGCTCCGGGCAGCTTGTGCCACCATACACCCCCACATGGCCTGAGAGGAACAGTGAGGCTCTTCCAGTGGACCATGCCTTGGCACTTGCCCTGGTTCCACCCCCTTTTGCCAGAGACCCTCAGATCTGTCCCACTGCTGCCCAGGCCACCACAGGCTCCCTTGACGCGAATGATGTAGAGCTGGCCACACCACTCCATCCACGCCCACCCAGTAGGCCACACCCACCATGGCCACACACCCCCGCCCCCCCGCAATGCTGATGTGGCCCTCAGTGAAATTGAGTTTGACACCCCTGCTCTAAGACATTTGATTTATTTGTAGAATTATATCTTAAAGTAAATTTGGCTTTGTTCCTTCAATTCTTTAAATGCAAATATGAAAAATTTTAATTCAGTATTTTCAAAGATCATACCTAAAAGGTAGTCTGACTTTTGCAACTCCTATATACATTATAAGAGATAAAGTCTCAGAAAAAGTATGGTATGGCTGTTAAAATTTTTGTTTTTCCCCTTGTCTTACTGCTTTTTTGAATACTATTAATTAGAGAGTGGTTCTCAACCTGTGGGTCGGGACCCCATTTGGGGTCGAATGACCATTTCACGGGGGTCACCAAACAACGCAGTCCGCCATTTTTTTCCCCTTTTCCTTAGCTGTGCTACTCCCTTTTATTCTATTGGCGTTTGAAAGCCAATAGAATAGACTCTCTTGAATAGAGTCTAATTCTATTGGCTTTCAAAAGCCAATAGGAATTGTCCAGGCTGTCTCTGCCCTGCTGAGCCCGCCAAAAGTCACATTCTGCAAACGGTGCTGCACCAGTTGAGTAGTCTTCGACTTACGACCGGTTGAGTAGTCCTCGACTTACGACCGGTTGGGGGTCGCGGCATTAAAAAGGTTGAGAACCACTGAATTAGAGGAAGAGGAGGCTTTGTGGTATCTGAAGCAGAACAACTAAATTCTGTAATAGCTTTGTACCATATAGTATCAACTTTGTTAACTCTCAAGGTTCTTTTTTCCACTATGTATTCAAAATGGACTGTGATTAATGTGTGTGTGTGTGTGTGTGTGTGTGTGTGTGTCTGTATACAGTGCATTCAGAAAGTATTCAGATCCCCTTCACTTTTGTCAATTTTGTTATGTTCCAGCCTGATTCTATAGTTGTTAATTAATTCCTTTATTGATTAGCCCATGAGCCATATCAAGGTGCAGAGTTTGAAACACACATTATTACTAAAATCCAGTAAAAACAATTTAAAATGGAATTGGTTAAAATACAACTTAAAATGAAATAGAAATAAAATACAATTTAAAATAAAATTGGAATAAAATGGTTTAAAATGAAATTAGAATCAAATATAGCAATTTAATATCTGAATAGATAAAATATAAAATTATATTTTACTATTATCTCTACAATCTACCCCAATCAGTGTCATCCCATCTCAGCCGAACCATTTTGCTCAGGTACTGTGCTGTGTTAAAAGTAATTTTCAAATTCTGCCCGCACATAAGGTAAGTTATTTTGATATGAGGATCCCAATGGGTCATTTGTTTAGTGCAGATATGTCAAACACAAGGCCCGGGGCCGAATACAGCCCGCAAAGTGGTTTCATGTGGCCCGCAAAGCCATCCTGGAAACAGTGAGGGAACGGCCCCCACTGCCATGGCCCTGGCCCAGGCCGGCCGGGAGCCAATGTACAATTTTGTGGTGGCCATCTATGCTGAAACGCATTCAGTCTTAGCTCCACAAAGCCGTCTGGAAACAGCGAGGAACCAGCCCCTACCGTGTTGGCTGCACCCCCTGGGTGCATGCTGGGGAGGTGTCACCCTTTCTGAGGAATGAAGAAATGCACCATCGTCTAGAAGTGGCCAGCAAATGGGCCTCGCCTACTTCACATATCCGGCTTGATGGGCTCTAGGGGAGGGGTTTTGGCAGGCAGCATGGCGCTCTCCTCACAGCGCCGAGAGCTGAGCCAGGTGGCGCGAATCTGATGAGAAGTGCAATGCTGTCTAGTCCCCAGCCTGCCCAATTTCAGCAGGCAGCAAGGTGCGAAGCTGGTGAGCTTCGCACCGCCTGGCTCAACCTCTTGGCGCTGTGACGAAAACACCCCACTGCTGCCGAAACCAGGTAAGTTGGGGGCTGGGCAGCATGGTGCAGGTAATGTTGACTCTCACGCTGCTCATGGCATCCCCTCCCCCAAAGCCCACCAAGCCAGATATGTGAAGTAGGTGAGGGCCATGTGCTGGCCACTTCCAGGCGATGATGCATTTCTTCATTCCTCACAAAGGGTGACACCTCCTCAGCTGCGTTTCTTGCCTGTTTTTCTCCATCCCTCATCTCAAATATTTTCCCATCACTCTATACTTAAGAAGGAAGGAAAGAAGGAAAGAAGGAAAGGAAGGGTCTGAGGGAAGTCCTGCCTTAGTCCTGCCCTGCTGCCCTTTCACCATCCCCTTGCCCCCTCCTCCTGGCCTATCCTGGGGGTCTCCCATCCTATTGCTCAGAAAGCTTTGGATACAAAGCTGAGTCTCCTTCCATGGAGAGGGAATGGCCCTCCCTCTGACTTTGCCCTTGTACCCATCATGAGCAACCTGGATAAGAAGAGCAAGCATAGCAGTAGCAGCCTTGTGGAGGAGGTAAGTGCAGCTGGGCGCCCCCTTGGGGAAGTGGGGCTGAGCTTGGTGCCGCAGGTGCTCAAGGACCAGGCTGGGCATTTGACCTCTGCTGCCCAAGGCTCCGGGCAGCTCATGCCACCATCCAGCCCCCCCCCCATGGCCTGAGAGGAACAGTGAGGCTTTTCTGGTGGACCATGCCTTGGCACTTGCCCTGGTCCCACCCCCTTCTGCCAGAGATCCTCAGATCTGTCCCACTGCTGACCAGGCCCCCACAGGCATCCTTGGTGCGAACAATTTAGAGTTGGCCACACCCACTCCATCCACGCCCACCCAGTAGGTCACATCCACCATGGCCACACCCACCCAGCCCCCCGAGAGCAACCGCAATGCTGATGCAGCCCTCAGTGAAATTGAGTTTGACACCCCTGGTTTAGTGTATAGGCCAGTGATGGCGAACCTTTTAGAGAACGAGTGCCCAAACTGCAACCCAAACTCCACTTATTTATTGTCGGGTGCCAGATGGGCATGGCCCACTGGGTGGGCGTGGCCAGGTCGATGTCACTCATGTCAGGGGCACTTGTGCGGGCCTGGGCAGGACTGGTACAGATCTGAGGGTCTCCAGCAGAGGGGTGTGGGACTGGGGCAAGCACCGGGGCATGGTCCCCTCGAGGAGCCTCACTGAGCCTCAGGCCATGCAGGGGGGGCCTGGACAATGGTACGGACTGCCTGGAGCCCTGGGCAGTGGAGGTCAAGTGCCTAGCCCCACCCTTGAGCTCCCACGGCACCAGGTCCCCACAGCCCTGCCTAGCCTAGCCACACTTCCCTGAGAGGTGCCCAGCTGCACTTATCTCCTCCTCAATGCTGCTGCTGCTGTGCTCACTTTCCTTGGCCAGGTTGCTCATGGTGGGTGCAGGAGGACAAAGTGCATGGGTCAGAGGAAGGCCCACTCCCTCCCCATGCAAGGAGACCTGGCTTTGTAACCAAAGCATCCTCAGCAATAGGATGGAAGACCACCAAAGAATGGTGAAAGGGGAACAGGGCTGCTGGTGGCCAAGTGCTAAGGCAGGACTTCCCTCAGACCCTCCCTCCCTCTTATTCCAATCTCCTCCCTCCCTCCGTCTTCATTCCCATCTCCTTCCTTCTTTCCTTCCCTTTCTTTCTTCCTGTTTCCCTACCCTCCTTCCTTTCTTCCCTCCCTCCCTGTCTCTGTGCCCAGGAAGGGACAAGAGAAGGGAGAGAGGTTGGCAGCGCTTCTCTCAAAGAATGTTGGAAGAGAACTTTGAGGTCTTTGGTCCAAGCCCCTGCTCAAGCAGGGGACGTATACCATTCCAGACAATGGAATATCCAATCTCTACTTAAAAGCCTCCGGTGATGGAGCATCCACAACTTCTGAAGGCAAGCCTTTTCACTGGTTAGTTGTTTTCACAAGTCCTTAGTTCTAGGCTGGTTTTCTTCTTGATTAGTTTCCATCTATTATTGCCTTCTGATGCTTTGGAAAATAGGTTGACCTGTTCTTCTCTGTGGCAGCCCATCAAATATTGGAACGCTGCTATCATGTCACTACCCCTAGTCCTTTTCACTAACTAGACATACCCAATTCCCATAAACATTTGTCATATGTTTTAGCCTCCAGCCCCCTAATCATCTATGTTTACCATCCATTTAGACCAGATGGCCCCCCCTGGTTTAGTTTATAGAACACTGGCCACAAGCAGAGCCTTCTCAGAGACAGCATCCCCATTATAGAACTTTCTCCCAAGGAAAATATGAACAGTGCAACCCTCACCCATTTAGAGGTAACTCCAAACACACTGTTCAGCCAGGCATATGTAGAACAACACATTTTATGGTCAAACAGCACTAAGTAAATTACTACTACTATTTTTCTTTCTTAAAATACACACTTTTAATATTGTTTTAAGCAGTGCTGGTGATGCTTTACAATAGCTGTCTTTCAGAGTTGTTTTTTTTAAACCACCCTGGATTTCTCAGAAACTTTTAATTTCAAATTAGATGTTGATTTAATAAATTAGGCAGAAGAAACAAATGTTTAAATACATCTAAATCCCACAGACCTACTGTCTCCTAGGCGCAGACTGGAGAGAAAATAAGGTATTGCATTTCTAGCCAGTATAGCTAGATTGTGGTCCATGACAAAGACATTAGTTTGGGTAAGATTGGATTAAATTATAAACAATGATGAGAGAATGTAGAAGCAAGAAACACATTCCATGCCTCTGACAAAATAATTGGGGGGGGGGGAGTTGACTCTTAATTTCCCATTCAATCCAAAGAGTTCTATGATTTTAGGGAGGGGAGATGGCAAGAATAGACCACAAAGCCAATCTGCGAGTTTGTTCTCTTGCCTGCCTGCACACCACCTCCCCGACACAGCACATGGCTCCAAGCCATCTCCCCAGAAATTCTTTGCAGATAATTCCATATATTTCTCTTGGGCCTCTCATTTTTCTGAGAATCGCAACACAATTAACCTGACCCCCCAAATGGCCTCACCTTCTCGCTGGCCTTCTGCAACCTGCCTGGCATCTAGTCTTGTCATCTTGCTTCTCTTTGCTGCCGGTGGCTGTGGCTTTCCCATGCAGGGGTGGGAAAAGAAAAGCGTTCACAGGCTGTGATGCCAGGCAGTGGGCCATGGAGGTGCTCGTGGCGGGGGCGGTGCTGATCTAAACTTTGTGTCGGCCATCCAGAATGTGGTCAGTTTTAGATCCTCAGGGCCACCCTGGAGGGGGGTCAAAAGAAGGGGCCCAGCCCACCTGCTGCCTAGCCTGTGGGATGAAAGGCAGGGAGATGGGAGAGCATGGAGGCACAAGCCAAGCATCGTCCTCTCCGCCACGTGATAGGGCTGGAGAGGGGAACATAGCATTCATGCTGGATAAAGAAACGCAGCCTGGAACTGCTGGCAGATCCCCTTTTTGTAAGTTTGCTTACTCTGCAACACTTTCCTTTCCCCATACTTTTGCTTCCCTGCTGGCTCAATCTCTCTTTCTCTCTCTCCATCACACAAAAACTCTCCCTGCTTTCTCCCCCTTTTCCTCCAGCTGCACCTGAACAGAGTGGGAGGAGGTTAAAAAAAAGAGAAGGGGGGAAGAAAGGGGGAATCTTCTTTCTCTTTAATCTCTAAAGTTAATCTATCCATTTCTGCACATTCTAAAATTTTCTTAACTAGGATCTCTTCAGTTAATAAATTTTCATTTTTCCAATATTGGGTAAATGCTATTCTTGCTGCTGTCAATATATGCAATATTAAATACTCAATCTCCTTCTCATACTTGGCTCCTAGTATTCCTAACAAAAAGAATTCTGGTTCAAATTCTATCTGTATTTTAGTCATCTTTTCCAACCATGTATGAATCCTAAGCCATACTTTTTTCGCTCTAGAGCACGGGTCGGCAACCCATGGCTCCGGAGCCACATGCGGCTCTTCGAGCCATCACCAGCGGCTCCAAAGCCTCCTCCGCCATTTTCAGAGAGAGAGACAGAGAGGCACTTTCACTTCCCTTCTCTCTCTCTCTCTCAGGCGGAAATTATCTCCTGCAGGGCTCCTGATTGGCCCTGCGCCCGGGTGCCCCACCCCCTGGGAGAAGCATGGCAAGGGCCTCGTGGCCATGGAGCCGCCCGGGGAAGCCCCGGAATCCCTGCTGGGAGTCGTCCGCTGGAGGCTCCGCTGAGCAGGCCAGCCCTCCCGTAAGCCGTGGCCCAAGGGAGACCAGCCCCTGCGATCCCCAGCCAGCCCAACCATTGGACTTGCTGGCTAGGAAGGCGCACTGGAGTCCAGGCTGCTGGGAAGGAAGAAGGAGATGCAGCAAAGGTAGGAGAGGAAAGCCACCTCCTGGGGCCCAGCGCTGGCGGCGGCTTACTTGTCCTCCTCTTCCTCCTCCCCTTCTTCCTCCTGCTGCCCCCAAGGCAGCTTGGGCGGGTGCCAGAGCAAGAGGGGTACCTGGGGGGGAGCAGCCGGGGTGGCAGAGGGACTGGCAGGCCGCGTGGCACCAGCCCCCACCATGGCTCCATCGATGGACGGAGGATGAAGCCAGGAAGCGCGGAGTCCCAGCTGGGGCGGCTGCTTCCTCGTCCTCCTCCTCTCCTTTCTCCTGCTGCCTCCCAGGCGGCTCGGGTGGGCACTGCCTCCACCGCGGCTCCATCAATGGGCGGAGGCAAGGCCGGGCAGCGTGGAGTGGGAAACGAGTCCAAGTGGCTCTTTGAGTGTTTTGGGTTGCCTACCCCTGCTCTAGGGCAAACCCACTGTCAAGCCCCCAAAGGCTTGACATACACACGGGGACGAGGGAACGCGGAGAGACACCCCCCAACCCCAGAGAATGCCGGAATCCACACAGCTACCTCCGAGGGCCATCCCGGGCTGGAATCCGGCGCCGCGCGTTCGTGCGACCTACCTTCCGGCGCTGCCACGCCTTCCGACAATCAGCTGCGGCTAGTCTCTTCCGAACTCCAGCTGATGCCGGCGTGCGGAGGGAACGCCGGTACGCACACACGGAGCCTGAGCGAAGCAGCATGCTACAGGATAGAATGCGACGGAGAAACTGGAAACGTAGGGGCGTGGTCGGGGTGGGCTGGAAACAGGGAATACTCACCGGAGGAGTGGGGTTCCAGCTGGGGAGCACCTGGTGACGGGAACGAAGGAGGAGGCGGGACGGCGTCGGTGAAAGGGAGGAGACAGGGAGAGGGTGGAGCATTTATTGAGTTTAGGCGGATGTCGGTTTGGGGCTGGGGGCGGGGAAACAGGGTGTGGCAAACAGTTATAGAGCACCAGAGGAAGACCACTCCCAGTGCTGACTTCATTTCATCCTTGGAATACACCAGTCGATGAGATCGTTGTATACCGGCTTCCAGTGTGTTTATTTCTCTACGCGGACGGCGGCGGATACTCCTGACAGTAAGTCAGCACTCACCCCAACCTTACTGCTTCAGTTCCTCATCCACGTGCTGTGGAAGGGAGACATGGCAGAAGGCACGCAGGGAGCGTCTCTGGTGGAGGGGGGGACGGAGACTGGCGGCGCTGTGGAAACCACCCCAGTGTCGGAGCAGGCAGCTGAGCATCCTTTGGTGCGACCGAAGCTGTTGCTACCCGCCAGGCAGGGGCCCGGTGTAGAAGAAACGGGGGCTACAAGGCCACAGGAGGAGTGGTGGCAAAGCCCCGTGGTGACTGGTGGGCAGCCCGAACAAGTCTTGACACCCAGGCCGAAACCCGCTCACTCGGGGTGGCGGGAGAGGCGGGCTACTACCGATGATGAGGAGGACTGGAGCTACTCCACGGCTCCAGGCCAAGACACGATGGATGTCCTGCAGAACCGGTTTGGGGAGGCAAGTTACAGGCACGGTGCCAGCACATGGCAACAGGAGGAGGATTCCACGGTGCGCACCCCGTCGTCCCGGTTCCGGTTGAGCAGCCCAAGACTGCGGTTGCCGCCTCCAGCAGGAGGGTCTCTAGCCACGGGTCTCCCGACGGGCGGCCCGTTGGGTCAAACGCAACCAGCGCAGCAGGTGGGTCCCGGGAATGTGGTTAGAGGACCTGGAGTAAGAGGGGGTGTGGTACCCCAGGGCCCGGTGCCTGGTCAGTTTAACATCATGCTGGGGCAGCCCTTGGGACCCTGGGGTCCAGGGAATTTCTGGGGGGCCCCTCCTATCCCAGTAACGTTCGACGGCAATCCCGATCAGTTGGCAATGTTCTTGGGCCAGGCCATAAGCCATCTGGATCAGCACGCCCACCTGTACACCTCCCAGTGGGCCATGGTGGGAGCTGTTACTGCTGCCCTGAGGGGAGAGGCGGCCGCATGGGCGGCCGACTTGTACAGCGACCACGCCCGTGAGATAGGAAATGCAGGGCTATTCTTAGACGCCTTACATGCAAGGTTCGAAGATCCCACCCGGGCGCAGAGAGCGGAAGCGGACCTCCTTGCACTACGCCAAGGGAAGCGGCCAGCCATAGACTATGTGAGGGATTTCCGTAGACTGGCTGGTCGGCTGTATGCCTCATGGCTGGAGCGTCTACTTGTGCACCATTTCCGGGCTGGCCTCGACCACGAATTGCGTCAAGCCTGCGTATACCGGGGGGTTCCGAATAGACCCCGAGACTGGTATAAAGTAGTGGTTGAGTTAGAGGTAGGCCTCAAAGAGACGTATAAAGGAGTAGGCAATATCATCCAGCCACGGAGTGTTGGCGCCAGGCCCCGAGAGGAAGGCCAGGAACTACCACGACTAACTCCTAAGCCTCCTGCTGCAACTGGGGGGGCTGGGTTCCGGTGTTTTCGCTGCAATCAGCCGGGCCATCATGCAGCCGAATGCCCAGCACCCAGCCCACGTAAAGCCGCATCTGTTGGCAGTGCTGCCCCAATGAAAAAAGACACGGAAGGTTCGAGAGCTATAACACAGCAAGCAAGCACGGGAGTAAGGAAGGGGTCCCCAGGTGCCATGGAGTCTGCAGCAATGGCACGGTACCAACCGGGAGATGAGGAGGACAGTCTGGACGACGGTTCGACAGACCCAATGGTGAGTGACCCCATTAGCCCATTCGTTCTCCCTATCATCTTAACGAGTCCGGTCACGTGGGTGGGGGGAACATACCAGGCCTTGGTAGATACCGGGTGCACCCGATGCCTGATTAGTAAGAAAGTAGCAATAAGCAGTGGCATTCGGATATATAAATTAAGACAACCCATTCGGTTTGAGCAGGTGGATGGGTCATTGTTGGGAGGGGCCCCTGCTACTCACGTGACCGAACGGGTCCGTATGGACTTGGGAAAGCACTGGGAAGTCTTACGCTTCATAGTTGTCCCTATCATGACAGAAACTGTCATACTTGGATTGGCGTGGCTGGATAAATGGACCCCCACGATATGGTGGGAGGGGGGTTATCGTAAGATGCGCTTGGGGATAGGCCCATCGCCATTGGGGGAGGGTGTTGGAGATCCAGTCCCTGAGGTCCCCAAGGTAGCGCAGCTCCAGGAGAAAGGGGGGGAACAGGCATATCCCGAGGAATACAGTGATCTAGCGGATGTCTTCAGTGAGAGGGAGTGCGATCAGTTGCCTCCTCACCGGCCGACGGACTGCGCAATCGACCTGCTGCCGGGGGTTAAGCTCCCAAAACCGCGGATGTATGCTATGACACCGAAGGAAGTACAAGAACTGCGTAGGTACATTGACCAGAATTTAGAGCTGGGGTTCATTCAACCAGCACGTTCCCGGATAGCGGCACCGGTGCTCTTCAAGGAGAAAAAGGATGGATCATTGCGCCTGTGTGTAGATTTCTGAGGTCTAAACGCGGTATGCATTGAGAATTTATACCCCCTTCCCCTTATGAAAGATCTGCTGGCACACTTAGGGAAGGGCCGTATATTCACCAAATTAGACCTCCAGGAAACTTACTACAGAGTTCGAATTAAAGCCGGTGATGAGTGGAAGACCACGTTTAACTGCCCATTGGGTAGTTTCCAGTTTCGGGTTATGCCCTTCGGATGGCAGGGGGCCCCTGCGGTATTTATGCAGCTGATAAATCAGGTGCTGCACGACCATCTATACCGTGGGGTCCTAGTGTATTTGGACGATATTTTAATATATACCACAACGATGAGTGAGCACATCAAGCTGGTAAGACAAGTGTTACGCAAACCTCTCGACGCCCAACTGTATGTTAAGCTGTCGAAGTGCGAGTTCCATCAAAACTAACTAGACTACTTGGGATATTGTATATCGGGGCATGGGGTGGGTATGGACCCAGGTAAGGTGCAAGCAGTACTGGAGTGGCAAGCCCCCAAAACAAGGCGCCAGTTGCAAAGCTTCCTGGGATTCGCCAATTTTTATCGCCACTTCATACCTTCGTTTGCCACCAAAGTTCGGCCTCTCACTGACCTCTTACAGACAAAACACCTCCCAGGAAAACCCCGTCCCAGTCAGCCGTTAGAATGGACCATGGGCTGCCAAAAGGCGTTTGAGGCGCTAAAAGTCTTGTTTGCGAGGGAGCCAGTGTTGCGCCATCCGGACCCGAGTATCCCTTTTGTGGTACAAGTTGATGCCAGCGATGTGGCTGTGGGGGGGTGCTCCTTCAAAGGAATGAGACTGGGACGTTACAGCCCCCCCACCTCCCGAAAATTCACGGTAGCCGAACGAAACTGAGCCATCTGGGAGAAGGAGGCCTTTGCTGTCCGATGGGCGCTGACGACATGGCGGCATCTACTAGAAGGGGCCGAATCGCCTTTTGAAGTATGGACAGACCACCGAAACCTGGAAGCGCTGCAAGCCCCGAGACGACTGGCCCCTAAACATGTCTGTTGGGCTCAATTTATCGCTCAGTTCAGATTTGCCTTGAAGTATGTGCCGGGGGGGAAGAACTTTCTGGCGGATGCACTCTCACGGATGCCACAATATCGCAGCAAACGAGAGGAGGTCATACAGGCACTAGTGTCCTGCACTAGGCCGGAAATGACTACTAGTATACGCCAGAAGTCGAAAGCCGATGAATTGGACGCTATGAGAGCGGCCATGCGGACAGATAAATGGGCACAGGAGCACTCAGGGTGGCTGACTAAGCGAGACGGAGTAGCCTGGAAAGCGATAGAATGTATGTACCTGAGGCTCTGCGAAGAATGGTCCTTCAGAGGGGTCATGACACCAACAGGCAGGGCATGTCGGGTTCCTGAAAACCCTGCATCTGCTGCGACGGCAATTTTGGTGGCCTGGACTGAAAGGGGACGTAGAACAGTACGTACGTGATTGTCATGTGTGTGCCAGTGCGAAGCCCCGGATGGGGAAACCTACGGGCCTGCTACAGGCGGTGGCCGACCCATCTCGACACTGGGAGGAAATCGCTATGGATTTCATCGTAGACCTACCCGAAACCCGGGGTTATAATACAATCTGGACAGTGGTAGACCTGTTCTCCAAACAGGCGCATTTCATACCGTGTAAAGGGCTACCATCAGCACGGCGGCTATCATGACTGTTCATCCAACATATCTACCGACTCCATGGTACTCCAAGACGGATTATATCGGATAGAGGGGTGCAATTCACCGCACAGTTTTGGCGGGAATTTGTCCGCCTGCTGGGCTCGTCACAAGGGCTTAGCTCAGCATATCACCCCAGTACCAACGGGGCGGCAGAAAGGGCTAACGCGATGGTAGAGCGGTATCTCCGTAGTTATGTGTCATTCCAGCAGACAGATTGGGTGGACCTCCTGCCATTCGCGGAAGTAGCCTATAATAACACCGTCCATACTAGTACCGGGTATACCCCATTCAGGGTGGTGCATGGTGTGGAATTCAATCCCATTCCTGAATGGTCATTGGAAACGGGTAGAAGTCAGACTCCCCAAGCCTGGCTATCGCAGGTAACAGGGCTGTGGGAACGGGTTAAAGAAGCACGGAAAAAGGCTGAAGCGGCTGTTAAAGTACAGGCAGACAAAAAAAGGGCAGAGCACGAGTCCTTCAGGGTGGGAGACTGGGTGTATCTAGCCACCAAGTATCTCCGGCTACAGGTACCGTGTAGAAAATTGGGGCCGAAATATATAAGCCCATTCCAGATAACTAAAGTAATTAACCCAGTCACCGTCCAACTACGATTACCGGCGTCCTTGGGGAAAGTCCACCCCATATTCCACTGTAGCCTACTTAAACGAACGCGGGTGGGTGCCTCCACCACCGGGGGTCCTGGGCCAGTCGCGGGGTCCTATTACGAGGTACAAGACATCCTAGATTCCCGGGTAAGGCGTGGGAAGCTGCAATACCTTCTGCAGTGGAAGGGATACCCCATCTTGGAGGCCACATGGGTGGGGGAGGGAGATATTAATGCCCCACAGCTAATTCGGAAGTTTCACCGTAAGTGCCCAAATAAACCCGGGCGGGACCGATGCAGCACTACAGATTCAACCTCTTCCTTTTCCTTTCCAGGGAGAGATGTGGTAGAAGGGGCCGCATGTCAAGCCCCCAAAGGCTTGACATACACACGGGGATGAGGGAACGCGGAGGGACACCCCCCAACCCCAGAGAATGCCGGAATCCACGCAGCTACCTCTGAGGGCCATCCCGGGCTGGAATCCGGCGCCGCGCGTTCGTGCGACCTACTTTCCGGCGCCGCCACGCCTTCCGACAATCAGCTGTGGCTAGTCTCTTCCGAACTCCAGCTGATGCCGGCGTGTGGAGGGAACGCCGGTACGCACACACGGAGCCTGAGCGAAGCAGCATGCTACAGGATAGAATGCGACTGAGAAACTGGAAACGTGGGGGCGTGGTCGGGGTGGGCTGGAAACAGGGAATACCCACCGGAGGAGTGGGGTTCCAGCTGGGGAGCACCTGGTGACGGGAACGAAGGAGGAGGCGGGACGGCGTCGGTGAAAGGGAGGAGACAGGGAGAGGGTGGAGCGTTTATTGAGTTTAGGCAGATGTCGGTTTGGGGCTGGGGGCAGGGAAACAGGGTGTGGCAAACAGTTATAGAGCACCGGAGGAAGGTGGATACTCCTGACACCCACCAGATATGGTAATATGTACCTGGCTTTTGTTTACATTTCCAACAATTACTTGAAGAGTTTTTAAACATTTTTGTTAATCTAACTGGTGTCATATGCCATCTATAGAACATTTTATACAAGTTTTCTTTATATGAAGCTGCTTTAGTCAATTTAATATTTCTGTTCCATAACTTTTGCCAATCTTCTAAATCTATAGAATATCCGAAGTTTTTTGCCCATGTTATCATTGTCTCTTTTACTTGTTCTTCTTCCATCTTCAAATTTAGAAGAAATCTGTAAAGTTTCTTAATCAAGTTTTCATCTGTTTTAACAATATTTGATCAAATTCGGTCTGTTCTTTATAAAATCCCATTGTCTTTGCATCTTTTTTATATCTTGTTTGAATTTGTAAATAAGGCCACCATGCTAAGTCAATACCTTGTCATTGTAGATCTTGTCTATCTTTCAATTTTCCTTCCTTGTCCAGGATATCTTTATAAGTGACGACTTTGTCATAGTTAATTAAATTTGGGTAAGCAAAAACTTCCATTGTTGAAAGCCACTCAGGTAGTTTAATATAATTTTTTGTTTTATTCTTTCCCATTCTAAAAAAAGTACATTCCTTATAGCATGGTTTTGGAAGTATCTGTGTGTTTTATTTTTCCCGTACCATAGAAAGGCATGCCAACCAATTTGTAGGTCATGCCCCTCTAGGTACAGTAGTCTTTTATTTCTGAACGTTATCCATTCTTTAAGCCATGGTAAAATGGCTGCTTGGTAATATAGTCTCCAGTCCAGGAGTCCAAATCCTCCACTGTTTTTGGCTTCTTGTAGCATTTTCACTTTAATTCATGCTTTCTTCCCTTGCCAAATAAATCTCAATATTGTTGCATTTAGATCATAAAAAAAAACCTTTCTCAGTTTTACAGGAATCGTTTGGAATAAGAAGAGTATTTTCGGCAAAAAATTCATTTTCACTGTGGCTATTCTTCCTAAGAGTGACAGTTGAAGATTTTTCCACTTTTCCAAGTCTAGTTTTATTTGTTTCAACAATCTTTCATAATTATCTTCTTTTAATGTTATACATCTTGCTGTTAAATAGATTCCTAAATATTTAACTTTTTTGACTATTTGTAAATTTGTTTTTTTTTTGTGAGTTGGGTTTTCTGTTTGTCTGTTAGGTTTTATGTTAATACCTTAGTCTTTTCTCTATTTATTTTCAAACCTGCCACTTCTCCAAACTTTTCTCCAACAGTTTAGTAGCTGTTTCTGGTGGCTCCTCCAAAATGAAGACCAAATCATCTGCAAAAGCTTGTAGTTTATATTTTTGCTCTTTTATCTCCAATCTTTTGATTTCCATGTCTTGCCTAATATTTCTGGCCAATGCTTCCAGTGTTAGTATAAATAGCAGTGGGGATAGCAGACATCCTTGTCTTGTACCTTTTTTGATGTCAAAGCTTTCTGTATAATTTCTATATAGCATTATTCTAGCCGTTTCTTTATGGTAAATTGCTTGGATTGTATTTACAAAGTTTTTCCCAAAGTCCATTTCCATCAACTGCTGAAACATAAATTGCCAATTTAAATTATCAAAAGCTTTTTGCACATTTGTTGAACATCCATTTTTTTCTTGGTGCAGCACTGTCATGATTGGTTTCTGATAAACCGGACTTGCAGAAGTTGAAGCAGGGGCGGAAGATCCTTTTCTCCCAAGTTTAGACAGATTTGAAATACTCATCTTTGGCTATATATCTTGTATTGTAATCCACCAGGTAGCCAAATGGCCAATTATAATCCAATAGGCTCCTATTGCTAGGAGGGAAAATCCATAAAAATAGTTAAAAAAGAAAAAAGAAAGAGGTAAAAAATGACAACAAGAAAAAAGAAAGAGACAATAGTAAAAAGAGGAGAGGGAAAAATACTCTCAGAATAAAAAGGATAATAATGAAAAAAAGGGAAAGAAAAAAGCAAAAATATTAAAATTATAATCCACCAAATTCTGTTCAAAAAAAATTTCTTAGTTTCCAATTCTTCTAAAAGAGCTTATTATAGTTCCAAAGCACAATAATTATAAACCAAGGAGGCAGGTGGCTCCAAGTACCATTTATTTATAGTCTGTCTTGTGGAGCCAGCTAAACCAAAGGGAAGCCTCCCCCCCCCCCCCAAGCTTCAAGGTCTTAGATAAGGAATGTCTGGGCATACAGCCAAGCTTCTAATCTGAATAAACTCCAGACAGGAGAAAGTGAAAAAAGTTCTCAATGTAGCCACCAGGGAACAGAAAGTATCCACTCCCAGCACACTTGATAGAGAAAAAATAAAAAAGAGTAATCAAGAGGGAAAAGAAAGTCTATAATTTTTTTTAAAAAAATAGTAGGTAAGGCTGCAGTGGGTTTTCAACACAGAACAAAGGAAAAAAGAGTCTATAAAAAGAATAGTAGCTTCTCAAATTCCTATTAAGCCTCAGACAGCTTTAGTATGTAGAAGGTTTTTTAAACTGCAAAATGGCTTAAACCGCCGCTTGTATTCAGGAAGGGAGGGAAAGGAAAAAAATTCCACCCCTCCCTAAAAGTAAAGGCTTCACTCTCAGGCTGTAGAAGAGCTGTTTGCCAGAAATCCAAAAATCCACCTCTACTGGGAAAGAAGACAGTATTCTCACCCGGCTCAGCTGCTTGCTGTCATTCTGTGCTGGTTCACTGACTCCAACGATCAGCTGTTAATGGCGGATCGCATGAATGTGATCCACCTTTCTTCCACCAATTCTGGGGGCTTCTCTGGCTCCAACGAGCTGGTTATTGCTGACCCGTGGTCCCCAAAGTGTCACCCCTTGGTGGTCACCTCTCCAGGGCAGCTTTTGGTTCGAACGGACCCACCAGCAGATGAAAATCAGATCCGGGGAGTGGAGAATCTTTTCCCTGAGTCTATCTTCAGCGACATCACCGGAAGCACTCCGGGAGGCTCCCCTTTTTTGTAACATCTCGTCTTCCTCCTCCTCCTCCTCCTCCTCCTCTTCCCCTCCTGGTGCGCGCTTCCTCTCTCTCTCTTTCACACACACACACACACACACACACAGAGAGAGAGAGAGAGAGAGAGAGAGAGAGAGAAACCCTTCCTGATTTCTCCTCCTTCTCACCCTTTCTCTCCAGCCACCACACGTTGCTGGCAGCCAGCAGTTCCAGGCTGCAGCTCTGCATGTCTGCTGCATTCCCCTCTCCAGCCCTATAACGTGGCAGACAGGGTGAATGGGAGCGGCCAATGTTCGGCTTGTGCTACATTGCGCTCCCATCTCCGCACCTTTTTTTTTTCAAAACAACTTTTATTAGTTTTCCATTTTACACCAAAATAGCTTAAGAATCCACGTGGAAACATGGTGATCAATTTTTTTAAAAAAACAAACAAATAACAACATAGTAAATATATACACAATATTTCTTTAAAATTTTCCTCTCTGACTATATAGAATATTATAATCAAATTAATACATTTTCAAATAAATTCATTCATTACTATGTCTAACCATCAACTACATTAATCAATAAAAAATTTTCAATCTATAAAAACCTATATTTCTTCACACATTTAAACTTAAACTTAAAGAACTCTCCATTTATTTAAAAAAATATAATCAAGTCAATATCTTTCTAAAACCAATTCATTCACTAATATAACATTTCATCCAGGTTATATAATTAAAAATAAACTAACATTCTCTGTCTATTTATATTGTTACAAGCTCATTAAACCATTTCTAAGACAAGTTTTCATTGAATATATCACTCTATATAAATTTATTTAATCAATAAAAATTTACAAAGTCATTATCCATCCCAAAAATCCTGTATCATGCTTTCTTAATTTTGCAGATATTTAATCTTAAACTAACATATTCATTTACTATTCAGGTGCCCCAAGTGTTTTTTTATTTAAGCATTATTAACTCAAAAAATAAATTCTTCTCTTTCTCACCAATATTCTATTGTTTTTCACTGTTTCTCCAAATCTCCAATAATTAATTCCATCTTTTCCCATATTTCAGTTCTTTTCTCATTATACCATCTCTAATATTAAAAACATATAAAGCCCTTTTAATAAAGTCCAAATCCAAATCAATCCAGATCGCTATAAAACCTTTACTACATTACTATAATTAGATTTAATATTTATATCTTATTCTGGGTTTCTTCCTATTCCAAACAGGTTTCCATAATCAGGCCTCCGCCTGCCACACTATACACTCCAAAAAGGAAGCTCCTATTGTGCATTTTGTTAAGTTAGTATGAAAGTTATAGTTAATCTGGATAACTCATAGCTGAACATCATTTCCCCTTTCTTTTAACGTTGAATAAATTTCAATTAAAATCCTTTCTTTTATATCGTCCTCTTTGATCACGTTTTTCTCTTCTTCCCATGTTTTTTTTTTCTATCTCAAAGTCAAATGGCATATGCAGGCCAACTTGTCCTTCTGAAGCGAGATCCTCCAGTTCCTTATCATAAGTCCTTTGTCCATTGGTATCAAGTCTTTTTTCCAAAATTGATTGATAGTCCAACTGTGAATTTACTTCTTCCAACTTGGTAAGCGGAACACAAGTCTCTTGTGTATAAACTAATGTTTCACTTAATCCTTGAATTTTGCCTTGTCGATACAAAGAAATCTCCTTTGAACAAGCAATTATCTTCTCCCTATTTTCCAAAATTTTATCCAAAATATACTTATAAGGAAGATCTACATTGGTTTCCTCCATTTTTATTATATTTAAAATCCTTATCCTTTTGAAGGAGACTATATTTAAAAAACAATCACAATATCCATCTCCTCCCATTTTCCTCATCTTTTTCCTTTGTACAAAATGAAAGCCTTTCCAGCGAAGAAAAGATAGCAAGTACAATGAATAGATTTGTCAAAGAGTGTCCCCCCAGAAAATGATCAAGATTAGTCAGATATTCAATCCTTCCGGACACCATAAAGGTAAAAGCAAACAATATTCTCCAAATATTATGAAAAACTTTCTTGAGGCTCCCAATATCCAAAAATAAAATCAATCATTAAAACAAAAATAAATTTAATCCTTTGAGCTTCTCTTCCCCCATTTAAAAAGCCGCTTCACCAGAAAAGGGAATAATTCCAAGAAAAAAACAAGTTTTCACAGGCATAAGGAAAATAGAGGTGAAAGGAAAGTCTCATTGAATTCTCCACAGTGGGTCCATTTGTTTAGCTGATCTTGTGGCTTGCGGTTGGCGCAGCTAAATAATCGGCCATTTTACTGGCCAATCTTTACCCTGCCGGCCCAAAGGAGATACTCGGTGCACAGAGGACGCCACCGCTCCTCTGCAACCATCTGAGAAGCCTCCTCAACAGTAGACGCTCCTCCAGAGCATCTTTTCGACCCTTTAAGGATCTACCGGCAGGGGAAACTTGGTTGGCAAAGGGATGACTCCCTTCGCCCAACCGCACCACCACGAACCGGAACCAGAAACCCCCATCTCCGCGCCTTTCATTCCACAGGCCGGGCGTGCCCTGGGGTGCTAGGTTTACAGAACGCCAAGACCCAAGTGAGGAAAGGTGCGGTGCAGCAGAACCAGATGAGGAGAAGCCCAGCAAAGCGGGAATGGCTGGGTGTGACAGGTGAGGCTGGGAGGGGTGGGGCAGGGCGAGGTGAGGCAAATAAGCTGCAACTGCTGCTGCAAACCACCAGCCCCAGAGCATTTGCCGTTTCCTGGGTACCAGGAGGACGCCCAGCCGGGTTGGGGTGGGCCAGTGCTGGGGCAGCGGGAGCCGGTCCCTTGCCATTTCTGGGACAGCCCCGGGGGGGGGCAAATTTGGGCCCTCCCCGGCCCAGCACCTCCTGTTTTGGTGGCTCTGCAGGCAGAGCTGCAAAGTTCTCTGTCAAAGAATTTCGCAGCTCTGCCTACAGAGCCACCAAAGCAGCAGATACAGTGACATCTACAGAGCCATCTGCTCAGCAGATACAGTGACGTCAATTATAGGGTATAGAGTGGAATCTCCCAAATCTGATCATTGTGTCAAGTTGTTCAAATCTTGCTCATGTGAATATTTCCCTAAGATGTTTTGGCAATTGTAATTTCAAATAGCTGTCTGCTTGAAAAGTGTGTCTGTATTTGCTCAGCCATTTCAAGTTACCCATCTTACTAAGGATAGCTATGTCATTTTGTGCTTCTATATCCTTAATTTTTGGGCAGCTCTTTTTTTAGATCGTTCTCCTGTTATGCAATAGACAGGAAGGCCACAGCTTCTTACAAAATTTGTCAATTTAGCGAACCAGGAAATTTGTGATTGTAATTTTATTTGCTCTAGTAGGCATAACTTGGGGAGTTTATCACTCTCCATTTCATTAATTTTATGTCAGTAATTATATGTTCTGATTTTGGATAGAGCATGAATTGTATAGATACCCAGTTCAGCTCTTACTGCTGCAGCAGATGTTCTTAAATCTATGCCCAATATACATCTCAGGTGCTGGGATTGCATTTGTTCTAGTGCTGTAATTGAGTATATACCCCAAACTTCTGCTCCATACAAGATTAAAGGAGTAATCTTAGCTTTAGATACTCTGATTAATGGAACAAGGGCCCTGGATAACTATGATTCTTTAATTTAAGCAGCAGATTCAAATGAACCTTTGCTCTGCATGTGCTCTGTTGATGATGGCAAGCCCAAGATCCAGTCTTGGAAAACATTATGCCTAGTATACAAAGGTGTTAACCTGTTCAATTAGTTTACCATCTAATTGCCATCTATGTCTCATGATGTTTTCCAAACACCATGATTTTTGATTTAGATTTACTGATGGTTAGGGAGTTGTCCTGGCAATAGGAGTTCTTCTACCTTCTTAATAGCCTGCATAATCCTATTTGTGACTACGATAATAGGATCATATCATTGGCATAGAGCAAGCTGTTACAGTATCTGTTTAGGATCATCAGCATATGTACCATGGGATGTTTCATTAACCCTGATAGGTCATTAATGTATAGATTAAATAATACTGGGGCCAGGATACACCCTTGTCTTATCCCTTTGTTTGTGTAAATCCTGTTAGCCAGGGCCCCATTAACCCCATACCGCACCTTCAAACAGGTATTTGTGTAAAGGGCTTTAATCAAAGCTAGCAATCTAGGTTCTATTTTAAGAGATGTCAATTTAATCCATAGTACTTCTCTGTTTACAGTATCAAATGCTGCTGTAAGATCTATAACAGCAGCAAACAGGGGTCTCCTCTTATGGGTATATTTGGCAATTAGATGGTTCAAGACAAAGCAGTTATTGATGGTAGGTCGATTTTGTCTAAAACCTGCTTGTTCTTCTGCGAGGGTATGAATTTCCTCTACCCAGATTTCAATTCTATTCAAAAGGAACCTAACATATATTTTTTGCTACAAGGTCAATAAGACTAATAGGCCTATAATTAATACAATCCTGGGTTGTATAAACAGAGGCGTAGAATCAAGATCACGCGAGGTATTAGTACTGCATTATAAAACTCGAGTAAGACCACACCTGGAATACTGCAGCCAATTTTGGTCACCATACCACAAAAAAAATGTGGGGAGTTTAGAAAAAATTCAGAGAAGAGCAACTAAGATGATCAAAGGTCTGGAAACTAAAACATACGAAGAATGGCTCAGGACTTGGGTTTGGCCAGTCTAAAAAAAGAAGAAATAGGGGAGATATGATAGCAGTATTCCAGTATTTGAGGGGCTGCCACAAAGAAGAGGGGGTCACGTTATTCACCAAAGCACCAGAGGGTAGGACAAGAAACAATGGTTGGAAACTGTTCAAAGACAGAAGCAACCTGGAATTAAGGAGAAACTTCCTGACAGTGAGGACAATTAACCAGTGGAATAGCTTGCCCCCTGAAATCATGGGCGCTCCATCACTGGAGATTTTTAAAAAGAGGCTAGACAGTCACTTGTCTGAGATAGTATAGATTCTCCTGCTTGAGCAGGGGGTTGGACTAGAAGACCTCCAATTCCCTTCCAGCTCTATTTTAATTACTAGGATCCTTTTTATTTCCTTTTTTATATATGGGGACAACTATTGCCATCTTCCATCCATCTGGTGTATGGCAGGTGTTATTTATATGTATAAAAAGACCTGCCATTACTGTACCCCACCACCCGGGGAATTTCTTAAATAATTCTGCTAGTAAAAAATCCTCACCTGGGGCTTTATTGCTCTTTAGTCTTTTAATGATGGATTGTACCTCTTTTACTGAGACTGGAGGCCAAAGGGGTGGCATTCTAGTGTTTACTAAGCCACTGCTTAAAGATGGTTTCTCTACAGGTTCCGTAGAAGCAAACAGACATTGATATTAATTCTCCCAGTCCTTAGCCGGGATTGGTATATCAAATGCAAATCTCCGTTCCTTTAGGACTCCTCCTACAGAGTGCCAAAATATTACTGAGTTATAACTTTTGGCAGCTAGCTTGAGTTCTGACCAGACTGAAATGGCAAAACTTTTTTTCTTTAATTTTTAGTTTTTTATATTCTCTTCTTATATATCGCATCTCAGCTTGTATATGAGCAATAGGACTCCTCTGAGCAAGTCTCGTGGCTGCCTTCAGTTTCTTTTTCAACGACTGGCATTCAAAATCAAACCAGCAAGACCTACCTGCACAACTTTTAGCACGGGTTTTAGTTATATTTCTTCAACATATTACAAAAATTAAAAAATGCTTTGGAGACTGATAGCCAGTTGATAGTAGATGACTGAATTGTTCTAGCCCAGTTAACAGCATTCTATGTTTTAAGACTGTCTGATATTGCCTTATATTTATTTATATAAATTTTATATCAATTTTAGCCCAGACTAACCTTTTATTTTGGGTCACATTAATGAGCCATCTGTCGGCCATATTATATGATCTTAAGTCTGAGCAACCTTGTAATGTTACACTCACAGGCTGATGGTCACTTTCATCGCCTAAATGTACGGTAACCTCTGAAAAGAGGTCAACTTTATCTCTTGATACACAGAAGAGATCTAGCACACTGCTTGAGTGGGTTAAATGCTGTGTGTAGGGGTATATATAGTTATTAGTTTTACCTCCCAAGATTTGGAGATTACCGTTAAAAATCAAAGAAAGTAGGAACAGACTGTCAGTATTACTTTTGTTGTCTCTAGAAAGCCACTGTGGATGATTATCAAGAAATTCCTTTGGGAATCCTTTCTTTTGAGCAAACTCATGCAAGGATGGACCTAACTTAGCATTAAAATCTCCCAACAATATAATTATGGATTGGGATACAGTACAGATATATCATACAGAATGACTTCTAAACATGTCCAATAGGGATGTGTTTGGAGAAATGTATACATTTACCAATATTAATTCAAACTCCTCATATCTAAATTTCACAGCTAAAAAATTTGAAAACTTATCTTCATTATATAGTTTCTCCCCCTGCCATTGCATTTCTTGCTTAATAAAAATATATAGACCACCAGAGGGTCGCCCTTTGTTCTTTGGGCAGGGAAAGCCCATCTGTTAGCCAGGTTTCCTGAATGGCTATTACATCAAATTTAGATAAGAAACTCACTAGTCCACTGTCAACTACTTCTTTCCAGCCAGTTATGTTCCAAGTCACAAGTCCCAAAAGCAGGATATTCTGACTGGGTTGGTTGAATAGGGAATAGATATCGGATGTCAACTTGTTTTTGGAGCTGGATCAATGTTCACTATGCTTCCTGTGTAAACACAGTTATTGTGAAATTCAATATTCCTCCTTGTAAGTTGTAGTCGTTGCTCTTCTTTATCTTGATTACTGATATTCCCTTGATTTTGATCTAAAACTGGCATTTCTACTGATATACAAGGGTTCCAATCCTCCTTGTCATTATCTAGTTGTCGTACTGGATTGTTAATTTGGACCTCTACTGTTACGTCCTTTTCCTTTACTTTTTGTTTTGGACTGACACATCTTCTCTTTTTATTTGTTGGGTTTTGGTGCTTTCAGAAACCGAGTTTGATAAAAGTTCCATGGAAGAACAGCTAGTGGAGAGCAGAGTGTTCAGACTTTCTGTTGCATTAGCTGCCAATTTCAACATTGAACTAATTATTCTGGTTTTCTTTAAACTCAACTGTTGATCTCCTAGGAAAAGGGTGGCAAACTGATGGATTAATTCTTCTTCATCATCCATGAACTGTAACTGTCCATTAAGTAGATCTGAGTTCTCTTTTTATCATCCTTACCTTGTTCTATCCTTATTAATAGAGGGATTCTTTGCTTGGCCATTAAATGTTTTGGAATTTTCAAGGTTGGAGTCAGCCTCCCTCTCTAACTTGGCTCTCTGCCCAGCCTTTAGCAGAGGCTGAATTTGGGTGGTATAAAATACCCGTATTGGCTGAATACAATATTTTCTTAGAAAGCTTTCACTCCAAAGCAACATTGATGGAAGAACTATCTGCCCAAAGGTTAACAATATTCTTTTACAGCCATGTCTGTTGGGGAACCACGAAATCTCTGTTAGTTCATTAGGATATACCCTGCAGTGTAAAAGTTGGGAAAGACGAGTTCAGTATTACTCATCTGTTATGCCACCTGCCCATTTAAGAGAACATCCACAACTTGTATAGTATCCTATGTCTCTGTAGAACAGCCTCTCCTCCGTGTCTTCTCCATTTTGAGGCCTCCAGTCCATGTAAGCTGTCCATGAATTCAAAGTAAGTTTTGGAGCATGGGCATTGCTATTTACTTCCTTATCTAATCTAGAGATTTAATTTCCCATTAGAGACTTTATTTCTTCAATCTTTTTATTTGCTTCCAAGAGCTGATCAAATACAGCAATAACTGTTTGTGCTGTCAAGAGGCAATTCTTGGCAATCAAATCCAAGTCTCTCTTAAAATTGCTCTTAGTATTATCCTTATTCTTCCATGTCTTCTAATGGAGCCTCATTTTCCACAGAAAGACAGTCCTCCCAATCCAGTAAGGAGCAGAGCTTATTTAAAGTGGTTACAACAGGAGAAAAAAAGGAGTCTTACTTGCAGTGTCCATTATCTGAAATAGGTCCTTTATCTTTGGTTGTTGGGTGTTGTTGCCCCATGTTGATTAGAGTTTCCTCCTGACTGTATATCCAATGTATGCCTCCTTTTAGACTTTCTTTTAGAGTCTCTTTTTCTTTTTACTGTTACTTTTTGTTTTGGCATCCTTGGGTGATTTAAAGGATTTTAAAACATACTTCCACTTCAGTGACAAATGCTTGAAGCTTTTAACAGTTGTTAAAATTCTTTTTCTCATTAATCTACACTCAGTACCCCATAATGACAAAGTAAAAACAGAATTTTAGAAATGTCTGTAAATTTATTAAAAAAACCCTGAAATATCTCATTAGCATTAAGTATTCACTCTTCACTCAGTACTTTATTGAAGCACCTTTGGCAGCAATTACAGCCTCAAGTCTTTTTGGATATGATGCGACAAGCTTTGCACACCTGGATTGGGGGATTTTCTGCCATTCTTCCTTGCAAATCCTCTAACACAGTCAGGTTGGATGGTGACCATCGGTGGACAGCCATTTTCGGGTTACTCCAGATATGTTCAATAGGGTTCAAGTCAGGGCTCTAGCTGGGCCTCTAGGACATTCATAGTTGTCCCTAAGCCATTCCTATGTTGTCTTGGATGTGTGCTTAGGGTTGTTGTCATGTTGGAAAGTGAACCTTCAGCCTAGTCTGAGGTCCTGAATGCTGTGGAACAGGTTTTCATTCAAGATATCCCTGTACTTTGCTCCATTCCGCTTTCCCTCAACCCTGACAAGTCTCCCAGTCCCAGCTGCTGAAAAACACCCCCACAGGATGCTGCTGCCACTCACCATGCTTCACTGTTCGGATGGTATTGGGCAGGTGATGAGTGGTACCTGGTAATCTTTCTTTTACCCACCCAACCTCATCAAACCAAATGCAAACTGGATATTCACTTCAAAAGTTGGCACAAAATGTTAAGCTAAATTATTACTAAATTATTAAGCTACATTATTAAAGCATAACGGGGATTGTGTTTCTCATCATAAACGTTGCAATGGTTGCTACACTGGATTATAATTTATGAATAACTCAAGGTGGTGAATATATCTAATATTCCTTCTTCTTCCTTTTTTCCCTATAATAACCACCTGTGAGGTTTCTTGCACAGGTTTCTAGCATTTCTGATTACCGTAGAGTCTTGGGCTGTTTAGGATTTAGGATTAGAACCCAATTATGAACTGGGCAAACAGTTAAATAACTTACTGGAGATGTTTCACTTCATTTTCAGGGGCCCATGGAAGAAAACTCTTTCCTAACTCATTCCCAAGAAAAGAAATGTACTCCTTTATTGTGTTTGACATTAAATTCTTCACTTATAAAAGACCCATGTCTTCAGACAGGCAACTAAATATTAATTATCTTAATATTTTTATTTTTTAAGGTAGTTCTGTTTATATATATGTAAATATGGTTTAAGCTTTTCTGGTTTTCATTATTTTTTAACCTTTTCTATAAATTTGCAATTTTCAGTTATTAGTGAACTGTATCACTGTGAATGGACATAGATAATAAATTGTTAACAGAGAAAATTCAACTTTATAACAAGCTCACATATTACCAACAAAAGGAATTGTATAAATTTATATACTTTATCGTATTTTAATATTAAAGAAAATATATGTTGTTTCACATGGTACTTTTATTAGTGGAACTCCACAACATCAGACATATTGTTTCCAAACAGGGTCATGATCAGTTTTGTCATCTGTAAGGGTAAACCTACCACTGATATTTCTTTGTACAGCAATTCTATCTCAAGTTTCTGAGAAATCTAGGGAAAGAAAATAATAGGAGACTTGGTTTAGCTGCGCTTAGTACAAAGTTTTATTTCTCTTGAGGCAGTGATGGTTTATGTAAATAAGTAGAATTTTGACTATACACTTAATAACAATATCATAGGATTTCATATACTCCTTAATACATTAGAACATAAACAGGTTGTAGCAGCAATACATTCTGTTTTTCTTTAGAGAAAGTCACCATTTTAAAAATAAGTGAAGTCAACTGTAACTTAAAACTATGATTTTTTTTTTAAAATTAGTTAGTGAAATGTCACATGCTGAATTTCTTTCCTCCCGCCCCCCCCCCAAATCTCTTCAGAATGCCTATATGTAGTTCTTCTCAGAAAAGGGGATATGTTATTGGTTCCATGATGAAAATTTCATGTGAAATCTCTTAAAGTAATAAATAGGTATTATGTATCTTTAGTTTGATCATCATCCTCAAGCTTTCTTATTTCATTTTTTAGACAGTTGATAGTTTCACGGCTTGCTTTTAATCTTTCTTTAAGTTCTGCAATCTCAAAGCTGGTCTTCTTCTTAGCAGCTTCCAACTTCTCTCGAGTTTTTACTTCTACACTGGCAACTAGAAGAAAAATGTATGTGGTATATTGCTTAATTATTTCAATATTTTTCTCAAGGTTTAGAAAGGCAAAGTCTTTATTATTTTGAATTAAAAAGATTACACCACCATGTGCTACTGTTTGCTAGTACAACACAAACCGTATTTTTAACATACAATGCCTTTAAACTATAGCTGAAATAAAAGTATCATATTAGGAATCCAAAACAACTGGATTAGGTTATCTTGAATACAAAATTGGCATAATCTACATAAATCAAAATGATTATGCAAAGGTGACCTTTCCATACCTATTCTCTATCTGGACTAAAATAATATATAAATAAATAAAATATAATTTTCATGAAAGCCAAAGCGAAAGTGAAGATCTAGTTTAAGTCATACAATAATAATAGGAAAGAGGGTCTTTCAAATCAAGTTTCAAATCCTATAAAATCAACATATAATACTGAAATCTTGGTGTTCAGCACTTACATTCTGTTTCATGCTTATAAGCACCAAGTGTTAACTGACGAGATGTAGTTAGCAATTGCTGCATCATAGCAGTAGGATCCTGAAAAATCTGTTGGAAAAAAGTAATACATTTCTATTATTTGCTAGACTGTAATGTTTCACAGTAAAATGGACTATATATAATTATGTAATTTGATAACTAGAATATTCACAATCTAATTGATCTTTCCATCTATAAATCCAAACATGCACCAAAAAATTTGGGGAACCACCCTTCAGAGCAGATTCAGACTATCAGAGTCTGAAAAGGAAAGGGAAAGAAGGGGAGACAGTCATCCAATTCCTGTTCCTAAAGTTAATGTAAGTTTTTGTTATCTTACCATCTCATCATAAAATTCAGAAACAACAGTTTTCTTTCCCAAAATGGCATTTGTATCAGACTGAAACAGCTTCAGCAAATGATATAGAGTCACCTGTATAATAGAGAAACCTGGTTACTACCCAAATATACCAATCAAACAGCAGAACAGAAATTGAATATTTTATATTTCAGCTTGCCATGATAACTGAAACTGAAAATTTACTGTATACAGACAAGAATAAACTTAAAAGAATTAGTAATTACAGGTCACTTGCAATGGAATTGCACTGTCTATTTGCTGATATAAACCATGTTTTTTTCAGAAGGCACATCTTTTAACCTTCATTAGTTACATTTATTTTCTATAAAGACACAGGGAACCATTTTAAGATTATGCTGCAAAATATTTGTTTCCTCATAATTTGGCACATAGAACTGTTGTATCATTCCCAGACACAAAGCAAAGAATGCCCAAAGTGATACATTTAAGTGATTCATCCTCTAAATACAGATAAAACTTCTCAATCTTTCCCCAACTGTTATTTTAAACAGGATGCACTCTTTCACGTTCTCAAAATTCCAACTAAACTCCAGCTAAACTGACCCACATGTCAATCACAAATAATTTACTTACAATTCTACCATGAGCAGAATTACAGTCATTGACTACTTTAGGAATTGGTGACAGATGTAATCCACTGTTTAAAAAGTCATGTTCAAACATGTACAGCTTTACCCAGTTAAGCGCTCTCTCACGCTAGTGCTTTTTCTCTAAACATGGCTTAAAACAATTCAGCTGACTTTTCTTTAACCTTAGCACAAAATTCACAAATTTATAAACAAAAGTTCCTTTCCAGAAAATACTAGCAATGTGTACAGGACCCACCACATTTTAGCTAACTTGAAATAGAATGTGATTTCATCAGGGTAATAGATGTATAAAATTGAGTACTGATGTTTACACTAGGAAAACTACTTACCGGCCTTTCATTAGGATCAATAAAAAATATCTTAATGATGATTTCAAATTCACCCCAACCTGTTTCAGTGATCTCATATGGTGGTTTAGTTACCACTAAAAAAAGGGAGGAAACACTAAATATTAGATAATCCAACTTTGAAAAATAGTGAAACTATTCTATTTTCCTCAAAGACTGTTTAAATCATACCTCTTAGTGGATTACCATAGCTTTCATGTAACTTGAACTGGATTTTTTTTACATAAGCAGACATATCCTAAAATTAAAAAGAGCCAATAAGAATGTATGCTTTATACTGTTTCAATGTTCCCTTCTAATCTCTGTTACATAGCATTCCACTGAGTAATTCCAGTACTTTTTTTCAGATTTTAAGTTATTTTCCTTGTGCAATATTTGTGTGTCTTCCAAACTATAATAGCTGATAAGACAATATGAATAAATCACCAGTATATTTATCAAGAAATGACCTATATTCTATACAAAATCACTTTAGATTGTGGCAAAAATTGTTAGCCAAATTCTGTAGATCATAATCTTTCATGGGGCATTCTGCTAGCTTTCCCTATATATTTTATTTGATTGTACAGAATAGCAATGTCCTAATAACATTTTAAACACCCAAAATATTCAAAAATTGAAAAAAATGCATTATCGTTGAAAATATTTTTGCTTACCTCATTCCTATAGGGCTTAACATAAACTGTCCACTGATGTGTATGCCCATCTTCTTCTCGTTTCTTGCCAAAATAGCGGGCAACATTACCATAAACAATGGGTTTTACAATAGTTACACCCTTGAAGGAAAAAAGCAAAATCATTTTATATTCTTACTTTGAAGCTCTGTCCTATAGTTAAGGACACAGAAAGTTAAAGATTCTTTCTTAGATTATTTTTTTTCCTTTAGAACTCAGTAAAGGGACCCAGTTTGGTCTAGTTATTAACGCACAAGACTAGAAATTAGAAGACCATAAGTTCTAGTCCTGCCTTAGCCATGAAAGTTACTTGCAGCCTAAATCACTTTGTGAGAAAAATAAGAGGAGGAAAGCATGTTGGACATGTTTGCTGCTTTGAATTATTTATAAAAATAATAAAGATGAGACACAAATTAAAAGTAAAAACAACGAATCAGCGAACACTTAGTGTCAGTATCCAGTTATATTTCCTTTCTATCTATTTTCTCTGATATAAAACCAATCCTTACTCTCTCCTGGATCCTGTCATACTCCTACGGGGGAGGGGGGTATGCATGGAGGTTTTATTACTTTCACTTCCTCTATTCACTACAAAGTAACCTTTTGTTGATTCGTTTTTGGATCTGCTAACCATCACAATGTAACCATTAGCCTTTCATCCTATGCCCCTTTGAACTTCTCCTCCTTACCAGCCAGCGAGGAAAAGGGTGTGTGTGTGAAAAGATGCAGCCTCCGGAATCTGTGTGAGGAGCTGTTGAATGATCGTGCCAACGGAGCCGGATTGGTGTTATCTTTCCTGGATTTAACACCTAGAAATCTGCCGGTCTGAATCACCCGGAAGAACTGTGGGGTGGGGTTGCTTAGGAACACTTTAAAAACATCGATTTGTAAGGAAATCCCTCAGATCCTGTCTATCATGCCTACTATCAATTTCTCTTAATAAAAGTTCCTGTTGGAAGAAACCGTTTCCAAGAGTTCTGCTTTCTTAAGATGTGGATTGAAGTGGTTCCTTACATTAGACAGAATCTGCAGTAATAGTCAACCTGGAAGGAAGAACCTTACCGGGGGATTTTGCAAAAAATACGTCAGACGACAAGGCAGGGAAGGGAGAAAAACCCACGGAGAAGGAGCCTTCCCCCCGACTGAAAACCTGCCAGCTGTCGGATTTTGAAATGTCTTACTCCTCAGGATAAGAGGTAGTGGAGATGCCTAACCGCAAACCTCGGTGGTCAATAAGTGTTGGAAAGAAAGCTGAGTGGGAAAAGAGATCGAGAAAGGTGACCCTGAGACGGGGGCTCCACCAACCAGAATGGAAGCAGGAGATGGAGAAATCCCTGCATGTTAGCGAAGAGGAAGGAAGTTGGGCACAGCACTTGAACTGGATCCTAGAGAAAGCTATCAACCGGATAAAAAGAACCCTCGGCTCTCTAGGGCAGGGCTTTTCAACCAGTGGTACAGGTACCACCTGTGGTACATTGGCACCTGGCAGGTGGTACGTGACCATCCTAGAAAAGTGGTAGCGGGGGAGGGGAATGAGCTGAACCGGTGGCAGTACCGCACAAGCCTGAGCGAGAGATGGCTGGAGCTGCAGGGCTGTCAGAGTTCACCGGAAACGCCAGGATCAGTGCCAGGCTCCACCTGGAGCTTGGTGCTGATCCTGGTGCTTCTACTGAGTCCAGAAGAAGAGCCGATCAACTGGAATGTTGAAGCATCTCCAGGGTCTTGTGATTTACATTCAGATGCTTGACAACTGATTCATATTTATGATGGTTACAGTGTCCCAGGGCCATGTGAAGTGACCAAAACCTGCTGCAACCACCCAGCAGATGGGGGGGAATAAAAACCAAACACCCCCCCACCCTACCGCTGCTGCCAATCCTCAACAGAAATGCTCACAACAATGAAAACCTCGGACAGGAGGAAGAGCACCGCCAGGCAGGCAGGCGTCTTGCTCGGCTGTGGCTTGGGTGGCATTTTTTTCAGTGCCATTGTAACTTTGAACAGTCACTAAGCAAACTGTTGTAAGTCGAGGACTACCTGTACTTTATCACTTTTTTCTTTTTTTTTGGTCATCAAGTTTTTGACACCTTGCTAGGCGACTGGTGATACTCGGATGTTGCCATATCCTAAAAGTGGTACAATGGTTGAAAAGGTTGAAAAGCCCTGTTCTAGGGGAGGAGAATTCTGAGCCCCATGGCTGCACCAGCACCTTGAGCTACAGCTGGAAAGACACTGAGGGGGAATTGGAACCGGTAGTCCCGGGGACGTCTGCTGATCCAGTAGCGACCATTTCAGCAACCCCCATTCCCCGCCGACCTGCAGATGGCGATCCGGATGGAAGACAATACTACTGTTGGCGAAGGGATCGATCCATTCAAAGACTCCCACCGCTGGACACGAAATTCAAGGGGGAACTGACACACTTGGGGTTTTTCCTAACCCAAGTCCTCAGCTACATGGAGGAATACGGGCGGCACATCCCTAGCAACAAAGCCCGCATCTGTATTGTGCAATCCGCTCTGGATGAACCGGACGCAGATTGGGTGGTGAATTTGCACGATTCCAATGCCCCAGAGCTCAACAATTTCAACCATTTCATGTCCTCTCTGAGAAGGCGATTTGAGGACCCCCTGGCTGATCACAAAGCCCGCGAAAGAATCAAAACGGTGAGACAAGGCAGACGCCCGGTAGCCGAATATACGAAAAAATTCCGGGCCATTGCCAGCAAGCTAATCTGGCTGGAACACATCTTCCTTAGCAATTTCAAAGATGGCCTAAATTACGACCTGTATGATGCTTGCCTGCCCCGGGGGGACCCCTACCAACTCGACGAATGGTACGTCCTGGCAGAGGAAGCAGAGACTGACCTACTGAAGAGGCATCACCAAGGAAAACCATGGGGCCACTCACCGCTTGAGCTGACGTGCAAGCCAGCGAAGCCACCGGCTACAGCCAAGAAGCCAATGGGCTGTTTCAAATGAGGGAGAGAGGGGCATTGGGCCATAGAATGCTGCTCAAAAGCCCCCCAGCACAATCCAGACCGATCACCCACCAGGAAATCCAGAAAGTCCCCAGCCAAGCCAAAAGAACCCGCCATGAGAGCAATAGAGACTGTGGAGTCCCCAAGCTCTCCCCAACGTGGGGAAGGAACTCCAGCCTACATCGCAGGGCTTGTGGACACCTCAGACGACAACTCAGAGGGCGAAACCCTGGTAAGTGGACCCATTGCACCCATCCTCAATACAGTGACTATATTAGCTCCCTCCATGCCCAAAGCTGTAAAAGTGAAAGCCTTAATAGACTCTGACTGCACCCGCTGCCTCATTAGCCCGATGCTAATGGGGAACTTGGGCATTCTGGTGAGGAGGCTAAAACAAGCAATCTCATTTGGCCTGTTAGATGGGTCCATAGCAGGGGCGCATGGCGGGACGTGTGTAGTGGGGTGCCCCAGGGCTCTGTTCTGGGCCCAGTGCTCTTCACCATTTTCATCAACAATTTGGACGAGGGGATAGATGGGGAACTCATCAAATTTGCAGACGACACCAAGCTGGCAGGAATAGCCAACACTCCAGAAGACAGGCTTAGGATGCAGGAGGATCTGGACAGACTTGAACACTGGGCACTATCTAACAAAATGAAATTAAATGGTGAAAAAAGTAAGGTTCTACATTTAGGTTCTACAAATGTACAGGTATAGTATAGGGGGTATATTGCTCAATAGTAGTAACTGTGAGAGGGATCTCAGAGTCCTAGTGGACAATCATTTAAATATGAGCCAGCAGTGTGCTGCAGCTGCCAAAAAAGCCAACACAGTGCTAGGCTGCATTAATAGAGGGATAAAATCAAGATCACGTGAAGTGTTAATAACACTTTACAATGCTTTGGTAAGGCCACACTTGGAACTGCATCCAGTTTTGGTCACCACAATGTAAAAAAGATGCTGAGATTCTAGAAAGAGTACAGAGAAGAGCAACAAAGATGATTAGGGGACTGGAGGCTAAAACATATAAGGAACGGTTGCTGGAATTGGGTATGTCTAGTTTAATGAAGAGAAGGACGAGGGGGAACATGATAGCAGTGTTCCAATATCTCAGGGGCTGCCACAAAGAAGGAGTCAAGCTATTTTCCAAAGTGCCTGAAGGCAGGACAAGAAGCAATGGATGGAAACTAATCAAGGAAAGAAGCAACCTAGAACTAAGGAGAAACTTCCTGACAGAACAATTAACCAGTGGAACAACCTGCCTCCAGAAGCGGTGAATGCTCCAACACTGGAAGTTTTAAAGAAGAGACTGGACAGCCATTTGTCCGAAATGGTATAGCGCCATGGTGGCGAACCTATGGCACGCGTGCCACAGGTGGCACGCAGAGCCATTCCTGATGGCACGCAGAGCCGTTCCTGCCTCCCTCCTCTTTGCGCATGCGCAGCTTTTTTCTATATAAACTAAGGAAGTTTCGGTTTCGGAGCACGCAGCAGAAAGCGAGACAGAGAACAAGCGGCAGAAAGCGAGAGAGAACAAGCAGGAGAAAGCAAGAGAGAGAACAAGCGAAAGCGGTAAGTTTCGTCTCTGTCCTGCCACTGAATTTCCTCTGCTTGGCCACCGGACACCCCAGCGGCCCCAGAACACCCTGCTCGCATTTCCTGCAATTTCGCAGCCGGCCCAACAGCTAAAAAACACCCCGCGGCCGCCGGCACTTCTTGTAATTTTGCAGCCAGCCTCCCCGTGTGCAGCCCGCCCCACGCCCTCTCCGCCTGCCACTGATCGCAGAGGACAAGCTGGGGGCCACCGGGGAAGGCCGAGGCCAAAGAGCCCGGCCCAGCAGCTAGAAAACACCCTGGGGCTGCCGGCACTTCCCGTAAATTTGCAGCTGGCTTCCCCTTGTGCAGCCTGCCCCATGCCCTCTCCACCTGCCACTAATCGCAGCGGACAAGCCGGGGGCCACCAGGGAAGGCCGAGGCCAAAGAGCCCGGCACAGCGGCTAGAAAACACCCCGCGGCTGCCGGCATTTCCCGTAAATTTGCAGCCGGCTTCCCCTCGTGCAGCTGCCCCGCGCCCTCTCCACCTGCCTAATACTGGCCCAAATTTTCAGAGATCGCTCTCAAAACATCCTGACCTGCCAGGAACAATACTAGGGGGAGGGAGAGAGCGACCTGACGAGCGGACAAACACGCACACGCGTTCCCGGGCCCACGTACTTTCTGCGGCCAAGTTCTTCCCATAGAGCGCAGGCTCCTCCCCAGCCGACTGGCTCGGCCTCCTCCAGTCCGTCCTTCCTCACCTGTCCCGCGGGTCAACCCAGCTGGTGGTTTTGGTGGTGTGGTCGATGTCGTAGTTGCGAGCTTCCTCCCAGCCTTCGGGCAAAGGCAGCTCCTGCCGGGGCATTTTTCCCGGCAGCAGGCGCAGCAGCGGAGAGATGGACCGAGGCCAGAGGCAGTGGCGGCTACCCCATGCAAAGGGTTCAGCAACACCCCAGCCCAGCCCAGCAGCTAGCACGGCTGGCTGGGGCGAGGGATTGAGGCGAACAAGGAAACCGGAGCCAGGCAGCCGACCAGGCGGGAGTCTCGCATCCTCAGCCGTGCAGGGAGTAAGGAGAAGCGGCACGTGTGGGGGAAGAAGAGCTTTCTGAATGTTGCAGACAACACGCGACAGCCCAGGCGAGCCGGGCTGGCTGCCTGCCGTCCGTCTGTCCTCTTCCGATAAGCGAGCCGGTCGCCTCTCCACCGCTTCTCTCTCTCTCTTCAGCAAGAGACCCCCGAAGCCAGAGACGGGGGCGGAGCTACGTTGTCGTGGAGCCTGGTGCCTAGAGAGGTCGAGCCCACTTATTTTACTTATTTTATTTTTCAGCGAAGTAGAGCCGTCAGCTTAGCCAAGGCTCCGGTGCCAAGTGCTGCCCACCTCCTCCTGGTTGAGGCGGGAAAGGGGAAAGGAGGAGGAGGAGCCACTGCAGCTTTTGACCGCGGGTTAGGCAGGTTAAGAGAAGCCAACCTGATAGCGGAGGGTGGGTGGACTCCCACGTGCTATTAACTTTGCTAGCAAATGGGAGGGTCGGGGGGGTTGATCAAAGTTGCTTCATTTATTCATTCATTTATTGCACAATAAAATTATTTGAAACCAACATTTTGTGCTATTCTAATGCACAACTGCACAAATATGCATGTAATCTCTGAGGAGGCTATCACATCTGGGCTACAAAAATTTGGTTAAAGCATTCGTGTTTGCCGATATTTATTTCCTTTTATAAACTGCTTTGATTCTTCCATTTATTGTTTAAAGTGGTTTAATACTTCCATTTATTTCCTTTTATTCCCTTAAAACTAGTTTGAATCTTCCATTTGTTGCCATTTATTCTCTTAAAACTGATTTGTTTTATTTCTGATCCACGAATCCTATAACCTCCATGACATTTTTCACTTTTTATTCCTTTCTGCTTTGCTTTTTATTCCCTCTCTTTCATATATTTTCTTTCATCTTCACTGAAAGAAAATCCCTCCAGGTCCCTACTATAATCTATGGTTCAAATGAAAGCAGCCTGTTCTTATTTATTATTTACTAACTTTCTGTAAATTTTGGTCCTACATTTAAAGGCAGGGTAAACATGCATTAAAATACATGCAGCGGTGGCACAGCATTAATGGTGGCCGGGGCTGTCTTTCTTGCCACGCCCATTTGGTGATCACACCCACTTGGTAGCCACACCCACTTGGCCACGCCCCGGCGATATATAAGTGGATTTCAGGTTGCAGTTTGGGCACTCGGTCTCTAAAAGGTTCGCCACCACTGGTATAGGGTTACCTGCCTGAGCAAGGGTTTGGACTTGATGACCTCCAAGGTTCCTTCCAACTTTATTATTATTATTATTATTATTATTATTATTATTATTATTACTACTACTACTACTACTACTACTACTACTACTACTACTACTACTACTACTATATTAAGAATTCCAAGCTGCATATAGTATAGATTTACAAGTCACACTATATTTTCAATTACAAAAACTTTAGAAATTATTTTTTTATATATTATTATAAATACATATTTAGTAAGTAGTAAATATACTTAATAAGTAGAAAAGTAGTTAATAAGCAGAAAATATATCTTTTCTACTTCTATTTTCTTTTTCTAGTCTGTTACTTTTTTAATTTGGCCTACTTTTATCTAGGACACAGGTCGGCAACCTGTGGCTCCCAGCCTCCTCTGCCTTTGCAGAGAGAGACAGAGAGAGGCAATTGCACTTCTCTCTCTCTCTCTCTCTCTCTGTGTGTGTGTGTGTGTGTGTTTGTGGTTTTTTTTTTTTTTGTGTGTGTGTGTAAAAGACACTCACAGTGTTCTCCGAGGCACTGAAAAGCTTTTTGGGCGGAGCTCCTCCCTTTGCTGCGTCTCTGCAGGAAGCAGGAAGCAGGAAGGGCAGGAGAGAGCTAGCTAGCCCAGCTAGGCTGACTCAGGAATTCTGGGAGTTGAAGTCCATGAGTCATAAAAGAGACGAGGTTGCCTACCCCTGAGATTGTTGGAGAACAACTTGAAGCTTGCCAGGTGAGCAGCAGATAGGAGGGGGGAGAGAAAGAGAGAGAGAGAAAGAGAGAGAGAGAGGCAGGGGGAGAGAGAGAGAGAGAAGAGAGAGAGAGAAAGAAAGAAAGAGAGTGGGGGAAGAGGAGTGGCAGACCAAGGGCAGATAGAGAGGGAGGGAGGGAGACAGAGAGAGAGAGACCCTTTTGACATCTAAAATGAAGATAACACTGCATATATCCTTTTTTTACCTGTGTGTGTATGTAATTTTATTCTCTTAAAGCATTCTCTTGGTGATCATTGTTTTAATAGTATGGATATTCCCAAGAGTCATATTTTTACTTTTATTTTTAATGTGTATATGTGTATGTGTGTGTGTGTGTGTGTGTGTGTGTGTGTGTATATATATATATATATATATATATATGTATGTATGTATGTATGTCTTTGGTTGTTCAGAAAATACACACACACACACACACACACACCTATAATAAAGGTAAAAAAGGATATATGCAGTGTTATCTTCATTTTAGCTATCAAAAGGGTTTTGCGGCTCCCAGTGTTTTGTTTTTGGTGGGAAACGGGTCCAAGTGGCTCTTTGAGTGTTTTGGGTTGCCTACCCCTGATCTAGGAATTCAAAGCATATATTTAAAAACTTTAAAATTTGCAAGGTTATCTGGAAGAGTTTGTGTCTGTTAATCCCAAAAACGTAGAAAAGGTCCTTGAAGAGATTTGATAATCATCAGCACATTCATTCCCTCTCCTCCCAGAAGGATGAAAGCCTTCTGGAACTATACAGGTAGTCCTCGACTTATAGCAATTCATTTAGTGACCGTTCAAAGATACAACAGCACTAAAAAAAGTGACATGACCGTTTTTCACAATTACGACCTTTGCAGCATCCCCATGATCATGTGATCAAAATTCAGATGCTTGGCAAGTGGTTCATATTTATGATGGTTGCAGTGTCCCAAGGTCATGTGATCACCTTTTGCAACCTTCTGACAAGCAAAGTCAATGGGAAAACCAGATTCACTTAACAACCGGGTTACTAAATAATCAACAGCAGTGATTCACTTAACAACTGTGGCAAGAAAGGTTGTAAAATAGGGCAAAGCTTATTTAACAAATGTCTCACTTAACAAAGAAAATGATGGGCTCAATTGTGGTCATAAGTCGTGGACTTCCTATATTGAGTTTCCTGAAGGCAGAAAGTTAGAATGTAAGTATAAAAGTAGTGTTGAACAATTTAGTATTATAAAATAATAAACAGTCAATAAGCAATACAGTCAAACCAGTACTTCCAATAGGGTTTAAACATAAGAAACTAGAACTTTCGCTGTGTAATCCAATACATTCAAATTTATCAGCTCTTACTCCCAATACTTATAGAAGGCTACAAACTTAATTGATACAAATCTTCTGAATTACAAAGATTTAGAGACAAACTATTTTTAAAAATTAGGCAGGTAGTCCTTGATTTACAACAATTCATTTAGTAACCATTTGAAATTACAACAACACTGAAAAAAATAACTTGTAACTGTACTTATGACCATTGCACTATCCCCAGGTCATGTGATCAGAATTCATATGCTTGGCAACTGGCTCATATTTATGATGGTTGCAATGTCCCAGGGTTATGTGATCACCTTTTGCGACCTTCTGACAAGCAAAGTCAACGGGGAAGCCAGATTCACTTCACAACCATGTTACTAACCTAACAACTGCAGCAATTCACTTAACAACTGTGGCAAGAAAGGTCATAAAATGGGGGAAAATTCACTTAACAACTGTCTCACTTAGCAGCAAAAATTTGGGCTCAATTGTGGTCAAAAGGCTACCTGTAAATAAATCCAGACACCAGCATCATTTTGAAGAATACCTTACAAATGATTTGAATGTCATTTGTCTGTAATACTGCAAACTATGCTTTCACCATACAAAACCAGGTAATATTTAATAGATAATTCATTTTAACCACAACTACGTACTGTATATGGGGTTTTAAACACTAGCAACTACTTAAATATTTGCTGTAGCTTCAGCATCCCTTTTCTTACACGTATTAACTCTAGGAAGTCATAATCGAATGAAGGATACACATACAATCTGAAGTAATAAAAAATATAATCAATAAGCGATTCGTTAATTCAGCAACGCTGATATAAAGCAACGAAGATTAAATTTAGGGAGAGTTAAATTTATATTTAAAACTAGAAAAGGTACGTGAAACACAGCTTTCCAAGGAAAGAATTAGGGATTTAATTCTCGAAGATTTATATGAAAATAAATTCGTTAGGTCTCTAAGCTCCAGAGGACCTTTCGTTGTTAGCTGCAGCAACTAAAAGACGGTTCCCTCCTTCGAAACCATTCGCAAGCCTCTTTAACTCGCAAGCCTCTTTAACTCAATCAGTACACTTGAACTTGTGCAACAAACCGACCCAAGGGACCAAATATGTGTCGAACCCTGCGATCGCCTTGGGCGTCTATCATTGCCCTTCAGGAGGAAGAGAAGCCGTTTGCAAATTGACCAAAAGCCCCCTCCCAGCGGCCCTCGCACCTTCACTCTCCCACCAGAGTCAGGCCCGAACTCAGCCATTCTTTTGAACATATTGCACCGGAAGGGAAGGCTCCTCGCGCCGCTCTAGCGTAGCCAGGGCAAGGCCGGCCTCATCTGCCCACCCATCGGCCGCGAAACCAAGGAAACCCTCCCTCTCTGCGTAACCCGGCGTCCGCCCTCTGGGCGAAGTCCGTGACCTTCATACAATAGCTTCCGGGTGAGATTAACGTAACGCACATTTACACGCACCTTCCCATTTCCAGCAGAAAGCAGCGGGCTGGTAATGTCACATGATCTCCCATCGCTTTAGTTTCGCGAATTGGAGATAAAAATTAAACGCTAGAAAGAGAAAACAAAAGTACATTTCTGGTATGTTGCGGTCGTGCTGGTTGTAAAGGGCTACATTTTGGAGCGCAATTGTAAGGTTATAAATTCAATTCTGAATTACTGGTAGCTGTTGGGATGCTCCTTGGAAGTTTCTGTAATCCACGTTAGCATACTATAAGAAAATTCTATTTGAATTCCGTGTTTCAGAATACGTCTATATACCAAGCTACTTTCCAAAAAATGTTATCTATGCTCACATTAAAGCACTAGCAATACTGTTGTTATAACCTAATAAATTTTATATATGAAAACCATCAGTTTAATAAGATACACAATAGATCCGTCTTAGGCTCTGAGTTCCGATATATTAACGGTAAGTAGTATTTCAATTTATATAATAGACTGGACTATGGATTATTCCTTCAGCATTGTAATCCGCTCTCTCACCTAGAATATTGTCATTGGAGGAATGGATATACAAGTTATGCTTTTATTCTTTCGGATGTTCTTGTCACTTCTGCAATATGATATTTCCCTTTTGTTTCTCAAATAGAAACTTACGTATTTCAAGTTCTATTGTTAAATGTTCTGTCAGTGTGCTTTTGTAAATGCATGCCATGTATTTTATTTCCTATGGTTTTTATAAAGCTAGTCAGCTGTGTAAATCAAATACTTCAGATTTCCTAGGTACTGTTTATTGTAAAGTGGGAAATAGAATAACATAGAATAAAGAAGAATAAAGTAAAATAATAATAATAATGAAAAATCACTAAAAGCAAAAATCATGTGTCTGCATAATCTCTGAAAAGAAAGCTGTTAGCCAAAAGCTGTATTAACAGTACGTGAATGACCTAGTGCATATTTAGAAACATTATATAAAAAAACTGCCTTCATTGTATTCCCATGAGAAATGGACCTAAGGTGTGAGAAACTATTTGAATGTTACACAAAGTAGATTCCATATACAATGTAAGATTCCATCTATGCTTCCTTTGTTCCTGAGAGAAAGAAACCTATAAAGCTTTAGTTTAGACCCTCCCCCCTTGTTCAGAAATTTGCTGATTGTTAAATCACTTCTGAACCTTTTTGCGCAAAAATAAAGATCTCTCTTTCACCCATGGAATTTCGTAAAAGTCCTTATATTTTTTAAGGCTTTATTTTTCCACAAGATTTATGGCGACTTCTCCGCCAAACGACGACAGCTCCAAAGCCGGCTTTGTTGACTACGAGGAGAACTCGATGGGAGGAAAGGGAATTAACCCATCAGGAAGCATTCCAGTCTGAGGATCCATGAGGGTGACAGACAGATCTTAAATCAACAAAGGAGTCTGGAACACGCCTGCAGGCAAGTATTGTAAAACAGGGAAAACCTGATCCCTTTTGGATCTGAAGAGGGGACTGATCACCCCCTGAGAAGGCAAAGGTGGCGTCCTTAAGCCTTCAATAGGCAGGAGTGTGTGGGAGGTTAAACCATTGTAGCTCATGCTGAGTGATCAATGGTAGTGTATTAGAGAAATGGGTGGGAAAAAGTCAAAGGAGAGCGTTGACCAGACGCCACTCCAGTGCATGTGCGAAGTTCAAAAAGGGTTTTTCTAGGGATTATGGAGATCCAAAACCAAATCCAGCCATGTTAAAAAGATTATGTGAATCTGAGTGGACTGCCCTGGGCGTAGGGTGGCCAAAAATGGGATCGGCGAATCCCGAACTCGTTGCACGGGTTCATCAAATTGTGACTGGAAATGGTTATTGGGACCAGTATCCCTACATTGACCAGTGGAAAATCAACATTGCACAAAACCGAGATGGTTAGCAAAATGTCAGATAGAGTGTGCAAAGATATATTTGGCAAGCCAAAAAGCCAAGCCTCAAACAAAAGCTAAGATTTTCAGCCAGGAAGATAGGGAGGAAATTGCCAGACCACCCCCTACGTTCCTAGAAGAGAAGAAGGGAGAATAAATCAGCAAATTCCACTCCCTCTGCCTGAAAGAGAAGCCCAATTTCAGCCAGAAGCTGGTGAGGAAGAAAAATTAGCAACAGCTGGATCCCTTCAAGAAACAGATAAAAGCTTGAATAACTTTGAAAGTGAAACCTCAGTTTCTAGCAGCACCAGGAGCAAGTTAGGAATAAAAACAGAAGAAAATATAGCCCCTCTAAGAGAGATGTTGGTTCCTGGACCAGATAACACTAACATTTCAATGCTACAATATGTTCCTTTTACGACCACAGACCTTTTGAATTGGAAATTACATTTTGGATCATTTTCAGAAAAACCCCAAGAGATAATTGATTTATTTGCAAATATCATTCAAACTCATAATCTTAATTGGGATGATATCCAACAGCTTATCGCTACTTTACTAGATGTTGAAGGCAGAGAAAAATATAAATTAGGAAAAATCAAAGTTTTAGCCAGAAGACATCCAGAAGGAGGAGTTAATTATGAGATACACAGAAATACAGACGCTGTGGAACAGAGACCAGACTGGAATTCCAATAATGCCCAACATCAGACTTTGTTAAAAGCTTATCAGATGTTATGTTTAGAAGCTTTAAGGGAAGCAGCCATCCGCCCAGTTAATTATTCTGCCGTAACCAATGTTTGGCAGGAGAAAAATGAATCCCCAACTGCTTTCCTTAGCAGATTAATAGAAGCTTACAAAGTAAATACAGGTCTTGATATGGAGACGGCTGAAAACCTCCGCTCCTAATTGAAAGATTTATTACTCAGAGTGCCCCAGATATACGAAGGAAACTACAGCGGACAGAAGGGGCCTTAGGGAAAAATATTGCAGAGATTATGGAAATCGCAAGGAAAGTGTTCCGTAACCGTGACAGGGAGGAGGAACATAAATCAGATCAAAAAGAAAAAAAAGAAAGTTGAAACGTTAGCCGTGGCATTGGGAGGAACATGCCTAGGACCCAATCAGTGTGCCATCTGTAAACAAGAAGGACACTGGCAAAGGGAGTGCCCCCAGAGGACTGGCCAACCCAGGGGACAATCTCGTCAGTATGGAAGAGGATTTAGAGGGACTTTCCAGAGAGGCTTCAGAAAGAGCTTCAAAGGAAGAGGGCATCCAGTTTATCCCAAGCAGAGGAAAGAGAAGAAAACATGATCGGCTTAGCTGACATGGAATGGGAAGACTGAAGAGGACAGGGTTCTATCGCCCCACCCCCAGAGCCCATTGTTAAAATAAGGGTGGGAGGACAGGTTGTCCCGATGCTAGTTGACACGGGAGCCACCAGATCTGTCCTAAATAAATCCATTGGCAAGCAATCAAATCCTTGTGGTAGCCGTATATTTAAAAATTCGCCAACGTGCTTTAGTCAAGCCCTAGCCCAAGATCTTGCTTATCTGAAGTTATTCAGACAAGAGGATTGTTGCCTTCAATATGTCGATGATGTCTTAGTAACTGGCCAAAGCAGGGAGGATTGCTTTGAAAACACATCCAGACTGCTCCAATTGTTACAAGACTGTGGTTATAGAGCATCCAAAAAGAAAGCACAATTAATTCAAGAGACTGTAATGTATTTAGGCTATGAACTTTCACAAGGACAAAGAACTTTGGGCCCCCAGAGAAAGTAAGCTGTGTTACAGATTCCCATCCCACAAACAAAACAGGAAGTTAGAGGCTTTTGGGGAATTACAGGCTTCTGTAGAATTTGGATTCCTAACTTCGCTCTCACAGCTAAACCACTGTACCAAGCTTTAAGGGGACCAGAAAAAGAACCTCTTTTGTGGCAAGAGGAACAAACCCAAGCAATGAGACAATTGCAACAAGCTCTCACCACAGCCCCCGCCCTAGGACTACCTGATATATCTAAGCCTTTTTCACTTTATGTGGATGTAAGACAAAATGTAGCTTTAGGGGTCTCACTTCCAACTTGGTAGGACATGTATGTTACTCAAGAAACAAAACAGAATCTTGTGTAGCAGTAGGTGACCTCCTATGCACAGGGATATGGGAAGATGGTAAATGGTGGTCGGGAACCAATGAGACCACTGCTATGGATCCTGGAATTAACAAGGCTGCTATGACTATGAAGGTTTATAGGCCTGAAAGTTTTGTTAATTCTAGGATGTATTTTAATTCCTTGCTTGATCCCCTGCCTTATAGCCATGATTCGGAGGATCTCAGAAAGTACAGCCCAATTAACAGCAAAACATGAAACAATGTTAGCCTTATGGGAATATAAAATGGTACCTTCAGGAGATCCGGAATCAGAGGTAGAATAATGGAAGTTTAATCTGGAAAACTTCCAAAAGGGGGGAGTAAAGTGGGAAAGAAATAGAATAACATAGAATAAAGAAGAATAAAGTAAAATAATAATAATAATAATGAAAAATCACTAAAAGCAAAAATCATGTGTCTGCATAATCTCTGAAAAGAAAGCTGTTAGCCAAAAGCTGTATTAACAGTACGTGAACGACCTAGTGCATATTTAGAAACATTGTATAAAAGTAAAAACTGCCTTCATTGTATTCCCATGAGAAATGGACCTAACATGTGAGAAACTATTTGAATGTTACACAAAGTAGATTCCATATACAATGTAAGATTCCATCTATGCTTCCTTTGTTCCTGAGAGAAAGAAACCTATAAAGCTTTAGTTTAGACCCTCCCCCTTGTTCAGAAATTTGCTGATTGTTAAGTCACTTCTGAACCTTTTTGCGCAAAAATAAAGATCTCTCTTTCACCCATGGAATTTCGTAAAAGTCCTTATATTTTTTAAGGCTTTATTTTTCCACAAGAATTGGGTGTTGGATATAGGCAAATTAGAGTGACAGCTCAATATAATGATAGTCTTATAATTTTTAAATTTATAGAATTGAAAAGAGACATCAAAGAACTAGTTTGGTGTAGTGGTTAAGGAAGCCATCAATATAGAAACTGGGAAGCTATGAATTCTAGTTCTAATCCAGCTGGGTTATCTTGGGCTAGCTAGTAGTTCTCTCTCAGCCATAGGAAGGAGGCAATGGCAAACCACTTCTGAAATCTTGCCAATAAAACTGCAGAACTTGTTCAGGCTATGCCTAGGAACCAAGATGGAGTTCATACACTATATATTTATTACCTATTGTTGGAGCTGACTTCACAAATCTACTTCTCTCCCAAGTATGTTGCACTAGTGCTCTTACAGCACTACACTAGTTTCAAATGAAAGACTGATGTCCAACTAATAAAAAACATTAATTGTAAGATTGTTATATGGAATTCTTAATATTAGTGATATCTTAATGGTAAAGCTATTTAACCCCACCTTCCAAAGTACCCATTATTTTAAAATGCAAGTTGGTTTTTACATCTAGCCTTCTATGTATATGTGAGCTTCAGCTTGTCTTAATTGTTTACTGTTTTTACCTTTAAACTTCAAGTTTCCTTTCCCACCAACAGTGACAAGTTTAAAGCCCCAAGGAAACATGGGTTCTGCATTTAGTAAGTTTCTGAGTCTTTCGCCATTCCGTCATTTAATTTAAATCTCGTAACGGTTCATCTGGAATGTAGCTGATTGTCTTTTTCTTCAGGAGAAAACAGGATAGTAGCTGGAAATTAAGAACTAACAGACTGAAAATATTTTTAAGGGCATTTGATAAAATCTTCTGTGGGAAAAAGAAATGGATCAAAGTGTAGTTGATGGGGAATGCAGAGATAGCTTGAAGAGAAATTTTATACTGAGGAGGAAGTTAAAATAATCAAGTATGAAGAGGAAAAAATGGATTTCCAAGGATATTTGATCAACTTCAGAACTGGAAATACTGTAAATGGATTATTTCATTATACAACTGTACATTTTAGACTAGGATGAAAGCAGAAATATTAAAAGATTAGTGACATCAAACTTTTGTCATTTTGTTTACACGAATATGTGTACAGAGAACAGTAATAATTCATAGTGTTTACATAGCAACAATTGATATAAAAAGTGGTAGAAACATTACCTTTTCTATTTTGTTTTTCACAAGATATTTTGTTTGGCTTGTTACTTTTCACTTTTTCAGTAAGAGCCACTTGCATTTAACTTCAAAAAAAAAAAAAAAAAAAAAAAAACAAAAAAAAAAAAAACACCATAGTTCCATGAAAAAGAAGACAAAATAGACTTAAGCTTTCACTAAAATGTACTTTATTTTTCCCCCATAAAAGGAAACTTCTTTTGCAGTTTAAAAAGCCAACAAATGGTTCAATAGTTAACAGTGACCTAAAGACTAGAAATAATGGTAATTAAAATCACCAAATGATCAAGTAGAAGTGAAATGAAATTTTAAAATCCATTTCTACAGGCAGACATTTGGTTTATAAAATTTCATGTGTTGGTATGACATTATTCCCGCTTACCTTGTGAAGCCATTTACGTTCCAAAAATTCAACACATTCAAGATGTTCTTGAGTTGCCAAGTATTAGAAAGTCAAAAGAACCTGGGTTGGTTACATATGCCAATCAATTTAAAATCTTAGTGTACACAGTGCTTTCATGTAAACATTTGTGCAAACTATGACATAATAAATTCCAACCCCAGTCATGTAAAAAGTATCTAAAGAAGTGATTAGCTCCACAGGCACTAAAAAACTATAAAATGAAAGTTAAATTTCCCCACTTTTAAGGCAATGTATTTACAAGTAGTAAATTCATAGAATCATAGAATGTTTCACAAACAATAAGCTAATATCTAAATCATGCCAAATCCATCAATAAGGAATGCAAGATCACATTTGGCATTTAATTTCACTTTCAAGAAAAGCAATTATAAATTATTCTAGGAAACCAATTGAAAATCAATCCATCCTTTGCTTCAAGCGTGCACCTTGTCGTGTGAGAATAAATAGTGTAAAGTTCTTCAAAGAGGTACCTGCCTACTTTGGCTCTTTCCACCATCAGCAGCAACTTCCCAATAACCTGCCAATAAGGCAATTAGCTTTTATGTCTCCACCCCTTTATATAAAACCCCTACTCTAAATGCTGATTAATTTGACATTTTGTTGAAGGTTTTAAAAATTTTGCCTAACAAGATTCTCAATAACTACAATGATAAATTGTCTCAGAGTTGGAAGAAAATTGTAAAATTGTCTAATCCCCATACTTTAATACAATATAAAAAAGATGGCATTCTCCATGGAGGAAAGAGGGCCCTGCAGCACTTCAAATTCAAAGGCAAAAAAGTATTCAGGGTATGTAAGGCACAAATGTATCATCAGTTTGCATTGCTTCAAAGTAGTTAAGCTCGTTTCCCAATGTCATGATGTAGCTGTGCGAGTTCAGAAAAATATACTTATTTAAGGTGTTGTAGATAGGCATTACATTTGTGTCTCTGCCTGAACTGAAGCACTATTTTGCTTTTAAATCCAAAGTGTTCCATGTTTATTGCATTTTTGGATCTCAGCAGAGTTGGACTAGAAATGTATGAAAACAGAAATGTTACTGCTTATATAATATGGTCTTATTCTTTCAATTTGCCCTGTTGCAGTCCCATGTGCTATTCTGGAGAATCTCTTTTCAAAAGTGGCTTTCTATTTGAAAGACTGTACCTCAAAAGCTTGAAATAATCTACATTAAGTTTGTAATATGGATACTGTGGCATTATTTTTATTTAAACTAATAATTTACAACTGCAAAGAGAGAAAGAAATATTTGATGGAAATGAAAATGTATTAATAGTTTGCATAAGCATGTGTATGTTTGCTCATGGCACAGTATGTTCACATACATAAGGAGTATCAAAGTCTTATATAAAATATTTCTAATGTCCTTTTTAAAATACCTTGTTCTCAGATTAACTATCTGGTTGTTAAATAAATCCCTTCTATTCTTCCTTCCTCCCTCAGATGAAAATGTTATTTTCATTGAAACAATTTTGCCTATTTCTCAGATTTTTAAGATTGACAAACAGTTAAAGTATGTACATTTTACAGAGTATGTTTAATGCTTTTACATTAAAACCTGTATTTTAAGGCTGTAAAATCTTACATCAAACAAGTAAACAATGTGAATAATACCCTACATATAAAAAGTAGTAGTAAGCTGAAATTGGAGTGAGAATCTAACTGCTATCCAATATTGTATGTACAAAAGAGTTCTTAAAACTAAAGTCATTATATACATTTAAAACCTGAAGTTCATATTTGACAAAACTTAAACAACCAAACATAGTCTCGGAGTAATCAAAAGCAGTCAAGTATACACAATCTCAAAACTAACCAGGATTTTCACTCTAAAATTAATTGGGAAATGTAAACATAAGTAACATGCATTGCATTTCCACTGCAATATTTGCAATCAGGCTGTTTGGATAGACACATGATAGCTAATGGGCAAGATTTTAAATATGACAACAAAAGAATGCATATCTGCTTAGTATTTGAAAACTTATTCTAAAAACAAAGCTATCCACTATATGTATTGTTAGCTCAATACACTGAGAGAAAAGCTATCTAATTAATAAATTCACTGTCCTAGCAAGTTTAAATTAGTTTCAGGAGTACCATCTGCTGCAACCATACACATTAAGAAATGTGACATTACAGGCACATGCCAATATACCTAAGGACATTAAGCAATTAATTTAGTTCTGTTTTGCTTTTCAATTGTATTGATAAAAACATAAAATATCTATTTTTAATTACGAATATCTATATACGGAATATCAAGTACCTACTTGGACACATTTTCCTGCCCAGAAACAGAATAAATACAGAAATCCAAACAAACTTCAGTAGAAGCCTAGAAAATATCCAGATTTTTGTTACTGTCTGGTGAGTATGCACAATAATATATCCTGAGTTTGCTCACAGACATATCACAACTGGAATGCCTTCATTTGTCTTAATATCTTTGGAATTCTTTAAATGTTAAAATTAATAATTCCAATTGGAAAATAATTTTTACAATTTACTACTACACATCAAATTTTCACATTACATATATAAAAAGTTATTTAAAAAAACATTCATACTTTGATTTTTGGCAAATCCACTGCCAGTAATGGAAATCTTGAGAAGAAAACATAAAATAATCTATACACAGCAATAACACTACTGTTCAACTGTAAAAAGTTACACTAACGTAAGTTATGATTTTAAATTATTTTCATTTTGGATTTTGGATACTTGAAATTGTCCAAATAAAATTTATCCATGATGCATATCTAACTTACCTGGCTGTTTCTTCAGCTTTTGTTTTTTCCAGTTTTTAGTCCAGATTCTTTGTGCATATTCTAGCTATTTAAAAATGCATTACTGCACTGGAATTCTTAGGGCTACTACAACCACCCTATATAATAAACAAGCCATTCCAAGTATGTGAGCAACTTCCCATTTTCTGATTATATACCTAATCAGCTCCACACAAAGGAAACAACTTAAAACCTTAAGTATAACTTTTAAATAAAAAGATTATATGGATTCAAACATCTTAATATTTTACTTCAATCAATTTTTACTTCTGAACTACCTATGTATTTATACATATATACACGCATGCGTGTGTGCGCACACGCATACACACAATGAAATTGGAGGCTAAATCAAAGATAATATTGACATTTCCACATCCTAATTAGGTAAATTGATCATAATATGCTTAACAGAAGCCAATTTCACATAAATATGTGTTAATCAATAAGACAAACCAAGAATGGATCATAAGAATGGCCAATGTACAAAAATGATAAAGGCAGCTGTTATAAAAAATCTTTTCAGTGAGCATTAACATATCCATACAACTTGTTATTAACAACTAAAAATTAATTTGAAATAGACAAGTCTATACAGTAGTTTAAGTTGCACTGACTGAACTAAGCACATAATAAACTGACTTTTACAACAGTGTAAATTAAATCATATTGGATAACCTTCAGAGAGAGATATTTTATTTCTACTCTGAGCAGGATTATGTATAGAACCAGTATAATTTGATTGTTTCCATGTGCCGCTAATAAATGAGTGGATGCATACTAGTATGCATATTTACTTAAATGTAATTCCACTTTCAAAGGGACTTATTCCCGGGTAAATTGAAACAAAAATCCATATAATACCTTATATAATTGTATATAACTGAAACACATATATATGTTAATATATATGCTTCATTTATTTTAAAAACTGTAGATGTGTCAAGGATGCTTTGTAAAATTATTACAGTTATATTAATTAAAAAACCCCAGACTGATCATGGTTTTTATGAAATTATAACTGCAAAATATATATGGTGTATTTAATTTCATATCTCAGCAAATTTATAATCCAATTTATGATGATATTGATTAAATATTAAAAAGGATTTTCATTAATTCACAAACCAATTACAGTAAATTTGGGGAAATAGTAAATATTTAAAATGTTGATAGCTTTGAAAGGAGAAATTAGGCAGGTGCAAGTAATGAGAAGTCTGTTTTTATCAACAAACAACGTATTGCTGAGCATGACAATAAATCTGTTGATTCTGGAATACATCTGTTTATTAGGACAATATATTTTATTGTTTAAAGAAATTTCTGGAATTTTTTATTTTTCATGTTTTTTTAAAGGGAACTCTTTTATATTTACTTTTAGTTGACATACTATGTATGTATGTATATGCTATCAGAACATCTGGAAATAGAACATAACAAAAAGTAAAAAATGCTCATTTTTTTCTAACATTTTGTAAATAAATATGGGGTATTTAGTTCTGTATATTGCAACAGAAGTCTTTTGTACATTTTAATTCAAGTTAAGCCTAAATCTTCTCCAATGGAGTTTCAGTCTACAAGGATCAGAAACACTAATTTTTTGGTACACCAAAAGGCAAAAGGCATGTTCACAAACCATCTATGTAAAACTGGCTACAAGCTAATAATGTGATTTCTATTTTTGTTTCATCATAAAGTTCATCAAATACAATAAATTGATGCATTTGTAAAAAATATGCATTTTGTTAGAGATATTTAACACCATTAAATATTGCTGAACACAAGACGCTCCCTGAGGTGTAAACATCAAATAACTCGAACAGATTTACACATCAGCCCCATCAAACAGTTTATTACAACACTACATCTATTATAATCAAATTGGTGCGCTTTACAGACATTATCTTGAACATTTAAACAAGAACCAACTACTATAAAAACAAGCATTTACTTTTTTCCAATTTCTGCACATTTTAATCGTCAAATATATATAACCAGTAATAGTTGCAAAAAGCTATATGTTTTAAATCACACAGGTTCCTTCAAATAAAAACAGCTAAGCAACATAAAAAGTAAGAGAGCTACTGGTTACCATATATGCAGATTTGCTTTATTCAGATCTATTCCTGTTCAATTTATCCATGAATCCTTTACAGCTCTGTTCGATCACAAGAAGTAAACTGCCGGACAAGCCTCTTTCCACGAAGTTACATTTCTTTTCTGGTGAGGTGCTCCTCTTCCTTCAGCTGTAATGTGTTAAAATTTGTGATGTAGATTTTGCAGATCCCACAGCAAGCAAAAATGGTAGTTTAACTATACATACACAATTTATACACATCAAATCTATTTCAGCATGTAAATAAAAAATAGAAATAACAAAAATTTGAAACCTTCTGAATTGCAGGTTGATCCTTTAAAAATCATTTTACAGGAATATATACCTAATTTTGTAAAAAGTAAACATAAATAGGAATGTTTCCTCAGATCAACATTCAAAAAAGTGCGCAGAGAATTATGCATCAGCCAGACCATTTTATTACATTGTTAACCATTTTAATTAAAAAAATGAAACTATGTGAACAGCTAAATAATAAAACTGTTAAAAACAGAAATTAATCTGACAGATAAATTATAAACAGTTCCTTTCATCTATGTAGCTTTTTTGTCCATGCGTAAAAGTCAGATAGACAGACAACTAGATAATATGTATATGAATTAAGAGAAATGTGGCAAATTGAAATGAACTTGACTCGCTTCTAAACATAGCTAGCACTCAAATGTGACTGATTCTCAGGTGCAGTCATGTAGGATATTTATAAGCAGCAATCACATAATAAGTGTTTGGCACTTTGAAATATCAAAGTCAACTCAATAACAAAATTACTAAAGACTTTATCACAGTTACATAACTGCAAAGATCACATGGAAGACTTACTTTTGCTTCGGATACCATGAATAATTATTTAATTTATACTAAGATGTGATACAAATAACACCTCCCCCATTTTAATAAAATCAAGAGCTAACATGTTCTTTCTTTTCTTCAGGCTATATCAGAAACTATTTTTAAAAGTTTGCTCCGTTTAACAAAAAAATGTGCCCTAACACATGAATTTCAGAAACAAAACACTCAAAATTTATACTCCATATCTTTAGATTCTAGGTAATTAGCTTTTTTAAAAGTTCCACACTTTTTAATAACATTATTGTTGAATATTCTATGTCAAATCTACAGTAATACATACACACTGCTTGGTAACTATTATAACTGATATTAAAAATGATAAAAAATACATTTATACATCACATGTTTGTTTATTCCTATGCCCATGCTAGCAGAAAGCAAGCTATACCATTTTTAATAGTGTTTACTTTTAAATATGTTTCCAGTGTTAAAACAGACATTTTAAATCTTACTGTAAACTAAGTCACGCTGAAACCAGTGGAACATGGTTCCAAAAAAGAATGTTAGGATGTAGCATAAAACATCAAAGCAATAATTAAAAAAAAAAATTAGAAAATTTAAACTAATTGGAAAAGTACATATTGATATATTGTGTGCGCAAATATCTAGATAAAGAATTTCAGAACACAAAGCAATATGCAGCTGCCATAAGGTCTCTCTTACTACTGATACAGTTCAAATTAGAAAAATTAATTTAATTAATAAAAATATCAGATACCCTTTTCTGGTGATTCCTTTTCTGCCATAATGGGTTTTAAGCAGGTGAGAATTTAATTAGTTTTCACTTTGGGTATTAAGTATTTGGATTTTTTCCCTTGTTGTACCTTAAACTCTTTTTAAAATTGATTTTATTAACAAGATGAATCAAAATGTGCATAAATCGTGTAACTTTAAGCTATAATGCACAGCTGGAATTTCAGTTTCAGAGGAACAAAATAACAGCTGCAAAATTATTAGAATTTTCCATTCTGAATACAGTGTCCATTAAGTACCTAAAGAAATAATATAACATGAAGAAACATACCAATAACTATAATGAACTATTTCTAAAACACTATCTTGTTGGTAAACACATTTTTAAGATTATCAGTAACAAATTTATGAACAGATTCCAAACTTCTCAGATTCTATTCTAAACTATTTCAACATGAATAAATTAATGAATTTAGACTAACATTATTTCCATTGGTAGGTAATATTTTTTAAAAAGCTATACTAGCATGTTGTGGATTGGGATTACTATAACACAAAATCAGATTTAAACTCTGGTTCATATACTGGAAAATATTCACTGACTTAAATTTTTATAGGAGCATTGCTATTTAGAGATATTTTTCAGTATTTATATTAAAATTATTACAATGGTAGTAGAGTTTTGACATTACCAATATTCTTTCATAAAAAGAAAATATCTCTTCTTTCTACTAAATACGTAATATTTTCTGCAACTGTTTTTATTGGCCAATTATTTCAGTGGAGATGTCTGCTGCAATATGTAAATGCAAGTCAAAAACCCAATAGATTTCGCAATTATTCAAAGGTTTCTCTGTGGCTTCACTAAATAGCAATTTTGAATAGTTCCCATATGTTAATAAAAATGTAAAGATAAGGCAGCCTTAGGAACTATGAAAGCGATTAGGCAACTTCTCATCCTCTCAATCATTTCCTACTTTCATTCTTTAGAACAATTTATTTTCCTGTGTAATAATCTCTTATAATATCAAACCAGGTAAATTACTTCTTTTGATTTTTAAATTGCAAGCAGAATTTATAGACATTATGGAGAAGGACAGATGCAGTGTCACACAACACACAATCCCCAAAACCTGACCTTATTTTTTACAACTGCAAGCCCATGACATTTTAGTTTATTGTAATTCCTTATATTCAAAGCCTGACACCACCACCCCAAAAAATTTTCAGTGAGATTAACACCCATATTGTAACATAAACACTTATTTTTCAAGCATACATCACACCATAGTTTCAAATCAATCTTCTATGAAGCCTTAGGCTTGTTGTATTTTAATGGATTTAAGTATGTTATAAATGTATACTTGTATAATTTCTTTGCAAATAAAATACTTTGGCTTTTCTCTTCCAAGGAGACTCTAACATAGTATTTCAGCTTTTGGGAAGGAAAATGTATTCCAACCAAAGTCCAATTATGTATGTGTGCTTTTTCTGTTTTACTTTTACTTCTAAATACTATTAAATATTATATAATTGTATATACAAAATGAAACTTCGGTGTTGTCTTACTTTGCTTTTACTCGAGTTAAAAAAAATATTTACTAGTTTTGTCTAGAATTTGTTTATACTGCTACTTTACAAGAGCTCAAGTTGGGTGACTCAATTCTGACTAAGTTAAATTCTATGCATCAACATGGGATTCCTTTGACAGGGCCATTTCTCCTTTCATGCAAGGGATGATGCCAGGAAGCCACATTTTTTTTATCTTCAATCCAAGCTAGTTTCCAAGCTGGACTTGCATTAGAGGAAAGCAGCTTTCTACATAAATGTGTTAGAACACAAAAGCAAAAGAAATACCATATTGATGCATAGTTATGTGTGGCTAGAATCTGACTACCTAACGCAATCAATCACAATTTCTCATAATTTCAATTGATACATTCTACTGAGTGCACAAAAATAATCTTAAAATTTTATATATTTCTATATATTTTCACACTGAGATATAAAAGAAACTAATGAAGCTAAAACTGCAGCAAATAAAATAGAACAAAACTGTTGAATTCCTTTAAAAGTTCTCAAACCACAGTAAGCAAGAAAGGCACTCCAATATATTTGTTGAAAATGAATTTTAACCCCACGATCTTTGTCATTTTCAAAATCAAATTAGTTCACATAAGAAAAGCAGTTCAAATCAAATTTTGTTATGAATCTATTAGAAAAGAGTGATTGTGTTCACAACCACAATTATGAAAAAAAAATGAAGGAACTGGACTAGCATAAATATAACAGCAAAATTACTAACATGTACAAAATTGTTATTCATTTTGCCAATATAGCTGTTCACAAAATAATTCTTACTAAAACTGGTAGATGATTAATTATATTTATAATTATTCATATTTTTTCAACCACCAGTACTAAAGAGTATCAGTAAATAAATATTATAGTAAAAAAGGCATAAAACATACAATCATCTGGAATAAGAATTTCAGATACAAATATCAAGTCTTTTAGGTTTAAAAAAAATGCTTTCTCGCAAAGATTTTAAACAAAAATTTGGATTATAAAAGGGAGACATAGTTGTTGCCAACCATCTAATCCAACTAGCTGCACTCCCAATACATTTCACTGATTTCAGAACAAATTAGCATTGTCTCTTAAGACAGCAGTAACAATATTGACTAATCTAGCCACAGAATCTACTCATTTAAATAAATATAGGTATTTAATACATCTGCCCAATCCATTTAATATTACAATTTACAAGGGTCATGAACAGGATGTAACCAACTTAAGTTCTAAATATAGGCTCAGTCATCTGATATGCATTTGGTACATAATTATTCTGATCTTGTACCTTTATTTATATAGTTTATGCAAAATAGATAAGAGGTGAAGTAGTACAACCGTTATGCTTGGATACAAGTGTTTATTCTATTCTGGTAGATTCCATTTTATTATGTGCAATGCCTGTACATAAAATGCTGAGAAGATGGAGAAATTTTGTTTCCACTTTTCATTAAGTATTGCAGCCTACCCCATCATCTGGTCAGCCTACATATGTTAGATTATAATTTCCATCATCCTCAGACAGTATAACCATTTCCTGTGCTAACTGGAAAATGCAAACAGTAATCCAACATATCTGGAAGCCACTAGATGGTGAAAGCTACACTGAATATGCAAATACAAATATTCTTCCCAAGAATGAAATGTTAGATTTTTTTTCTACACAAAAAGACAGATTAAGAACACACTTTGTAAAAAAAAAAAAAAAAAGCCACACTTTAAATTTTACACAAATCTGACCAAGAATTATGTGCATTCAAACTACTTTTAAACTATAATGATGTTGGCTTATAGTGGTCTGAGAACACAGATAAATTGTCAAATGAAGCTCAAATTTATCAATGCTAAGTTGATTCATCCTCTTTTTAATTTAGTACTGTATCAAAGTTGCAAGAACAAATCACTGTAAGCAAGTAAGTAAAAATAACAAATTGATAACTTTCAAAATCTGTTGTGTTAGTTAAATATCTTGTTTGTAATATATATGATATGCATCAGAGCTTAAGAATTTTTAATTTCCTGCATTTTTAAATGCTTATTTATGACAGCATAAAATTAGTAAACTCATTACATGAGATAATCTACAATTTTTATGCCTGAAGCAATTTTAGAAATTGTGATTATTATTTCTATGCAGTAATGTTGCTTTTAGCTTTTAATTTAACTATGTATATCATCCAACACAAATATGATGATCTGTTGCTATTTGCACACAAATTTCTGGGTTTTTTGGCAAGTACAAGAAAATAGATACACATCTGAAATATTTACAATTTTCTTGTACTTTTATAATGACAATTTACAAAAGACATAACAAAAATTACAGAAATTTATGAAAACGTCCCAAATAATCCAGTAGCCAGAAGAACATGTCAAGGTACATTTAAAAAAACATCATTAAACACATTGAAACCATGTGAAAATCCATTTTGGGATCATTCAATGTACCATTCATTAACCCCGAAACAAGATTGGAAAGTTACATCTGATTTCAGAGGAACTACATAAATACAAGTAATACCTATGGCTGTAGTAAATGTGGGTGATTATCATTTTAGGTTCAATCATAGGAAGAAAGAGAAAACAAATTTCGGCACTTTGAGAAACTCCTGTTCAAAGGTGAGCAGTAGAGTTCTTGCAGTGTATGACTATATATCATATTTATGGTTTCATCTTACTCATTTATTTATTTATTTATTTGTGAGACTTATAACCGCTTTAAGTGCAAGCACTCTCTAAGCGGTGTACACCAGTAAGCAATGTATATATATATTTACATTGCCCCCAACAATCTGGGTCCTCATTTTACCTACCTCGGAAGGATGGAAGGCTGAGTCAACCTTGAGCCGGTGAGATTTGAACCGCTGACCTGCTGAACACAGTCAGCTAAAGTGGCCTGCAGTACTGCGCTCTAACTGCTGCACCACCTCGGCTCATAAAAACTGAGTAGGAAAAATAAGGCTGAGTATACTATATAAATTTCAAAAGACCACACAGTAATGCATTTTTGTGAACTCATTAAGGAAGAACTTGTGCGAACTTGATTTCCTCAGGGTCTGAGGATGATATCTTGCACAATATTTTTCCACCTGTTAGAAATATTTTTTCTCTTCTGGGATGAAAAAGATATTTGACACAACCTAACATGACTAATTAACATATTTATATTTGGAAAACACTAAAAATATACTTTGTGTGTGTGTGTTCAATATCCTTCATATATTTTAAGTTTAGTACAGAAAATTCATTACACTGATAGAAAATTGTGTCACTATGTTACAGGTACATCTAACTATATTACTAATTACCAGAGGAGACATCCAGAACATAAGGTTATGTACTGCTGACATGTACAGCATCTGGTTTAATTAAAACCAAAGATGTAGATGAAAATTGGGATTTTAAATTGTATCATTTATCCTTCAATATTCACTTTGGATAATGTATATTTTTAGATGGCCAACATGTAGCTGGGAAGTATTATTAGTTAACACAAATACTGCATAATTTAAAGTCTGAGATGAAAGTTTGGCTGGTGGTTCTGTAATCAACACAGAACTTTATGTAAAAAATCTGGTACCCTCATATAACATAGATGGTATAATTACATCAGATTCAGAACTGTGTCCAAAAGAATGTATCTTTTAAAAATAAAAATGGGTTTTATTTCAGAGAAACCAAAGATAACTTTCTGAACAGATAGCTTTGAGTTCTATGACTAATACACAGAATTCTGTATCTCTCCTTGAGGCAGACATCTCATTCTATCTCATAATAGCAAGTGCTACTTATTTTCATAATTGACAAAATGTAGCTACTTTCATGTAAATTTCCCAGTATCTTTTAAAAACATAAATTCAAATATTCATTCAAACGCCTCCTAAGAACTATAAAGTGAAAACTTAAACATTGTATTTTATGGTTAGATTGCAAATTATATACCGTATATGCTGGCGTATTAGGCGACCCGGCGTATATGACGACCCCCGTCTTTATCACCGAGCCGCATTCCTAGAACGTCGTCTTATACGCCGGAAACTACCAGTATTTCCGGCGTATAAGACGACTCAGCGTATAAGACGACCCCCGTCTTTGGCGCCGAGTTTAGCACTTCCGGAAGTCGTCTTATACGCCGGCATATACGGTAGTAGTATGTTTCATATTTTAAGAATTTATTTTAGCTATAAATTACATACTATTATTTCAAATTATGAAATCTAGAAGATTATTGTAAGTATAAGGGCAAATCATATTGTTTTATATTGTCTGATTAATACTTGAATTCATAGAATTGAACTTACTGTACTGAAATTAGGTAACTGAAAAATTTTGTGAACTGGAACAGAAGCTTCCTGTACACAATGAAATGTCAAGAATATAAAAGCAAATTATCATTTCAAACAAAATTTCTCCAGTTTGAATTACATGTGCAAGGATCACTCTATAGTCTATTCAATATGTTTTAATAAACTGTAACAACAAAGGCCAAATTATTATATTTACATGTTTTAGTTTCCTATTATTTGACACTGGCCAAAAGCCAATGGGAGTTTTACCTCATTCCACTTATCACCAATAAGTGTCTTAAATGGGATGGAGATAGTTGAGCAAGAAAAAGAAGTTCAAAACCACATTGGCATATGTAAAATAACATTCGGAATTTTCTAGGCTTTTAACATCAAGTCTTTCATACAATACTGCTAAGGGTGTATTTAATGTTCTTTAACTGATATATCAACTTAATTATATTTATTCAGGAATATATATTTCAGACTTAATTCAAGGTTATTACCCTTTCACGCACTATTTAAATTAGCAGAATGTTCATATGGACAGATTAGTAGGATATTAACTGTGACTTCTAATTGTATTATTAAGCTTCTGAAACCTTCTGCCTCAAAAAAATAATTTACCTTTAATTTTTACCTTTGGGTCTTCCTTTCACTTTGACCCAAACAGTAATCATGTGGCCTTCCAGATGATGACAGAATACAATTCCCACAATACATCTCTTGACACATTCTTGTAATATATCATTCCCTCTAGAATTTGGGGATAGGTTCCTCTAAGAAGAGAAGAGGATTTTCTTTTCTTCCCATCACTGACAGATACATATTTTAACAGTTAAACATGCATAAAGGACAACAGCTCTTAATTTATAAAATGAATAGCAAAACTATAATGATGATTCTTTAGGAAAACTCAACTGATGTTCGTACAATTACTGGAAAGAGTCACTGCACTAAGACCATAAAATGCCTAACGGCCAAATCTTCCCTCAGCATATATAAAACACCTACCCCCACTGGCCTGTGAATCATTTAGCAAAATTCTAAGCATTAATAAATAAAACAGTACTGTACTGCTGTACAGTAAATTCCAAGAACTTTTAGACTTAAAAGATGTACTACAAATATAAGTATTTTGGGTTGAAAATCTGCATTGTGCACATAGGTTTCTATAAAAAGTTTTTTGAATGAAATAAAAAAATAAGCAGGGTTATCAAGTGAGGAAAGAGACTTATGGAATGTCAGGTATAAGGGAACCTGAACTGCTTTAAAAATACTGTAAATATAATTCTTACTTGCAAATAGCAAAGATTTGCAAACATTTTACAAAATTTTGAAACAGATCCTGCAGATAAAATTAAGTAAGAAGAGTATGCAGTCAACAATAATTAAGTGCCATCTACTCAGAAAAGATTAAGACAGTCGATAATAAATAAAACTAATACATTTTTCACTGTGTATTGAGTGTACTTATTATTCTTGAAAAAAAATCATTCATAGATATGGCGCAGTATATAAATGTAACTGTTATTGATATTGCTATTAAAAAAAAGTGATACCCCCAAAATAGCACACTATTATTTAATTTATTGGAACTAAAACATAAGACAGAATAAACCTTTGGAAATCATATATTAAAGCTATTCTAAATGTCACATTGTTAACTATATTCTACGCTACTTAAAAAAAAAACCAAAACTATGAATAATATTGAAGACAACTATGTATATTTTCTTGGTGTGGAAAAAAGCATGCAAGGTTTATCAAGGGTGGAAAAAGAACCAGAGAATAATTTGTCCAAAAAAAAAAAAAAAAGCAGCAACTCATATGACTGCATACATGAAATTGTACTGATACATTCAGCTAGAATCACATTACTCTACAGGCTATAAAGAAGTCTATTAAAAATAAGAAATTTATATTGATTACTGTCATGAAGAGAAATATCTCTTACTGAATAGAAGAATCAGGAATTCTATACAAAGTTCTATAAATAATCAATGTTACAAATATATAACTGCTTTTTGGAATTTCTAATGTGTAGAAAGTACGCCATTAATATTTATTTTTTGTTTAATCCACATTTAAATAGGGTAGTCAAACAGAACTTGAAAGATACAGGAATATAAGTTCTAAAAATTTTCACAATATCTACAACTTTACTGCCACTAGCTATAGTTTTTGTTTGGTTGTTTTGAATACTTAAGGTCTAATGCTCAAATCTATGAATGAAACCAGTGAATTCAAGATGCTTCAAGTTCAAATCAATGTGTTCAAGCAGTTAAGCTCTTAAAGCCTATCCAGATAATGCAATAGCTCACAGGGCTCACTGGTAGTCTCCTCTAGCAGTCTTCAAGCATAGCAGCCACTGACTGTAATAGCTGTTGCTTCTTGAACCTCTTAGTTTCAACTTTGGCTTCCTATTACTAAACAAGAAGTTTATAAATACTATTTTACAAATCTTAAGAATCAAGACTATTCCAATACTGGCTCCTCAAATCCTAAAGAAAAACCCACATTGCTCTCCTTTTCTGCAAATATCTAAGGGCAGGGCATATAATAACAGGACCAACTGGATCGTAAAGATCTGAATTAGCTATTTGGCAATTAATTAATAAGACAACAAAAACCACATATCACTTCCAAAAAGAAATGCATGCAATTAGCAGAGGAGGGAAAGGGAAGGAATAGTTGGAGATACCACTCTCATACTTACCTGACCATATCTCCCAATGAAAAGTGTGTTCAGTACAGCATACTGCTACATAATTCAAGAATATATATTTATTACATTTTCAAGATTAGTAAATTAATTATCCAGGAACAAATTTGCCCACCTCTTAACGATGACGATATTCTCGTTCTCTATCACGCTCTCTATCACGGTCTCTATCACGGTCACGATGCCTCTCACGTTCACGGCTTCTTTCCCGATAATAATCATCATGGCGATCTCTGCTACGAGATTTATGGCGTCGGCTTTTCTCCCTTGATCTACTATGGTCTCTCTCCCTTGAACGTTCACGTCTTCTAAAAGAAATTACTTCCTTAATTCTCTAAAATCGATTTACATATCTTGTAATAATCTAAAATTTCTTGAAGTTTTGAATAAAAAAAACTAGTTACAGTACAACTACTTATGATGAATATGTTTTGGTAGCCCCATTTTTCTAAGTAATGCAAGGAATGACTATTATTGAGATGAAAAGGCAAAATAGATTTTTGTAGTACTAATTACAAATATACAAAATGTTCTGGGCACAAAAGCTTGATGCATTAAAGAACTAGTTTTGGACTGTCCATGCCTGAACCAAAACATGCTTCTTTAAATGTTTTGGTCCATCCACAAATGAAGCAGGGTTATTTTGCTCCATGCATAGAAATAAAACAGGATTTTTGCAGGCCAGTGAGTCATTGGCAACAGCTAAAAGACAGGAGGGTAGGGAAAATGATAGGATGATAGGAGATGGGCCAATGATATATGAAGTGTCGAATGCTGAGAAGGGAGAGAAGAGGCAATGTATACCAGCCTTGTTTTATTTATTCATCCATATTTTATTTCATCCCAAATCTGCAAAGTATTATATATTTTTTGGTTATACTGAAGTATGGCTGAAGTAAAACAGTTTGGTAGACCTCAAGAACACAATGTTTGTTCTGAATTTGGAAACAGTATTTTTCCTATCTTGTGTATACTTTTGGCATTGATGTTGAAAATACAGTGTATTTCTTTTTAATGGATTCACTTCAGAGCTAGCTGCTATTTAAAAAATGTTTTCTTACTTTCTATTCTAAAATTTCATCACAAATCTTTATAATTTTAGTTCCATTTGTTCGTATAATTTTAATTATGTTTGTGCGCACAGGTGTGTGTATGTGTGTAAAAGGTGACTTAAATAGGATTGCTATTCCACTGAATGAATTTGCACATGACGTGACTAAAAATGAATTTTCAAATTTTACGTGTATTTTCCTAACCAAAAAATTGAATGTTTAAAGATAAAAAGAGATCCAAGAATCATACATTTATTACAGAACTCTTCTTATTCTACTAAACATCAAGTCAAGATTTTTAAACAAAATTTTTACCTTGACCCAGAACCGTAAGACTTTGATTCAATCCCATGAAGACAATCTTGCAGAGAGCTAATAAGTACTTTGCAGCGATCATCTGCAGATACTTTGGACTGTTTAATTAATGAAATTGCAGTCACCAATGTTTCTATAGCACTTCCATATTCCGCTGGAAAATAAAATTTGGTGAACAGATATGTATTTGATTAATATAAAAAAAACCTATAGTTCAAATATTTTCTTTTCCTTCTCAAAAATGTACCAAAACTAAAATCATGCAAATATATAGTGAAGGAAAAAAGTATTTGATCCTCTGCTGATTTTGTACATTTGCCCACTGACAAATAAATGATCAGTCTATAATTTTAATAGTAGTGTATGTTAACAGTGAGAGACAGAATAACAAAAAAATCCACAAAAACACATTTCAAAAAAGTTATAAATTGATTTGCATTTTAATGAGTGAAATAAGTATTTGATCCCCTATCAGTCAGCAAAATTTCTGGCTCCCGGGTATCTTTTATACAGCTTGTTACCTGTATAAAAGACACCTGTCAATCAATCAGATTCTAAACTCTCCACCATGCCAAGACCAAAGAGCTGTCCAAGGATGTCAGGGACAAGATTGTAGACCTACACAAGGCTGGAATGGGCTACAAGACTATCGCCAAGCAGCTTGGTGAGAAGGGGACAACAGTTGGTGTGATTATTCGCAAATGAAAGAAATACAAAATAACTGTCAATCTCCCTCGGTCTGGGGCTCCATGCAAGATCTCACCCCGTGTAGTTTCAATTATCATGAAAATGGTGAGGAATCAGCCCAGAACTACACGGGAGGATCTTGTCAATGATCTCAAGGCAGCTGGAACCATAGTCACCAAGAAAACAATTGGTAACACACTATGCCATTAAGGACTGAAATCCTGCAGCGCCCGCAAGCTCCCGCTGCTCAAGAAAGCACATGTACAGGCCCGTCTGAAGTTTGCCAATGAACATCTGAATAATTTAGAGGACAACTGGGTGAAAGTGTTGTGGTCATATCAGACCAAAATTGAACTCTTTGGCATCAACTCAACTCTCTGTGTTTGCCTATGACCCCAAGAACACCATCCCCACTGTCAAACATGGAGGTGCAAACATTTTGCTTTGGAGGCATTTTTCTATAAGGGGACAGGACAACTTCACCACATCAAAGGGACGTCAAATCTTGGATGAGAACCTCCTTCCCTCTGCCAGGCATCGAAAATGGGTCGTGGATGGGTATTCCAACATGGCAATGACCTAAAACACACAGCCAAGGCAATAAAGGAGTGGCTCAAGAAGAAGCACATTAAGATCCTGGAATGGCCTAGCCAGTCTCCAGACCTTAATCCCTTAGAAAACCTCTGGAGGGAGCTGAAGGTTCAAGCTGCCAAACATCAGCCTCGAAACCTTAGTGACTTAGAGACTTAGAGACGATCCGCAAAGAGGAGTGGGACAAAATCCCTCCTGAGATGTGTGCAAATCTGGTGGCCAACTACAAAAAATGTCTGACCTCTGTGTTTGCCAACAAGAGTTTTGCCATCAAGTACTAAGTCATGTTTTGCGAAGGGGTCAAATACTTCTTTCACTCATTAAAATGCAAATAAATTTATAACTTTTTTGAAACGAGTTTTTCTGGATGTTTTGTTGTATTCTGTCTCTCACTGTTAAAATAAACCTACCATTAAAATTGTATACTGATCATTTCTTTGTCGGTGGGCAAATGTACAAAATCAGCAGAAGATCAAATACTTTCCCCCTCACTATACAATAAGCTGATAAACCTGTTCTTAGTGTACACCACTTTAGATTATAAACGAGAACTTAAAATGAATGAGTAGGACTCAGTCATAAGATTTAAGTCCACCACTTTAAAAAATATAATTAAATACTAGGGGAAAAGATTCCACTCTAGTATTCCTCCTGACACGAATAGTCTCTGTATAAAAATCTTTTTTTTTTTAAAAAAAAGCATGCTATCATATGTGCTCTCTGACAGGAATCTCCAAATTATGGTCCGCGGCCCAGTACCGGCGCACAGCCTGTTGGCCACAGGCCATGGGAATAGCTGGGAAGCCTCACCATTCATGGCACCGCTGCGCGGTCACTAGCAGCCCCATTTGCGCATGCGTGGGGGATGCTAGCACTGCTGCATTATGTGGGTGCTGGTGGCCCATTTGCACATGTGCGCACCCCATTGATATGCACGGCCCATTTGCACATGCATATGGGCATCAGCCCACTTGCGCATGCGCACGCACATTTCCCTGCTGCTCCTGTTCCTTCCGGGCCACCAAGCCAGAAAGGTTAGGGAACTCTGCTCTGAGTCCATTCCCCCTCTCCCTTCTGGAATGGAACAACGATCCTTGGCCAACTCACAACGGCCAACTTGCTGCAGCTAATTCGCTGTGGGACAATTCACCACAGCTAACTCTCCATGGGCCAATTCAATTCAATTCAAAAATTATTCTAATTTTTATCATTCACATTATATTTTATCCCTCCTTTTGCATCCTTTAATGATTCTATTCCACCATTTCTTTGATATTAGTGTAATTCTTGTCCCGCAGCAAGTTGGCCACAGTGAGTTGTCCTAGATCGCCCTTCTATCTGACCTACAATACACAGATTTACTTATCCATCATTCATACAAACATCAATTTAATAATATTAAGCAACATTAGAATCTATACCACTCTACTCTTCCAAATCATTCAATAGATTGAAGAGCTGATGATACCTGTAATTTCTGAATTATAGTTTACAGTTTACAGATATAGATTATATATGAACAATAAAAATCCAGTATACCTATCCTTTCTTGAAACTTGTGTAAATTTTTTTCCACATGTACATTCATAAAAGAAGTATACAATTTTGTTGCTGTTATATTTTTTCTTTTAATTATTGCTTTCTTTTGTTCCAATTTATTAAATAAAAGCAAAATGTTTAAAAATCCAAAAAGTATTTTTATATTTAAAAGTTAAAAGAATTTATGACATCAACGACTGGTAAAGCTTTAAAATTAGGCAAAAATAATGAATAAAAATATCTGGAAGGATATTAGTCAGAGCTGAAACATAATAGAGGGGCCAAAAGTCAAATGTATGGCGTAAACTTATACTTTGTTTGTACTTCAGAAACAAAGCCCCACTTCCTTGCCCTTGGAAGTTATATATAAGAAAATAAAGCCACAAAAATTACCTCTCCAGAAGAAATGTCCTAATTCATACAGGAGGAACCAATCCTTTAGATAAGCATAGCAGTAAGCAATAAATATCCTTTAATCAGAAAGCTTTATTTCCTATATTTATTTTTCCAGTTCATCTCTTGCTTACATGTAAATACAGATTATAGAACAAAATAATCACTAAATTAAATATACTGACCAGCACTCGCATCTGATACAGCTCTTGAAATGGCACTGCTAGAGATAGCCCTATTTCTATTCATAATTTCTTCAAATTCTGCTTCGCTTAATGGTGTCCTTGCAGCATCTATTTCTCTGCAAACAGATACAAGTTCATTTTTATTTACTTCCAGCAGCACAATATTACAGTAATTTTAATATGGAATTATAAGCAAAACACATAAAAAGAAAGCTTTTTCTTTGCATACAAAATCTGCAAGCTAGAGAGAAAAAAGTATACTATCACAAAAGCAACAATTCTGACATATTTATGCAGTGCTTTCCATCTTCAGAAAGCTTCAGATGCTTACAAAACTTCTGTCAATCAATGTATAATTCAGGTACAGAATCAAAGTTGCCCCAATCAAAAAGTATGGCCTAAATACATATGCTTATTCTTTTATGAGAAACAATAAGTAAACAATTGTGCCAAGAATTAAAAATATTCTATGTTCTGTAATGATATAGTACACACAAGCAAGGTAATATGCTGGCTGCACACTTGGCTAATTACTTAATTACCTAAAATTGGAGATAGAAAATGTTAACTTATTCTGCTAGTGCCCTTTTGAACTTTGTGACATCTGTCAATCTCTATCTTAAACAAGATCTGAAGACTGACAATATGAACAGAGCGTACTTTTTTCCTTCTACAGGCACTCTCCTACACCCAAGATGTAATTAACCAGTTTTCTCCTTCCCTCAGCTTGTAACAAATACAAATCAAAATCACATAATTTCACTGAGACACTTAGAAAGGAGATCATGCTTTGTGTGATGTTAGACTATATCAGTGGTTCTCAACCTTTTTAATACCGCGACCCCCAACCAGTCGTAAGTCGAGGACTACTCAACCGGTCGTAAGTCGAGGACTACTCAACTGGTGCAGCACCGTTTGCAGAATGTGACTTTTGGCGGGCTCAGCAGGGCAGAGACAGCCTGGACAATTTCTATTGGCTTTCAAAAGCCAATAGAATAAAAGGGAGTAGCACAGCTAAGGAAAAGGGGGAAAAAATGGCGGACTGCGTTGTTTGGTGACCCCCGTGAAATGGTCGTTCGACCCCAAATGGGGTCCCGACCCACAGGTTGAGAACCACTGGACTATATGTTCTTCATATTCCTTCCAGTACTATAAATTATATGGCTTAAATTGCTTTTGAGAAATGTTTCTTGCAAATGTTAGTTCTTCTGGTAGAAAGAAAATGCAGAATAAGCAATTCTATCCTCTTAAGAGCAAGAAGTGGATCAAGATCCTACAGCTGATTTAGCATAAGAGGAAATGTCTAAAAATTCATACCTCCCTGCGTTTTGAGTATTATTTTTCGTTTGTCTCCAATACAATGGCATATGTAATTGTTCTCTTATGGACATGTTATTTCCAGTGAAACGCCTATGATATATAATTGACAATTTAAATATAGTTATGGATTGTAGTTGAGATCATCATGAAAATATTGGTCATTATGTGCAGAGGTTCTACTTCTGCTTTCACCACCCTCAGCCCTCCTTTGCTTATTAAATTATTCTCTTTATATTAAAATATAAATTTATTGAGTTCTTTGCATATTCTTTCAAGCATTTATGCATAATGCTTTAACTTCATAAAAATAAGCTTTCTTACATTTTAGATGTTAATTCCACAAATAAATTAATACTACTGGACTCAATGTTTCAGAAAAAAACTATGCTACTTATTTAACAAATCTTCATGCCCATAAAGCCTCACTGATATACTTACAACATGCAAAAAAAAGTATGTATCACAACCTACAAAATTTTGAGAGGTGATATAACATTCACATAATATAAATACCATCAAAAAATAAATATAAAGAAACACTATAAGCCTACAGCATGCTTTCAAATGAAGCTAGCAAATAAATGTTGAGTGGTGAAGCAGTCATGTGAACTCACTATAGATATTAATAAGCTGAATATTGAAAAAGTACTGCTCAAATACACTGCAATATGCCTGTTGTCATCCTTTCTTTTGTAATGGGTGTTTCCTCATATATTCTGCCACCTGAAAATGTTCTATCACAATATTGTGATATTCTATCACAATAACTAGTTATTCTAGACAGTAAGTATTGCAAATGAAGATCCCTAAACATAGGTAAAGCATACTGAAAAGAAAAGCATGCCAATTTAAGACAATCCACAGAGGTTCTATTCAAATTCTGTCCATTTAGTAGAGCTTTGTAGTATTTTGAATCTGAAAGGAAAAAGTGCTTTTGTATACATAAGTGCACTCATATAGTACTTGCAGTAACTCCATAAACACAGCTACTTCTTTTCTCGGGACTGCATATTTGCCCTCTGCAACTGCAGAGCAATTTAAATCCACACAGGGTCCAAAACAACTTTGTCCCTTCAAACCAGTCCAACTCTAAAATTTAAATCTTAAGACAGTAGATACTGAACTGTATTATTGGCTATTATGCCACTGAGAGAACTGTGTCCATCAGAATAATGAATTTTAACATTCCAGAGCAGATGGGTATCTATGTATAAGAGACAGAAGAAAGCAAAAGCCATGTCTGTTATACAAGTATAAATCTCCTTACATTTAATAGATAGCTGTTTTGTGAGTAACAGACTCATTAAAAGAAGGATATTTAAAGTTAAAAGCAAATCTACTGAAGGCAAGAGAGATGTAATAGATCTCATTAAAATAATATTCATAATACATTCTTTAAAAGGCTTACATACAATACATAAAGGACAAAAACAAACAAATATGTAAATGAATGAAAGACAAAAGACCTAAGTAGTATTTTTAATCAACTGTTTGGTACAATGCTTTGGTAGGCAGGTGTCACAACAACCCTGGGAAGCAAATAGTGACAAAAAGGAACAGTGATTATTCAGTTAAAGTATGGGTGAGCTCTATATACACTTTTTTGCAATTATGAGCCTCAATTTTCTTTCTTTTTCTGGTGAAACATGTTTTTGTATCACTTTCTAATGCAAAATGACAGATATTCCCCACTGCAGAGAATTCTAGAACTCTTATCAACAGAAGAACATTGGAGATCCCAAAGTCATAAAATACTCAGAGGGGGGTTAAAAATAGGAAAATACTGTTTTAATGATGACACCAGATGTTAAATATCCCTTGTCCAAAATGTAACAATACTATCTGAATGGGCTCTAGAATTCCCTTAAGTCAATAAATATGCAAGACATACTCACCTGCCTGGTGGCCCATAATCACCTCTGTCATATGGTGGAGGTCGGCCATAGGGGTCTGAAGGTGGTGGACCACGACTGTCTGATGTAGGTATGCCACTGTTGGCTGGTGGGGGGAAGAAAGCTGGATTCACGTGTGGGGCGGGAGGGGGAGCTCCTGGTGGTGGCCCAGGTAAGTGAGGAGGAGGAGCCAGTGTAAGGGGTGGTCCTAAAGGACCAGGTGGACGAGGGGGGACAGGACCTGGAGGTGGAGGAGGACCTTGCTGTGGGGGTGGAGGACCTGGTGGAGGACCATAGCCTGGAACTGGAGGTGGAGGACCAGGTGGAAGTGGACCCAATGGAGGTTGGCCAAACGGTTGTCCTGGAAACAGAACTGGAGGAGGGGGACGGTCACCACGATTAGGAGGACCAGTTAGTGGAGGAGGCAGAACCTGGCCAGGTGGAGGAGGACCTGGTGGGCCTGGTGGGCCAGGAGGACCTAGAGGTGGACGTGGAGGAGTCTGTCCAGCTAAAGAGGGAGAGAAAAATGTCCATTATTAATATTCTACTGCCCATGTTTTTCCAAACACATACCAACATTTGCAATAATTATGCTGTCTCATAGATAAAATCCAAATAGATGTCAGATTCTAATTCTCCCCTTTTTAGACAAAAGGAAGGATAAAAACTAAAAAAAAATAACGGTAATCATATTAATGTCATTTGATTTGCTGTTTGTTTCTATAAAATAATGATTCAAAGAAGTCTTCTTCCTCTGTCTCTTTTATTTAAAAAGCTCACAATTTGAGTATAGGCTCAGAAGGGAAGTATCAACAGTAGAACATAGAATAAGCATACCATCAAAATAAACAAAAATGAAAATGACAAATATGGAAGAAACCTTATAAATAAAACTACCATACCGTACTGCTGAGTCTTGCTGGGAATCAGGTGAAATATACATTTAATAAATTATGTTGTTGTTATTCATTTTATTTAACAAACAATTTAGGAAAGCTTTTAACAACTTAGGCAGCTTTAAAAGGAGTTTCATTCTATTCTAAACTGACTACCTTTTCAAACGAAAAAAGTGGAAAGTCTGTATTTTAATAGAAGAGAAACCATTAGTTAATGTAAAATTAGAATATTTTACATTTCTGTTTCTATTTATTGCAAAACTATATTATACTGTGTCTAAATGATGGCGAACCTTTTAGAGACCGAGTGCCCAAACTGCAACCCCAAATCCACTTATGCATTGTCGGGTGCCGGGTGGGTGTGGCCCATTGGCTGGATGTGGCCAATTGGGTGGGTGTGACCCATTGGCTAAGCGTGGCTGTTGTGGTAACGGCAGACTGGGTGGGACTAAAAAGTTCAATCAATCAATTCCAACTTTGCAAGATCTTTTTTTTTCCCCGCAAGAAGTTGAAATTGACTCATTGAACCTTTTTTTTTTTTTTTTTTTTTGCACTTGGCGGCAGAGGCCTAAAGCGAAAAGGTTTTATAAAACCCAGCTGAAGGCCTAGGACTGGGGCAATGGCATGCATGCCCACAGAGGGGGCTCTGAGTGCCACCTCTGGTATCTATTCCATATATTCGCCACCACTGGTCTAAGACTTTGTTCAATACACAATACAGCAATATTTCTGCACTACTGCTAAAATTTAAGGAACAAAATAAAAAGCTTCAAGTCTTCTACCTCTGCAGAACAACAAACTGCAAAACATATACAATAGAAGGAAATACTTTACCTGGGAAAGGTGGAGGGGGCCCTCCAGGTCCAGCTGGTCCTGGAAATCTGTCTCCTCCAGGAAGGGCACCTGGAAAACGGCCCCTCCCTCTGTTACTTGGAGGAAAAGTTGCTCGTGAACTACCTCCTGGGGGACCAGCTTTTCCTTCACCAGACATCTGGCCTGATTGTGTAGCTGCAGTTAATGAAATAAAGTGCTTGAAGTGTACTACAGAATTAACAAGACTTTTAAACTGGTTTATTCTATGTCAATTATAGTTTTCCTTGGCAATTCTGTTTTACAGGCAACATATTTTTAATAAGAGTTTTGTTTTCTATGTTTATGTTTTCATTTAGAAAGAAAATTGTACAAAAAATTTTTTACCAAGAAAAAAGAATGTGATTCTCTAGTTTTTATCTAACTACTAGAGTTTAAGATCTTAAAGTAATTTGGCTAGAATACATGTTACAGGTAGTCCTCGACTTTCAACCACAATTGAGCTTAAAATTTCTGTTGCTGAGCAAAACATTTGTTAAATGAATTTTGCCCTATTTTACAAGCTTTTCTTGCCACACTCAAGTGCATCCATTGTAGCTGTTTAGTAACATGGTTGTTATGTGAATCTGGCTTCCCCATTGACTTTGCTTGTCAGAAAATTGTAAAAGGTGATCAGTTGACACTGGGACTTTCAAGTGTCATAAATATGAACCAGTTGCCAAGTACCCAGGTTTGATCACATAACCATGGAGATGCTGCAATAGTCATAAAGTGTGAAAAACAATCATAAGATACTTTTTTCAGTGCTGTTGTAACATTGAACAGTCACTAAACAAACTGTTGTAAGTCAAGGACAACCTATACTATATGTATGCTTAGAGTTAAGTGCACCCAATGAAATATCAGGACTTGATTTTTTTTCCAAAATGACCCATGAAATAATCCAGGGGTCCCCAACCTGTTAGCTGTGGCTCACTATCGGGCTGTGGCCTGCTGTTCACTGGCCGCGGAAAAGGCTGGCCAATGTACACATATGTGTGCACGTACTCACCCACTCATTAGCGCTGCCACCACTATACAAACAGGGCACAGCACAGCAAAAACGGAGTGGTGCTAGCGAGTGTCATGCGGGCACTAGTACCGCCATTTGTGTCGCGCATGCTCATGGCCCCATAAAAGATTCCCCTTCCCTTTCCCTCTGATCCACCAACCGAGAAAGATTGGAGACCTCTGAAATAATTTATAGTGCTTCTGTGAGCTTTGAAAAATCAGTTCTCAAATCCCTGAACAAATTAATAAATAGTTTCTTAATTTTGATATGATGGTCTTTATTATTTCTTCAGTTAAGATCTAAAAGCATTTTTGTAAATAAAGATCACAAACCACATCTGATGGAAATCTCCACCCACTTTGCTCATGATACTTATGTTGCTTACCACTTTTTTTTATTAAATATGCTAAATTCCTTAATAAACTTCAGGTGCCTGAAATATTCCCCATACCAATAGGCATACTAGAAACTTAGATTCTTCAAAAAGTAAAACAACTTTTAGTTTAGTTTTCTGCGGAAGTGTACTTATGTTCTACAAGACAGGCAGTAAAACATACCTTCAGGGAACAAAATAACTTTATCCATACAAGTAAACTATTTTTTAATTTAAAGAATTACATAGTAAACATTCTTGAGACTTTCTATTACAATTTAAAAGTAAATTAATAACACAGAAACAGTTCAAACTCAGTTGTAAAAATTATGAATACATGAACCACCACTTTCTTCCATTACTAGTGAGAGTTGTGGTATGGGGCAGTACAAAACAAAAATAAGACAAAGTAGAAAAAACACTTAAAGTATCTTTCAAGGATTCTCATAGTAAATATTTCCTAAGCAACAATGTACGGATTTAAGTATCAGATAAAAGAAAAATCAGTCTTCAGAGGCAAGTCTTGCTTACTGTTTTCATAAACAGGACTCCAGTGGCAATTGTTTTGATTATAGTAATTAACCATATGTGTCTTCTCCATACATTTGATGCAATTCTATTTAGAATAACAGCTAAATACGCCAAATGATTTGCAACATACAGATTTCAAATTAATCTACCTCTATGGAAAGTACGACCTACCCCGAAAATAAGCCCTAGCATGATTTTTGAGGGTAGGCGTAAAATAAGTCCTACCCCAAAAAGAAGCCCTAGTTTTGGGGCGAGGCGCAGGCCTAAAAATCAAGCTAGGGCAGGGATGGGGAGTGGAGCTTACCATTGCAGCCAGGCCTCCCATGGATCAACACTTGCCTCGCTGGCCCACTTCTTCTGTGGCCGAGGGAGGAGCTTCATTCTGCAGCTAAGAATGGAACTCTAGCCTGCATTTTACCGTCAAGAGGCCTTTCTGGAAGGCCTCTACAACCAAAATGCGAGCTATGGATTCAATCCGTAGCTTGGTTTTCAGCTGTGGAAAGGCCTCTGATGGCAAAATGCAGGCTGGAGTTCCATTCTTAGCTGCAGAATGAAGCTGCTCCTTTAGCCACAAAAGAAGTGGGCTGGTTGGGCGGGTGCGGTGCCACGGCAGTGAGTGGAAAAGACCCCCCCCCCAAATTAAGACCTGCTGCCTCTTTTGGAGGGGAAAAAAGGACCGGGTCTTATTTTCGGAAAACACGGTACTTAGGTTACTCATTTAACTGAGAATTATGTAACACAGTTTATTCATATGTTGAAGAAAATATGTAAAGAATAAAACTTCTAAATCCTCAATTAATTTTATAATAGCCAGTAGGGATACAATTATGTTTATTTCAAATGCACAGGCATTCAAGTTAACTGTTACTATTTTTTACATAGAAAACATGAAAATGGTAAAACTGCATTTTTTTTTAAATGATTCAGAATAAATGTTTTGGACCTTACACAGATGCAGCACCTCTTTGCTCTTCATTAAAGCAGTGTCTGTTTTTCAGACTTCGGCACAAGTCTGAAAAAAGATGTCCTGCTTTAAGTGTCATATTAAAAGCACTGTGCTTTAATTTAATTAATAAATCAAAACAGTGAAAATCAGGAAATACTATGTAGCCCTTAAGATTAAAACATATTATGCTTGTACTCTATCCAAAACACTTTATAAAAATAAATTTGAGTATATAGATCAGGGATCCCCAACCCCTTGTCCGTGGACCGGCACCAGTCCGTGGCCTGCCAGAAACTGGCCCGTGCAAACAAGCAAAGTCCCATCTACAGGATGCAGGCAGTAAATTAAAACATGCCCCCTCCAGTCCATGGAAAACCTCTTTCCATAGAACTGGTCCCTGGTGCCCAAAAGGTTGCAGACCGCTGATACAGATAACGTTAAAAATCACTATGAATAATTTGTTAATAAAACTAAAGAAACATGTTTTTCTTTTATTTCCAAAACATACTATTTCCAGCAGTCTTCAATAGTAGTTAGTTAGATAGACCTTCAGTAAATGAGATTGAAAGATAGCACATTATATAAAAATTATTAATCCTTCAAATATATAATATAGTCATTGGTAATTTCTAACCCATCTCCTCCCAAAATGTTTTTCCAGTTCACAGGAAGTAGTAGAGAATAATTCTTACTTTTTCTCGATTGCAGTTCAAATTGACTCAGAAATTGCTTATTACAAGGAGTTACAACAGGATTTTGACCATGTAACTCTCTTTTAGGCAACAAGTCCATCAGCTTTTTGGAAGATGCCTCAGATCCCACACCTACAAGAGCAAATCTGGAGGACAGACAATATAATTTTATGATGAGGATTCTTAATAGATCCCTAAAAATGGATAACATGCTAAACCAAGCCACATTATGATTTAGCACAATGTGCAATCATAGGTGTATTATATTCAGCCACTTAGAATATCCCATAACTCTCAATAATTATGATCATGACTTTATTTTTAAATGTGGAACTATTTTTTTCACTCCATAAATTATTTTCTAAGTTTTCCAGAAATACTTTTTCTAGATCATCTCAGCTGTTGTTTATAATTTGATTCTGTTAAAATCAGTAGTTTTCTCATTCTGATCTCTGATCTTCCTCCCACCTATTTTTTTCCTATTATTCATCTGTATTGTCTTTCAAGATAAATATATTGTAACACATCTTTAGAAACAACATCTGTGCTGAATTTAAATACATTCTTACCCCTTAGATTGGCCATTAGCACGGTTTTCAAAAAATTTTATCTCCAAAATATCATTTACACCAAGTGAATGAACTGCTTCAGTTAAATCTTCATCTGTGGTCCACTGCAAAACAGTTGTAAATGACATTTCTAGCATAACAAAGGAGCACAATTTTCTCAATACAATATTCATAACAATAATGCTCAACACAATATACAAATATACGCACTAACATATTCCATATTTTAAAAATAAGTAAGCAGCAAGTTCATTTCACAAATCTGTTATTGATTATAAATCCTAAAAATCACAATTATAGTTTAGTAATAGTTCATATTCCACATGGGAAAAAATGTTTCATGTTTGCACCTTCAAGTAAGTTTTCACAAAAATTGTTTCCCAATAAATGTTACAGAGCAACTGCCAAACTACAGTAAGTAATTCTGAATTAAATTGATTACGGACTAAATGACTAGTAAGCGGTGACTAATCAAGCACTTACCCAAGTAAGATTCCGATTAATACAGCGGTAACTAATCAAGCACTTACCCAAGTAAGATTCTGATTAATACAGCAGTAACTAATCAAGCACTTACCCAAGTAAGATTCCCAATATATAACGCAATTCTCTTTCCTGTATATGTATAGACAACATTTGGTGCTGATCCTTTGCCCACATCATCTCCAACAGATGGTGGAAGAGAGTCCATATAATCGCGATCCTCTGGTGCATCACCGTTATTGGCAGAGGGAGAGATGACGTCGTCATACAGATCTATCTGATCATGCCCACCATATTCAGCCTCCTAAATGACAATGTATAAATATTAATAATCAGTTTATTTATCCAAAATAATCCAACATCACACTGTAATTTCCATAGTGTCTACCTTTTTCTGTATCTTGTCTGTGCAAGGTAGTGGACTGTAGTGGAATGTCCACCTGAAAGAGGGGGAGATTTTTGGCAACACAGTGCATAGAAATAAAATTATATTTTATCTGCCATATAATCTATAGTTTACAATATATACCAGTGGTGGAGAACCTTTTAGAGACCAAGTACCCAAACCACAACCAAAACCCATTTATTTATTGCTGCGTGCCGGGTGGGCGTGGCCGACTAAGTGGGTGGGCGTGGTCACGGCAGGTGTGGCCACCTTGATGCTGTTTGTGGGGAAGGATGCTTATGGGGGCCGGGAAAGGTTGGAGGAGATCCAGAGGGTCTCTGGCGGGTGGGGCGGTGGACCGGAGGCTCATCCTGTGGGGTGAGGCGAGGAGAGGCAGGGCGGGTGTGCCAATTGCCACGGGGCAAGGCAAGGCAAGGGCTGGAGCAGCTGCTGCCTGACACTATCAGCCCCCCACACACAGAGGCCAGCGAGCGCATGGGGGCCGCCAGTGTCCATCAGCAGCCACAGCCTCCTGCATCATGACAGCCCCATTGGCGTTAGTGAAGATGGTCCCAGGACGGCCAGAAAGGAGCCCTCACCTGGTGCGGGTCCTCTCTACAGGATGGCTCTGACGGGGGCGACGGCTGCTGCTGCTCTGACCAGTCAGCCCTGCAGGGAAGCAGAAGGGGCAGCCGGTGTGCGAATCTGCTGCCTCGTCAGGCTGCTAGTGAGCAGCCGAGGTGGCTCCAGACCCCCAGCTGGCCCTCCACCTCTTCCTGCTTCCCTGCATGGCTGACCGGTCAGAGCAGCAGCAGAAGCCACCCCCATCAGATCCGTCGAGTGGATGAGCCCAGGCCGGGCAAGGGCTTCCTCCCTCCCCATAAACCGGCAAGAAGTAAAATCTCTCTTATTATGGCTTAGTTCACAACCATAAAAAAAAAAACCTTTGTTCCCGAGAATCTTTTTCCTAGCAGCCGAGCAGAAGAGCAGAGCCCCGAGGCAAGTGTCCTGGAGCCGTTTCCACTCGCGTCTTTCTCATTCTCAATTCTATTGCTCACGTGTTGTCTGTACCCCACCCCCCAATTGCTCTACACTTCACAGCCCAGGGAGTGAGATCCCCCCGCCTCAGGGCCCAGCTCTTCTACCTGGTGCTGGCATCTCCATCATCCACAGCAGCCGGAACAAGAGGCGGGTCACAGCAGCCCATTAATCTTTTTGCTGCATCGGCACGCGGGGGCTTGCTATTTCCCCCCCTCCACCCAAAAATCTAGGTTGAGGTGCAAACCCAGCTCATGTGCCTTTGCTCAGGAGGAGCAACTTATTATGGTTGTGAACTAAGCCATAATAAGAGAGGTTTTGCTTCTCGCTGATTTATGGGGGGAGAAAGCCCTTGCCTGGCCTGGGCTCATCCCCTCAACGGATCTGATGGGGGTGGCTTCTGCTGCTGCTCTGACCAGTCAGCCATGCGGGGAAGCAGGAGGAGGGGCAGCCGGGGGTCTGGAGCCAGCTCGGCTGCTCACTAGCAGCCCGACGAGGCAGCAGATTCATGCACCAGCTGCCCCTTCTGCTTCCCTGCAGGACTGACCAGTCAGAGCAGCAGCAGAAGCCACCCCCGTCAGATCTGTCGAGTGGATGCGCCCAGGCCGGGCAAAGGCTTTCTTCCAGCTATCCCAGAGCAATTTCCACCCACGCCGATGGGGCTCTGTAGCCAGTCCACCATTATGCAGGACAGCCAGGATGCTGTGGCTGCTGACAGACACTGTCGGCCCCCATGTGCTCGCTGACTTTTGTGTGTGGGGGCCGATAATGTCAGGCAGCAGATTCAGAAGCAAAGCTCTGCCGACCATCCTCATGCTGGCGGCGGGGGAAGGCAGAATCTGGCATGCGGGCACCCTTTGCTGCTGCTGCTGCTGCATTGTCCCACATACGCCTTTGGGCGGGGAGGGGAGAGCGTCTGCCACAGCTCACCTTCCCCCGCCACTGCCCCATCAGCGCAAGGATGGTCGGCACAGCTTTGCTTCCAGATCTGCGGCCGGCCAGGCTTAGCGATGCAGGGATCACCGCTATCGCCTCCTCCTCCTGCTTCTCTGTGTGGATGGCCAGTCGAGGGGCTCAGAGCAGCAGCTGCTGCCCCCGTCAGAGCCACCCTGTAGACAGGACCCGCACCAGGTGAGGGCTCCTTTCCGGCCGTACTGGGGCTGTCTCTGCTCACTCTGATGGGGCTACACTAAGGAAGGGAGATGGTGGCTCTGATTTCATTCACTCTCCCACCAAAACTGCTCCTTTTATACATTTCCTCACCCCACCCAGCTCTTGCAGCTATTCCCGGACTGCGCATGCACAGAGAGGGGGAGGGGGAAAAGCCCAGAAATGGCGTGCGTGCCCACAGGGGCAGCTCTGTATGATATATACTGTATATAATGTAGGTAATATATACTGTAGGTAAGCCAAATTTGGCTACAACAATCCTTTTGAATTTTCAATATTTTTGCAGATCAAAACATAATCTCTTCTCCACAAGTCCTAAAACTAGACAAAGAGAATCCAATTAAACAAATGAGTCACAAACATTATACTCACTGATTTATTGAGGAAGCTACATATTTTATGTAGCAAATGTATATGAACTTTAAGGATTATCTCCTTCATGTGAAGGAGAATGTCATGGTTCCAACAGACACAGACAAATAAAGCAGAACTCCGAGGTTTGAGAATTCCTCAAAGAACATGTTTATTATTTACAAAATATCGGCATGGTCAAAAATGAAACCAAGTCTGAATACACAAGTAACAATTGCCCAATACAAAGTTAAATGTCCCACCCATAAAACTATGCAAGCAACTATATTTCCCAATATGATTATTTGGTGGGCTATTTATGAAACGTCCAGTCCACAGGTCGGCAACCTGCGGCTCCGGAACCGCATGCGGCTCTTTGAGCCTTCCCCTGTGGTTCCCAGCCTCCTCTGCCTTTGCAGAGAGAGACAGAGACAGAGAGAGGCAATTGCACTTCCCTGCTTCTCTCTCTCTCTCTCTGTGTGTGTGTGTGTCTGTGTGTGTGTGTGTGTATGTATGTGTATGTGTATGTGTAAAAGAGAGTGCACTCACAGTGTTCTCCGAGGAGCTGAAAAGCTTTCTGGGTGGAGCTCCTCCCTTTGCTGCGTCTCTGAAAGAAGCAGGAAGCAGGAAGGGCAGGAGAGAGGTAGCTAGCCCAGCTAGGCTGACTCAGGAATTCTGGGAGTTGAAGTCCATGAGTCATAAAAGAGACGAGGTTGCCCACCCCGGAGGTTGTTGGACAACAGCTTGAAGCTTGCCAGGTGAGCAGCAGATGGGGGGGGGAGAAAGAGAGAGAGAGAAAGAGAGAGAGAGGGAGAGAGAGAGAGTGGGGGAAGAGGAGTGGCAGACCAAGGGCAGATAGAGAGGGAGGGAGAGACCCCTTTGACATCTAAAATGAAGATAACACTGCATATATCCTTTTTTTACCTGTGTGTGTATGTAATTTTATTCTCTTAAAGCATTCTCTTGGTGATCATTGTTTTAATAGTATGGGTATTCCCAAGAGTCATATTTTTAGTTTTATTTTTAATGTGTATATGTGTGTGTGTGTGTGTGTGTACACACACACACATACACACTTACACACACACCTATAATAAAGGTAAAAAAGGATATATGCAGTGTTATCTTCATTTTAGCTATCAAAAGGGTTTTGCGGCTCCCAGTGTTTTGTTTTTGGTGGGAAACGGGTCCAAGTGGCTCTTTGAGTGTTTTGGGTTGCCTACCCCTGGTCCAGTCCCTACTCTCAGGAGCAGCTGATGACCTTGGTTCCCACAGGACAGAATATTATTTTGACTAATGAAGCACCTGGGCAACACCCCTTCTCCGTTCTAGTGGCAACCTAGAATGAGAAGAAAAAAACAGTTGCAGCCATGCTCATTTGTAGAGTTGACAGTGAAATTAAGAGTAGGTGTTTCAATCAATGGAAGGGGTGTTGTCTTACCTGAACGCCTTTTCTCAGCACAGAGATGAAGAATCCACCAATGGGTTTGCTCTGTCTTCCTGCCCATTAGATCAAGTCAGTCAAACTTGCCATGCCCATCCTGGACTAGGACACACCCAGTCTTGACAAGGGCGAAAGCCACTGACTATAGTCTGACATGTTGGCTCCAAGAACCCTAACACTGGACCTGGCGGACCCAAACAGGCGGGAGTGGATTCTCCGTCTCTGTGCTGAGAAAAGGCGTTCAGGTAAGACAACACCCCTTCTCTAGCACAGGAGATGGAGAATCCACCAATGGAACATACCAAAGCCTCACTGTCCCTGTGGGAGGGAAGCAGTCAGGTCCAGTGTCTCATCCCTAGATACCATCTGTTGTAGGACCCTCCGATCGAAGGAGGCATCCGCAGAGGCAAACCTGTCCAGTTTGTAATGCCTCATGAAAGGTGAAGGCGAAGACCATGTAGCCGCTCTACAAACGTCCTCAATGGACGCCTGAGTGGCCCATGCCACGGAGGTAGCCGCACTGCGCGTAGAGTGCACCGTAACACGACCTGGAACCAGTAGGGAATTCAATTAATAGCTCCCGCAATGCAAGCCCTGATCCATCTGCCTATCGTAGAGGCAAACACCCTCCTCCCCATGGAGGAATGGTGAAAGGAAACGAAGAGGGCTTTGGACTTGCAGAAGGCCGCCGTCCGCTTGATATAGCAGCGGAGGGCCCGGTGGACATCCAGAGAATGCCATTGCCGTTTCAGGTCATGAGACGGATTAGGGCAGAAATCTAGAAGTACAATTTCCTGAGCCCTATGAAACAAAGTGTTGACCTTCGGAATAAAAGTAGGGTCCAAGCGAAGGACCACCCGGTCCCGATGAAAAATGCATAAGTCATCCCTGATGGAAAGCACCACCAACTCAGAAATCCGCCTGGCAGATGTAATTGCCACCAGGAAGGCGACTTGGACAAGGACCATAGGTCACAGGTTCTGAGAGGTTCAAAGGGCGTCCTGGTGAGGGCCTGTAGAACCTGTAGCAACTCCCAAGAGGGATACCTATGAACCACAGGGGGCTTGGTGTTGGTGGCACCCTTGAAAAAGGAGCGTATCAAAGGATGTTGACCTAACGACACCGAGTTGTCACAGGTAAGTATGGTGGAGAGAGCCGCCACCTGTCTGCGTATGGTATTAGGCGCCAAGCCCCTGTCAAGCCCCTCCAGTAAGTACTCCTTAGAATAGTCAAATCCGAGATAGTCAAATGGTGTCTTTCGCACCAATGACAGAAATTCTTCCAAGTGGAATTGTAGATACGGTTTGTCGCAGGCCTCCGGGAGGCCTGAATTATGGAGATGATGCCTGGCGAACAGGAGTCCTCAGTTAGGATCCGGCGTTCAAGTGAAGCCACTGGGGGTCTGGATGATGCAGAACCCCCTGGCTGAGAGAAATGCAAACTGGAGGAATCCTCCATGGAGGAGACCTGGAGAGGTTCACGAGGTTGGCAAACCACGGCCTCCGTGGCCAATACGGAGCCACGAGGAGCACCTCCGCCCTCTCCTGCAGGAGCTTGCGGATGACTGCTGGAATCAGAGGGAGAGGAGGAAACGCGTAAAGCAGATCCTCCGGCCATGGACCTCGAAGAGCATCCGCAGAGTCACTTCACATCAAAGGGAGACCCCCAGGCCAACTTTCAAGCACCTTACCATTAATAAGAACAGCATTTCTTCGTCCTTGGGGCCACAGAAGGGCATGGTTAATACACACCAATACCGATAACTCAACAATTAGTATAGCTGCCAGATGAAGTGTAGTCATCACGTTACTCTTTGGGCTTAAGACAATGGTTCTTCTCCCAAAGTGACAAAAACAAAGAGTGAGCGGTCAAGTTGTCAGACTTCCCATCCTAGGTTCAGCAGTAAATCACACCAGATACTTCATGGCTTAATTTCTCAGAAGACTTAGAGACATGGTTCAATGAGATTAGAAATGAAGCCATTATGCAGTAGTTGACTGCCTACTATCAGTACAAAATCACCATTATATTTCATGGGTTAAATTTGTGGTTTCCTCTCACCCTTCTAAATTAAAAGACTTTAATATAACACCTAATAGCTATGAACCTAAGCAGATGTCCTACGTTTAGATAAAGGCCATCTCATAGCCAGGTAACCACTATTTCCTGCATCTAATCCTCAATTCTTCCATATCTAGCCTCTAAGAAAACCAATTATTTAATTTTAATATACAAGAAATTATTCAGATTAGTTGGCAACTTGCAAAAGCAGCACGGTTATGACAACCATAACAAGATGTTCTATTTTGAACATAGTAACTTTTGCAGCAATTTTTCATTTACATTTTCTTTCATTGATTTTAAATGTATCAGATGGCAAATTTACTAAATACATACAAAGCAAAAAGCTAAGCCGGACAGAATCTTGTTAATACTTCAATGAAAAGCCACCAAAAAGATTCAGGGGTCTAGACTAAAAAGTTGAGAAAACTTTCTAGAACAGGGGTGTCAAAGTCAATTTCACTGAGGGCCGCATCAGCATTGCGGTTGCCCCCAATGGTAGCTGCGCAAGTTGGGGTTGTAGTGGTCTTCTCTGCTGTTGGACTGCAGGGGGTGTTGACGCCCTCTGCTGCTGCTGATCATTCATCTGCTGGGGAAACCCATCTACCCATTGCTGCAGATGCCTCAGGCTGGAACTCCCCTTCTCTTGAGGATTGGGGTCCCTAGCCGGTAAAGGCAGGATCTGACAGGCTTCCTGCTGGGCTCCCCACTGCTCTTGTGCCCCCCCCCCAGTTGCTGTAGGCCCCAACCTGGCTACAGATTTATGCCCAGGGTTTGCACGTTTGGGGGCTGTGGCCAACCTCCTTGCTGTGGCTGTTCTCCCAACAGCTGCTGATCTCCTGGCTTCTGTACCACTCCAAGGAATTGCAAGGCCTCTATTAACTGTGGTAAGTTCAGGGGACATGGATCAGCCACCTGCTGGAAAACCCAATCTCCCCATTGCTGCAGAGGATTCAGACTGGGATTCTCTCTCTCTTCGGAGCTGGAGTCCCTGGCAGGAACATCTGCAATGGAAGGGCTGTAGGTTTCACTTTGTAGGAACTGATTTCTGGTTTTCATTTCTGAGTTTTGAAATCTTTCCAATGAGTCACCCATAACTGTGTTATCTGTCCATTCTGCTTTTGAAGTCTTCGCTCTCAGCTGGGAAATCTGCCAAATTCCTCTCTCCCCTGGCTTGCTGGCTGTCGCTCCCCCCCCCCCGGGGAAACTGTTGCAGCCACGGGGCTGGCCTCAGACAATCTTTCCTTCTCCATAATGAGATCTTTCCCGAATCTTTACCAGCTCCTCTCAAGCATAGAGATAGCGGATGGGGCTCAGGACCCCAGGTTGTTTGAAAAGAATGTGAGATCCTAGCATGATGTTGAGGTTCCGGATAATGAAACATTCCAAAGAACTTCCAGGCATTCATTTTCCTAAAGGTCTTTTATTGTTACAAAATGTCGGCACAGGCACAACGGAGGGATGCTAGGATCTAAGTTCTCTTCCTCTGAGCAGTTAAATTATCAGCATGTTCCCTCCCTAAATTAGCCGTCATATCTCACATTATCCAATTAGTGTGAAGGTCAAATGTTTTCTTCCTCTTTCTTTCCCAGGCTTTACCCACAACCCCCCTTCTGCTCTGTATTAACCCCATAATTACCAGACAATTCTACATATTGTCAAAAGCAAGAATATACAATATTTGCAGCGTTGACATCAAGGACAGGCAAACTTTACAATTACAAGGTATTGATTTGACATGGTGGTCCTACTTGCAAATTCAAACAAGATACGAAAAAGATATAAAATCGATAGGTTTTTACAAAGAACAGGCCCCATTGGAAAAAATTTTGTTAAAAACAGATGAGAATTTGATTAGAAAACTCTATAAATTTCTTCTAAGCTGGAAGATGGAAGAAGAACAAGTGAAAGAAACAATGATAGTATGGGCAAAGAATTTTGGATATTCTATAGATTTGGAAGACTGGCAAAAACTTTGGGATAAAAACATTAAGCTTACAAAAGCGGTAGCATATAAAGAAAACTTATATAAGATGTTCTATAGATGGCATATGACACCAGTTTACTTAGCGAAAATGTTTAAAAATGTTTCGGGTACTTGCTGGAAATGTAAACAAGAGCCAGGCACTTATTACCATGCCTGGTGGACATGCCCTATCGCTAAGAAATATTGGTCTAAGATTCATAGATGGTTGGAAAAGATGATGAAACTACAAATAGAATTTAAACCAGAATTGTTTTTGTTAGGAATATTAAGACCTAATTATGGTAAAGAGAATGACTATTTGATATTGCATGTTTTAACTGCTGCAAGGATAGTATTTGCCCAATTTTGGAAAAATGAGAATCTACCATCTGACCAGATTATTATTACCAAAATTCTAGAGTGTGCAGAAATGGATAGACTAACATTAGAAATGAAAGAAAAAGATGATTCAATTTATTTTAGAACTTAAAAATTTTTTTATCAATGGTTAGAAACACGTTAGAACTTGAAGGATTTAATATTTTAGAATAGATGACTGATTTTTAATCGAGTTCTAACTAACATTTTGATGATACGATTACTTTTCCTGATTTACTGATTTTTATTTGTTAATTTTGATTGTTAGGATTTATTTTTTTATTTTATTTTATTTATTTTTTATGTGATTTTATTAGTGTTTACTTAATAGATCAACGTATTTGTTTACTAATTATTAAAAATTATTATTATTATTATTAAAAGTTTTAAAGATTTTACACAATATATACCCCAAATCCCTCCCCCCTCTCCCCCTCCCCTACTTCCCAAAGCTGATTACAGGGTTAAAAATAAACAATCATAATCTAACTAACATTACCCAACTATATTAACAACTAATTATTTTTAATATGTTACAGTTTAAGCTTTGTTAAAAATGGTTGAATATGATACTTACTCATCATTATGAACCAGACAGTTGCTTGTTTGTTGAAATATGTGATTGTACCTATCCTTATTTTACCCTAATCCCCTTTTTCCTTCCCCTCCCTCTTTCCTTTTTACCCTTCCCTTTGCCATACCTATATTCTTCCTATTTTTCCTTACCTATATAAATTTAATAAAATTTTGTTAAAAAAAAAAAGAATAGTTTTCATCAAAATTTTATCCACTTCTGGAGCAGAGCCCGAAGCCTGCCATTCAAAAATAGGGCAGCTCTCTTAAGGCAATATATCAACAACAATCTGCACAAATTATAGTTAATGGGGGTTTAACAGAAGCATTTAAAATTGAAAAGGGTACAAGACAGGGATGTCTTTTATCCCCATTGTTATTTGTTTTAACAATGGAGATTTTACTTATTAAAATTCGGGAGTCACCTAGAATAAAGGGAATAAAAATAAATAAGAATGATTATAGATTGAGAGCTTTTGCTAATGATTTGGTTGTGACATTATCTCAACCGACAGACTCGGTTAGGGATTTGGTAAAAATTTTAACTCAGTATGGGAAGGTTTCTGGTTTTAAGGTAAATAATAATAAGACTAAAATATTATCGAAAAATATGTCTAATGAAGGAAAAGGATGTTTTGACTTTTTTGATATTTTGCTTTTCTTTAGCCGCCTGCCCTGGGATTGTGTGAAAGCGTGCGGAGACGGCGAATATCAGCTGTTCCGCAGCTTGAAACCTCTCTCCTCGGGAGAAGAGGAGGAGGAGTTTTCCACGGGTAGAGGTCGAGCTCCCCTGGGCCTCCTTAATTATTTGGATGTCGGAGGGTGAGAGCTCCCTCAGAGCCCGAGGTTTTTCTCCGCATTCCAGGATGCCTTTGTCCTGAGTTTCAGGAACAAAGGAAGACGCCGCTTCCACATCTGTATCTTAAAGAGACTTGTGAGTAAATTAAAATCAGACGGAGCTGACCAGGAGAGATTAGAATTGTCAATGCTTGGGACTTTAACTCAGGAAAAGAGTTAAAAGAATCTTCTCCACCTTTCAATTTCACTAAAAGCAAGAGAAGAAAAATGGCCTGGAGTGTTGTTTCTTTGTTTGAAAGGACAGTGTTAAGAAAGACTTATATTCTGCAACAAAGTTTAAATATGTAACAGATTTTGGCTATTTATTTAAAAAGCAAGAATCTTTCTTTTCTCTTTTTTGAAATTAGCCTTCTCTTTCCCTTTTTTTTGTAATTGCTGATTTTATAAGAAGTGGTTTTAAACAGATAGAAAATGGCTTCAAAGCGTCTCGGAATCCCTGTTGTCCCTAAAGTTTCAATCTCCTCCCCGGTAACTCAGACTGTGTTGCAAACTAAGCCTAAGTCACCCTCACCCTCTCCTCCACCACTGGCATTTACACTTAAAGATATACAAGATGCTTTGAAAAAAACAGCGCAAGAGATTAAAGAAGAGGTGGCAGAGCTTCTTGAGAATAAAAACAGAGAAATGAGGGAAGACACAGTGCTTGCATTCCAAGGGGTAGCCGCCCATATTGAATGTATAGATGACAGGGTGGATGAAGTTGTGGAAAATACTGCGAGACTAGAAAACAGTTGAAAATAAATTGAAAATAAGATTGATACAACACAGGATGGAGTTACCATATCACAATATAGAGACATGGAATTTGCTTTGCGAATAAGAGGACTGAAGTAGAATCTGCAAGAGGATCTGAGAGAGGAGGTGGCAAGAGATATTGCTCCTATTTTGGGATGTGAACTTGAGGAAATATTGAGATAGACAAAATATTTAGAATCAATTCATGGATTGCGAGGCAGAGAAATTTACCTAGAGACGTGGTTATTTATTTCTCTAGGAGATCACTTCGTAATGAAATTGTACAGGCTTTTTATAAGCAGAGATTTCAAATTGCAGCCCAAAATGTTATAATCGTAAAAGAAATACCTCCAAAAATCCTTAGAAAAAGAAAGGATTTCACTTTTCTGGCTGAGGAGCTTAAAAATCAACAGGTTCAGTTTAGATGGGAGATACCTGTTGGAATAGTGAACTATGCTGGGACACACGTTACAGACTTAATACAATCTCAAAAGCAAAAGATTTTTATACTTCTGTCCTGAAAGCAGGTTCGCCACCATCTCCACAACTTAAGAGAATAGAAGAAAGGCCAGAAGAACAGCCAGCTGAAGGTGCAATGTCATTGGTTGTAGCAGATTTACAGGCTGGAGCTATGGAACAGTGTTTGGAGGTAAAAGGTAATCCAAAGGAACAGAGGATGACTCGTGCTGTGCATAGGCGTAAAGAAAAGAACAGCAGAAGGCTGATGTTGGATCCATAATACAAGGTTCGATTACTACAGAGCCTGTGGGAGGGACAAGACCGAAGAGATCATCAACAGCTGATCTTCAAGTAGTGTTCCCGAGGCTTCAGGCCATTAAGGATGGCAAAGTTTATGACATGGAATGTTAATGGCCTGAATTCACCACAGAAAAGAAAGAAAGTATTTCATTATTTGAAACAACATAAGAATGATGTTGTCTGCTTGCAGGAGACTCATATTGCTTTAAAGGATCAAAAGTATTTGATTAATTCCCAATTGGGATTACATTTTATAGCTTCTGCTCCAGAAAAAAAAGGGGTGTAGTTATTTATGTAAGAAAAGACTTATCGGCTAAATTAATTGATTCTGATATACAAGGAAGATATGTTATCATTGATTTAGTATTACAAGGCAAGAAATTTCTTATTATTGGACTATACGCCCTAATCAACAACAAAAAGTTTTATAAGTTGTTACATCAGAAACTAACTCAATTGGATTATAAATCTGTTATTATGATGGGCAATTGGAATGGTGTTTTAGATTCAAGTAAGGACAAGAAGGGTTTTTTTAAATCTTCCAATCATGCTAAGTTACCTAAAGCTTTTTTTGATTTGAAGGATGATTTGGAACTCAGAGACATTTGGCGAGAACAGAATATGGAGGACAGAGATTTTACTTTGTTTTGGACAGGCATCAATCGTATTCCAGAATTGACTTTTTTCTAATCACCACTGATCATTTTTCTAGGATCAAGAATGCCTAGATTTTCCCTAGAATATTGTCGGACCATAGTCGTGTATGGTTGGAGTTATCTGTTGAAGACGGGAATAGAAGGACTTGGAGACTGAATGAAAATTTATTTAGATATGAGGGGATCTCACAGAAATGTAGAGAATATTTGAAGGAATTTTTTCTTTTGAATATGTATAAGGGTACCTCGATGGCAGTGGTTTGGGATGCTAGTAAACCTTATATGAGAGGGGTTCTGATTCATATAAACAATGCGCATAGGCGTAAACAGATGCAAAAACATAAAGAGTTGGAAGAAGAGATTAAACTGAAAGAGAAGGCTTTTATTTTGAATCCATTGGACAATAGGTTAAAGGCGTCTATAAATATTCTTAAGGAGCAATTTAATATGTTAATGGCTGATCAGATCACAATTAACTTGCGTTATATGAAACATAACACGTTTTGTAACGCAAATAAGCCTGGTAAGTGGTTGGCTTATCAATTAAGGAAGAAACAGAAGTCAAGGATTATAGAGAAAATAGATTTATAAAGATAAAGAGGTATATCAACAAAATTTGATTAAAAGGAGTTTTTTAGATTTTTACTCAAGGTTTTATGCTAGTGAAAGCATACAAGCTTCAGATATAGATAAGTATTTACAGGCAGCATATTTTCCTAGACTTTCAAATGATCAACGAAATGAGATGAATTGCTTAATTACTTCTGAAGAAATTATTTGGGCAATCAAACAGTTAAAGGTTGGTAAGGCTCCTGGTACAGATGGATTAACTGCAATCTATTATAAAATGTTATCTAAAGAAATGATAGAACCATTAAAGGAACTTTTTAACAGTATTTTGTTGGGAGCAGAGGTACCTCCATCTTGGAAAAGGGCTTTTATATCGTTGATCCCAAAAGAGGATCAAGCTCTTACCCAGCCTAAGAATTATAGACCTATATCTCTTTTGAATACAGATTATAAGATTTTTTCGAAAATATTGGCAAATAGATTAATGCATGTTTTGAAGCAATTGATCCATAGTGATCAATCTGGATTTATAACTGGGAAATATATGAAATATAATGTAAGACAAATTGTTAATGTGAGTATTTGGACAAGAATAATCAAATCCCTGCGGCTTTGATATTTTTGGATGCTGAAAAAGCTTTTGATCAGTTAAATTGGCAATTTTTATTGAGAGTTGTAGAGAAAATGAATTTGGGGGATAAATTTTTATATGCTCTTAAGGCTATATATCAACAACAATTGGCACAAATTATAATTAATGGGGCATTAACAGAAGCATTTAAAATTGAAAAGGGTACAAGACAGGGTTGTCCATTATCCCCATTGTCATTTGTTTTAACAATGGAGATTTTACTAATTAAAATTCGTGAATCAACTACAATAAAGGGAATAAAAATAAATAAGAATGATTATAGGTTGAGAGCTTTTGCTGATGATTTGGTTGTGATATTATCTCAACCGACACAGTCAGTAAGGGATTTGGTGGAAATCATAAGCCAGTATGGGAAAGTGTCTAATTTTAAGGTAAATAATAATAAGACTAAAATATTACCGAAAAATATGTCTATGAAGGAAAAGGATATGTTAGCTAAATTGACAGGTTTTGAAATAGTGAAAAAGGTTAAATATCTGGGAGTATACATTACAGCTTCTAATGCTAAATTGTATAAAAAATAACTATGAGACACTATGGGTAAAAGTGCAAAAGGATTTAAATGATTGGAAAAAACTCCAATTATCTTTGCTGGGGAGAATCTCAGCGGTTAAAATGAATGTCCTTCCAAAGTTTCTTTTTTTGTTTCAAATGATACCTATTTTGAAAACGATGCCAATTTGGATGAATGGCAGAAGGGTATTAATAAATTTATTTGGGCGGGGAAAAGAACCAAGAGTTAAGTTCAAGATTATACAAGTTATACAGGAAAGAGGAGGACTTAAGGCACCTAATCTGAAATTATATTATGATGCGGTGGCTTTAAAATTGATTAGTGATTGGCTTAATTTAACAAATAAAAATATACTTTCTCTTGATGGATGGGATTAATTATATGGATGGCGCGCATATCTAATTTATGATAAAAAAAGTAGATCAGGTTTTTAAATCCCATATTTTATGAAGTGCTTTATTGCGTGTCTGGAAGAAGTATTATTATAGGTTAAATTATAAAATACCAATTAGGGGGATTCCTGGACACGCGATAGAGGGGGTATCTAGGGGTGTGAACGTGGATAGGATTTCTTATAAGGAATTACTTAGATTGGTAGGGAAGGATTGGCAATTAAAATCTGTAGTTGAGTTAAAGCAAGAAAATATTGTACAGTCTTGGTTTCAGTATAACCAATTGTTGGTTAAGTGGAGCTTAGATCAAAAGGTTGGTATTACTTTAGGGGATGAGAATTTGGTAAAACAGATTAAAGATTCAAATTGAGCCCACATAAAGAGAATTTATAATGTTTTAATAGAATTGGATTCTGAAATGGATTTAGTTAAAGATTGTATGATAAAATGGGCTCAAAATATTCAAGAACCGATTTCATTGGATACATGGGAGGTAATTTGGGTTAGAAATGTAAAATTTACTCAGGCTCAAAATTTAAGAGAAAATTTTTATAAAATGTTTTATAGGTGGCATTTGAATCCCAAAAAGTTGTCTTATATGTATCCCAATTTACAGCCCAAATGTTGGAGATGTGGTAGCTTGGATGCAACCTATTTTCATATTTGGTGGACTTGTAGAAATATAAAAGCTTTTTGGATTAAGATTTGGTGGAACATTCAAAAGATTTTTAAAAGAAAGATAAAGTTCACACCACAACTATTTTTGTTGGGTGTTATTGTAGATTGTGATGCTAAAGAAACTAATCTGATGTTGAATTTTATAACAGCTGCAAGGTTATTAGTAGAGCAATATTGGAAGAAAGATTCTTTGCCTACTATAGAAGATTGGACGCTTAAGGTGTCAAATTTAGCAGAAATGGCAAAAATTTCTGCTTACCTGAAGGATCACTCACAAGAAAGATATATTTCGGTTTGGAGAAGATGGATAGATTATATTCAGAATAAATATGGGATTAAAAAGTTTCATTTAGCCTATGAGTAAACTTTAGAGCAGTGGTTCTCAACCTTTCTAATGCCGTGACCCCATAATACAGTTCCCCATGTTGTGGTGACCCCCAAGTGGGTGTGGCCACCAATAAGAGGGAGTAGGACAGCTGGGGAAAAGGGAAAAAAATGGCGGACAGCGTGGTTTGGCGACCCCCGTGAAATGGTCGTTCGACCCCAAATGGGGTCCCGACCCACAGGTTGAGAACCACTGCTTTAGAGTATTATTAATAGTTTCTTTTTAATTTTTATTAGTTTTAGTATGGTTTAACAATATTGATTTGTTTACATTATTATGTTTATTTTTAATTTGTTTATATTTATGTTATAAGGGAGTTAAAGTGTGTTATGGACTTGGTTACTTGTATAGTTGGGTAATATTTTTTTTAGAGTTTGATTGTTTATTTGTAACCCTGTACTCAGCTCTGGGAAGTGGGGGAGGGAGGGTAGGGGTGGGTGGGTTTTGGGATGTATATTGTATAAAACCTTTTAATAAAAAAAATCAATCTTATAGTTCTGCCATCCTACTTTTCTCCAAATTTCTAGGAATGGTATCATCTTTTTAAACATCTTTGCAATATCATCTGCATGGACTATACAGAAGTTGTTAAAGTGTAGATATTTCCTGCTATTAAAATATACAAATTATATTTTAATATGAGAAATCAAATACCAAACTACTGGAGTGTCACACTACTCTATAACGAGTATAGATTTAGAATTCATAACATATCTGCAGATATTACAGTTGAGTTCGCACTTATGGCAATAGTAATAAAATATAAAGCAATGGAGTATGACTTAATATACAAATCAAGCCAATTATGCAAAAGCATAGAGCAAACCCACTACAGTCTAATTTTCCTTGAATTTTTTTTTTGTCAAGTTCTCCTCTTAAGTATAGGTAGTCCTTGACTAACAGTTCGTTTAATGACTATTCAAAGGTACAGCACTGAAAAAGTGATTTAGGACCATTTTTCACACTTATGACTATTGCAGCAGCCCCTTGGTCATGTGTTCAAAATTCAGATGCTTGACAACTGATTCATATTTATGATGGTTGGAGTGTCCCAGCGTCATGTGATCACCTTTTGTGACCTTCTGACAAACAAAGTCAATGGGGAAGCCAGATTCACTTAATAACCGTGATACAAATTTAACAATATAATTGTTTGTTGCATTGTTAAATACTAATTATTGTATTACTAAGTATTGTTAATTTAACAAATGCGGCAAGAAAGATTGTAAAATGGGGTAAAGCTCACTTAACAAATGTTTCACTTAGCTAAAGAAATTTTGAGCTCAATTGTGGTCATAAATCAAGGACTACCTGTAATCAGTTGGAATTTTCAGACAATATTTTCTGCAGGGTTGTTAAGTACAGGAAGTCCTTGATCTACAACCATTTGTTTATGACTGTTCAAAGTTACAATGGCACTAAAAAAATTGACTTATGACTGTTTTTCCCACTTATAACCACTGCAGAGATCACATGATCAAAATTCAGACTCTTGGCAACCGGCATGTAATTATGATACTTGCAGTGTCCCAGGTTTGTGTTACTAACTTTTGCAACTTATGACAAGCAAAGTCAATGAGAAAGACTGATTGACTTCCTAACAACTGTGGCAAGAAAAGTTGTAAAATGGGGCAAAACTCACTTAACAACTGCCTTGCTTAACAACAGAAATTTTGGGGTCAATTGTGATCGTACATTGGGGGCTGACTGCCTGTATCTCAATTGTTACTCTGCATTTGATTAGCCAACAGAAAATTACTTTGCCTTTGAAAAAAAATTGGATGCCCAGCTTTGAATGCTTGTTGATATAAAGAACTATAAAACTGTAATCCAGAGTATGACAAAGGGAAGACTGTTATTCAATTAGTTCTACTGACAGTTTGTTGTAGCCAAGTCAAGTTGTGATGAAGATTATTTCCCTCCCATAATTTTTTAAATTATATAGCATTGATTTTACTGAATAAATCATATATGCTAGTCTAACCTTGATGTCAAAAATGGAGGAAACAAGAGGACTTTGAATCTTATAAATAAGCAAAACACATATGCACTAAAATGCTCCCTGTTGGACTAGACATAAACCTGCAGTTTTTAATAAATATTTTAAAAGCCAAATTTCTAGCATCTATTTTGAGAATTTCTCCTTTCTTAATGAGGTGTGTGTGTGTGTGTGTGTGTGTGTGTGTGTAAAAGCAACTTTAAAATATGAAAGAAAACAAGCAAAAATTTCAAAGCAGACAGTTAACACATCAAACAGAATTATATTTTGGGGGACACTTTTAAAAAAGAGTACATTGCTTTAAAATAAATCTATGATAAATGTTTAAAATAAATCTATGATAAATGTTTCAAATAAATCTCCTATGATAACATAGAAAAAAAAGAATAAATAACTCAATATCCCAAGATAGAACAGAGCCAAATTTATCAGTTTTACATTATAGTATGCTATTTAGTGCTATCATTGACTGGGAACAGAATTATGCAATCGAACTGTTTTACAATTCTGTCCAATTCTACCGATTTCAAAAATAAAAATTATTTTCCCAAACGTGTAAAATATATCCATTTATTCTTTATGAATTAATCTGAGAAAGCCGATGCTTCTTAAAAAAATAATGTCATTCTGGTATAACCAAGTTTATTATTAAAACTTGCGCATCGAACGTTGCTATCATTAAATTTTGTGCAAAAATAAAGAGAGCACCAAGGGAACGCAAACTCTCTTTGGGGAAAAGGAATTACTTTTATCCCCTACAGGTTGAAAGCGATCACCTTGATGAATCCGCAACAAGGAGGCCGTGGAAACACTCTTTTTTACGGCTTATAAAGGGAAGACCGCGGTGTTCTAGTTTCCCTCTTCTTAAGGGAGCAGGCGGAATAGGGAATAAAGAACGCGGTGTCTTAGGGGAGAGACTCCTCCTTCGGCTCATTGTCTCCCAGCGCTTGGGAGCCTCGTCAAGAAAAGGGAAGAGGCGGAGCGGAGGGGGGAAGAAAAGGCGCATGCTAGGTACGATGCCGCGCCCCTGTCGTGCGATCCTTCGGGCTCTAAGCATAGCCGGTGTGCAGACATGCCACACGCCAGGCGGGAAAGTCGCGCGGGGCCGCGGATGAGCGCCACAGTCAACAATGGCGCCGGCTTCCCCCTGCCCTGAAAGGCCCGCACTAGACAGCCACGCTCTGCCACTCGAAACCGCAGGCCTCTCCCCCTCCCTGCAGTGCCATTTCTGGCTTGGAACGTCCCCGTGGAAAACCGGCCGCGCACAATTTCCTACCTGATTAAACTCTTCTCCTACATCGGCATAAATGTCTATGTGGTCCACGCCGTCCGCCATATTCCACGAATACTGCTTCGCCTCCGCCAGCCCCTCCTGGCTCTACAGCTGCCGCAGCCAGCCACCGCCGGAGAGGAGGGGGCGAGTTAGCGCTGGGCGACGTCACTTCCGGGAACTAACAAGGGAACATCCGGCGGGTAGAAGTGCGGATGCTCGAAAGGGCTGCAAGGATGGCCACGCCCACGCAGCGATGGAGGAGGGGACTCTTTGTCCAAACAGCTACGGAGATTCTTAATCATCCAGGTCATGGTTGTCCAAAAGGTGCTTTTCCAAAAGACAGTTTTTCAGTTCTTCAGAACTGAAGAAGCTTCTTAGATGAGAAGCGAAACGTTTTCAAGGAAAAGATCAAGAAAGTCCAGTTGCTTTTTGGAAGAGCACCTTTGGGACACTTTCCTTGTCCTTTTTTCTGGCCAGTTCCACGCCGAACGAGTTGACAGCAAAGCGCACCTTACATTTTTGCAGCCGCAGATCAGTCCATTACCATTACGGTAAAGTCCCCTTACCTTAGCCTTAAGTCGCTCTGCAGAGCGGCTCAGAACCACCTACCAACAGCAGAAGTTTCGAAGGTGCCTTCTTGTGCTCCGGATCTGTAGATGAGAAGACAGAGGGGACGAGAATAAATGTTTCTCAAATTTGGCAACTTTAAGATGCGTGGGTTTCAATTCTTAGCAGCCCATCTTGCTGGCTGGGGAATGGCAGTTGAAGATCAGACATCATGAAGTCGCCAAGCCTGGTCTAAATTATACAAGCAGCCCATTTAGCTGGCAGCCACTTTCCAAGTCAGAAGGCTTTCTAAAGTCCTTATTAGCAGGGCTTTTTTTGTCATAAAACGCCCAGAACAGAGTTCTGGCATCTTTTTTGGATGGAACCTTGTAGGGTAGGCAAGGTGGGTTGTATAACGTGAGTTCCGGCACTTTTTTTTTTTTTTTTTTTTACAAAAAAGCACTGCTTATTAGTATCTACAATTTTCTTAGACTAGGAAATATTTTCAGATTACTAACCTCTTGTTTTCAGGATTGTGTGGAGTATATTCCTAAATTTTAGGGGAAAGCATAAACAGTATTGGAATAATAAACAACTTCCCATGCATTAGCTCCTGGTTCCCTTGCAGCTTTTCTTTATCCGATGCCCTCCAGAGGCACTGAATAACAGTTCTTTTAATTCTCAATCAGCAAAAGGAGAACCCAAATAGTCATCAAGGAAACTCATTTGTAATTTGAGACAGCAGTAAGGATTTGAGATTAGATTCCTCTAATGACTCTCTTGGGAAATAAACTCTTCTCCATTCTTTGATTGTTTTAGCTTTTGTTGTCATTATTAGTGGATAAGTAGAAAGAGCCTAGGGGGAAAATAGTAATAATAGGTAACATCCAAAGAAACCCAGTGTTGTCTTTCTTTGAGGAACATAAGGTAGTTGTACATTGTATTTCACATCTAGTTTTAGCCTCATAATAAAAACTTATTAAATTGATATGCTGCCTGACTCCCAGTTTACAATTGGTAAAACATTTCAAAACAAGGAACAGAACACAAAAACATAGCCGTCTGTTTTCAACTTTCTCCATTCTTGTTCCACTGATGTGCACAAACAGACACCCACACATATATATACATATGGGGATGGAGGGTATTAGGAGTGTCAGAGAGAGCCAATTAGGTGTGGTGGTTCAGATGTTCACCTAAGAACCAGGAGACTGAATTCTAGGCCTCCACTAGGTATGAAAGTCAATTGGTTGACTTAAAACCAGTCATACTCATCCTAACCCACTCACAGGATTGTTGTGGTGGTGGGGAAATGGGAGGCAGGACAAATTAGGGGAATTGCCCTGAGTTAACCAAAGAGATTTTTTTTTAAAAAAAGTTGGGATTAAAAACAATAATGTGTGTCACAAAAAGCTGGATGTATTAGAAGTTTCTACATATCTGCTGCCATCTAATGGTTGTTTAAAATACAGCTCAATTATAGCCCTAAGCTACTGACATTGCACCTCATACTGTACAAGACTTCACACACAGGTGACTCTGTCACTGCCCTCAACTTCAGTAGGCATTGGCAACTAGGCTGGACCGTCCAGCAGACAAGCAGGAGGATAGTTTGCTTCTTTTCTGTTCCTTGGTGATAACTGCTTTTTTCAACAACCAGCAATGTCATCTTCACTTGCATCTCTGCCCTGTTCCTCCATTGCTTGGCCTTGTGTACTCAGTGAAGGAGGCAGATGCAGATACTAGATAACACTATAAGACAAACATGTCAAACACAAGGCCCGCGGGCCGGATGCAGCCTGGGGAGGGCCCAGATTTGTCCCCCCGGGGCTGTCCCAGAAATGGCAAGGGACCAGGCCCCGCTGCCCCAACCCACCGCAACCCAGCTGGGCACCTTGGAGCAAGCGCAGGAAACAGCAAGGGCTCAGGGGCCAGTGGTGTGCAGCAGCAGCTTATTTGTCTTAGCCCGCCCCTCCCCTCCTAGCTTAACCCTGTCACACCCGGCTATGCCCCACTTTGCTGGGCTTCTCGTGCAGCTCTGTTTTGCCAGGCCAGAAAGGGTGAGAGGGAAAAGAAAGCAGGAAGGGTTACTGTGTATGTGTGTGTGTATGTGAGGAAGAGAGACAGAGACAGAGAGACAGAGAGAGAGAGAGCCAGGAGTGGAAGAGGAGGAGGCAGAGGAAGCCGAGGTGTTACAAAAAAGGAGAGCTTCCCCCATTCTTTCACCCCTTCTCTTTTTTTTTTAACTTCCTCCCACTCCGTTCAGGTGCAGCTGAGGAAAAGGACATGGAGGAGAAAACAGGAAGGATCTCTCTCTCTCTCTCTCTCTGTGTGTGTGTGTGTGTGTGTGTGTGTGTACAAAAAGGGGATCTCTCTGTCTCTCATACACATACACACATACACGGGAAGGTGGTTTGCAATCAGGTGAGAGAGCAAACTTGCAGATTAGTTTTGTGGTCTATTCTTGCCTCCTCTCCTCCCTAAAATCCAGGCAATAATAAAACTTTGGATTGAATGGGAAGTTAGGAATTGGTGTGAGTTGAAATTAAAAGGCCAAGTCAACTCCCCCCCCCCAATTATTTTTGTCTCCGACAAAATACTTCCCTTCATCTGCTCTTTTATAATTTAATCCAGCCTTACCCAAACTAATATATTTTGGGTGTCATGAACCACATTTCCCATCATCCTGTGGCTATGCTGGGTAGAAATGCAATGCCTTATTTTCTCTGGAGTATGTGCCTAGGAGGCAGTAGATCTGTGAGATTTAGATGTATTTAAACATTTGTTTCTTCTGCCTAATTTATTAAATCAACATCTAATTTGAAATTAAAAGTTTCTGAGAAATCCAGGGTGGTTTACAAGAAAACTCTCAAAGACAGCTATTGTAAAGCATCACTAGCACTGCTTAAAACAATATTAAAAGTGTGTATTTTAAGAAAGAAAAATAGTAGTAGTAATTTATTTAGTGCTGTTTGACCATAAAATGTGTTGTTCTACATGTGCCTGGCTGAACAGTGTGTTTGGAGTTACCTCTAAATGGGTGAGGGTTGAACTGTTCATATTTTCCTTGGGAGAAAGTTCTATAATGGGGATGCTGTCTCTGAGAAGGCTCTGCTTGTGGCCAGTGTTCTATAACTAAACCAGGGGGGGGGGCATCTGGTCTAAATGGATGGTAAACATAAATGATTAGGGGGCTGGAGGCTAAAACATATGACAAATGTTTATGGGAATTGGGTATGTCTAGCTTAGTGAAAAGGACTAGGGGTGGTGACATGATAGCAGTGTTCCAATATTTGATGGGCTGCCACAGAGAAGGGGTCAACCTATTTTCCAAAGCATCAGAAGGCAAATAATAGATGGAAACTAATCAAGAAGAAAACCAGCCTAGAACTAAGGACTTGTGAAAACAACTAACCAGTGAAAAGGCTTGCCTTCAGAAGTTGTGGATGCTCCATCACTGGAGGCTTTTAGTAGAGATTGGATATTCCATTGTCTGGAATGGTATACGTCCCCTGCTTGAGTAGGAGCTTGGACTAAAGACCTCAAAGGTCTCTTCCAACTCTTATTCTTTGAGAGAAGTGCTGCCAACCTCTCCCCCTCCCCCTGTCCCTTCCTGGGCACAGAGAGAGGGAAGGAAGGAAGGGAGGGAAACAGGAAAAAAGTAAGGGAAGGAAGGAAGGAGATGGGAATGAAAAGGAGGGAGGCAGGGAAGAAGGGGAGAGAGGGAGGGAGGAAGGAAGGAAAGAAGGAAAGAGAGAAGGAAGGAAGGAATGATAGGAAGAGAAAGAAAGGAGAGAAGGGAGGAAGGAAGAAAGGAAGGAAGGAGATTGGAATAAGAGGGAGGAAGGGTCTGAGGGAAGTCCTGCTTTAGCACTTGCCCACCATGAACAACCTGGCCAAGAAGAGTGAGCACAGCAGCAGCAGCATTAAGGAGGAGGTGAGTGCAGCTGGGCGCCCCCTTGGGGAAGTGCGGCTAGGATAGGCAGGTCTGTGGGGTCCTGATGCCATGGACTCTGGGCAGTCCATGCCACTGTTCAGGGGCCCCGTGCACAGCCTGAGGCTCAGTGAGACTCCTCCAGTGGACCATGCCCTGGTGCTCGTCCCCTGTCCTACCCATCCTTCCCCACCCTCAGATGCGCCCCATTCCTGCCCAGGCCCGCACAGGTGCCCCTGATGTGAGTGAAATGGAATTGGCCATGCCCACCCAGTAGGCCACACCCATGCTGGCCACACCCACCCGGCCCCCCAATGGCAACCAGGATGCTGATGCGGCCCTCAATGAAATCGAGTTTGACACCCCTGCTATAAGACAGTAGAGGAGCAGCAAGTAGAGACCATTATATTGGTGGGCACACCACAGAGAAGGGTAATATGTGGGAAAAGCCCTGCTTAGAAGCTACTATTTTCTGGGCCCAACTGCAACTGTCTATACTACATCTTTAAGTTGCTCTTGATTGACATAGACCTGTTAGCACTTTCATTGCCTCTTTTGCAGCTATAAATAGTTCAGTGGGTTTTTCTATTGCTTGTTACTTCTTTTTTTTCCCAGGTTTTTTATTAATTTTATTAATTATTACATTTACATATTTGAACAGTAGTGTGGCGGCTGAGCATAGTAATTCCATTACATTTAAAATATTAAGGGAAAATTAAGCATCAGGTCACTGATTGGCTAAAAGTTTGAATGTTTACAAATAACTAAGATTTGAATCTAAGATATTGTTATGAGTTGAGACAAAGTTGAGACAAAGTTGAGATAAATACTAATAATTAAATATTGGTTTGTGGTACAAATGCTGATGGTTTATTTATTTTTTTCTTTTTCTGGAAAGGAAGAAAGGAAGGAAGTAGAAGGAAGAAAAGAAAAAAATTATTAGCCCCAAATATGAGATAGGAGACTAAGAAATTGGGATCATTTAAAATCTGGAAATGATAAAGATTAAATGTTAAATTTAAATATCAATGGGAAATTAAAGTTAAGGAAAACTTACTAGGTTATTGTCTAAAAAATGGAATGTCAAATCAATTAAGATATGTATAGAATGAAGCTTATTAATGAATACTAGAAAGGTATTTTTTGTTTGATTGATAGAATAAGAATTGTATTGGTCCGAATATGGCAGTAGATACTATGTGGGAAAGAGAGGGAATTAGTTGTTGTAATACTTTGAGATTTGCTTGTTACTTCTATAAGCTGCTTTTTTGTCTATCATACTTCACTATCTAATTGAATTAGTTTTTCTCTCTACAAGTGTTTCAATCATTCTAGAATTATTTGTTTATTTCATTTTATCTTTCTATCTGCTTTTAGTCTTTTTTTAGATTGTTATTGTTTAGATTGTGATTATTTTTGCAATTTCTATCATGAATGCAGCAAATATTTGATTTTCTTTAAAAGATCTTGTATTTCTCATTTTCTTTTATGTTCTAATTTATTTAGTTGTCAATATATGGTGCATTCATTTGCTTCAGTCTATTTGTTTTGTTCTTTTAAACTTTTAAACTTTGCTTGACCAAATAAATATTATTGACTGGATTATGTTTTGCCATTTGTTGACCTTTTGGGCTGAGCTAACTTTTCCTGTTTTCCTGGATTATGTTGAAAGTGTATGTTCAGTAATCACATGTCCATATTGTTCACAATGTCAATCCTCCATCACTTTGTAATATAATTATATATTCTGAAGCCATTAGGAGCTTTTTCTCTTTGAAAGTTTGGAAATATTTTTGCACTTAAATTTTCAACAAAAAAAATTTTGTATCTTCCCATAGTTCCTCAGGTTCACTTTTGCATGTATTAAATGTATGTGATCTGTTCCTTTTTTTAGTTTAACTCATGTAATAATCTGAATTAAATAATTCAATCTGGTCCATTTTAACTGATTTATTTATTTCTAAGATGTCCATTTTGGTATGCCTTGTTTCTGCTTTGATAGTTTCAACTCTTTCTTGGTTTGTGCTTCTTGCTTTTCATATTACAATTCACTTTTCTTCTCTTTCACTATCAGTGACCAGACTTCCTTGCAAAATTGGTCTGGCAACATCATCACATGCGGATCTACTTGTGAAGTTCTACAATCTGCTTTTGTAATTTGCATTATCTGATCAGTTCCTTCTGATATGATTTGGGAATTTCTTCTTTTAGTGGTTTGTGTATTATTTTTAATTTCCACATTGTTAGGCTTTGCATGCAAGGGTGATTTTGCCAGCATGGCTGTCAGGGTCACTGGGGTTCTTCCACCATATAAAGAGAATAATCCCCAGAAAAAAAAACTAATTTAGAGAGATTTTAAAAATTTAAATTCCACTTATGCATTCAGAATTATGAATTCTCAGTCAGATTGTAAAAAATACAGAAACATGAAATTAATTTTATAATGCCAAATTGTCATACACTGTTATTAATAACCAGTGGTGGGATTCAGCCGGTTCGCACCACTTCGGCAGAACCGGTAGCTAATTTTTTGTTGCCCAGGCCCAGAATGGACTTCCGGAAATGGCATCCACACGTAGAACCGGTTGTTCACATATTTGAATCACACTACTATTAATAACTTATTACAATAGATGTCACTGTAGCTAAAGTATAAGAAGCATACACAGTTGTATCCTGCATCTTCCCCCAGATTAGGGGTGTCAAACTACCGGTTGCATCATACAGAGACTGCACTCATCCCAGCTCCGGCAATGCAAAAAAAGTCACGATATGTCACAACACGTCACATGACGTGGCAAGTTTGATACCTGTGCCCCAGATGAAATGAAAAACAGGAAGTTTCCATAAATTTTGTACAGAAAGTATTTTTGCTCAGGACAGTATTTGCAGCTATTTTACTAAATAATCAGGCAATATCTTAGTGATAAATCAAACATTCAGATTGTCAACTTGAATTTACTTCCATTGAAAAACTGTAACAAGATATCATAGCTATAAAATTGCTTAGGAACTCAAATTGGACATCAGTTCCTTTTGAAAAGGGTAATAACTGGAGAGAAAAAATAATCAGAAAACACTTAATACAAGGCTTGATTCAAACAGACCACATGAAATGTTCTCAAAATATCTAGTATGACTTATGCTAAGACAGGTCATCCTCTTAATGAACAATATTCTGCTTCTGCTGATCCCCATAAACAGGGAAGAGCAGAGATCTGGAGATGTCACATAATCAAAGGAATTGAATATATGAAACTGATTAACAAGGAGAATGTAGGCCAGGGGTGTCAAACTGCCGGCCCACGGGCCGGATCTGTCATGTCAAAACCACACCCACTCCATAGGACCATTACGTGAGTGCTGGGAGCAAAAGCTTAGTTGTGGAGAATCACAAGGTAGCAGTTTGCAAGTTCAGACACAAGTAACAGGATCAACTCTGATTATCTTAGTAATTATTTAACTCAGTTAGTGATACCAGTATATTTTTAAGCTGTGCATAATCATGTTAATTCGACAGCATTCAGCATTAATTGAAAGGCTTTTAATAAATGTATATACATGGTAGATTTACATCAGTGTCATAGTGAGATACTATGACACTGATGTAAACTATAGAATGTTATTGAGAATTAGCATGTATTGTTGCAGTGCCATAAAAGAGCCATAGGGATTAGATCTCAATTATTGTTTGTGTAGGAGTTAGTTGTTAAATTTATTTGCCTTTTCTGTATCAGCTCTTCTATTTTTTGTATTTTTTCCTGACTGCATTTACAAGGTTAAGGAAAAATCATTGGTTCTGCATTGGAGAACCTCAGATCCATTAATTTGTTCTTAAAAATTCATTGCCTATTTTTTTCCACTTTGGTTCAGTAATTATTTAGCTTTAAATATGCTAATAAAATTGGACATCTGCAAAGATTTAGAGTTTTATGCATCTCTTTGCTGCTGTCTTAATAATTTTCAGATTTTCGCAGACCAGATACAGTATGGTAGCCCTAGGATGATAGGAAAAAAAATACTTAAATTATTGTTTTTATATTGTAATTTAATCCTTAAGGCAATATAATACTATTAAGAAAAACATTGTAATGCAGTGTAATAAGATAAGGATATAGGTAATGCAAAGAAGGTGAAAAAAAGACTAAGGTGAGATTTATATGGCAAGGAAAGAAAGCAAGAATTAAAATTAAATTACTACAGGAAACTAAAGACAGAGGGGGCTTTGGACTCCTGGACTGGAGACTATATTATCAAGCAGCTATTCTGCTTTGGCTTAAAGCAGCGGTTCTCAACCTGTAGGTCACGACCCCATTTGGGGTCGAACGACCATTTCATGGGGGTCGCCAAGCAACACAGTCTGCCATTTTTTCCCCTTTTCCTTAGCTGTGCTACTCCCTTTTATTCTATTAGCTTTTGAAAGCCAATAGAATAGACTCTCTTGAATAGAGTCTAATTCTATTGGCTTTCAAAAGCCAATAGGAATTGTCCAGGCTGTCTCTGCCCTGCTGAGCCCACCAAAAGTCCCATTCTGCAAACGGTGCTGCAAGTTGTCTGCAGCGAAGGCGAGCTGTCTGGAAGTTTCCACCCCTCCCTGCTGAGCAACTACTAAAAATGTAAGTAAAAGAGGGCCAGGGGTGGGAGGTGGGAGGCCGGTGGGCGCAGGGAGGGTTGCTGGCATGCGTGGGGCCCGGCGGGTGCCTTACCTCCCTTGGGCTGAGCCAGCTGGTGGCCCAGCCGGTGGTCGGCCTGCTCTGTCTCTGCCGCTTGCCAGCTACGCCTCGGCCGGTGCAGGGAGCGGCACCACGCATGCACGGCGCTCCCAGGCAGGGAAAGTCCTCGACTTACGACCGGTTGGGTAGTCCTCGACTTACGACTGGTTGGGTAGTCTTCGACTTACGACCGGTTGGGGATCGCGGCATTAAAAAGGTTGAGAACCACTGGCTTAAAGAATGGATCACATTGAGAAACAAACGACTTCTATACTTAGAAGGACATGATTTGCAATTAGGCTGGCATGCGTTTATGTGGTATGAGAAAAATAAAGTACATAAATACTTTCAAAACCAAGCTTTCAAAAGCCAATAGAATAAAAGGGAGTAGCACAGCTAAGAAAAAGGGGGGGGGAAATGGCGGACTGCGTTGTTTGGCGACCCCCGTGAAATGGTCGTTCGACTCCAAATCTGGTCGCAACCCACAGGTTGAGAACCACTGCCCTAAGGCAAAGAAATTTTGGTTTAAGATCCATCGATGGCTGGAAAAAATGACTAAAATACAAATAGAATTTAAGCCAGAATTGTTTTTGTTAGGATTATTAGGAACTAATTATGGAAAAGAGAATGAATATTTAATATTACATGTATTGACAGTGGCGAGAATAGTATTTGCCCAATTTTGGAAAAATGAAGATTTACCATCTGATCAGACTATAATTACTAAAATTTTAGAATGTGCAGAAATGGATAGATCAACTTTAGAGATCAAAGAGAAAGAAGACTCTATCTACTTTAAAACATGGGAAATTTTTTATCAATGGCTAGTAATATGATAGATTTTGAAATTAATTTGGATGAATGTGATTTTAAGCATTAGTGATTATAACTAATTAACATTTTATTAATCATGGTTATTTAGTAAGATGAATAATATTTATTTACTATCTTTTATTCTTATGATTATTGTTAACTCAGTTTATTATAATTGCTTAGTATTATATAAGTGATGTTTATTTGATGTTTATTTTTTTATTTGATTTTGGTACCAGGATGGTAACTTGTTTGTTAAGCGTGGATTTTTTGCTGAGGGTAACCCCATCACTGTACCCATTCCCAATTCCCTTACGTTTACCCCTTCCTATACCCCTACTGATCCCATCCCTTTCCTATCCTTATAAAAACCCAATAAAAATATTTATAAAAGAAAAGAAAAGAAGGAACAGGCTTCCTCTTGTTTATTTGACCCTCCTGGACTAGGGAGTGTCCCAGAATCATCCCTCAAGATCCTCCAATAACAGCATCAGTCTGCAAGCCATTTTAGAAACTGTGCTTCAGAACAGCGAATGAGCTGAAGCTGGGAGGTAGGGCAGAAATCACGTCGGAGTTGTATAAAGCAGCTGTTCTGGAATTTATTTTTCAAATGGACAATAAGCTGTGCCGTCCATTTTTTAATTTATGAGACTAGTGTCTTTATGAGCTAAAAGAGGCTCTGTTTAATTACAGCTTAACACTCCTTTTTGAAGCTATACACCATTTTTGAGACTCCTTTGTTGTTAAATGACAAGGAAGAGGGTTGCTGAAGGCAGCCAAAAGAAGGTACTTTGTCTTTTGAAATACAAGGATAAAAGGTGGCTTTTTACTATTTTTAAAATAATCTGTAGCTCTGTATTGTGTGATATTGGTGGTTGAAATTCTCCAATTTTCATGAACTTTGATTGGACAGAAAAAGGGAAGGAAGGAAGGAAGGAAGGAAGGAAGGAAGGAAGGAAGGAAGGAAGGAAGGAAGGAAGGAAGGAAGGAAGGAAGGAACATTTTTGACCACTAGAGGGAACTGAAATTAAACATGAAGACAATTAACTCTGAGCTGGAATCTGCTATCAAAGACGTTTTCCAAAAGTCTATACAGAAAATTAAATATATAATAAACTCCCTAGGGTTCAAAGATGTTAATGATACAGAGGAGATTAAAAAAGATTATCAGCCCACTGTAGAAAACTATCAACCCATTGTGTCAACTCTACAAAGGTTGGATAATGCTCACTGTACTTTTGAAATATAAATCTGACACCAATTTTTATTGTAATTGTTGTGTCCTGGGCCTGATGAGGAAACTCAGCAGGCCCAGAAATGTTGCAATTGGTCCCGGGCATTCCAAAAGCTGCCCGGGACCAGACAGAACGGCGCCAGCCTTGTGCGCATGAGCAAGGCGCGAACAGGCTAAATTCCTATTGGTTAACACTGTCTGGGTCTCTGGCCCTATAAAAGGCCTGCATGCCTTTTGTTCCTTGCTTGGGTGTTGGAAAAAGAGAATAAAGTGTTAGTTACTTGTCACCATGTGTCTTCATCATTCGCATGCGAACGAAGAACTCAACAATAATGAAGGTTTGAATATAAACTTCCCAGTGCAACTGAAAGAAGAGTATCAAGTAAATTCACATTCCTTAAGAATGTGAACGAAGAACTCAACACTGGCGACGAAGGTGGGATCCTCTGCAAGCTTAAGAAAAAGATTTAAGGAATCACCCAGGAAGTCCTGACGAGGGGGAAGACGGCGTCTGCATCAGCATCTCAGCCTGCCAGTACAGCGTCGCTGGGGGTGAGCTTGGCTAAAGGATCCTTTCCCAAACATCAGCTTGCAGAGGAGGCAATTGGTGAAGGTTGTAAACTTTACAATGTCAAAGATTGGCCGCTTGACTGATTTTGATGTCTCCCACCCAGAGAGATGGAATTCTGATGTACCATGGGTAGAGAACTACTTTAGAGTAAATCAGATAAGAGAAGACGGCCTGAAGGCAGCAACTCTTTTGTGTGCCTGTGGACAAGAAGCTTTTGACATCGCAGAAAATCTGGTGGCCCCTGCACTTCTGGAGTCAGTAACATAAGCTGACTTGAAAAAGATGTTGAAGGAACACTTCCAGCCGAAGTTATCCATCATTGCTTGGAGAAATGCATTCGAGCAGAGAGACCAGAGGCCGGGTGAATCTGCTGCGGACTTTATTGCTGCCTTAAGGCAAGCGGCCAGGCCTTGTGAGCTCAAGGATCTGGAAGAGAGGCTGCGAGATCGCTTCTTATGTGGCTTAAGAAGCAGAGACTTACAACAGAAGATTTTTGCAAAAGAAGATGTCTCCTTCCAAGACGCATTATGAGAGGTGGCAGCTGAGGGAGCAGCAGGTGGGGCTGTGAAGGCTTTGCAGCTTGCCAGGAACTCTCCAGCCACAGCTACCGTCCATCAAGAGGACGCTCAAGAAGAATCAGAAGCGGATCCTGAAGAGGAGGTGGACAGACTTCACCAGCCAGCTGAGAGGAGGCCGAAGGGGCATCCGGACAAGGCCCCAGCATCTCTTCAGTGCTTCGGGTGCGGAGGACACCACAAGCGAGCTGACTGCAGGTTCCGCTCCGCCATTTGCAGGGTGTGTGGCAGGCAAGGCCACATCGCCTCTGTCTGTTTGGGTCACCAGAAGGTCCAACCTCAGGAAGAATTGCTTCAAAAAGGTACCAGAGTCCCCAGCCAAAACAGGGTGGGCTTCTGCACATCGCGCAGGAGTATTCTAAGGACAGGAACACACAAGGCCCTTAAAAAGAAACTTCGCATTAACGTGAGGTTGCAAGGAGTTCCCTTATTGATGGAGTTGGACACAGGGTCTTCTCTTTCAATTATTTCAATTAACACCTTCAAAAGGATTTGTAGCAGTAGTGGCCTTCGAGTTAAACTCAGGCCATCAAACCTAATACTCACTGATTTTCAAAATTCCAAGTTCTGTTTGAAGGGGGAGGCCACCCTCAAGGTACAGCGTAAGGATTTTGAAGGTTTCCTGGATGTGGTGGTCGTTGGGGTGAACGTACGAGTCTTATTGAACTGGATTGGTTCGAGGCCCTGGGAATCCAAGTAACTGGGCTGCACAACTTGCAAATGCTGGGCCTTGCAGAGGTTTGCAAGGAGTTTGCAGATGTGTTTAGTTCAGAGCTAGGATCCTACAAGGGGGCTCCCATTGCACTACGGTTAGACCCAACCATCATGCCCATCCGGGTCAAGCCTAGGAGGGTACCTTTTGCCCTCAAGGGTAAGATAGATGCTGAGCTGGACAAATTGCTCCAGCAGGGCATTTTAGAACCTGTGGATTCTAGTCCATGGGAAACCCCCATAGTAACGCCTCTAAAGGCTAATGGGGAAATCTGTATATGTGCAGACTATAAGTGCACACTGAATAAAGCATTGCAACAGCATGCTTATTCAGTGCCTGTTGTAAGCCACATTCTGGCCTCCCTCAAGGGGGGGGGCGCATTTTTGCAAAACTTGACCTGGCACAGGCCTATCAACAGCTATCTGTTGATGAAGCATCTGCAGAGGCCCAGACTATTGTAACTCACAAGGTGGCCTTCAAGGTCAAAAGACTGTAATTTGGATAAATGTAGCCCCTGGCATATTCCAAAGTGTCATGGAGAGCACACTTCGAGGTATTCCTGGGGTCTGTCCCTACTTCGATGACGTCCTCATTGCTGGGGAGTGTTAGAGAATTTTAATTTCTCTAATTGGTAAAAAATAAATCAGAAACTCTTACAGTTGACTGCATTTAGCTGATTCAAATAACTTTATATTTATATACAAATATTTACAATACCATTCTTCTTTACAGCAACATATCTTAATTGAAGACTTCTTACAGAGACAGACCAGATACAAAAACTTTGAGACTGGAAATCCAGCTCCTAACTCAATACTCTTTTTGCACAGACTCAGTAGCACTTTCTTCCCATTGGCTGACTGAGTTACCACATGACTCTTCCTGTTCATGAATATTCCAACACTCCTCCCTTCATGACAGGAAGAGACATCAGACCTATTGACTTAACACATTCTCCATAGTGAACACTACCCAATGGTTTAGTCATCATGTCTGCCAAATTATCCACAGAAGAACAATGATGTAAACTAATCAATTTTCCTTTTACAGCTTCCCTGACATTACAATACTTAATGTCTACATGTTTACTTCTGTTCTTCACCCTGTCACCAGTTGCCATTTTTATACAGGCAGCATTGTCTTCAAATAACTTTACAGATTCTTTTACATTAATATTTAAATCTTGCAACAACTGTACATACCATGTAACTTCAGAACACAATTCAGATAAGGCAATAAACTCTGCTTCCGCTGTTGAAATAGCAACAGTTGTTTGTTTTCTGGACATCCATCCAATCAGAGTCCCTCCAAACAATATTATAATCCCAGAATTTGATTTCCTTGTGTTTATGTCATTTGCATAGTCACTATCGACATAACACTTTAATTTCAATTCCTCAGTAATCTGTATTTGAAGACCCAAATTTATAGTTCCCTTTAAATATCTGAGAACCCTTTTTACACCCATCCAATGTAACTTTGTAGGTGCAGCAGTAAAACGACTCAAAATGCTTACTGCGCAAGCTATGTCTGGTCTGGACCACTGTGATAGATATAACAAACTCCCTATTGCTGAGTGATATATCTCTTGAACACAGGTTTCACCTTTGTCCGCACTTAAACTATTATAAAAATCTGCACTCATGGGTGTGGGAGCAGTATTGCAATCTTTCATATTATATTTCTCCAATAACTGCTCAATTTTTCTCCTTTGACTGAGAATATAACCACCTTTTTCATTTTTCTGTATCTCTACACCAAGATAATTTTTTATTTCTCCCAAATTCTTTAATTCAAATTTCTTTCCTAATTTATCAGCAAATTCTTTGACTTGTGATGCATCCTTTGCAATGAAGCAAAGATCATCCACAAATGATAACAGTAGACAATTCCCTCCTTGTAACTGTCCAGTATATATACAGTTATCAGCTTTACAACTTTTAAATCCAAGATCCTTTAAAGCAGTATCTAAACAGATATTCCAGTTTCTGGCTGACTGCTTCAGCCCATAAATAGCCTTGTTTAATTTATTTACGATGTTAGGTTTTGCAATTTCATATCCTGGTGCTTGGATCATATAAATTTCTTCCTCTAACTCAGCATTGAGGAATGCAGTTGTGATATCAAAGTGCCAGATTTTATGCTTATATGCCGCTGCCAACGCCAGTGCTAATCTTATACTCTCACTTTTCACAGTTGGCGCAAATACTTCATCGTAGTGCACATTCTTTAATTGTGAAAAACCTTGTGCCACTAACCTGGCCTTATACTGTATATCATTACTTGGCAATACCTTTTTCTTATATACCCATTTACAACCCACAGCTTTGGTTCCCTGTGGCAAAGTCACTGATTTAAATACTTCATGGTCTCCCATGGATTTCATCTCTTTATCCATGGCCTCCTTCCATTTTTCTTGTTCAGCTTTTGGTAATGCCAACACCTCTTTATAACTTCTTGGCTCATACCACACATTGCAAACCTTTACCTTGCTAGCAGAATACCTGTCAGGCGGAATTCCTTTATTACATCGCTCTGACCTACGAGGTATTAACTGCTCCTGTGTCTCAAGTCTTTCTGGCTTCACGTCTTGTTTGGCCTCTCCTCCCTGAACATGGACATCTTCAATCATCATTTTTTTATCATTAGATGCGTTATTGTCACTAAACAGATCACCATCGTTAAGTGAGACATACCCAGAATTTGCATTAATTCTGTCCCAATTTTGTTCTGCAAAATTAGCAACCTTGAAATTATAATTCTTTTACTTCCATCGCTAAAGCGATATCCTTTTGACCCTGGCTCATAGCCCACAAACCTGAGCTTTCTTGCCTTTTGCTGTCCCTTTCTTCTAATTGCTTTCGGAATATGTACCCATGCAGTACTTCCAAAAATTCTCAAATGTGCCAGTGATGGCTTTCTCCCATATAGAATGGCATATGGAGTATTATTAATGGAGGAACTCCACAGCCTGTTAACTATATAATTAGCAGTCAATATGGCTTCTCCCCAATATGACCTGCTCAAACCAGAATCCTCCAATAATGAATCTTTCATTGTTTGCAAAACACCATTCCTTCTTTCAGCTACACCATTCTCTGCTGCTGTGTAAGGATTTGTACGTCTGTGTCTTATCCCCAACTGCCCCAACCATTGTTGGAATTTAGTTGACATAAATTCAGTACCTCTGTCAGTTTGCAACTGACACACTTGTTGTCTGTACCTTCTCTCTACAAAACTTACCCACTGTTTGAATTGTTGTAGCACCTCTGTCTTATCTCTAAGCAAATAGCAAAATGAATACCTGCTCAAATCATCAACAATTACCAGTGCATATTTTGCTCCTCCCAAACTGGCTTGCATAGGTCCCACCAGATCTGCATGAACCAGCTCTAGAATTCTTTTTGTTTGTCTTGTGCTACATTTACTAACTGGGAATGCCTTTGACTTTGATGCTTTGCATACTGCACAGTCCAAATATGTTTTGCATCCCTTCAAATTTAGCCCTTCTGCAAAATCTTGCATTTGCTGCAAAACTTTAAAGCTTGCATGGCCAAGTCTTCTATGCAGAAGATGAACACATGAATCATGCTCTGCAACATTCTTAAATATATGGGAACATTGAACCTTTTGTCCCTGCAATACATATAGATTATCTTCCTTTATGCCTTCTGCACAAATATTCCCATTCCTTTTGATGAGACATTTCCCATTTACAAAAATGACCTCAAAACCTTGTTTTCTAAATTAGACACACTTAACAAATTATGTTCCATCTCAAGTACACAAAGCACATTGGTAAACTTTGATTCCAAATATGGAATTTTTACATCGCCTCTTCCAATGACTTTTGCTTTCTGGCCATTTGCCAAAGCCACAGCTTCTTGTGCTACTGGAACAAACCTGCAAAATAATTCAGAGTTATTAACAATTGTTTGACTTGCCCCACTATCAATTAGCCACTTGTCTCTGTTGTTACTATTGCAAAGTTTTGCAACACCAAAATGTTCCTGTTGCAAAGCAGTCCTTTTTCTTTGCACAAATGTCTTGTTCTGCAAATTGTTCCTTTGCAAACAGTTCCTTTGCAAATGTGTGCTCGCCCCACAAATGTAGCAAGAAGCTCTCTGCTTGCAAAATCTCTCTTTTGTTGCAATTTGGGTCCGGGTCTGATCTGCTTGTTTCTTCTCCTCTGGAGACTTGCAGTCTGGACCCCCCTACTCAGGAATTTCTCCTCCTCGTGGCTGCTTCTAAAATGGCGTTTTTCTTCTTCATTAAGCAAACATGCCTTTAAAGCCTCAAACTTTAAGTCTTGCTCTTCTTTGCACTCAAATATTGCAGAAACTGTGTCCCAGGTTTTATCTAAACTGTTCAACACCAATAAAACCTTCTGGGACTCAGGGAATTTAATCCCACGTTGTTCTAAGTCCAAAAATAAACTTTGCATTTTATTTAAATGCTGTTCCACAGATTCACCTGGTTGCAAACAGGCTCTGTAAAGTTTTCTTGACAATTGCACTATGTTGCAAGCAGAAACATTCAGGTGCACAGCTCTCAACTTCAACCAAATCTCCTTTGCAGTCTTTAAATTTGCAACATTTAAAAATTGATCATCTAAATTCAGGATAAGATAAGCCATAGTTTTGTTATGTGCTCCTGGCTACTTTCCTTCGTGACCAGAGGCAAGCTCGCCTGACCAATAACCAGCCAAGACACAGTGAAGGCCTTTTGTTTCGTTTATTGCAATAAGCGGGGAGAGAAGCTCTCAAAGCTTGGTTCTCTCCAAAGTTTTAACCCAAAATATCTCCTTTTATTCATCCCTATCACCAGCCGCTACAGCCCTCCTCTTTCCCCATTGGCTGAGGTAGTATGAGGTTACACTCTTTCCGTCCGCCTATACACATTTCCTGATAACACACTAAATCATATTCACTTATACAATAAGAATAAGAAAAATTATTTTCTTGGTTATTTTTAAACTCAAATATATTTATGTCCCCATTAAACAATAAGTTCTTTTCCTGCTTTTCAATTCAATTCATCATTTCAATTCATCATTCTCTTCTTATCTTATTTGGCCTGGTTTCCTACTTTCCTATACTTCCTGGCTAGCCATTTCCTTAAAAAAACTATTTATCTATTTTATGACTTTCCTCTTCCTTTCTCAGACCCAGCTATTTTTGCCTATATGGTTATCTTACTTCTTTAATGTTATCTCTTTCTGACTCTCACCATCTGTATTTTTCTTTCTATTCAATTAGTTTCCATTGTCTCTGAAGATTTATCATATTGATGTATATTTATCAGTTTGATCATGGCTTTTCTGATCTGCTGCTGAAAACACTTGTGATGGATTTTCAACAATATACCACAGCTCTTTTGCTTTCAGCAAACATTCCATTTTTGCAGGCCACACAATGTAATTCTTCTAGCCCAAACGAGGCACACAGCTTTCCTTAAATTCCATTGCAGCCATTCTGCTAATTCTGCCTTGTTCTTATACTTTCTAAACACAGGCAATTTCTTCCAGCTTTAAATTACAATGCAATCCTTAGTAAGCTCTGGGCCCATAACCTGTTAGAGAATTTTAATTTCTCTAATTGGTGAAAAATAAATTGACTGCATTTAGCTGATTCAAATAACTTTATATTTATATACAAATATTTACAATACCATTCTTCTTTACAGCAACATATCTTAATTGAAGACTTCTTACAGAGACAGACCAGATACAAAAACTTTGAGACTGGAAATCCAGCTCCTAACTCAATACTCTTTTTGCACAGACTCAGTAGCACTTTCTCCCCATTGGCTGACTGAGTTACCACATGAGTCTTCCTGTTCATGAATATTCCAACAGGGAGTCATCTCAAAATTTAGCAGAAAGGCTAAGGGCTGTCTTGCTTCGTTTCCGAAAAGCAGGCCTTAAATTAAAGCAGGATAAATGCAAGATAGGAGTCACTCCCACTGACTTCTTAGGGTTCAGTATTGATGCCCAAGGCATTCACTCTGCTGAATCCAAATTGCAAGCTATTCAGCAGGCCCCAAGCCCCAAATCCAAGAGTGAGCTGCAAGCCTTCTTGGGGCTCTTAAATTTTTATCATGCATTTCTCCCACATAAGGCTGCAGTGGCAGAGCCATTACACAGGCTCTTAGACAAGCAGGCTCCATGGCAGTGGACCAAAGTCCATGACAGGAGTTTCAATGAGGTTAAGACCTTGCTCACTTCAAATGCTGTTTTAGCGCATTTCAATGAGCAATTGCCTGTTTGCATCACATGCGATGCATCTCCTTATGGGGTGGGAGCAGTACTTAGCCATCTGAAGGCTGATGGGATACAAGTCCCTGTAGCCTATTACTCAAGGACTCTGTCATCTGCAGAGTGAAATTACACTCAGATTGACAGAGAAGCCTTGGCCATAGTGGCTGGCATAAAGAAATTCCATGATTTCTTATATGGCCGCCACTTCACGGTCTATACAGACCATAAGCCTCTGCTGGGTTTGTTTACCACTAACAAACAGACACCACATTTCATTTCTCCTCGTATGCTGAGATGGTCCATTTTCCTGTTAGCATATGACTACACTCTAGTTCACAAACCTGGAAAAGAGATGGGTCATGCAGATGGCCTAAGCAGATTACCTCTGAAACAGGTAGAGGCAGACCCTGCTCCTGCCATCAATATTCTTTCCATTCAGGAGTTGCCTGAATCTCCCATAAATGCTAGGGACATGGCTGCAGAAACTCACTGGTCACACGCTTACACGCGTGCTAACCTGGGTGTTGTCAGGATGGCCTGACAAGTGCCCAGATACTGAGTTCCAAAGCTTCTGGCACAAGAAGCATGAGTTTTCTACTTTCAAGGGTTGCCTGTTATGGGGTAGTAGGGTAGTAATCCCAGCCTCATTGAGGTCTAGAGTCTTGCTCTCTCTGCATGAGGGACATCCTGGTATAGTAAGGATGAAAGCGCTTGCGCGCAGCCATCTTTGGTGGCCTGGGCTCGATAAAGCTATCAAGGCTCAGGTGCACGGGTGCCAACTGTGCCAACAGTCATGGCCTGAAATGCCTCAGACCCCAGTACATAGGTGGGAGGAAACTCAACCCCATGGTCACGGATACATATAGATTATGCTGGGCCCTTTCAGAGGCAATTCTTCCTGGTTGTTGTTGATAGCCATTCCAAGTGGCTAGAGGTTGTTCCTGTTTCCTCCTCTACTACTGCCAGGACCATCCAGGTGTTGAGAGGAATTTTTGCATCACACGGACTTCCAGATGTCCTGGTTTCAGATAATTGCTCTCAATTTATCTCTTTTGAGTTCCAGGCTTTTCTTCAGGCCAACGTGATCCGGCACGCGACTTCTGCTCCCTTCCATCCATCCTCCAACGGACTGGCAGAGAGAATGGTGCGCACTACCAAAGATGCTCTCAAGAAACTGACTTACGGTAACTGGCATCACAGGTTAGCAGATTTTCTTCTTGCACACCACACCACACCTTGCACTGCCACTGGGAAGAGCCCAGCTGAACTCTGCTGGGGCCGCCGCCTCATCATGAAGTTAGACAGACTGCACCCCGACCGGGTGTCTCCTCAGGTGTCATAGCCACGGGCTCCTCAGAGACTTCAGGTGGGCGATCTGGTCTGCGCTAGGAACTATGGTCCTGGACATCTCTGGGTTCCTGCTGTCATCTGTAAGATCTCTGGACCTCTATCATACGAAGTGACCTTGGAAGAGGGCCGTGTCCTGCGGCGCCACATCGATCAACTGTGCTGGCGGTTGTCCTCTGTGGATTCCGCCCCTGCCTCTGCTCTCGGGGGGGAGGGGGCCCAGGAACTACGTCACACTTCAGGTCAACATTTTGAGACCCAGCCTCACTGTTCCTGGAAGTACCACAGGTCACTAGGAATTTCCCAGGGGAGGTGCAAGGGCATCCTCATGGTTCAGCTATTGCGCCGAACAGGGAGTCATGCGTATCCGCAAGAGCTCCAGACAGGAATTCTCCTGAGGAGGGGTTTGCCATAGAGGCGGCTCCTGACTCTGGCACCTCGGTAACAGGGGACTGGAACTATTGGGGCACTCCTGCAACACAGGTCACGTCCGAGACTGGTTGCGGGCTCCAGGGACTAAGTTCCCTGGAGCCATCCAGGGTAGTTGGGGAATCTTCAGCCACTTCAGAGGGTTGGGGAATTTCAGCTGCTTTAACGGAGCCTGGGAAGAGCCCTGGCAACTTTGCCAGCACGCCTCACCAGGTGTCACCTGCAAAATCTGTGCATAAAAGTCCTGGTCTAGCGAGCTCACCAGACGGGCCGGTAGGCCAGGCGCCCTTAAGTACAAGTCCTGGTCTGCCTAACCAAACAGGTGAACTGACAGGCCAGGCACCCTCCCTGACCTTGCGTAGGTCACAAAGGGCTAAGGCTCCTCCTAAGCACCTAGGTGAATATGTGAGGTTCCTGTCAGCACAAGGTAACCTTACTAGTCTAGGATAGGAGTTGGACCTATGTGGGGTAGAAGATAGACACAGGAAGTCCACATTAAAGGGTGGGTTGTTTAGAGAACCTTATTATTTTATAAGAATGTTGCCTGCATGTGAGCAGGAATATTTTTTTTCATATATATTATTTTATTATTATGATTGTAAAAGAAATTGGAAGTGTGTGTATTCTATCTAGGAGGGAGGGGTGTTGTGTCCAGGGCCTGATGAGGAAACTCAGCAGGCCCAGAAATGTTGCAATTGGTCCTGGGCATTCCAAAAGCTGCCCGGGACCAGACAGAACGGCGCCAGCCTTGCGCACATGCGCAAGGCGCGAACAGGCTAAATTCCTATTGGTTAACACTGTCTGGGTCTCTGACCCTATAAAAGGCCTGCGTGCCTTTTGTTCCTTGCTTGGGTGTTGGAAAAAGAGAATAAAGTGTTAGTTACTTGTCACCATGTGTCTTCATCATTCGCATGCGAACAAAGAACTCAACAATAATGAAGGTTTGAATATAAACTTCCCAGTGCAACTGAAAGAAGAGTATCAAGTAAATTCACATTCCTTAAGAGGTCAGGTTTGGGATTTTTTCCTCATGAACATCAGCATGGTCAAGAATTCTTTGAGAAAAAAAGATACGATTGACATCTTAGAAATGGAAACTTTTAAAGGACCTGCTCCAGGTTAATTTACAATGTTTAATAGAGCAACCTTGAGACGTTTTTTTAATGGATATAAACAAGATTGAGAATTCCTTGAAGAAAAGCGATACCCTTGAGAGGAAAAAAAATCATTCTATGAAGACAAGCTGGAGGGAGTTAAATTAATGATTTAATTAATTAGGATGGATTTTTTATAAATTTTGACATATGTATTGAAAAAAGTATTAAGGTAGCTTCATATATCTACAATAAGTGCGTAAATGTATGTTCTCTGTTTGTTTGTTTGTTTCTACTTTTTGTAATACTGTGAAAGCCCTAATGTAATTTTGGGTTTAAAATTATGGTCTCTAATCATGCTAAAAATACGAATCCTGGGTAAATCCATGCTATAAAATAATCCGAACACCAGGATAATACTAAAAACAAAACTTGTTTAATTAAAAGCTAAGTCTTTCGTCGGTCAACATTACTGACATCATCAGAACATGATGCAAAATTGCTGGGAGTCCTTCTTATGCTGCCGGATGGCTTTGCGCTCAGCTCCTTGACCTGGTTACCGGTCCATCCGTTCTCTCCACTGATTTCTTAAAGGGCCCATGAACTTTATTGTGTTGATGCCCTCCAAGTTGCTGTTTCCTTCCTCCTGGATCCAACCACTCTCCGTTTCTGTTCGCCCACTCTCACATCTGTCATCCTCTCTAGCCCCATTCTGTGGTCCATTAGATCCTCCCTGGACTGGCTATGTTTGCCTGCATTCAAGGGAGGGTGTGTGTCAAGCGGGTCTGGACGTCTATCGGCGCAATCCCTAGCGGCTGCATTCCTGCACACATTCCTCCACCCAGGGACGCTGTTTTCCTCCTCAGGTGTCCGTGAGTATGTTGTACCACTTCTAGTTGTCCCCCTCCTCTTGAGGCTCCTCATTACTTGCTCGCACGATGGGTTCATCAGTTCCTTTGCTCTTTTTGCACACGTGCGGGGCCTCACCACATCGCTTTCCATCGTAGGTCTGTTTTCCTTTCCTATTCACATCGGTAGGATAACCAATCTCTCCCCTCATGTTGGTGGGCATCATAAAGCAGGTGTCCCGCCAACATGAGGGGTTACCCCCACTGGCAGTTAAAAGGAAGAAACAGCTACGATCACACATTGCTCCTAGAAGCACGAAGCTGAAAACACTAGCCTGAAGATGACGAATGAGACTTCGTCGAAACATCGCCAAGACACTTCCAATTTGACGCAGGAGAAAACCCGAATAACCAAAGACCTACATACAAACACCCGCAAAAACCTCAGAAAATATATATATATATATGTCTCTAATTACGTTAAAAATTCGAATCCTGGGTAAATATTTGAGTATTGATTAAAGGTAGTAAAGTAGTTTAGCTAGGGAAGGTGTTTTCTCCCTTTAGGGTTAAAAAAAAAGATTGAACATATATGTAGCGCCACCCCCTTAGGGACCACTTAAGTCCGGGCGCCTCTGCCTAACAGGGCATGTAACACAGTGGTATTCAGTCACAATTGGCAGCCATGCACATGGGGCGATGATGATCACTCGACGGTGACTCACTTGGGATGATGATGGTTGATCTCAGGCAATATGAACTTACAGGGAAGATGGTAGTCGATCTCTAATGACAACAACTTGCCCAGAATGATGTTTATCAGTGACGGCACTGATAATGACGGCAACTTGCTTAGAACGATGGCGATCAGTCTCTGGTGACAGCAACTTGCCTAAAGCAATGGTAGTCAGTCTCTGGTGGCAACAACTTGCCCAGGACATTGTTAATCCATCTTTAATGACAACAACTTGCCTACAACGATGGCAACCAATCTCTGGCGCTGGCAGAGGCCTCCCTTGCCCACTTTCCTCACCCCTCTCTGACCTCACTCCATGTAATCCCTTTTTATCTCCCCCAGCTGATCCTATAAAGAAAAAAACTCCTTACCTCCCACTAAAAGACGTATATCAAACTCTTCCCTAACTCTCCCTCTCCCTAACTTACTCCAATGAGGGAAAGGAATTAAAACTCCCCAAACTACCCTCTCTCCTTCTCTTTGTCTGGCCTGCCCACAATGAAAGAGAAAGAGACAATAAAACTTGACCTTTCCCCACCCCCCACCCTCTCTCTCTCACCCTCCCTCCTTCTCTCTCTCTCTCTCTCTCTCTCTCTCTCTCTCCCCTCTCTGCCTGGCCCGCTTCAACCAAATAGCTCCAACCAGCCACTCTCACCCTCTCTTTTTCTCTGCCTGGCCTGCTTCCAGCAAATGGCTCCAGCAACTGCTCTCACCCTCTATCCCTCCCTGCCAGGTCTGCTTCAAGCAAACAGCTCCAGCAACTATTCTTACTCTTTCTATCCCTCCCCCTTTCATCTGACTTGCCTGTAAAGAAGCAAAAAAAGCAAATGCGAAAACCCCAGCTTCTTACTCTCTCTTCAGTCAGCTGGCTCAGAATGGCAAGCTCTACCAAACCTTCTCTCTTCCTCCCTTCTATCGGCTTCCTCCTCCTTTTTCTTCCCTCCTCTGAGCCACGCCCCACCACCAGACCCATGACAGCTGCCGGAGCTCCTTATCTTCCTGCCTAATCGCCAGGTCTCCTGCAAAGCCTCTCAGCTGACCCCAATCTCACCCAACTCCACTACATATATACAGAGGATTCTCTTAATAAGAACAAGGATAAAGATTAATGAGTCAATAGATTTATATACCGTGTTACCCCGAAAGTAAGACCTATCCCGAAAATAAGCCCTAGCTTGATTTTTGGGGGTAGGCCTAATACAAGCCCTATCCCAAAAATAAGCCCTAGTTTTGGGATGAGGTGCATGCCTAAAAATCAAGCTGGGGGGTGGAGCTGCCCCATGTGTCCTGCCACATGCTTCAACCCAGAGCTCCATTCTCAGCTCCAGAGGCATTTCCTGAAGACCTCTGATGGCGAAATTGAGGCTGGGGGCGATGCGCGCGAGCAGCTACAGAAAAACTGGACTAGCTGGGTGGGGCTGTTGGTGCCGCCACTGCTGTGAGGTGAGACTGTGGAAAAGACACCCCCTGAAAATAAGACCTGTTGCCTCTTATTTTCAGGGAAACACTGTATCTTTCCCCACAGCAATGAGAAGCAGAGAAGGTAAAATTGATTCTTTTATTTCAAGATGAGAATATATTTAATCTTGCTTATATTTTGAAATTGCTTCCAGATTTTGTGCTTACAATGAAAAAGAAAATGAAATTTTGATTTTGTTTTTGTTAATTAGATAGGTTTATTGTAATAGAAATCATTTGTACATGTTGTTGTGTAAAAGCGAAAAGTTATGATTGTAATGTTGTTATCTTCTACTGTTCTAAAGAGAGTCGGAAGTTGGTGTTTTTTTCTTTTCTCTCCTCCTTTTTCTAGTTTTCTATTTTTAAATTTTTATTTTATATTTTGACAAACCAATAAAATTATTAAACCTAAAGAGAAAGAAATCAAAGTAATTATAGTAATAATCTGTAGGCTCTGGGGACTTGAATATAAAAAAATTGAAGTTGAAAATTGCATATTTTCAAGCAAGAGGTTATCATCTGCAGCTAGGTATTACCAATCCTTTCTGGTCAAGGGCAAGCTTTGAGCTGAATCAACATCCTGATTACATTTATTCTTCCTTTTCTATCAGTATATTCCTGAGGTTAGCAAGTGAAGCTGCTTTCATCCTTTATCACACAAATGTAGGCTCCTGTTTCATTGCAGAACTTGTTGTTTTCCTATGCTACAGGAAGAAGAGAACAAGCTACTAGTTGTTTGTGAAGAGCAGAGGCTCCAAATCACCCCCATGACTCTTTTTTTAAAAAACAAATGTTATTGGTTTTTTTTTAATTAATACAAAGTGCTCGAGACACACTGTGGGGCTGGGGTAATCGAAAATCCAAAAACAAAACATATATAAGTAATTCAATCAATACATTAAATATTCCCTCTCTATTTCCCTCAAATAGCTTATATATTTAAACTAGTCTATTTCTATCTTAAATTTCTATTAATCCTAAACCTGTTTTAAAGCTTTATGCAATTACAAGACTCTAATCAAATTGAACTTCAAATATACACATTATCAGTTCAGGTATCCCTTCTAAATATGTCCTAATTCTTTAATTTCATCATAAATCTTATTTATTTCTTCTTCCACCAATATCTCCCAATTAAAATAAAAATTAATCTATCCTCTACATATCTAATCCATCAATCCATCAATTTCTTTTGTTAACAAAAAAATAAGCTTAAATCATTTGAATCCCTTAGACAAGGTTCTGTATTCATCCAATTAATTATCAAACTTAATATCATCCATGTTATCAGAGAGAACACATCATCTTATTAAAATCACATTCAATTAATTATTAATTCAATCCCAAACTAAAACATCTCTTCATTTTTCTTCATTCCATTATATAGTAATTTTCATACATTAATCACCCTGTCACAGGTTCCGACTAATGAAGCACTTCAAAGAACTTTCAGGCATGTTTCCTAAAGTCTTTATTACAGAGCTACAATTTTGCCGGTCACCATCATGGACGTATTGATGCCAGAATCTAACTTCCTCTCGCTGGCATCAATCTTTTCTTGCTAAACCCCTCCCTTGTCTTGCAGTCACAAGTCACATTATCCAATTAGTGTCAAGGTCAAAAGTTTACTTCCTCTTTCTTTCCCGGGCTTCCCCCCCCCACTCTAAGCTATGTATTAACCCAGTAATTACCAGACAGTTTTGCATATTGTCAAAGCAAGAATATACAGTATTTGCAGCATTGACACACCCATTTTTTCTTATTTCTATTCAAAAACTTAATCCTTAACTCAGTCCATAGTTCTAAAATGCCTTAAATCCAATATATATAATTTTAAATTTCTCTTTTCAGTCTTATTCTAGGCTTTTTTTTCAACCGAGCAGGTTTCCACAACAATGCTTCCCTTCCAACCAGTAAATCTCTCTTTGTTGCTTGTGATGTTATTTGAAGCAGTAATAAGCTTCCTGTCATCTGGATTGGACCTCCATTTCTCTTATTCTTGAAGCCTCGCTGCATTAAACCCCCTATGACTCTTTAAATGAACAAATGCCTAGAGATAGGAGCCCATCTTGTCCCAAATAGACAGATGATTACTGAGGGGTTCAGTTTCACAGAATTCTAAATGACTGTGGCTGAATGGAATGGTCAATGACCTAATCCAGAAATAACTGAGGCATTGTTTGTGATTTATTAAATAAGGTGCAAGTCTCTAGTTTCACCCAATATGCTAAACTTTGACCAAACACATTATGCTCAGAACAACAGAGAAATCCAACCAATGTGAGTATAGAAAATGAATCGGAGTAAGATTCTGCTCCTACTGGTCCCCCTATTCAGCAGTATTTTAACACTAGTGTCTCTATGTGCAATGACCAGTCCACTAACCTCAAGCTGCCTGTTCTATTTTTATGTATTTCACACCACAAGTTGTCAGTTGTTTCAGTTCACTCAAATGTCTAAAGAAGTATTTCATCAATTCATATTACATTTTGTTCTTAGTTACAACTCAAGTATATTTTAGGAGACAGCAATAAAAAAATCTCTTTAAATAAAAAGACTGTGTTTCAAAGTCAATTCTAAAAATATACCTCAAAGCATATGGGAGTACAAATACATCATTCTGTTGCAACTCTTTAAAGCAGCTGTGTTTTTCCCCCTGGACAGCAGTAGCTGCGTGATTCATGAAAAAGATGCACCTACCTTAAAGAGTTGCATAGAGATTGCATACATACTTTCCTCTCCCAGGGATCTGCAAAATAAAAATTATTTGCTAGCTTCAGATGAAAAATAATACAAGATAAAAGTCCCATCAAAGAGTTGTGAGAAATGATAGCAGCAGCAAATTTGTCAATTTTAATTTTTAATATTGGAAATATCAATAAATATAACCTATAAGAAACAAAGTGCTTTGGAGTTCTCCATAAGTCCTGAGAGAAAATGTTTAAGAAACACTGTTCTATATTCTCTATTTTTGGTGATATAAGAGCAAAGAGAGCAGCTTGAACTGGGAAGCCTAGACCTTCAACAACTGCCATCCCACACATCACCCAACTGCATTCACTTTTTGTATTTGTGCGGATGTATTCCTGCTGGTATAGAAATTTGTTATGTGATAGTAGCTTGGCAATCAAATGTTATTGCTGTATTAGTGTATTTTTCCTCTGTGATACTGTAAGGGCAAAGAAAATTGAATGTAGCTCATGATACAATCTATCCAGAAGTTGTAACTCATGATAACAATCACTCTTAATAATTCTGTGTCAGACAGAGCAAAGCATTTTAAAATTGTTTTGCTTAACTGCAGGTTGTAATAATAGATTTTGAAATCTGTGGTTCAGATCTCATGTATGGTTTCTTAAGAACCAACACAAATTTGTCTGATAACAGACTTAGAAATTGCAACAGGAGGCCAGACCTAGAGACACTTTTTAAGGCTAATTGTGGATATGGATATGTTAGAAATAAGCTTAATAAATAATCTGCCAATAAAATAGCTTTCAGGAAATGCCAATAGATGATTAATGTTAATAGCTTCATTAATAAATAGTTGTCTAGATTTATCTATACATTTTTGGAATGAGATAAAGAGGGGAAAAAAAGTAATTATTTCTTTTTTAAAAAGGGAATCAAAGGTGTCAGTGAACAGACTAACTTTATGGAGGCAGAGATGTGTGGCCAGGTTTTTGCTGTTCAGTAAATTATGAGAGATATGTGAATGTGAAAAATTTATTGCACAACTGATGACTCATAAAATATAAGAAAACAGGCTTGAATTTTGGAATTTTATCTATATATGAATGTTGGTCACTGAATGCAATGCATCCACCATACAATGGAGGTAAAACAGTTATTAGAATAAACAGAATCCTTAATGAATAAGTTTTTAATAATTTATGAACAAATTGATAATGTTTTAGTGATATTAAAATCATGTTAGTTGGGAATGTGAATACTCTGTACCTTTGCATGACAATAATAATGTACGTTGGCTGAAAACTTGAATTATCTGCAAACTAACGCAGTAGTGTCTTTAGGAAGTCAAAGCAGGCACAATTGTAGTTGCAACATTGTGATCAACCCCCCCATCCCTTTATACATGCATTTGAGATCCATACACATCTAAAAGGGATAAGGCTTTGTTTGAAGATGCATTATTTATTTCTGTTTATCTAATGGCTTTCTATGTAATCCAGTTCAAGTAGATTACCTGCATTGTTGGTTCATCATCAAGTAGGTGATAGATGATCTTTCCCCTGACCCCTGATCCTAAAATTAGTCAACCAGGTTCTTTAGCACAGGGATAAAACATTGGAATTCTTTAAGCTAATTGTCTACATTTCACAACAACTCTTTTTTTTTTTAATTGAAAATTTTTAGATTTTACAAAACAATACAAATCCCTTCCCCGAACCCCCCCAACCCTCCCCTACCCTCCCCCAACCTTCCCAGAGCTGAATACAGGCTTAATTAAAAATTTTTCAAAAAGTCATAAAACAGATATAAACCATAAACAAGTCTAAGTACATTAATTAAACAAGTTATAAAATAGATAACAATAATATATATATATAAAGACAAAAATACAAGGAAATACAAGAAAATAGAAAAAAAAGGAAAAGAAGAAAAGAAAAAAAGAAAAAAAGAAAAGGAAAAAATAAGTCTAAAAAGTCTATAAAGTCTATGAAATATCTTAAGTTTTAAATATAAGTTATTGAAAAGCTAAATAATATTTTTTATATCCAACTTATATTGTATAAAGTCTATCCATTTTTTCCATACCAAAAAATACTTCTCTTGCGATTGGTCTTTCAAGAAAGCTGAAATCTTTGCCATTTCCGCCAAATAAGAAACTTTAAAAAACCACTTTTGCAAGGTAGGCAAAGATTCCTTCTTCCAACATTGCCCTACTAACAACCTTGCCGCTGTGATTAAATTTAACATCAATGTAGTCTCTTTAGTGTCACAATCAGAAACAATACCTAACAAAAACAATTGTGGGGTAAATTTTACCCTTCTTCTAAAAATTCTTTGGATATTCCACCATATCTTAATCCAAAAAGCTTTTATATTTTTACATGACCACCAAATATGATAATAAGTAGCATCCAAACATCCACATCTCCAACATTTAGGCTGTAAGTCAGGATACATACGAGACATTTTTTGTGGATCAAGGTGCCATCTATAAAACATTTTATAAAAATTTTCCCTTAAATTTTGGGCTTGTGTAAATTTAACATTCCTCACCCAAATAATTTCCCAAGTATCTAATAGAACCGGTTCTTCAAAATTTTGTGCCCATTTGACCATACATTCTTTAACTAATTCTGCTTCTGAATCCAATTCTACTAACACCCCATAGATTCTCTTAATATGAGTTCGTCTTTGATCTTTTATTTGTTTTAATAAATTCTCATCTTCTCTAAGTAAACCCACATTATGATCTATCTTCCACCTCTCCACTATTTGTCTATAATGAAACCATGAATAAATAATATTTTCTTGTATTAAATCTTCCAAGGATTTTAATTGCCAATTTTTACCATTCCATCTAAGTAGTTGTGCATAAGAAACACTATCCATCTTGACTCCTTTCCTTATCCCTTCTATCGCATGCCCCGGTATAGCCCATAGCGGAATTTTAAAATCACTTCTATAATATTTCCTCCAAACTCGAAGTAAGGAAATCCTTATAATATGAGATTTAAAGACCCTATCAACCTTTTTATTAAAAATTAAATAGGCATGCCATCCAAAAAGTAAATCCCAACCCTCCAAGAGGAGTATTTCTACATTTGTTAAATTAACCCAATCACTTATTGATGTTAAAGCCACTGCATCATAATACAATTTCAAATTCGGTACCTTGAGTCCACCTCTCTCTCGAATATCCTGTATAATTTTAAGTTTTACTCTTGGTTTTTTCCCTGCCCAGATAAATTTGTTAATACCTTTCTGCCATTCATTTAAGTTAACCTCATTCTTTAAGATAGGTATCATTTGAAATAAAAAAAAAAAACTTTGGCAAAACATTCAATTTGATCGCCGCAATTCTTCCCAAAAGAGATAATTGCAACTTCTCCCAATTTTCCAAATCTCTTCGTATATTGACCCACAGCCTTTCATAATTGTTTTTATACAATTTTGCATTAGAAGCAGATAAAATAACCCCCAAATATTTTACCTTATTAACAACCTCAAAATCTGTCAACTTAACCAAAGTCTGCTTGTCCAAATTAGTCATATTTTAGGCAATATTTTAGTCTTATTGTTATTTATTTTAAAACCCGAAACCTTTCCATATTGATGTATTAATTGTAATAACTCTATTACAGAATGAGTAGGTTGAGATAAGGTAACCACCAAGTCATCTGCAAAAGCCCTTAATTTATATTCTTTTTTATTAACTTCTATTCCTTTTATTTGCTGTGATTCTCGAATTTTAATCAACAATATTTCCAAAGTTAAAACAAACAGCAATGGTGACAATGGACAACCCTGTCTAGTCCCCTTCTCTATTGCAAACACCTCTGACAAACCCCCATTAACTATAAGTTGTGCCGTTTGCTTTTGGTAGATAGCACCAAAAACTTGTAAAAATTTTTCTCCAAAATTCATTTTCTCAGTTAATCTTAACATGAATTGCCAATTCAGCTGATCAAAAGCTTTTTCAGCATCTAAAAATATCAATCCTGCAGAAACTTGATTGTTTTTATCTAAATATCTAATAAATTAATAATCTGTTTGACATTATTCTTCATGTACCTTCCAGTTATAAAACCCGTTTGGTCCATATGTATTACATGATGCAAAACCCTCATAAGCCTGTTAGCTAAGATTTTTGAAAAAATCTTACAATCTACATTTAAGAGAGATATAGGTCTATAATTCTTTGGTAAAGTGAGGTCTTGATCTTCTTTTGGAATCAAAGATATAAAAGCTCTACCCCATGACGGGGGAATCTCTGAACCCTGTAGTATATTATTAAAAAGCTCACTTAAAGGTTGAATCATCTCTTGCACCAATGTTTTGTAATAAATAGATGTCAAACCATCCGTACCCGGTGCTTTACCTAATTTTAATTCTTTAATTACTGTCTCAATCTCCTCACTGGTAATCAAACCATTAATTTCTTGTTTCTGATCTTCTGTTAATTTAGGAAAGTTGGCTTCATTTAAATAATTATCTATATCTAAAACCTGTACGTTAGTACTCATATATAATTTTTGGTAATAATCTAAAAAGGATTTCTTAATCAACTCCTTCTGATATACCAATTTACCATTATAATTTATTTTATCTATAGTTCTCTGTCTCTGCTTCTTTCTCAATTGATAAGCCAGCTATCTCCCTGGTTTATTAGCATTACAAAATGTATTTTGTTTCATATACAGTAAATTAGTTGCAGTTTGATCAGCCATCAACATATTGAATTGTGATTTAAGCAATTTTATGGATTCCTTAACCTTCTCATCTGTAGGATTTAAAATCAAAGCTTTTTCTTTTAATTTAATTTTGTTTTCCAACTCCTTACGTTTCTGCATCTGCTTCTGTCTATAAACATTGTTCATTTGTATCAAGACCCCGCGCATGTAGGCTTTACCTGCGTCCCAGACCATTGACATTGAAGTTCCCTTATACATATTTAAAACAAAATAATCCTTTAATTGCTCCTTTAACTTTTGAACGTTCTTTTCTTGTCTAAATAAATTTTCATTCATCCTCCACGATCTCCTCTCCTCTTTTTCATCAGGCAATTCCATCCAAACTGGACTATGATCTGTCAATGTCCTGGGAAAAATTTTAACATTCTTTACCCTAAAATATAAATCCGTCATAATAAAAAAAAAATCAATTCTTGAAAAAGATTGATGCCTATCCGAAAAAAAAGTGAAGTCTCTCTCCTCCAAGTTATGTTCACGCCAATAATCTCGCAGCTCCCAGTCCTCTTTCAAATCAAAAAAAGCTTTAGGTAATTTAGCCTGTTTAAAAGAAATAGAGGATCCTTTTTTATCTCTTTGTGTATCTAACACACCATTCCAGTCTCCCATTAATATAACAGATCTGTAATCCAACAAAGTTAATTTTTGATGTAACAGTCTGTAAAATTGTTCCTGTTGTTGATTTGGTGCATACAGTCCCACTATAAGTACTTTCTTACCATACAAGCTCACTTCAATCAAAACATATCTCCCTTGAGGATCAGATTCTACCAAACAGGCTGATAAGTTTTGCTTAACATAAATGACTACTCCCCCTTTTTTCCCAGGAGCAAAAGATACAAAATGAGATCCCAAACAAGCATTAACTAAATATTTTTGATCTTTAGATATAATATGTGTTTCCTGCAAGCAAATAATATCATTATTATGTTGCTTTAAATAATGAAAGATTTTCTTTCTCTTTTGAGGGGAATTGAGGCCATTAACATTCCATGTCAGGAGCTTTACATCTCCCTTAACCAGAAGCCTGGAGAAGACTGCTTGGAGATCTGCCATTGAAGAATGTGCTGCAGAGCTCTTGGGTCTTGCTCCTCCCACAGGCACCGAAGCAACTTCTTTTTTTTTTTTTTTTTTTTATTGAAATTTTTCAAAAGTTTTACAAATAAAAATCCACCCCCCCCTCCCCAACCACCCCACCCCCCCCCGACTTCCCAGAACTGAATATAGGATTATTTAACAAATATTTTAAAAATAACATTTGCAATTTATAAAATAATTAATAATAATAATAAAAATCACAGTAATAATATATATAATAATAATATACATAACATAAACTTTAAAATGAATAATATATACTAAAAAAGAAAAAAAAATAAAAAGAGAAGAGAGAGAGAGAAAGAAGAAAGAAGAAAGTAGACGAAGAATAAAGCATATATATATATAAAAAAAAATATATATATATGAATAATAATACATAAAAAATGTATATATATAAAAAAAGAAAAAGAAGAAAGAAAGAAAGAAAAAACAATCATTACAAATTATAAAAAGGCTGGCACCGAAGCAACTTCTTGAAGAACTTCTTTAACTTCTTTCTTCTATTGTTCCTTTTCCTTATGTCTATGTGCTGCACGAGTTATTCTTTGCTCTTTAATCTCTGCTTGTTGCAGCCACTCCGCCTGTGACTTTCCAATATCCATCAATACTACTTGTTCAGACTGCTGTTCCACCTCTTTGCCATCCAAGGCTTTCTGCATCATAGGTGGTGGTGAGCCTGCTCCCAGGACCGACTTGTAAAACTCCTTTGCTTTAGAAACTGTATTAAGTCTATAACGCATCCCCGCATGGCTCACAACAATACCCATTGGAATCTCCCATCTAAATGGCATCAATCTTTTTTAAAGTTCATTAGCTAAGAAAGCAAACTCTTTTCTCCTTCTTAAAATTTTAGATGGGATCTCCTTTAAAATAATAACATCTTGAGCAGCAATCTGAAATCTCTTGTTATAAAAAGCTTGTATAATTTCATTGCGCAGAGATCTCTTTCCAAAATAAATCACCACATCTCTTGGTAAATTTCTCTGTTTTGCAATCCAGGAGTTAACTCTGAATATCTTTTCAACTTCTCTGCGTAATTCCTCTTTCTCTCTATTCAAAATAACAGCAAAGTCATTTACCACAATCTCTCTCAAATCTTGCTGCATATCTTCTTTCAGACCCCTGATTCTTAAAGCATATTCCATCTCTCTGTACTGAAACATAACAATGTCATCTTGTGAAATTTCCATCTTTTTTTTCCATGCCTTCAAATTTGTCTTCCAGAATATCCACCTTATCTGCCACCTCTTCCACTCTAGAATCCAACTTCTCAACCACAGAAGCAAGTCCTGTTAAAGCCATAACTATATCTTGCCTCAAGATAGTATTATTCTGCTCTAAAAGCTCCTTCATTTCCCCTCTAATTTGAGTATTATTTTGCTCTGAAAGCTCCTTCATTTCCCCTCTGATTTGGGCTACAGCATTTCCCATTATATTTTTCATGTCTTGTACCGTTATTGCTGGCAAAGGAGGAGAGGGTGGTGGTGTAGCTTTAGGTTGTTGTGCCGGTAAAATCGCAGGAGAAGAAGCCACCTTAGGTACTGTAGAAGTTGCTTGCCTCTTTGAAGCCATTATCAAAAAAAAATCTTATTTCTTCTTTCCTCCTTCTTTAAAAAAAATAAAAAAATAAAAAATCCCTTAAAAAGAAAAAAAAATAACAAAGGAGAGTTTAACAAAAAGAAAAAAAAATCTTCCCAAAACACAAATCCACCATAAGAAAAAAATTAAGGAGAAGAAAAAAAAACCATCTAATCCATAACATTCCGTTTCACTCACTTTTTTTTCAAAAAAAAAAACTTTCCAATCGCCATTTTTACTTTCACTCTCCACACAAAAAAACAAAGAAAAAAGAGAAAAAGAAAAGAAATAAAAGTCAATCTTTCAAACTAAAGTCCAAATGAAATCCAATAAAAAAATCCTTTATCCAACTCTGTCCGCTTTTTTTAAAAATAACTCACCCGGTCCCTTTAAGCGCGGAGGTGGTAGCGGCATTTTGCTTTGTTCCCGAAGGAACAAAGACAGCTGGGAGGCGGAGGCAACCCGAACTCCGAGGGAGCTCTCTTTTCACCCCCCAGGGAAAAATTCCTGGGGGGTTCAAGAGGCTCTACCTCTATTCAGGTGATACTCCCCTCCCCCTTCGCCTGGGAGGGAGGTTTTGAGCCGCGGAACAGCTGGTGCCTGCTGTTCTCCGCGGTTCTCACGCTTTCCCAGGAGGACGGCTACAAAGTAGCCGCCATCATCGTCACTAAGCCACTGGAAGTCCATTTCACAACAACTCTTAAAAGTGCTTCACATATGTCCTGTTGTTCAATGCGTTTGTATGTCATGCATGTAATTTCAAGTGTTGGTTGCCTTAATCCATCCCTGTGTGTACAACAATAATGCATTGTTTGAAAAACATTTTAAAAAAATAGGAACAGGCATTTTCAAGGGCAAGGCATTTCCTTATCACCATCCATGTCATGGCAAGAATTTACACAATATAGAAGTTAATTATTACTTCTGGATTACCATCCTACTTTCATTATAGAGTTTTTAGTACTTTCTATTTAGTATCGATGTCACAACATATTTTAGTGCATTTGTTTGCTCTTCCTTGTCTTCTGCTAATCTCTGTGTCTTTCTCTTATCTATGTACTGCAATAGAATTTATGAAGATTTCATTTCACTTCCAGTTTATGAGGAATGACTATAAAAATAGAGACTTTTTCCAAAGAATGCTGAAAGGCTTTGTTGAGGTAATCAATGCAAAGATAAATATACATGTTCAGTTTTACATTAGTTTCAGTCGGTCTTGGAAGAGCAAATTGGGTACCAGAATTGATGCAGATCAATAATAAACTCCAAAATATTTCTAGTGCATTTTGAAGCATAAAGCTGTAATATATTATGTTAACAGCTACTCAGGAAAGGATTCAGATCTCATTCTCCATTACTAATAATCCTTTATAGTTCACTGATAGGCAGGCTCTAGGTTCAATTTTACTGCTAGCTCATGGTCTTTAATGGTCATTTTTCCATGTGTTATTCCCATTTTGAAAAACATATTAATGTACACATTTGTTCAATTTGATTTGTTTAGACTCAGAATGCCTCATACAGTTTTTCCTAATATTAATAATCCTGTATTTACCATATATAGTGTTAGAAGTAAAGTCTTCATCCTGGTTCATCCAAGCCGGGAATAAATAAGCAAACATGGTGACTGCTTTGGGAAGAAGGTTACAGTTTATTGCAGAAAGATGGTTCTTCAGGAAAGTGCAGAGGAGAGAAGGAGAGAGAGATTGAGCACATGGGCAGTAGGTTTTATACCCCCCCCCCTTAGCCTTTTGTTTGGAATAGTTTCCTGTTCCTGTGGATGAACCTTGAGGCTGCTTCTGTGTGTTTGTCTAGGCCTTGATATCTGTGGTTTAATGCTATTATCATATCCTGCTTCCCAGGTGATGGGGCTAATGACTCCTAGAGTTTGGGTGGGGTATGCAGATCTTCTCTTTTGTCTTCTTGATTGCTCTGGCTCCAACTTTCTGATGGTTTTACATCTGCATTTGTATGGGCCTAGCTCTTGCTTGGGGCAGAGAGATAGATTTGGGGCCAGGTTTGGTTTTAAAAAGTCCTTTTGAGGAAAAATATATTTTCCTTTTTAATATTTCCTTCTGGGGGGGCAACTTCCATCAATAGTCTATGTCTATTAATTGTGAATAGCTCTCAATCTAAATTATAAAAAATAGAAATACACCTCAGGCACTATAAATAAGTCTGAATAATTGAAAATTGCCCCCATATTTGATATTCTTCCTGAAGTCCCTTAAAACTTGACTATGTCAGCAGGCCTATGCAGTTTGCTATAGGCACCAAACTTGAAATCAGGAGATTGAGCTTTAGGTCCTGCCTAGAACTAGGCATGAAAGCAGGCTGAGTGACTTTTGTACTCTCAGTCTAAGCCTCACAGGGTTGTTGTTACTGTGTGGAAAATAGGAGGAAGAAGAAGAGTTAGTTATGTTCACTACCTCAAATTAGTTACAAAAACAGTAAAGGTGCGAAGTAAATAAAATGATGATTTCCTTGTTTTTTCATATGGTTCTATCTTTGATGAGTTTATAGAAAACATTGTAATCCTACTTCTTGTCTCTTCCAATGGCTCTCTGCTGTTAACTTCCTTTCTTAGATCTTTGTCCCTCTTGGCTTTGGCATCTCATATTGGCAAATTTCATTATGGTCTGACATCCAGTTTCTTTCTTCTGTTTCTCGCTCTCTGGTATTCTCTTTTCATATTCATTCTTAATAACTATTTTGATCTCATTCCACAGTTCCTTTGTTCCTCCTTCTATCAGTGAGATCCAGGACTTCAAAGTGATTCCTCAGGAATCTTCTTGAAAATGATGGATGTACATTAAGATCATACTGTGGAAACTGGTTGGCTTTATTTCTTCTGCTTTAATTTGACTTGGAACTTGCACACAAGTATTTGTGATATGTTCTATATTGATCTCCTGGCCACGTTTTCCTATTATAACTGAACTCTTCTATCTCCTTTACCAATAATAAGGTCAGTTTGGTTAGGGAGATATCCATTTATATATATGTTTTGATTGTCTGAAGATAGTGTTAACAATGAGTCATTCTCCTGCCTCATTTCTGTTTCCTAGACTGTACAGTCCAAATGTCATGGTTCCGACAGATGAATCTCTTCAAAAGAACCTCGAGGCATTGTTTTCCTTAAAGAATCTTTTATCTGAGAAACAAAGTATCAGCACTACATACAGTAGTTGAAGCCAAAAACTTAATTCCCCTCCCCTGGCACAAGGTAGCAAAGCACAATTCCCTCTTCCAATTAATGGTCATAAATCACATTCCCCAATTAACTTGAAACACTACAAGCACCACATCTTGCTTGTACTTTCTGTCAAATTTAGATTGAAGTTGATCATAAAACCTTCTCTACTTCTGCACCAGTAATTGGAGCATAATCTTATTACTTGATCATTGGTGGCATTATATCCAAATACTGTCTTTGTTGTATCTTTGCTTCATTTTTGCTGTGTGTGTATGTGTCCAGTTTCAGTCCATTTCAATTTACTAAGATATCAACATGGAGTCGATTTGTTTTATCTTTCATTGTGTAAGGGGTTCCCATGTACATGTTTCTTGAATTCACATAAGTGTGATGGGTGGCTATTTGATAAATAAATAAATAAATAAAATTCTATATTCCCATTGTAATTCTGTTTTGCAGCTTGAGATTTTCTTTTCCTGAAGGGCAAGTTCATCAAATAGATGTCTGAAGGGCTTTATTCTAGTTATAACACTACTAGAATACCATTAGTACTATGAAAGATCCTCAGCAATTCTTCAGTAGCACCTTGAGTGCTCCTAACTTGAGAAGCCAAACATCCTGCACTAAATCATTTTATTTTGTCCATCCATGTGATTTTCTAGGCAAAAACAGTAGTTTGCCATAGCCCATGCAGTAAAAATAATGCCTTTGCTTTTCTCACTAATGTAATAATCTGCCTCTAACATCTTCCTGTATCACAGATCCCAATATAGGTACCTGTTTGCTTTAGGTAGGCAGCTGAGGTGACCTTCATGCCTTTGGTGACCCTGCTAGAATATAATCTTGACATAAGTACCCAGCATTCTTTATTCATCCCTCTTAGGACACATACGCAGGGAGTATAATGGGACTGGAAAGGCGTTCGCTGTGCCTGTTCCCTATTCCTATCTTGCAACCTCTGACTTGCTATCAACTCATTATGTTGTAATTTCATATGTCCAGCGTATATTACATCATTAATTAAACCCTAAGTTGATGCCATCCCCTATATTCTAAGCCTCACCAACTGATGGAAAACATCTGCTAATTATAGCAGTGCTGTGATTAGCAAATGGTTTTGGTAAATAGACTTTTGGATTTAACTTCACCGTTTCTTCATGCTTCTTCATCAGTACACTGGAAGAGCCCTAAACTAGCAAGTAAATCTACTCCCAAAATCTGCTATTTCCTGGATCACTGGACAATTGATTGATGGGCTCAGATATTTGCAAGTTTGAAACATATATATTTTCCCACTATACCACCATGTTCTCAAGCTGTTGGGCAACTGAATGACTGAAGGATGCCTTGTTATAAGTTACAGGAGAGATGAAGGCAGTGCCATAAAGACATGGCAGAAAAAATGGAAGTTGTCAACAGTGTCCTGTGTTTTATGCAGTAGAGATAGACCTACAGTGAGGGAAAAAAATATTTGATCCCCTGCCGGTGTAGTGTGTTACCAATTGTTTTCTTAGTAACTATGGTCCCAGCTGCCTTCAGATCATTGACAAGATCCTCCCATATAGTTCTAGAGCTAGGCTGATTGATCATTGAAACTCCACGAAGTGAGCTCTTGCATGGAGCCTCAGACCGAGGGAGATTGACAGTTATTTTGTGTTTCTTCCATTTGCAAATAATCACACCAATTATTGTCATTTTCTCACCAAGCTGCTTGGTGATAGTCTTGTAGCCCATTCCAGCCTTGTGTAGGTCTACAATCTTGTCCCTGACATCCTTGGACAGCTCTTTGGTCTTGGCCATCCTGGAGAGTTTGGAATCCGATTGATTGCTTCTGTGGACAGGTGTCTTTTATACAGGTAATGAGCTGAGATTAGGAACACTCCCTTTAAGAGAGTGCTCCTAATCTCAGCTCATTACCTGTATAAAAGACACCTGGGAGCAGAAATCTTGCTATTGATAGGGAATCAAATACTTATTTCACTCATTAAAATGCAAATCAATTTATAACTTTTTTGAAATGCGTTTTTCTGGATTTTTTTGTTATTCTGTCTCTCACTGTTAACATACACTACTATTAAAATTATAGACTGATCTTTTGTCAGTGGCAAACATACAAAATCAGCAGGGGATCAAATATACTCCTTTCCACTTCTTGAAGGCAAATGTGACACATCACTGTTTCAGAATGCAGTAGTTTCCTCCTCCCCCTCTTCTCCTAATATTGAATTTCGCTGCTGCCATCGCAAGAGAGAGGAAAGGAACTAATGGGAGTAAATTGGAAGTGACAGCAGCAGGATTTGAAGAGCCCTTGACGGAATGCGGAGTAATATTCCGAAATGCTAAGTGAAGCGCGCCTCAGTCCCGGGAACCGGCCTGCTGTGCGTATACCCAAAGACTTATGGAGCCAACTCAAGAACGTTTCTTCCAGGCGGTCACAACTTGGCATCAGGCCAAATCGGCCCGCTTGTTTCGCGCGCTGTTTAGCTGCTTGCAGGATTCTTGGGCAGGGGTAGGCCGAGGTGGAAAAGAGGGGAGGGCTAGCAGGACAAGTCAATCTCTTCTCACTGGACTGGACACCGCCTGTGTCAGTCAAATAAGGTCCCGCCCCACCCCTCCTGGCTCTTCGCCCCTCCAGTTTGGCTCAAGCAGCCGATGTTAGTCGTAGCAGCGAGTTTTGCGGCTACCGGAGAGAGACTGGTTGGCTGCTGTCGCTTCGTAAGAATAAGGCAGCGCCTGGTAAAACTTGCCCCGTCCCTTCTGCCAGTCGGCTTTGCTGCTCCCTGAGGCCGCTGTCGCTGCCGACTGGGCGCTTTATTCGCTCGACTTAAACTCTTAAAGTTGGGTCTCGTCGGTGCTGTCCTCCCCTCGTGCTTATTTCCTTGCTCTGCTTCTTTCGAGTAGGAGATGGGCATCTTCTCCCTGCTTCTTCTGCTGCCTTTGGTATCCAGCTTGGATTTCCGCTACCACCACACCAACGAGCTGGAAGCTTTTCTGAAGGAGATGCAGAAGAATTATCCTGCCATCGCTCACTTGTACAGCATTGGCAAGTCAGTACAAGGTAAGGCTGGGTAGAGTGGATCTTAGGCTGTTTCTCTCCAGCCTGTCTCCGGCCTGTTTGCCCAGCATAGAATTTAGCATTTGCAAAAGAAAAGAAAACAAAAAAGACAGTATCACCCAGAGGTCTGGCCTAAGCACCATTGTCTGGAATACAGTGCCACTGAAACCATTGTGCAGCCACTCCAGATACATTAGGCTACACTTCCTACCACCTCTAGTTATTCCTGAAAGCCTAAGGATTATCATGGGAGAGTGCCCTCATCTAGCTGGAGGGTGTAAGAGTTTGAAAACGGCTGCAATATCTCCACTTCAGGGAAAGAAGACAGCTGTTACTTTTTAAACGTAGCATTTTATAAGGCACCCCACATGTCCTCCTCTGTCATAGGTAATCTTTCCAGCTTTTTTTCTTCATCCCCCTCTCCGATTAAAAAGGAAATAAGTGCACTAATGTATCTGGAGTGGCTGCATATTTATATTTATGTACTGCCAGAATCGTTTGATACTGAGATGGGCAGCATATAAATTTAATAAATAAGTTATTAAATAAATAAAATCTATTTGTAGCTTCCATCAAGTCTTAGTTCCTAATATGGATTTAGTTATGTTTCAGTTGTTTCCAATGAATATATTATTTATATATTAGTTTTTTGAATCTTTCATAAATAATACCCAATATTCTGAAATTCTCATCTCCCAATCAATCTGTTACCTTTACAATTAATTGCTCTAGGCTCATAGCTACCTGACTATAAATGAGTGATTTTGCTAGATTTATAAATAGGGAAGGAAGGTTAAGCTTCATCTACCTGAATACTGCAGGCTTTCCATTCTTCCAAATAATGCTCTTGTTTTTTCCAAAAACAGTTTTGAGAATTATATTATACTTTATTCCTTTCAGTAAATGTCAAACAGTGCTATAAAGGATGATAATAATAATGATGATGATGATGATGTTGGAAGGGACCTTAGAGGTCATCTAGTCCAACCCCCTGTTCAGGCAGAAAACCCTATACCATTTCAGACAAATGGCTGTCCAGGCTCTTCTTAAAAACTTCCAGTTTTGGAGCATTCACCGCCTCTGGAGGCAGGTTATTCCACTGGTTAATTGTTCTAACTGTCAAGAAGTTTCTCCTTAGTTCTAGGTTGCTTCTGTCCTTGATTAGTTTCCATTGGTTGCGTCTTGTCCTGCCTTCAGGTGCTTTGGAGAATAGCTTGACTCCCTCTTCTTTGTGGCAGCCCCCGAGATATTGGAACACTGCTATCATGTCCCCCCTCGTCCTTCTCTTCATTAACTAGACATACCCAATTCAGCAACCGTTCCTTATATGTTTTAGACTCCAGTCCTTTAATTATGATTACTCATCAGGATCCTTTCAAATAACTTACTGGATTTTAAGTAGAATGAACAGTGGATGTAAAAAATAAAGTAAGCCTAGCTTGTGACATACTTCATACTCTGCCTAATGATTTGCAAAAGACATCGGGTTGATAGATTTGGGAAATTCAGCCTGCTTAACTTCCTTTGTAAATACTGTTAAAAGCTCCAAATCATTTTAATAGGGGATTGAAATTATCTCTCAATAATATAGGTTTAAACAGAAATCTGAAGTGCTACTTCAGTTTTTTATCTCAGACTTGGTCCAGTGCAGAGATCGAGTAAACCAGTAAAAATGTTTTAAAAGGGAGTTGTTTGTTTCAGCTACTTTGGGAAAAATGGTTTGTTCAAATCTTCCAAATGTTTCCAAGTGTTCAAACAAGGATTTATTTTAATATTAGTTGCATAGTACAATTGATCTTTTAAACATTTGCAATCCTCTGTTGTCTCTCACTAAGCCTTATTGATCTGATTTCTTGTTTATCTTTTCTTTTTGAAGATTTCTTGTTCATATATTTTTTAAACTTAGTTCTCTTCAATAAAATTATTTAGTTATTATTAATGATTCTTTTAGGAATGAATAAAGATTTTATATTTTTTAATTTAAAATGTTTTGGTTTAAATAAAAGAAAAAGAAAACATTGGGCTTTAACTCATCTGAATTAAATACGTTTAAATCTCAGATTCAATGCCATGACAATGAATTAAAGATAAGACAATTTATCCTAGCTCTCCATTGTTTATTTGTGTTATTATTTTACAACTATGTGCATACATTCTGTATCTATGTGTATGTAAAATTCTTTTCCACTTAAAGGTAGAGACCTCTGGGTTCTTGCTCTGGGAAGGTCTCCAACCCAGCATAAGATTGGCATACCAGAGTTCAAGTATGTTGGTAATATGCATGGGAATGAGGTATGTCTATAACTTTAGTTGTTGTGGTTTCCTTACAGACTGTTTATAGGAAGCACCCAAATTATATACATGTGGGAAAATTTTAATCTTTTATCTAAGCAGCCCCCCCCAAAAAAAGACTGATGCTACGAGAGAGAGGTTTGCTAAATGCTACATGTTTTCCTTAATTGCATGAAGCACAAAGAGCTATATTTTGCTATTAATAATCAGTCAATTAGGCCCAAGAACATAAGAATATGTTAAGCACAGAATATAAGGTGAAAGGGAAGTATTCACTTATTTATTTGTTTGTATGTTTCTATTTTGATGTCACCCAACTATAAAACGACTCTGAGCAGCTCACAATATAAGAACTAAATACAAGTTAGTAAAAATACAATAAAGGAAAGTGGAAGTTAAAGTGGAATTAACAGAAAAGAAATCCAGACCACTTACATCAAAACATACGAATATCTCTAAGAGAGTCATATCTAAAGAATAAAATTCCTATCAATCCACTAGATGTCATAGTGGACTATTCAGTTGTTCCCAGTGCCATGCAGAAGTCTGTGGCATCATGATGTCCATAGCAGGTACCTACCTGCATGTTTTAGGACTATAGTTGCTGTGACAGAACATGGAGGTTGAAGTCAGCCAAGGAAATTATAACAAGGTGACATTCAGGATTTGCAGAGAGATGCTGGTAGTTGATACACTAGCAGCAACCAAAGGTCCTCATTGTGGCACAATTCCATTCAAAGAAACTAACCACCTCTGGAACAAGTACTTGGTCGCTGTGAGCATCTTTATGATGTCACAGCTAACGAATGCCCTGAAACATAGGTGGCCAACTTTTTCTTGGATTTCATCTCCATCATGCCTGATTTAATAAACCATAACAAGGCTATATGTTTATTCACATATCATAGATGGACATGGGCATGTTCTTCATAGACTTTGCATTTACCAAAACCACGAGGGATCAAAATGCCCAACAGTTAGGCCACCTGGACTGGGGAAAATGGCTTAGGTTATATTACTAAATAGTTATATTACTGATCTCCAATATTTGATTTGATTTATAATAACTATAAAGCAGTAACATTAATTAGCTCTGTATTGCATCACATATTGGTCCTATTGGCAAAATTTATAGAGTCCAAGCATTAGGGATGTGAGAACATGCCATTAAGTGGGTGTAGTGGTTAAGGTGCTAAATTAGAAACAAGGAGAACATTAGTTCTGCTCCTCTCTTAGGAATGGAAGTGATCGAGATAGTCATTCTTTCTTCTACCCCAATCCACCTTGGAGGGGTTATGTTGGGGAAATTGGAGGAAGGAGCATTATGTACACTGCCTTGAGTTGGACAAAATAAAGGCAAGATATAAATGTAATAAATAATCCAGTTGCTTAATATGTGTTTATATTAAAGCACGTTTATTCATAAAGGAGTGCTTGTATAAGAAATTCCCATTTTTAATACAATGAATAATGTAGTATCACAGTAACAAATAATTTGGTTATCTGAGCATAGACAAAAAAATGATAGATTTTTTCCCCCCTGCCTAATTCTAAAAAGATACTAGAGGAAGATAAGCAACTATTCAGTTCCTCTTTGCACTTAGAAATATGTATGACAATGGAACGAAAGATAACTATTAAAATTCATAAATAACAATAACAATTAAGTGTTTTAACTACGCAATAGATTTCTCTCAGTGATACAGGATTCCTGGGAATTTTCAATACAGGAAGTCTCTACAGTCCTTCAGGTACGCTGGAGTTAAATTGCCATTATTGCCATCCAATGTAGCAAATATGAAAAATGTCACCCACCAACATTGGTTTAAAGGAGGGAGGGTATTTTGGCTGGCTGGTTTAGGAAAAGGGTTTAAGTAAGAGTAAGTGGCAGAGTGATTAACTAGCTATTTAACAAAGTACTATTACTGTATTTGCTACTTCATTGAACCCTGAGGAAAAAAACAAAATATATAAATTGTAATTTTTAAAACAAGTCTCTTTGTTTTGCTTCTTAATACCATGGTGGAAAAGATTGGGAAGCCTTACACCCTGCTGACAAAGAAGCATCATTTACAGTACGGTAATAATCTGCCATGCAAGCACAATGCTTATAAATTGTTTACAGCCTGTTCCAAGGAAAATAATAAAAACAAATAATTTGGGAATTGTCTATCTGCTGTTAGATTATTTAAATTAATATTAGAATTATTTCAGAGGCTCTTGTTATTCTTTACAATTTTTGAATTTGTCAGGATATTTAGATAAACAATCTTATCACTAAAAAAAATATTATATTGATGTTGATCTAGTACAGCAGTTCTCAACCTGTGGGTCGTGACCCTTTTCGGGGTCGCACGAGCCTTTCACAGGGGTCGCCTAAGACCATCGGAAAACACATATTTCTGATGGTCTTAGGCAGGGCTTGTCAACCGCCTTCTCTCCCTCTCCCCCCCCTCTGCTCCACCTCACTTGTTTCTGGAAAATATGCTGCTTGGAGGCAGTCTGCACGAACTCTACCAAATGTGCCCTGCAGGGGGTGCATGAAGAGCGCAGGCACAGAGCAAGGCCCTGCCCTCCCCAGAGACTCATTGTGCAGCAACCGGATTGACTTCTTCTCGTGCACGCAGGTCAGCCAAGGGGAGGCCACGCAGCACCCAATTCTTGGCGCCTGTCAGCTGGCGACCCCCGAACTTGCGGTTGTCAGCCAGGAGTTCTGGCGACGGCTGCAGGTCTCCTTTGCCACCCCGCCGGTCCTTGTCTCCTCCTCTGCCCGTTCATGTTGAGCCCGCCGGGGCTTGACAGGGAGAGAGAGAGGGAAGGAGGAAGGGACTCCTCCTCTCCTAAGTTTTGATCGGCTTCCCAAGGGCGCCACAATCCTCATGAAAGCGGGGGGGGGAGAAGCAAAGGGGGCGAGAAAGCTCGCGGCAGGCTCGAAGCAGCACCTGTCAGCGTTGGTGACGAGAAATTCCCCACAAAGCCAGGGAAGGGGTGGAGAAAAGGAGCCCCCTTTGGGAGGAAACTGCCACCTTCTTCTCCTTGGCTTTGCACTCTTCTGTTTCTTGGCAGCCGGGCTGGCAAGCCTTTTCTGGCTGGAACTTCCTTTCCTTCCCTCCCTCTTGGTCTCTTCCTCCTTCCCTCCCTCTCCCATTGTCCCTTCCTTCCTTCCTTTCCTTCGCCTCCCTCTTTGTCCTTCCTTCCCTCCCTCTCCCCCTTGTCCCTTCCGTCCTTCCTTCCCTCTTGCCCAGGATCGGGGCGAGCCTCTACAGCTGATCCGTGCTTCTGCAGCTGTAGCTGCTCTCCTTGGCTCCTGCCCAGCAAACTTGCTCGAGCTTTGATAGAAAACAAGCAGCTTACTAATTTAGCAGAAGCACAAATCAGCTGTAGCCCAGCGCTGATCCTGGAGCTTCTGCTAGCTTAGCAAGCAGCACGTCTTTCAGCGAAGCTGAGCAAGTGAGCTGGGCGGAGCTCTCCTGTCTCTGCCTGTGCAAAGGCAGGTTTGCCGGCAGCAAAGCCCCCAGCCACGCTGGCAGCCTATCCCCCTCCCCTTGTCCCTTCCTGGGCATGGGGGGTGGGTGGGGAGGAAGGAAGGAACGAAGAGGGATGGAAGTAAGGAACAAAGAGAGGGAAGGAAGGAAAGAACAATGGAAGGGAGGAAGGGACAAAGAGGAAAGGAAGGAAGGAAGGAAGGAAGGAAGGAAGGAAGGAAGGAAGGAAGGAAGGAAGGAAGGAAGGAAGGGACAATGGGAGAGAGGGAGGGAAGGAAGAAGAGATTAAGGGAGGTGAAGGAAAGGAAGAAAAGAAGGAAGGAAGGGACAAGGGGAGGGAAGGAAGGCAGGCACCCACCCCACTCCCATCCCAGAGACCCACAGATTCCCCCCCACAGGCACTCTGCAACCTGAGTGATCAGCTGGCCATTGATCATGTGATCCTGGGACACTGTGAATGTCATAAGTATGAATCAGTTGTCAAGCATCCAAATGTAAATCACATGACCCTGGGGATGCTGCAACAATCATAAGTGTGAAAAATGATCATTAATTCGCTTTTCCAGTGCTGTTCTAACTTCTAACAGTCACTAAGCGAATTGTTATAAGTCGAGGCTACCTATACTTTCCCATTTTTTCCTCTTTTTTTGTCAAGTTTTTGATATCCCCCCGGCCAGCTGGATGGGGGGTTGGCGGTCACCACAACATGAGGAACTGTATTAAAGGGTCATGGCATTAGGAAGGTTGAGAACCACTGATCTAGTAGATCTCTGCATTTCTGTCCTCTGTTGAGGGTTCTGATCCAGCAGACTGTTGGTTGAATAGGAAGAGCAATCCTTATCAATTCCTCCCTATTTTTGTAGCCCCCATTCTTTTTCTGCACCCAAAATGGGCTCAAAAATTGCTGGGGAGATACAATTACAATGCTTAGACTGCTAAACGGTTAGACCAGGGGTAGGCAACCTCGGCTCTTTTATGACTCATGGACTTCAACATAGCATAGCTGACTCAGGAATTCTGGGAGTTGAAGTCCATGAGTCATAAAAGAGCCAAGGTTGCCTACCCCTGGGTTAGACAATCAGTAAAGAGAGTATGGCTTCCAGACTGAACAGAGCAATCTGAGTGGGTCCTTGAAGGAAGGTCCTTTTGGTCAGAATAGTGTTCTTTATTTAAGTCACAATCTATACAATATGGATCAAAATTAATTAGTGTTCTCAACATTTTTTCCCTTTTTGCTTTTTAAGTTATTAACTACTTTAATTCTTTTGTATTATTTTTAACTACTACAATTTATTGGATTTTTCTGCTTTTCTATTATCTTTCTTGGTCTCTCTATCCATACAGTACAAATAAACTTACTGTAATAAACTTTTAATTCTAAATGGCTTCATCGAGAAACTTATCCTTTTCTATTTGTTCAGGCATTTTAGTATTATTTTAAGTAGTTACCTCATGGTAAGATGGGCAGCCAATAAATTTTATAAATAAATAAATAAATCTTATAAATAATAAATTTTATAAATAAATAAATTTTGGCCTGATTTAATTGTTGATTTTTTGGGGGTTTTTTAATTGAATTTGTATTTGTTTTACTGCAATAAGTGGATGGGAACTTGCCTTTAAGAAGAATACATGATATTTACTTGCTGCTCCAAGCATCCCGCTGACACTAGTACCACCCATAGCGTCCCGCCAATGCTAGCGCCTTCCAATTTGCAGCACTCGCTCCCGCGGAACTCTGTTTGCGTGTGCATATGCACACAGCAATTTGTGTGTGCGCTCATGCGTGGCCCATTTGTGCGTGCACACATTGTGGTGCCTGCCTTCCCTTTTTGGGCCGCCAAACCAAAAAGGTTGGAGACCTCTGTTGTAATCCATAATTACAGGTAGTTCTTGACTTACAACAGTTCAGTTAGTGACTGACTGCTTGAAGTTATAATGGCACTGGAAAAAGTTATGACTATTTTTCACAGTTACGACTATTGCAGCATCCACGTGGTCACATGATCAAAATTTGGATGCTTGGCAACTGGTTCATATTTATGATGGTTGCAGTGCCCCAGGATCCCTTTCTGCAACCCTCTAACAAGGGTGGGGAAGCCAGATTCATTTAACAACCATATTACTAACTTAACAACTGCAGTGATTTAATTAACTGTGGCAAGAAAGTTCATAAAATCGGGCAAAATTCATTTAAGAACTGTCTTGCTTAACAACAGAAGTTTTGGGCTCAATTGTGGTCATAAGTCAAGGACTACTTATATAGTTTAGTATATGGCTAACTCAATTGAATTATCAAAATTATCACAATACATGAATCCACTGAATCTAAGATGTATGATTATATGAAGAATACCCTTGAATTAATAGGTATGACCATAAATTAAGTTGAATTTATATATATATATATATATCCATTAACTAGGTACATACATTATGGCATTTCTCTGTATGGTATTAGGGACTGTTTCATGTAAATAAGCTAGTCCATGTTTTTTTCTGACTCTTCAGGTTTCAGGGAGATTATTTGTAAATTGAAAATATTAGCCATCACATTATTTGCTTGTTTTATCTTACTTCTGTATCATGTGATTTTTTCCCCAACTAATATTGGTTTGCTACCTCTTATTATCAATTTAATTTGAGTACTTATTCTTCTGCTTCCCTACACAGGCTCTTGGGCGGGAACTGCTTCTCCATTTGATTAAATATTTGGTGGAAAGCGATCAACGTGATCCAGTCATTACAAAACTCATTAACCATACGCGGATACATATCATGCCTTCAATGAACCCTGATGGTTTTGAAGCATCAGTAATGTTTGAGTGTGCATCCACAATTGGCAGGTAAGAAAAAAGCAACCTAGAATATATGAGGAATGTCTTGAGTATGTTTCCAACATGCTACTTAACCCACAACACATTTTGCAGAACAATTTTGTAGGTTCAGTTTTTAGCTAACATATCATCAAATCAAGTTACACTTTCTTGAGCATGAGTAGGAAATTTTAGCTAACCTGACCTTTCCCACTTACCTTTACATGTAGCAAGGAAGATGTTATTAACTCAAAAGGAGGCTGGGAGCAAGGGAATGGTAGTTCGTGAATTTTTACAAAGAAGTTCTAGGATTTCATGTTATCCTGCCCTCAGTCAACAAGAATAAATATTCATTCCTCTTCTAATGCTTGGATCATCTTTAGATACTGCTTCAAAACCTATGTGTTCCTCTAAATTAACTCGTCTCTTATCAATACCTCTCATAATCATGTCCATCTTTCATTCCCAATTAGCGTAAATTTCTCTGCCTGTCTTTAACTTTCCTTTGATTAAAAAAAATCTCCCTTCTCTGTGTTCCTCTGAGACAACGGTTTCTATTACTCTTCCTCCTGGCTTACACCTTGTTTGATCTCCCTACAGGTTATCTCTTTGCTCCTTACATTTTACTTTTTTTATTATCTACTCATCTTTGCTCTGTTTCCTTGGAATTGTTCTTTCGTTATCTACCTGATAACAAACCATCCTGCCTAATTATACTTTTAGACCACCTTTCCTAGTGAAGCCAGTGCAGGTACTGTTACTATTTCCTATAATTCTGTCAGCATTAGCATAGCCTCTGTGATTCAATTCTTATGACTGAGCTCATATATTCGAAAGTATATTAAAGATTATATAATAACAATGTTATCTCTTCAAGGTACAATGCTAATAAAAAAGATCTGAACAGGAATTTTCCTGATCATTTTACCACCAATAATCAAATTATCCAGCCAGAGACTAAAGCAGTTATGAACTGGATAAATACTGGAATGTTTGTTCTTTCTGCTAATCTGCATGGTGGAGCACTGGTTGCAAGTTACCCCTTTGATAATGGCAATCGTGGTAAGCTAATGCTTGAATGACCATAAGGATACTACAATAAATAGCTCTCTATTCTTAATTAATGAACTTATTAATAGCAAATATAATAAATAAAAATAAGTTAATTTTGGATTATACACACACACACACATATTTAATACTTTAATTTACCTATTAACTCACCAGCACATTTATTTGTTAACTTATGCATGTTTTTTATAGATCACCCACTTCCATAGACTTAAGGTGGTATGCAAAAAAAAAAAAAAAGAAATAAAGAAATAAAAAGCATAAACATTCATTCAGCTTAACAAACTAACTTAGGCTCCATTAATCCAGTTCATGATTTATCTAATCCAGATCAATTCCAAGGCAGGGACAGTTAGAAAACTAACATTTTATATGCATGTACATACTCATTTGCATCTAAATTATTAGAAAAGTGTGAATATTGATATATTTTTTAAATGTCACAGTTAATGGGATTTGTCACATAAAATCCATCTTATAATAATAGCCAGTATTCTACAGGTAGCAAACCAAGCTAAATTTCCACTAAAATACAGAAGAGAGTTTTTTCTTCATTCTGAACTGATAGAGGGAGAATTTACTGCAGCAGCCAACGTGATAAATGTAAAAATGTGAATTGTGAAAGAAGTGACTGTAAGAACAAAGCTAGTAGAAAAAGAAGAGGGAGGATCTGCTGTGACATCCTCATTGTGGAAAACCCTTCCCACCATCACCAGAAATGCAAAAGAGCAGCATATAAATCTACAGAACTGGAAGTCTAACTTCCTGCTCAGTTATCCAAATTAAAGCTTCCCTAACAAATTGCTGTTAGCTATCATCTGAGTATGCATGATGAAAGACAGCTCACCATTTCCCTCAGTAATTGCTTCCAATTGCTTCCCTGATTGAACTACTCTTACCATGAGTAGTTTTTTCTAAAGTAAACTTAGGAAAACATTAAACTGGAATTTTCTTTCTTGTAACTTATGAATGTTAATTCATGGCTTGCACTTTGGAATTAGAAAAATACATCTTAATATTCTCTGCACCGCTTAATTATTTTCCTTTTTTCACAGTCATATATATCCAGTCCCCTCAATCTTTTCTCATAAAACTTTGTTTCCAGTTCCTGGAGTATCCCCATTGTGTTGTTGTTTTTTTGGGGGGGGGGGAAATCTCATTCAATTTCTCTGATTTTTTTTAAATGTAGTGGTCAGAACTAGAAACAACACTTAAAGTAGGCTCTGATCAATGAAAAATACAGTATTTTTAAATTTATCATCACTCAGAAACTGTTCTTCTGCAGATGCAGCTTAAAATTGTATCAATCTGATATACGGAAAAAGTAAGTGACCCTTAACTGCATGATTAGGCTGGATGCACAGGAATATGCACTTGAGTCAAATAATGGAGATTTCCTATATCATGGCCCTGAAAGGTAACAAGAGAAGTTTTAACTAGTAAAACTCTTAAAGATCCAGTCGGTGGAGAGATCGGTGGAAAAAAGTATAGTAAATTAAAAAAAAAGTCCAGGACAATAGATTGTATTATTCTAGATTCAGATAAAGAATGGAGAACAAAGTTAGGAAAGCATGCCAACAAACCAGAAGGACACTACCAAGGAATGAACTGTGTGGCCATTTCAACAGTAAGAAATGGATAGATTCTCTGGAAATTCAGGAGATAAACATTGCAGGTTCTTGTGGCTTTATCAATCAAAGGTTTTAGATAAAATTTCTCCTTCATAAGAACTCCCAAATCTTGCACCAGTGGTATAGTATTTCCCCAAATATAAACCCGGTCTTATATTTTTTTTTGCACCAAAAAAATGTATTAGGACTTATTTTTAGGGAATATCTTATTTTTTGGGGGGTGGAGCTGCTCTATGTATCCCGCACCTGCTTACTTCAGGGCCCCCGCACCTAGGCCACTCCCTGTTCAGTGATCCTCCCACCAGATCAATGACCCGGCTGCCTACCCGCCTCTTCCCTTTCACTCCCCTCCCAAGCTAGGCAGCCATACTAAGTATAGAGAATGGGCCTTACCCGGTCCCCCTCCACTGTTTCGGAGCTGGGGAGAGTGACGACGAAAGGCTCTGTTGCCACTACATAACAGCCACATCTGCTGCTGGAGGGGCTTTCTTTGGTCCCCATGCCCCTGCTTCACCCCGCAGATCACCTGCCTGGCGGCAGCTGCTGCCTGCTCCTCCTCTGCCAACTCTCCCATGGCTTGTGCTGTGACCGGGGTGTGTGTGCAAACTCCCCTGCCTCCTCCCTCCGCCAGCCCTCGGTCACCACCACCACACTTTCTTGAACACTTTCTTACTGCCCTGCATCCGCCCGCTTCTTCCTTCTCAGTTCTGGGAATGGCAGCCCCATTTTCTGCCATTTTCCTCCTGGCAGAAGAGAGGAAAGGAAGGACGCTTCGTATGGAAGGATGCTAAGCTCCGAGAAAACTTCCAGCTGGAGCTGGGCAAGGAAGGCCAAGGCCCCTATGGGAAGCAGATCTGCTCCTCAAGGGCTTTGCAGAACCATCAGGGAAGGGGAGCCTGGTCTTCCTCACCCTGCTCCAGGTGATCTGCAGGGCAAAGCGGGGGCGGCGGTGACCGAAGAAAGCCCCTCCAGCAGCAGACGTGGCTATTGTGCAGTGGTGTCAGAGTCTTTCGCCATCACTCCCCCGGCTTCGAAATAGTGGAAGTGGACCGGGTAAGGCTCATCCTCCATAGCATGGCAGTCTGGCTTGGGAGGGGAGTGAAAGGGAAAAGGGGGGAGGGAAGCTGGGTCATTGAACTGGCAGGGGAGGTCACCAATCCAGGAATAGCCTGGGTGCAGGGGCCCGGAAGTAAGCAGGTGCGGGACATGTGAGGCAGCTCACCCCCACACTAGCTTGATTTTTATGTGTGCGCCTCACCCCACCTCTTGCAACCAGAGGGCAGGGTCTTAACTAGGGCTTATTTTGGGGATAGGGCTTATATTAAGTGCACAGGTAAAAATCAGGCTAGGGCTTATTTTGGGAATGGGCCCTTTTTTTCGGGGAAACACGGTAATACTACAACTGACAGTCCTGAAAAGCAAAAGAAATGGGAGAAGGATGATCAGAATAAGAGACAATAAGCTCAGTCTTCTCCATATCTAGTTTAAGATAGTGAGAAACATCTCAACTGCATATTTAAATGGGAAGGCAACAGAAAAGGGATGATCATGCCATATCATTCATAATCAGAATAGAGAATGACATCATGTCATCAGCATAAATACTATGGTAGTTTAACCAAAAGAAGAAATGAGAGCACCCAAAGACAAAATGTACAAGATGAACAGATGATTGAAAATTGAACTCAATGGTTGAGAGCAAAATATTTGTTGTTCTATTTTTGGGGTGTGATTGCATGGACTTTGAGATTCAGGGATCCATTAGCATAATCTCATTTTTCATACCTCTGTATTTACCTCTGTGTAAAAATTTCAAATTTAGAGAGGCATCAACTGTTTTCAAGACGCTGTTTCTCTCTAAGTACAATCATCTTTTTGTCCTTGTAGGAAAAAATGGAAAATTCTATGGCCTGTGGAAGATTTGGAAAGGATTTCTAACTATTTATATTTGTATATTTGTATTTGTATATTTATTCGTTAAATTGACTAAATATTAATACAAATTTCACTGCAACCACCTTCTTTCTACAGTTACAATTGATGCAAATGGTGTTAGCAAAACAGTGGATGATGATGTTTTTGTTCATCTTGCAAACACATATGCTAACAATCATCGCACAATGAATAAAGGGATTGTGTGTGATGATATGACTTACTTTAAAGATGGCATTACGAATGGATATTACTGGTATATAGTGAAAGGTACAATTTTCCATTGTTTCCTTGTGCCTTTTCTGTTTCTTTGATAGTAAAATACTTATAGACTTTAAGATCTTTGTCATCCATAAAGAGTTTGAAGAAGATTAATATGGAATCCAATATGGATTAATTTTATGCTAAAAACAAAGATAGGTTTTCACATACTTTTGGGGCCAAAGATGAAAATAAGGGAGAGTGGAGAACTATTTATGCCATATGAAGGGGTAAAAGAATTTACATTCCAAACTATAGCAAGCAGTATTTCTACATAAGGAATGTTTGTGCTCTGAAAAAAATCATGAAAATATGGAAGATAGAATGGTACAGGATGTGTTTGTATAGATGCTTCAAGCATCTTAAATTGTTTGGATTTTTCCAATGTACATTTGGTTGAATAAATAAACAGGCTAAAACACCTATTCAGACTAACATTTAAATTGCATTCAACATTATTTGTGTTTTTTTAGCATTATACTTAACAGTGAGTTCATTTTATATGCCTGATCTTATGTGATATGTTATGCCAGTGATGGCAAACCTTTTAGAGACCAAGTGCCCAAAAATTGGCCCTGCCTCTGCTCCGCTCCCAGCCCGCCCCCCACCCTGCCTGCCTGCAGGGCCACTCACCACCTCCAGGGCCTGCCACAGATCGCCCAGGCAGCCCAACAGCACTATGGCAGCCACGCCCTCTGCCAGCGCCCCGCAGCATCAACTGTGTGCGATGGGGTGTGAGGGCAGAGTCTTGTCTACACTGCCTGGTTGCCATGGGCCATGCTCGGGGGCAACTCTCCTCCAGGGGGGCTGCTGGTGAGGAGGGAGTCATGGGGGGAGGTGAGGCTGGGGCAATGGCACGTGTGCCCACAGAGAGGGCTCCTAGTGCCGCCTCTGGCACAGATGCCATAGGTTCGCCACCACTGTATTATGCCAACAAAAAGAGGTATGAGAAGAAGGCCAAAGGAGCAATAATGCACTGCTCCCATTGCTAATCACCCTATGATACCACAACGATTACTATTAATAAGAGTATAGCTTTTTGTAATTCCCTAGCATGCCCAAAACCTTGAGTCACAGACGTGTCTTAATAGCAATAGTCCATCCTCAGGTGCGACATATTCTTTCTTTGTAGCCCTTGAAGTTCTTCTGTCTGAAGTTCTCTTCTTCTCCTCTCCTGACTACCACAATTCTTCATTTTCCACATTCCTCAAATTAACTTTGGATTTGCTACATAAAAACAAAGTCATTTTAATTCTTACCTTTGTTTAAATAGAATTGTAGACCTCAAATCCTATTTTAAAATGTAGACATTTTTTAAATGTATGTTGCTATTGTCTGCATCAACTTTATTTGCTTCCACATGTAAATGTAGATATATTTGTAGATGTTATCTATTGTATGCAATCAGAATAATTATAGTATGTTATGGTTGATTGCCATTAACTAGAAAAAAAGTGCTGTTCACACCTAATTACATGAGCAATTAAGTGGAAGCAGTCATTAGACAATACCGGTAGTAGTGATAAAATAATTAGCATTATCATTAATTATTTGGAGTTGCAAAACCTGATGGTGACATCTGCAGAGAAGTTCAGTGTTGGGGTTGTCCAGCCTCATTCATGATGCAGAAGTGCTTACTTGCAGATCAAGAGCACATATTGATGGATGAGAAGCAATATGGAAGTAATCAGGAGAATAATATGCTTGTTTATTTTTTGACTGACATTTCAGTGATGTAATTGAACATTTTACTTTAGGTAGCATGCAGGATTATAATTATGTTTGGGGACAATGCTTTGACATTACATTGGAGTTATCATGTTGTCACTATCCCTTAGAAGACAAGATTCAAGATTTCTGGGATAACAATAAAATTGCTTTGATTGAATACATTAAACAAATTCATCTAGGTAAGTCAGTTCTGCTGTATTTAGTTTATTGGAATCTGATATCCTGTAAATCTTGTGGAATAAATTACTTAAAGGACAATTTATATTTGTTGGGTTGTTTCTACAAGAATTGCCACTGATAATATTGTTAAGCAAGTCCAGTTTCCCCAATTAACATTGCTTGTCAGAAACTGGCTGGGAAGATTGAAACTAGTTGTAAAATGTGAGCCAGTTGCCAAACTCCTGAATTGTGATCATGTAACCACTGGAGTTCTGGGACCATTGTAACTTCAAGGACAGTGGAAATCACTTTTTCCAAAGCTGTCATAACTTGGAACCATTGTTAAGTGAGCACTTGTAAATTGATGACCACCAGTATTGACAAACCATCCTGGCAAAATAATATCCATATAATCACAAAGAGTCAGAAGTGGCTGAATGACTGAATAATAAATGTACATTTACAACTACAAATTATAGTTCACATATGAACATGAAGTATGTTTCTTTTTTCAAAAAGTCCATTGATATTGTCTACTTGTTGTTTATTCATTCTACATGTTCACTTCAATTTAATGTATATGTGCTAAATATTATCATTATTATTTGTTAAATTTATTTGCTGCTTGTCTCGCTGTGGGTCTACTCTAGGTGGTTTGCAAAAATAAAGGAGAAATGAAAAGAGTGTAAATAGAACAGCAGTAAGATAATAGAGCAATAAAATAAACAGTGAAAAAAAATATGGACAGGTGGAGACCAGAAAACAGAAAAGGGGACAGTCTGCCAATCGAGCAACCACTCCACTGTGGAATTCTCCCATTTGGTACCAAGGCCAACCGGCAAAGCTAGTTCTTCAGGAGGCTCTTCTTCTGGATCCTGACAGATAGTTCTTTGACCAATGGGATCCGAAGTAGGCCCTGTTTGCCAGGATAAGTAGGAGGGGCTTGTCTAGCGGGATGAGGTGTTCATCAGGTGGCCTGGGCCTATGCCATTAAGGGCTTTAAAGGTCATAACAACACCTTGAACTGTACTTGGAAGCAGACCAGTAGCCAGTGAAGTTTATGGAGCAGAGAGGTAATATAGGCCATCGTAAGGGCCCTCAAGACTGCTCTCACTACTGCACTTTGCACCAGTTGGGTTCCAAATGGAGTTCAAGGGTAGCCCCATGTAGAATGCATAGTAGTCCAGATGAGTACAGGGAATCATGATCTAGGAAAGGTCACAGTTTGTGCACAAACTGGAATTATGCAAAAGCTCCCCTAGTCATGCCCACCACCTGCTCTTTGAGAAGACATGAGTCTAGGAGAATCCCTAGATTGGAAACTGGATCAGAACAGAGATGTGCAATTGCAACCAGAATTAAGGTTGACAAACACTGAGATCTTGAGGGTTGATGCATCCAAAGCCATTTGATCTCGTCAAGGTTAAGTCAAAATCTATTGTCCCCCATCCAAATCCCTGCAACCTCCAGACATCATCAGGGCAGAGATAGCATCACTCAGGTCACCTGTGTACTCCTTTATCCATTCATGTTTTTTCCAGAGTGGGTTACCATCATCATAATGAAAACATGTATAGTACAATTTCAAACTACCTAACAATAAAACATGTAGTTCCCTAAAATAAAATCATGTATTAAATCATAAAATGACTTACAGAAGAGCAATAAACATAAATGGCAATATCTAGTATATTAATCAAAGGCCCTCTGAAACAATCCTGTTTGTAATAATTTTCCTGAAGCCTAACAAGGAGCTATCAGATTTCAGCACTATCACAGAGAAATAATATCTGTATTAACTCCGTCTACTTTGGAGCATATATTTGTGTATTATGCACTGATGATTTAGGCTTGTTCTGTTGTACAGCTATAGCCAAGAAATTCCAACTTGCCTTTTAGTCATAGTTGTGCCTGCAAAGAATCATCACTGAATTGTGATTATCCATAGCAAAGGAAATTCTCAGTTACAGGATGAAAAAAATAAAGAAAACCACCCTTCTTTCCTCCTTACAGGTGTAAAAGGTCGTGTTCTGAATCCAAATAACAAACCAATTGCAAATGTGATAGTGGAAGTTCAAGGAAGGAGGCACATATGTCCTTACAAAACCAATAAAAATGGAGAATATTACCTTCTCCTCTTGCCTGGAGTCTACACTCTCAATGTAAGTACAATACATTTATCCAGCTCTTATCCAAAATACTTTTGTATTTTGTATATTCTGTCCCAGGCCCTTGAATTGTATTAATCTGTGGGGTTTGAAGTAACTTGTGTTTCAGACTTTAGGATATGAAATGAGCATTCTGCACATAGAGCAAAGATTCATTGATATGGAACTTCTAGTTAAACACTCTGAAAATAAAAATAGTAAACATTGCCATACTGACAAGATTTAAATTTGTTTTTCAGGCAACCCTCCCTGGATTTATGTCATTACAACAGGAAGTAGTTTTACCAAATGGTGCAGAAAAACTCAGTGCCTATGAATTTGATTTTATTTTCTCAATGGGATCTACCTCAGAAAAGTCTGTTCCATGCCCATTGAAACCACTTTACTCAAACAGTATTAGATTTACTATTCCAGTGCTTAGTATTAACTTTTTAATTTTTGTATATATAGTCATATAAAAATTTGTATTTTTATATTTGCTTTTTAACAGTTGTATGTACTCAACTATAGAAGATTTTAAAGCATTGAGATATTCTGAATAATAAAACTTTTGAATTAACAACTGCATTTTGTTTCGACCTTTGAGAGTAGGGAAATGTGCACTCAGGTCACAGTGGTATAATTATTTATTGTTAATTTAATGAAACATCTTCACTTAAAATAGAATTTCTAACACAACTGGCTTTTAGGGATAAAAGTGAGAAGTCAGAAGAGATCAATGGCATGTTTTACGTGGTCAGTCTTCTCATTAAGACAAATGCAACCATTTGCTTGAAGATTTTTCCACTGTTCAGGGCATCTGTACTCACATGGAACCTACTCTGAGCAACCTGAGCCAATGGAATTATTTTATTAGTACCTATTAAGCATCTATGACAAATGCTCATGGATATGGTGCTGTATAAAAAAAGAGCGTTGTCTTACCTGAACGCTTTTTCTCAGCAGGATGGTGTAGAATCCACTGATTGGGTAATTTAATCCCTCCTGCTCAGACTAAGACAAAAAAACTTTGCCATGCCTCCTTCTGGGTGTGACTTTCCCCAGTTTTGTCGAGGCAAAGCATCCAGACGCAAGGCTCCAAACAAAAAATAAAAGACACATGCCTAGACTAACGCTAACAGGGTGGGTGTGGATTCTACACCATCTTGCTGAGAAAAAGCGTTCAGGTAAGACAACGCTCTTTTCTCCAACAGGATGGATGTAGAATCCACTGATTGGGACATACCAAAGCCGCTTATGTCCCTATAGGGAGGGAAGTCTAGGCTTGTGTCCCCTGAGAACTAACTACTTGCTCTAGGACTCGCCTACCAAAGGCAGCCTCCGCTGCTGCAAATTGATCTATCCTATAATGTTTTATGAATGAAGAGGGAGAGGACCATGTCGCTACCCTACAAATCTCCTCGAGTGAAGCCTGGGTAGACCAGGCTGCTGAGGCTGCAGCACTGCGTGTAGAGTGAGCAGTGATGTTTGAAGGGACTGAGAAATGTAAGCCCTGGAAATACAAGCCCTAATCCACCGACCAATAGTGGAGGAAGAGACTTTCCTACCCATTGCAGAGGGCTGAAAAGACACAAATAATGCCTCTGACTTCCTGAAGACCGAGGTTAGTTTAATGGAATGGCGCAGGGCCCTGCGCACGTCCAACATATGCCACCGTCTTTCCAGATGATGGGAAGGGTTAGGACAGAAATTAGAAAGGACTAGATCCTGGGAACGATGGAAACCCGTATTGACCTTTGGAATAAATGCAGGATCCAACCTGAGGACCACTCTGTCCTCATGGAATGTGCATAGGTCTTCCCTGACTGACAAATCAGACAAATCAGACAATTCTGAAATTCTCCTGGCCGACATGATGGCCACTAGGAAGGCCACCTTCAATGTAAGGAAGTGAAGGGAGCAATTGCTCAGAGGTTCAAATGGAGGAGAAGTTAAGGCCTGCAACACCTTGGACAAGTCCCAGGATAGATAACAATGAACTGTAGGTGGCCCTATGTTGGCCGCGCCCTTGAGAAAAGCACCAACTGCTGGATGTTGAGACAGGGAAACTTGGTTGTCACAGGTGAGAACCATTGACAAAGCTGCTATCTGCCTACGTATGGTGCTGGTTGACAGACCTCTATTTAACCTTTCAAGTAAATAATCCAATATGTCTGGGATGGTAACAGTAAGCGGCGAGAGCCGCTTCTTGTTACACCAAGAACAGAAGTTTCTCCAAGTGGCGTCATAGATCCTGTTGGTCGAGGGACGCCGCGAGGCCTGGATCACAGAGATAACCCTGGAGGAGAAAGACTGTCTGGTTAGACTCTCCCACTCAAGTGCCAAGCGGCCATGGTGGCGAGAGCGATAGGTCCACCAGGTCGGCAAACCACGGGCGTCTTGGCCAATATGGAGCAATTAAGATTAGCTCTGCCTGTTCTTGGATAAGCTTGCGAATAGTCACTTGTAGTAACGGAAGAGGAGGGAAGGCATAAAGTACGCCCTCCGGCCATCTGCTCCGGAGGGCGTCCGTTCCCTCTGCCCCCCTTGTCGGGAACCTGGAAAAGAACCTGGGGAGCTGCGTATTGTTCAGGGAGGCGAAGAGATCTAAGATGGGATGCCTGAACCTGTGAGATATTTCCCTGAACAGGTCTGGGTCCAGTTTCCACTCTGAGTGATCCACTGTGGCCCTGCTCAGGGAGTCTGCCTGCTGATTTGCCTCCCCTGAGATGTGTTCCGCTCTGATGGAGCTCAGAATGGACTCTGCCCAAAGCCCTATGGCCAGGGCTTCTTGCATGAGTGGCCAAGAGTGGGTCCCCCCCGTTTGTTTACGTGAGCCTTGGCTGCAATGTTGTTTGTCAGGATCAACACGTGTTTCCCTGACACAAGGGGGGAGAATCTTTGGAGGGCTCTGAGCTCCAGCCAATTTATGTTGTGAGTCAGGTCTGACCTGGACCACTGATCCTGGGCTAAGTGGCTCTGAAGATGTGCCCCCCAACCGAACAGACTGGCATCTGTGGTCAGGGTGATCCTGGGCGGTTCCTTGAAAGTGGTGCCTTTGTTCAAGGTGGATAGAAAGGAGGACAGGGTGTGATGGGGGACCCTGACTTTCCTGTTGGAGGCACTGATGTTGCGTCTCTGAAAGGGAAGGAGGAACCATTGGAGGTTCCTGGAGTGGAGCCTGGACCACGAAACAATGCCCATGCAAGAGACCATCTTCCCCAGGAGTTGGGATAGCTGTACCAGTGGTACCCTCTTTTCTCTTCGGATCTGCTGGGCCAGTTTTCGAATGCTGACCTGGCGCTCCTGGGAGAGATATACTTTGCATAGGCTCGAATCTATCAGTGCTCCCAGGTGGAGCAGACATCTTGTGGGTGTAGTGTGACTCTTTTTGAGGTTCACGGAGAACCCGTGATCCTGAAGTGTTTGGATTGTGATTGCCAGGTCCGACTGGCCTGATCTGAAGGATTTGGACTGTATCAGTATGTCATCCAGGTAGCACTGAACGCGCACGGGCCTCATCCTTAGATGAGCTGCCAGCACAGCCAAGATCTTTGTGAAGACCCTCGGGGCAGAGGACAGACCGAAGGGGAGGGCCTGATACTGGTAGTGCCTGTGCGCGTAATAGAACTGCAGGAATCTGCGGTGTTCCTGGAGGATCGGAATGTGTAGGTAAGCCTCTGTCAGGTCGATGGAGGAAAGGAAATCTCCCTTCCTGATGCTTGCCAAGATGGACTTTAGCGGCTGCATCTTGAACCTCCTGTAAGTTAGGAAGTAATTCAAATCCTTTAGGTCCAATATGGCCCTCCAACCACCTGAGGCTTTGGGAACTACGAATAGGATGGAGTAGAACCCCTCTCTGATCTGGTCCTGAGGGACCCTTTCTATGGCTCTGATCTCTAATAAGTGTGCGATGGCTGTCGTGACTACTTGTGTTTTTGATGTATTGTTTGAAACCGGGCATTGTATGAAACGATCTGGGGGAGAAGATTGAAACTCTAGGGAAAGACCCTTTCTTATGGTCTCTCTGACCCAAGCATCTGTGGCTGTGCCCTCCCAGATGTCGTAAAACAGTACCAGTCGACCCCCGATGGGGTAGACCTCCTTGGCGTCACTTGGACCACCTGTAGGGACGACTGCCCGAGCCCCTGAAGGGGCACTTGGTCTGGGACTGACCCCTGGCTCCACTAATCTGGCAGTCCTGTTGCTGATCCTGTCGGAAGAATAGGATTGTGAGCCTTTGGGCCAATCCCAGGACTGCCATGCCCGAAAGAGCTGCCTCCACTCCCAGGAACCACTGGGATGGAATGATGGCCTACAATAATCCTGTTGAGGCCGTCTATTTGATTTTTTTAGAGAGATGGGCCATCACCTTGCACTTGTCCTTGCCCTCAATGATATGAGGCTCTAGGACCGGGCCGAAAAGGTGGGTGCCACTGTATTTGGATGTTGCTAGGCACCACTTTGCCTTTAAATCAGTGCACCATTGCTTCAACCAGAGCAGCCTACGGGACGCCACTGAGGCAGCAATAGATCTGGCCGAACATCTGGCCGAGTGCAAGGATGCATCCGCAATATATTCAGATGCTACCACGACTTTCCCTATTGATTGGTGCGCTCTGACCTGATCCAGTGGAATGAGCGCCTGGAGTTCCTGCAACCATATTATCGCCGAACGTGCAAAGAAGGAGGATGAGGTTGCCGCCCTTATGGCCCAAGCCGAAGATTGGTGAGCTCTACGAAAGGAGAACTCGAACTTTTTGTCCTCCGCCTTCAAGAATTCAGCCATGTCCCCAGGAATGGCGGTATTGGAGAACAGAGATGTCAGTGGAGCGTCCACAGTCGGAACTTCTAGAAGAGAAGCAAAGGAAGAAGAGACATTGTAAAATTTCTTGTCCAAACTGCTGGGGGAAGGAGTGGTAGCTAGGGATGCCCACTGCTTTTCCACCGTAGTTCTGAAGACTAATGGACATGGGATCTGTGGGTCCTCCTTGACCTTTTCCACAAACAGGGGGTTGGCCTCCTGGTTGGTTGAGGAAGATGGTGTCTCCTCCTGGGCCGAGGTAAGTTTTACTGTGGCGATGGCCTTTAGGAGGAGAGACCGAAAAATGGACGGATCAAAGAGACCCAAAGAGGTCACCTGATCAGGTGTTGGGTCCTCATCCTCAGATAAGGGAGTGTCTGCTACCCCATTCCATTGATCCCTCCTCCCCTAATTGCGAGGAGGTCTCTGAAACATCAGAACTGGGTCTAGAGTCATGTTCCACCTGAGGTGGGGGAATAGATGTGTGAGGGAAAGGATGTGACTGCACCTGGCTACTCCTAGTGGATGACATAAACGGCTTGAATGCGTGGTGCATGAAGGCCTGAAATTGACTCTGGGACCACATTTCCCCTTGGTCCCTAGAGCTGGACCCAATCTCCATTGAGGCACGCCTGCTCTCAGGTGTTTGATGTGACAATGAAGGAGAGGAGCAAGGAGGACCAACCTGCTCAGTTTCCCCCTGAGGAGACCAAGGCCTTGGGGCATCCTGTGAGGATTCAAATTGAGGTTCTGACAAAGGAGTGTCCAGTGGGGCGGGGGAAACCATTTCAGTCCCACTGGACCTGAGTCTTTGTGCCTTGGAGAATTCTCTCTCCAGTGCTAAGTGTCTCCTTGAGGCCTCTCGCTCGGCTGTTTTGGAGGTATCTTTAGAAGACAAATGTTTGGTTTTAGCTTTTTTCTTCCCCCCCACGTCCAATTCCTCTGATCTGCGCTTTGTGCGGGGGGGGAGCACTGGTCTGAGTTGCCTGGGGCGAGGAGCTGTCTGCCATTGCAGTCTAGGTACTCCTGGACAGTTATACCTAGAAGTGGGGGGAAACCAACACGCAGATCAAACAGTCAGAGATGGAAAAACGATCCTTGCTCTGAACAGATAGCAATGGCAAGAACAGCCAGACAGTATTCTAATACTGCCTGCACAGGCCCTGTGACTAAAGGTCACTGACTAATTGAAAAACAGGTGGTTGGAAAAATATCTCTTCGCTCTTCTTTCCTAGGTTCTGAGACCAGATATTCGCACCTTTGACTGCTTGAATGCAGACAAGCCTCACTCCTGGTTTCATCACACCTGCTGTGGCTATCAATGAATATCTTCCCCCCTGAACGGGTCTGCTCACAGACCAAGGCACTCAGGCAATAACAATTCAATGATTCACTCAGGCAATAACAATGCAATGATTCAGGTGGGCCTTCAAAATGGCGTCCGCCACGTGAGCCAATCAAAATAGCAGCCGCACTATGACTATGCGGTCAAAATGGCGGCCACAAGTATTTTAAGGCCTCCGGATAAGCAACCAGGGAAATTCTTGGGATCTTTTAAGGGAGGATCGCTTGCTTGCAGCAAGGAAACGAAATAGTCTTAATTATTGATTCCCCCCGGTCCCCAAGCACTTGCGGTTCGTAGCGCAGCCTCTGCTGCGATCCGGATGAGGCTGTAGTCAGGAAAAAGCCTCCCCCAAAGCTTCAATGCAAACGAAGTGCTCCGGAAGTCTCACCGCCGAAAGGCCGATCTCCGCTGCTCAGCTGCTCAGCGGGATCGCAAAGAAACGCCTGAGATCGCCGGAATGGGAGCCCCCATCCGAACGATGCCTGCAGCTTTTCCCTTCGGAGACCCAAAGGGCTGCCGAAGAGCAAGGACAGAGTCCTTATCCCCCCCCCAACACAATCTCAATCTATTTTTTAGAATTTGCAGATAAAAGCTGAATTAGTCCAATTGAGCAATCAAATGTAAGTTTAAATCTAGCCAATTTTGATTTGAATAATCCAAAAAAACGAATCTGGCCTAGCTAAGGAGCCTTCAATAAAGCGTCTTGCTGAGCTCGCAACTAAGACAAAACTAGGGAAAGTCACACCCAGAAGGAGGCTTGGCAAAGTTTTTTTGTCTTATCTGAGCAGGAGGGATTAAATTACCCAATCAGTGGATTCTACATCCATCCTATTGGAGAAAGCATAATCTGTTGCTTTTACCTATCCTCATCTCTCCTTGGAATCACATTTTAGAACTCTAAATTAGGGAAATTACTTCAGTGAAAAACTATTTTTACATTCCAAAAGTGCAATATTAACGCAGTTTTGCCCCAGAATTAATACAAATGAGGAAATACTATTTTATATGCATACACACACACACACACACACACACACACACAGAAATACAATATATTATGGAGGCTCTTCTTTGTCAGATCTCATTTTACAAAATAAAGCTTCAAGTAAATCGATCATCATCTACAATCTTTAGATTGTACGTTTGGAAGGAAATAATTAACATTACATATTGTTGCCTCTCCCCACTACTAAAGACTGGAAACTATTATTGCTGTGAACTGAATTACTACATGAGAATAAAATATGGAAGATAAGGAAAAGCAAAGATTGATTGCTTATTGGTAAATTATAGGTCGCAACTCACACTCATTGTACGTTATTTGCTTGCTGTGAATGTGTTACAGTAAGTACTTGAAATGCTATGTCTTATTTCAGTGACTTTCAGAATTAGTTCTTCTAAAAACTTTTTTAACAGAATTCTTGCCATAATACTTGATCACAGCACAAATGTAAGCGATCCTTTTTAATTTCACCATAGTACAGGTATGGTAACCATGGCCTAAAGAATGCAACTTGAATAGATCATCAAAACTTCACTGGGCTCACTGAGGCAAAGGTAGAGCTTTCACATTGGGAACAGACTGTGAGCTCGTCCAGGCTCAAAACAACTGTCTGCCTCTTGTTTTAATCAGCATTAAGGGATCTATCAGAACTAGTTTTTTTCACATGAGCTTTAGGCTCTTTTTGAGACAATCTTAGTTTGCTAGCCAATAACCACTTAGACACAATAAAAATATTAGACAAGATGGAACCTGGAAAACATCTAGGATTGCTTCAATCATTATTAAGCATCTTCCATTGTATCCGTGTATTTGGAAAAGGGTAATTTGAAGTTCTACATCACATATAACTTGGCTTACAGTATTTGGATCAGCTTAGGTAAATCAGTAGTTTTCAGATTTAGAACAGTATACTTTATTTCTGTGGTCCTTACAAGAATATTAAGATTTCTTTATATTAAATATAAAGAATAAGCTCTGAATTATCAATCTTCATCATGTATACATGTGCTTGCTATTTTGGCAAATTTCAAAACTAAACTGGAGAATGTTCTGATCATATTGTCAGTTGCAGTGCAATGTTTAAAAGTTTCTGTGTTTTGGAAAATAAATATATTTGTGTAAGCATTCAAAACTGCATTCTGTGTTATTCTACATGTAGGAACAGTTGTTTGCACTGCAGCTAGCAAAAATAAGTTAGCAATATCATCTCAATAGGCTGCCTGCAAACTGGGCAAGGCTTGTTCCTTTTTTTCAGTTTTTTTGCACATACAAAACATGACATTAAGTGTCCTGTCTTTCCATGTACTATGCAACCATTTTTAGGTCGTGTTTGACATATGACACAAGGCTCTACACTGGAGATAGGCTGCCCGGGTTCCAGTCTTTTTTCTTTGTCCTCAATGTCTTCTTTCTCAGATTCTTTACAGTCTTCTTGGCTACTACAAAGCATACTGCTAGATGTGGATGGTTGTGAATATGCCTCACTTTCCTGAGATTCAAGGCTTTGTTCTGCACTTTCTTCTTCTTTATCCTCATTCATTTTTCCTTTCTTACAGTCAGGAACATCAAAGCCTTCCTCAGGATCTAATGGTGAAGGGTTTAGAAATTTGCTCTTCTTGGCTATTTCAGTCTTTTTATCAGGAAGCCAATCCTTTCGAAGAGTCCAGCATCTTGGGCAATGGGATGGAAGAGGTGGGTTCATTTCATTGCACTTTGTGCATTTCCAATAATCCTTTGATGAATTAGATAGAAATAATTTATGTTAATGAAAATGCTTTATCAAAATAAAAGATAAATTATAAATTTTTTTGTGTACATGATGGGCTGTAAAAAGTTCTCAGAAGGGGCCGTATTTGTAGCCAAAACTTATAAATTCCTGTTTCTGATCATTGCAATCCTTATTTGTACAAAATAGACATATAAAGTCAAAACAAGGGCACTATGCCATAGATGCATGGTAATCTAGAAATATGTTGAAGAGCTAATAACGTTGGATGCTTTCATATATATAAATATGTAAAGCCTATACAGATAGTCCTCGAGTTATGACCACAAATGAGCCCAAAATTTATGTTGTTAAGTGAAACATTTATTCAGTGAGTTTGCTCCATTTTATGACTTTTCTTGCCACCGTTGTTAAGTAATCCTTGCATTTGTTAATAACACGATTGTTAAGTTAATCCGACTTCCCCATTGACTTTGCTTTTCAGAAGATCGCAAAGGGGGATCACATGACCCTGGGACACTGCAAAGGTCATAAATATGAATCAGTTGCCAAGCATCTAAATTTTGATGGGACCATGGGGATGCTACAACGGTTGTGTGAAAAACGGTCATAAATCACTTTTTTCAGTGCTGTTATAACTTTGAACAGTCATTAAATGAACTGTTGTAAGTGGAAAACTATATATACTACTTCTACCTTTGTGATAGATTGAAGCTTTGCATATAAGTAGCAATTGACTAGAAGTCCTAAGTCAGAAGCTTTGGCCTCTGATAAGATATGAGGTGAATATATTCTGAAAGGCAAAATGTCCATGATTGGAATAAAATTTCATGTTAAAAGTATTTTAACTGGCCAGGGTCTGGACTACTTAATATACTTCATGGTACAGCTATTCACAGCACTTTGGTTTTAGCGACAGAACAGTTATGCTTAAAGAAAAGTGATTTAAAATTAATAGAGTTTCACCAAGATAATTTCAGAAAAGGATCCTGACAGAATTTCAGACTCGATGCCATATTCTTGTAATGCATTCTGCTGTCTGAGATACTTGATTTCTGCAGATTGATTTGGTGATACACCCAATTCTCATTTACTATTAAGGAAATGATCATCATTCCACATGTAATGGTTTGGGGAAAGGGATCAATATACATTCTTTCCTAAAGTGAACTCTTATTACCCTATATATAACAAAATAATTTTTAAAAGATTTATGAAATATATTTTTCTAATTCGATTGTTATATTAATATTTATTAGAGAAAAATATACAATTGGCACCTGAAAATAGATTGTAACTCTCCTTCATTGAAATACCACTCTGAATTAAAGCTGAAAACAACATGCATTTTAACCTCTTGAGTTTATATATATATAAATTATATATATCTATTTGTTTACAGGCAGATGGGTCATCTGGAATAAATTAAGGAATACATTGCAAATTCAAAAGTGTAATTAGTCTCAAACCAAGATTTTACTTACTGCTAGTGAAATTTCAGGGTCTTCATCAAATGAATCTATATCACTATCTTCGGTCTGATATATAGTTACTTGATATACCTGATGAAAATGATTTTTAATTATTTTTAATTAAAATTTACACAAAATACATTTTATAACTCTACATTAAAGTTAATTTGTGAAGGTTTAATTCTGTTCCATCAATAAAAATAAATTTCACAAACAATTATTTTACTATTTGAGAAGAAAATACAGTAATTTCCCGTTCCAAGTCAAATGACTCAATATTTAATTTTAAAATCAATAAAATCTTATTAGGAATTATCTTTGAGAATAAGAATGAGATAAAAAGGAAACAATTAACAGCTTCCTACTCTTTCAGAATACTTCCAAAATTAGCTATCAATTGTATTAAACAATTACTTATTTTAAAAAACTATAGAGGTCCAGTTCAGAAAACTAAGACATTAATTAGTCTGTACAAGACAATGTCTGGCTTCATACAATATGCTATACCGTAGCAAATAACTCACATCCTAACTTTGCACAATAAGTAAATCCAGTCTTTATCTAAAGCTTTGGAAGTGGAAGCAAACATGGATGTAAGATAGAAAGCTTTATAGGCATTGCACAGCCTTCAGTACATTGTTTTTGTCATTATTAGCTATTTTTGGATTTCCAATTTTTTTTTACTAATCTTCAAAGTATCTAGGACTTGTCAGTACACAGCTCTATCAGACACATTTGAAAAGACTAATGATGTAGTATTTTGCACTGGAAGGTCCTATGTTTAAAACCTGGATTGTTTTCAAAACGAGGGGTCCTTGGTGCTCTCTAGTGTAAGGACCCACCTCAGCTAACCACCCAAGAAAGCAGAACTCTTGAAACAGGCATTGTCCAAAAGGATACTTTTTATTAGGGGTTAGTAACAGTAGAAAAGTCAAGGCAAGATCTGAAGAAAATTCAGCTTGGACAATATAATTAAACCAGCAATATTCCTCCTCCCACCAAAGTCATAATGTCCATTTGAAATCCAGCCAATCCACAGGTGGCAAAACAAGTGGGTAACTGGTACAGTTGGCTCAAGGTCTTCAGCTTTCATTTCTTTGTAACCATCTCCCTGATAAGGGAGACACATTCCTTTCTCAAGTGGATAGAGGTGGAAGAAGGAAAGCAGAAAGTGAAAGTTATCCCAAGCTAAAGCAAATATCTCCCCTTCCCCCAGCATAATGGCAGGCCCCAAAGCAAAGCACAAGAATAAATATACCGAAGGGAGACAATAAGGATTTGGGGACCTGACATTGAGCTTGTTTTCTTGCAGAAAACAGTGCTCAGAGCACTGATTATGTTATCTAGTTCAGGGCTTTTCAACCGTTTCACCCACTGTACCACTTTTAGGATATGGCAATATCCGAGTACCACCAGTTGCCTAGCAAGATGTCAAAAACTTGATTACAAAAAAAAAAAGTGATAAAGTACAGGTAGTCCTCGACTTACAACAATTTGCTTAGTGACTGTTCAAAGTTTAAAAAGCACTGAAAAAAGTGACTGATGACCATTTTTTACACTTATGACTGTTGCAGCATCCCAGAATCATGTGATTTACATTCGGATGCTTGGCAACTGATTCATATTTATGATGGTCAGTGTCCCAGAGTCATATGATCACCTTTTGCAACTTTTTGACAAGCAAAGTCAATGGCTGGGGGGGGAGGAGCATGGCCAGTTCAACATCACTCAGGTCGCGGGGCGCCTGTGGGGGGTGCGGGTGGGGCTGAGGGGAGGATCCGTGGGTCTCTGGTGGAGGGGAGTGGGATTGGGGTAGGCTCCTTCCTTCCCTCCCTCCATCTGTTCCTTCCCTCCCATTCTCCCTTCCTTCCTTCCTTCCTTCCTTCCTTCCCTCCCTCCCTCCCTCCCATTATCCCTTCCTCCCTCCCTCCCTCCATGCCCAGGAAGGGACAAGGCTGCCAGTGCAGTTGATGGCTGTGCTGCCGGTGGCCATGGCTTGAAAGGCCACAGTAAATTGCTGGACAAGAGCCGCACAGCGTTAAGAGCAGAGTGGCTGGAAGATATTTGTAATGAGGGAGAAAAACAGGCATCCCCTGAAGGAGATCAGCAAATGGCCCTCACTCACTTCAACCACTCATGGACTCCAGGGGAGGGGACACCGTGAGTGGCATGAGTCCACGTTACCTGTGCTATGATGCCCAGCCTGCCCAATTTTGGCAGGCAGAGGCGTGTTTCTTACCTATTTGTGGCTGCCACCTGTGTGCGCACCCGGCCTGTTTTTTGGCCTCTCCTCCCTTGCCCCTCCTCCTTCTTTTACCTTCGGTGCAGCTCCAGCTGTCTCTTCCTCCTCCTTCCAAGGCTGCGTCTATTTTGTTTTCTCTCCCTCTCTTGCCCAAACTATCTCCTTTTATATTCCTTCCTGTCTCCACCCTCCTCCTCCTCCTCCTTTCTCTTCCGGGTGTGCTGGAAGTGCTGCTCCTGGGACCTTTGCCTCAGCCCAGCAGCCCTACAGCTCCTGAAGACTCTCTCAGGGCATGTCCTGCATTGTGCAGCTTTAGCTTGTTCCCTCCCCTGCTACCCTTGGCTGGGCTGGGCAGGACCGCGTACCACCTGCCATGTGCCAATGTACCACAGGTGGTACGCGTACCACCGGCTGAAAAGCCCTGATCTAGTTTGGCTTATGAAATGTCTGCAAGAAAACAAGCAAGCTCAGAGGGCACCAAGAACCCCTCATTTCAACCTTGAGCTAAAAATATTCTCCTTTATTGATTTTCAAAATAGAATAATAGAATATGCCATTTAGATAGAAGCATTTTCTCTCAGCATCAAAATTTATTTCTTCATTCAGATTCCTTTTATTTATACTGCGCAATTATTAGGCAAGTGAGTATTTTGACCATTATCATCATTTTCATACATATTTTCCACCAAGTTGTATAAAATTGAATGCTTAGAGCAGCGGTTCTCAACCTGTGGGTCGCAACCCCAGTTGGGGTCAAACGACCATTTCACGGGGGTTGCCAAACAACACAGTCCGCCATTTTTCCCCCCTTTTCCTTAGCTGTGCTACTCCCTTTTATTCTATTGGCTTTTGAAAGCCAATAGAATAGACTCTCTTGAATAGAGTCTAATTCTATTGGCTTTCAAAAGCCAATAGGAATTGTCCAGGCTGTCTCTGCCCTGCTGAGCCCGCCAAAAGTCCCATTCTGCAAACGATGCTGCAAGTTGTCTGCAGCGAAGGCGAGCTGTCTGGAAGTTTCCACCCCTCCCTGCTGAGCAACTGCTAAAAATATAAGTAAAAGAGGGCCAGGGGTGGGAGGCCGGAGGGCGCAGGGAGGGTTGCTGGCGCGTGTGGGGCCCGGCGGGTGCCTTACCTCCCTTGGGCTGCGCCGTCGCTGCCCCTTGCCAGCTATGCCTCGGCCGGCGCAGGGGGCGGCACCACGCATGCACGGCGCTCCCGGGCAGGGAAAGTCCTCGACTTACAACCGGTGGGGTAGTCCACAACTTACGATTGGTTGGGTAGTCCTCGACTTATGACCGGTTGGGGGTCGCGGCATTAAAAAGGTTGAGAACCACTGGCTTAGAGGATATAAGCATATCAGGTGATATGTATTTCTGTAATGAGGGAGGGTGTGGCCTAAGGAGATCAACACCCTATATCAAGGTATGCATAATTATTAGGCAGCTTGTTTTCCTCAGGCAAAATGGGCCCAAAAAAGATTTAATTGACTCTGAAAAATCAAAAATTGTAAAATCTTTCAGAGGGATGCAGCACTCTTGAAATTGCTAAGATATTGGGGTGTGACCCACCACAGAACCATCAAACATTTTGTTATGAATAGTCAAAAGGGTCATAAGAAACATGTAGGAAAAAAAAGATGCACATTAACTGCCAAAGATTTGAGAAGAATCAAATGTGAAGCTACCAGGAACCCATTATCCTCCAGTGTGTCATATTCCAGAACTACAACCTACCTGGAGTGCCCAGAAGGACAAGGTGTTCAGTGCTCAGAGACATGGCCAAGGTAATGAAGGCTTAAATCCGACTACCACTGAACAAGACACATAAGTTGAAACGGCAAGACTGGGCCAAGAAATATCTGAAGACAGATTTTTCAAAGATTTTATGATGAGATGAGTGAGTCTTGACGGACCAGATGGATGGGTCCTTGGCTGGATCAGTAACGGGCACAGAGCTCCACTTTGACTCAGATGCCAGCAAGGGGGAGGTGAGGTACTGGTATTGGCTGGTATTATTAAAGATGAGTTATTTGGATTTTTTTGGATTGTGAAGATGGACTCAAAATCAACTACAAAACCTCCTCCAGTTTTTAGAAGACACTTTCTTCAAGCAGGGGTACAGGACAAAATCTGCATCTTTCAAGAAGATCATGATTTTTTATGCAGGGCTCCATTGCATGCGTCGAAGTACTCCACTGTATGGCTAGCCAGTAAAGGCCTTAAAGAATAATGACATGGCCCCCTTCCTCACCTGACCTAAACCCTAGTGAGAACTTGTGGGCCCTTCTAAAATGGTAGATTTATGGTGAAGGAAAACAGTATATCTCTCTGGAGTGTCTTGGAGGCGGTGGTTACTGATGCACAAAACGTTGAGTATCAACAAATCAAGAAACTGACAAGAGTCCATGAATGGAAGGCTTATGACCGTTATTGAAAAAAGGGGTGGCTATATTGTTCACCGATTTTTTTGTTTGAAATGTCAGAAATGTTTACTTGTACATTTTGAGCTGTTTATTATTCTCACTTTAACAGATGCAAATAAACTAGTGAGATGGGCAAATTTTCATTTTTTATTTAGTTGCATAATTCTGCACACTAATAGTTGCCCAATAATTGTGCACACATATTCTCCTAGGAAAACCAAATCTCACTTTTACTTACTTAAATATTCAGGTTTGAGGTTTATTAGCATTGCTAAATAAGAAAATACAACTTGCCTAATAATTATGCCCACTGTGTACTGTGTTTCCCCGAAAATAAGACTTGGTCTCATATTTTTTTGGTTGCCAAAATAAGCACCAGGTCTTATTTTTGGGGTAGGTCTTATTTTTTTGTGGCTGCCACGGAGCAGGAGGCAAAGTAGGGGGTGGGATGGGGTGGAGGACAAAGCGAGACAATGGGGAAGTAGAGGACAAAGTGATGCACCAATGCCGTGGCCACTAAGCAAGGCAGTATGGGGGGTGGAGGACAAAACAAGATGGGAATGCAGAGCTGATAACGCACCCCAGAAAGCCTGACAGAGGGCCCTGCATCCAGGCCATCAACGTGCTGACAACTGCCTGGCCTTATGGTGGCGGCTCCAGCAACCCCATGCAGGATTTCCGGACCACTTCTTCTTACCGCCGCAACAAAGCAGGAGGCTGACCGATGCAGCTGAGCATCCCTTCACTAGCCTGTTTTAGCTCTATGCTGCTGCATGCAGAGCAACAAAAGAAGCCTGTGCGACTCTGGTTAAAAAAACGTTCAATCAGATCTTCCAATTCTGCGAGACCTTTTTTTTTCCGCAAGAAGTTGGAAGGTCAGGTTAATTTTTTATTTTTAGTTCCACAAACTTTTTTTTTTTTTGCCCTGCATGCGGAGAACAGAGCTGGAAAATAGGTTAGTGAAGGAATATGTTTGACCTGGGGTGGGGGTTAGGATTTGGCATTGTGGATGCCCTGGGGTGGGAGTTAGGATTTGGCATTGTGGATGCCAAATCTTAACCCCCATTCCGGGAAGGGGCTGCTCCAACCACCATCACCTCATTCTACCAGCATCAGGGCTGTGCAGGCTGGGCAGCCAAGGATACTGCTGGGACTTCGTCCTCCATCCCCCCGCACTGCCTAGCTTAGTGGCTATGTCACCGGTACATCGCTCAGTCTCCTGCTTCATTGCGGCAGCGAGTAAGGAAAAGAAGCTTTATCCTCCCCCGTCTCGCTTCGTCCTCCACCCCCCCCCACTGCCTTGCTTCATGGCCACGGCACTCCCCCACCTCATGTCGGCAGCAAGCAGATAGAATGGGTGGCCAGCCAGCTGCACAGGGTCTGATGTAGGGCTTATTTAGGGCTAGGGCTTATATTTGGCACAGGCGTGAAAACGGGCGAGGGCTTATTTTCGAGATAGGTCCTATTTTGGGGGAAACATGGTATATCAGAAGGACTTACATGAAGATCTGATAATAGTGAGTAGCAAAGATAAGCAGAACCTCTGCAAGATTCTGAATACTTTTTCATGAAAATGTACTTCTAGGTTTTGAGAGATTGATAGTTCACTTGGTAATGTCTACTTGGTTATGTCCATTACTATATGAAGTGTTCCTATATGAAGTTACATTTCTCAAACAATATTCCATCTGATTTTGGTTCAAATATACATACTTCATCATCCTCATCTGTTAGTTCAAACCCTTCTTCATTAGGACTATAGTCTTCTGAGTAGATAGATTCAACTTCAAACTCTACACTGAATTGATCTGAAACAGAATCTTCATCTAACCAGTCCGAGTTTTCACTTAAACTGGCATGATCCTAGAGAGAGAGAATGTTTCTGATTAGAATAGTAATACAATCTAAGAGATGAGGTCCCTATAATTATAATGCATATGTGGGATGAAAAAGAGCATCTGAAATAATGGGAACAAAACTGTGCTAATAGGATACAAACTTCTAGTAAAATTCTAGGTAAGTAGTTAATTATATTTACTTTTAATCAAAGTACAGGAACCCATCATTTTACGACCATTCATTTAACAACTTTTCAAAGTTAGGACAGCATTGAAAAAAGTGACCTATGACTTAAAAATGCTGTAGTATCCCCATGGTCACATGATCAAAAACCAGATACTTAACAACCAGCAGCATGTATTTAGAATGGTTGCAGTGTCCCTGGGTTACACGATTACCATCAGCAATCTTCTCAGGGGGCTTTCAACAATCAAAGTCAATGGGGGAGGCCAGATTCGCTTAACAACCATGTGACTTGCTCAACAATCATGGCAAAAAAGGTTCTAAAATTGGGCATGACTCACTTAATGACCACATCAGTTAGCTGTCCCAATTAGTTCAGGTCCCAATTATGGCCCTGTTGAGGATTACCTGTAGCTCCTACAAGGAAGAACACATATTACCTGAACTGTAGGGGCATTGCTATGGGAAATAAATATTTTCTGTCTTTAAAAAAAAAGACTACTTCCATAATTAAAAAGTAAACATTCATCTTTTTAAAGAAAGAACATTCTTGAAATGACATGGGTATGAACTGAAGAGACAAGCTATATTTAAACAATGATCATAAAGCATAAGTTGTCATACAGTTTTAGGAACTGCCCTACCCTGGTTCTATATGGAATATTTAGCATTTTAGCAGGTATTGTACTACACAAAAGTCTAAAGAAATTGTTTAGCCAGCATTATATTTTACTGTGCTAGTTTCCAGCTTGTAGAGGCAAGTTCTGATATCATTGAATACTCCTGATTCACTATTGCAGTGGTGGTCAACCTATGGCACGCGTGCCAGAGGCGGCACTCGGAGCCCTCTATGGGCACACGTGCCATTGCCCCAGCCTTGCCTCCTCCCGTGACCCCCTCCTCACCAGCAGCCCCCCTGGAGAGTTGCCCCTGAGCGTGACCCACACAGAGCAGCACAGCCAAGGACATGGCAGCCAGGCAGCGTAGACAAGACTCTGCCCTCACACCCCATCGCACACAGTTGATGCTGCGGGGCGCGGGCAGAGGGCATGGCAGCAATGGGGCTGCTGGGCTGCCTGGGCGATTTGCGGCGGGCCTTGGAGGTGGTGAGTAGCCCTGCGGGCATGCGGGGTGGGGCAAGGTGGGGGCGTGGAGCAGGGCCGGAGCCAGTTTTTAGGCACTCGGTCTCGAAAAGGTTCGCCATCACTGCACTATTGCATTGTGCTTTGTCAAACCAAATGTTGAAGAAAATGCCAGTTAACCCTGAAATGCTATTAACCACCCTGCAAATTCAAAATCACATTTTAATAAAAGCTTCCTCTATTTTACAATATCTAATTTAACAAATCAGTGGCTTATTTAAGCAGAATAAACAGCTATTATTTTGCAAAATCTGTAATGTGAATGCATTTACAAAAAGGCTGTAGATATAATAATATATTAGCTAAGAATACACTGCAGTTAAAATTGCTGAAGGCCCTAAGAAACAGCACAGATAAAGACAGGTAGGACAAGAATATTGAAGTTTGAAAACATATAATGGTGGAGGTGGACAAAACACAGCATCTTGAAATATGCAACTCAGACTATCAACAACAAATTTCACAGTGGTAATTCCATCCTACAAATTATGTAAATTAATCCACGAAAAGAGGGTTCAAACTATGAAAGCTAACAGTCATAGTACATTTACATCAAAATGATTATCTTAATAATAGTAACTGTTAGTTAGAAGGATCTTGGTAGTCCTAATGCAGTGGTTCTCAATCTTTTTATACCGGCGACCCCGGTCATAAGGAGGTGGCCGATGGCGCGGCGGCGCCTCCTGCACGGCGTGCATGCGCAGCGCCGCGCCCTGCATGGCGTGCATGCGCGGCACCGCCCCCTGCATGGCGCGCTTGCGTGGCGGCGCCCCATGTGTCGCCCCTTGCGCTGTGCGCATGCGTGGTGTCCCCTGCGTAGTGCGCATGCGTGGCGGCGCCCCCATGCACTGCCCCCTGCGTGGCGTGCATGCGCAGCGCCGCCCCCTGCACGGCATGCATGTGTGGCACCGCCCCCTGCATGGCACGCATGCACGGCGGCGCCCCCCATGTGCCGCCCCTTGCGCGGTGCGCATGTGCGGTGCCCCCTGCGCGGTACGCATGCGTGGCAGCACCCCCATGTACCGCCCCCTGCGCAGCACATGCGCAGCAGCGCCCCCTGCGCAGCGCGCATGCGCGGCAGCGCCCCCTGCGCCGGTTGAGGAAAAAAAATGGCGGATCGCGTTTTTTGCCGACCCCCGTGAAATGGTCGTTCGACCCCAAATGGGGTTGCGACCCACAGATTGAGAACCGCTGTCCTAATGGATAATCACTTAAATATAAGCCAGCAGTGTGTTGCAGCTGCCAAAAAAGTCAATGCTATCCTAGGCTGCATCAACAGAGGGACAGAATCAAGATCATGTGAAGTATTATTACCACTTTATAATGCTTTGGTAAGACCATACTAGGAATACTGCATCCCGTTTTGGTCACCATGATGTAAAAAAGATGTTGAGACTCTAGAAAGAGTGCAGAGAAGAGCAACAAAGATGATTAGGGGATTAGAGGCTAAAACATATGAAGAATGATTTCAGGAATTGGGTTATGTCTGGTTTAATGAAAAGAAGTAATGGTGACATGACAGCAGAGTTCCAATATCTAAGGGGCTGCCAGAAAGAAGAGAGGGTCAAGCTATTCTCCAAACCACCTGAAGGCAGGACAAGAAGCAACGGATGGAAACTAACCAAAGAGAGAAGCAACCTAGAACTAAGGAGAAATTTCTTGACAGTTAGAACAATTAATCAGTGGAACAATCTGCATCCAGAAGTTATGAATGTTCCAACACTGGAAGTTTTTAAGAAGAGACTGTACAAGTATGTCTGAAATGGCATAGGGTTTTCTTCTTGAGTAGAGGGTTAGACTAGAAGACCTTCAAATTCCCTTCCAGTTCTGTTATTCTGTTATCTTTTTGGTGGGTATATTCCAATGCAATAGAATTGGGGTAAAAACATAATAAATATCAAAGGGAAAATTTTTTCCTTTTGTATACAGTACTATACATGAGAGCTTTGTTTCTAATATTTCCTAAGAGGCCTTTTAGCCTCTCGCTTCATGAAAATTTTTCCCAGCCATTTACTATCTTAGAATATGGATGTTACCGTATATGCCGGCGTATTAGGCGACCCGGTGTATAAGACAACCCCCGTTTTTATCGTCGAGTTGCCTTCCTAGAACATCGTCTTATACGCCGGAAACTACCAGTATTTCCGGCGTATAAGACGACTCGGCGTATAAGACGACCCTCGTCTTTGGAGCCAAGTTTAGCGCTTCCGGAAGTCGTCTTATACGCCGGCATATACGGTAATTTAATACTCTCCTATTTCTGATGGAGAAATTCTACAGATAAAAATTAGCAAGTTTACTGAGATGTTTTCTTCTTTTTGACATGTCAGATTAAAATACATTTTCTCACGCTATTATCACTTACTTTCAGTGGTACAGATTTAACATAGTTAAGTTTCTTGTTTAAAAATTCAAACTAGTATCTACTTACTGGACTTGGCAAGGAATTGATTGAGCTGCTGCTGTTGCTTTGCTCACAATGTACAACACACCATTTAAGACTTTCGTCAAATGTAAGAGAAATACTGTCAGATTTCTGCCTTTGTCTTTCATAATTCATATCTTCTGAAGCACTTTCTTCTGTTGGAAAAAACTCTCTTAAGCAAATTACCAAATCTCCGATTTTGTGTAAGAAAAGAATTGAATGAAGAAACTCTGCTATGCATTTCCTAAACTTCATAAAGTGTAGGTGATTGCTATGTCTTATTTCTATCATTGTGAGGACAGAATCTTCTTTCCATATTCTGAAAGAAAATTACCAGTACTACCTAAAATGTTAGCATAAAATACTAACAGCTCATTAAGACATCTATTGACATCCCAATGTAAAAAAAGTTACATATTTTCAATGTATTTCCCAAATTATAATGGGAAATTGTTCACTGGATTGCTATCTTTAGAAGCATTCCTAAATATTTTTTTAAAATTCAACTTTATTTTATAAAGATTACAAAAAGCTTCTACTTGACAATAGTAATGGTATAACAAATTATAAAAAGTTGAACTATATCTTGTTTTTAACTAGATTTAAAATGTTTCTAGTACAATTTGCTTTTTACTAAACCAGCTGGAACAGTGTGAAGTAAATTGATCAATAGGATAAATAATATTCTGGATACACTCAAATAAACAAAGCTGTATATCTTTCATTTAGCCGTATCTCCACAACACGCTGTGTTAGCCAGACAAGTTAAACACCTAGTGTTAAATTTAAGGCCAATAGCCAATGTATTAAAGAGTATGAGAAGTCAGATATCAATCAGAAGCCAGCCAACCAATAAACACAATGTATACAATTGTATTACTTGTCAATGATTAACTTTGAATATTCAAATGACTCTAACGACTGAAACAAAACATAACAGATTTATATACCTGTTTCACTGGATCTTGTTCTTCGGGAAGTAGTTGCTTCAGTGGCTTCTTGTGTTGCTTCCTGTTTAATAATATATTAAGTAACTATTTCAGATTTACATGTGAAAAAATAAAGAGGAATATACTATATATATTACTGAGGAATCATCTCAACCCAATGGGACAGGCCTGCCCCATCTGCACCTCCAGAGGAGGCAGGCTGCAGATCGTCAGTCAAGGAATTTTGGCTGGTGAGATCCAGAAGTACTTTCTCTCCTGTGGCTCCTGCCCTTTGGAACATCTTACCCCCTAGGGCAGTGGTTCTCAACCTTCTTAATGCCGCGACCCTTTAATACAGTTCCTCATGCTGTGGTGACCCCCAACCATAAAATTATTTTCGTTCCTACTTCATAACTGTAATTTTGCTACTGTTATGAATCGTAATGTAAATATCTGATGTGCAGGATGTATTTTCATTCTTACAAACTGAATATAATTAAAGCATAGTGATTAATCACAAAAACAATATGTAATTATATATTGTGAAATATTTATTTCTAATTACAAATAAATGAAATTTTGGCATTGTAGTCCAAGGACTTCAAGTCAGATTCCCTCTTCTTTTAAATATTCAAATGCATTGTGCAAAAAAATAATGGTAAGTCTGCCAATGCTCACTACTCTGGCGTTTTGCATCCAAGCCAGAGAAGTTTTTTCCTCCAAGCAGGGAGAGGGAAGGATCTGCTCTCAAGAGTTAAGCCTGAGCGGCAGAAACCCTGCGTGCGGCTGCCCTTCATCCATGCCCCTTTCACTCCGGTGGGAGGAAAGGAGCTAAAGAATGCGAAGCAAGAGTTTGGCCCCTTCCTTTCCCGCTCACGGCATCCCTCCTTCTTGCCTGCACTCACACAACCCTCTTAACTTCAAGTGTCTCCGAAGAGAGTCAGCTCAAAGTTACAATTGATGGGTTGTTGTTCCTCTTCATCTTTTGTGTTTCGTTTGAAGCGCCATTGTACATAGTTTCACCTTCGGGACTTCTCCCTTGCTCCCAGGATTTGCTCACAGCGCCTTCACGCCGCGTATCTCCCCACACTTCCTTTTGCGCGGCACTCATGCCTAAAGACCTCGGGAGGACAGACTGAAAAGATGAGGGATACCGTTCGTGCGTCTTTTTTGCAGCTCCAGCAAAAGAACCTGGGGGAAGCAGCCCCACCGACAAAGTCCCTTCCACCACCACCCAGTCCTCTTCTCAGACATCGTAGCCACGTGAAAAATCAGCAAACCCCCCCCCCCCGTCTCCCCAGGCCAAGGGGTGCAGGATGAAGCAAATTTTGGTCAAAATATGCCTTCCACGAGGAAATGCTTACCTTGAGATGCTTTTTATATTCCCCCATCTATTAGCTCCTCTATGGGCGTGGGAATATTGGGGGGGGGGGCTCTCTGCTTTTCTACAGATACAATTTCGCCGCACGATAAAAAAATGGTTAGAAATCCTTTCAAGTCATGTGATTGATTGAATTATTTCCACCCCTCTTTTCCTCCTAAAACCCCCCCCCCATTTTAGAACAATACTCAGCAGCTTTTTTTCATTATGTCAGACAAAAATGGCTGATGACAGAGAGGAGGATCGCGGCTGCTGTTGCCAGGGAATGCTTGGCTCTCCTCATCGCTACTGTGGCTGCAGAGGCTTCAGCCGCAAGACGAATGCGGAGGTTGATTAGGGTCTGGTATCTCCCAGTCATGCCTTGAATGTAGGAGGATAATTCTTCCTGATTCCTCCCTTCTCTTCCCCCTCCCTTTTCCTACTTCTCCAGCTACGAAAGTCTATAGTGTCTCAGTTCCTAAGACCATCGGAAATATATATTTTCTGATGGTCTTAGGCGACCCATGTGAAAGGGTCATTTGACCCCCAAAAGGGTCGCGACCCACAGGTTGAGAACCGCTGCTCTAGGGTGAGATCTGGTCCCACTCTCCTGACCTTTCTTTTTCTTTTTTTTAACATCCCTTTAATACCTTTATTCGAGGGGGAATCGAGGTGACTAAATGGAGCTGAGCATTTACTGGCTGGATGCCTTGCCTGATATCTACATGGAGTTCACAGCAGATATTTTCTCTTTGTACCCTAACAGAGAAACCTCTGCAACTGCCTAACATTGAACTTTCAACCTTCTGAGTGGGGGCAAGTGCATCTTCACTCCCTCCTGACCTTCCATAAGGACCTGAAAACTGGTTCTGCCAGATGGCTTGGAACCCCAATGGGGGAATGCTACAATTAGTGATAGTTGATAGATTAATAGCAGATCCCACCTCACCACCAGCACATCTTATTACTTCCCTTCCCATATTTTTATCATAATTTTATAAATTATCATAATTTTATTGCTATACTTACATTTGTACTATTTTATTGGTTTTAACTTTGTAAGCTGCCCAGAGTCACTTGTGGTGAGATGGGTAGCAAATAAATTTAATAAATAAATAAATGAAATATAAATCAGTGATCACCTTTAGAATGTTTTCATTTTCTAGTTGGCATCTGGACTGATTCACAGTTATGTTATTAGAATCTTCAAAAGAAGTACATATTGGAAGTCACAAAAGAGGAAAGCTGGCAATTCAGATATACATTTAAAAATAATCTAGTTATTACTTTATAATTGTATAAACAATTATGAATATGAATTCCTTAAATTCAGTAATAAATGTTGGCCAATAGAGTTAGAAAAGGATTAAACAAATATTTATATAATTGCTTTTCAGGATCTATTCTCTTTTCAAAATTTTAACCATGCAACAGTTCAGTGGTTTTCTTATTTGTACCTAGCCTTCTGTCCATCAATTGTTTAAGTGCAAGCTTATTAAAAAAAAATAACTTACCTTGCTGGGTGGCTGTTACCAGGTTTTTGGAAATCATCAAATATAATTGCCTTTTAAAAGATAAAACAAGATCTTAGTTTTAGATATAACAAAACAAAACAATGATGAAAAAAGTTTGTATATATTCAGAAGCTTCTGGGAAAGAAACCATAAACTGAAAATGGCTGCTAAAAGCAGAGTGAAAGTAAAGATCTTTCAGTATAGGTATGATTCCCCTCCTCCCCAAGCCTTTTTTATTTCTGAGTTCTGATAACTGCCTGGACAAATCCCTGCAGTTTTCTTGGCAACATTTTTGGAAGTGGTTTGCCTTTGCCCTGTTCTTAGACTGAAAGTGATTAGTCCAACATTGTACAGCTGTACAATTACCAGTATGCCTAAAGTATGACTAGAATTAGGCAGGATTGGAATTGAATCTGCATTTATTTTGATACCATTTACTTATACCAACTAAGAACCTAGCTAACACTTATTAATCATTTGCCCACTTCTGAAGCTAGAAATGTTGTTGAAATAGCATAATATTTGACTGCTTTTTCAAACATGGATTCTAAATGGCCATATTAAGGCTACATTCAGATCCAGCCATGATATGTATTTAAGCTTCTCCTAGGATTCAGATTCCAGCCTACCTTCAGTCTTGATCCAAAGTCATCTAGGGATTCCAAAGCTAAAAGATGACTAGAAGCTGTATCCTCAGTCCCAGCCCAGCACCTTAAGCACTATATCATACTGACTATAGTATTTTTAAAAAAATCTAGAAGAAACTCTTATCCACTGCCCCCAATAATCTATTGTGAGCTCTCACAGAAGTATATAAATGCAGTAAATAAATATTGCCAAAATTTGGATGATTTTATTTTACAGTATATTTATTACAGCTACTAAGGAAATATAATATAGAACTGTAAAATGTTACATTAGATTTCTACATTAAAAATAAATTCATTATAATCATGCAGACAATCTGAATTGATATATTTCTAACACATAAATTCATACCAACAAAGCTATAGGCACAGCATTTAAGATCAAGCTACTTTTTTTTTACCTGTGTTCCTTTATAGAAAAACTCTGTACTCCAAACAGATCGCCCAGAAGGTCATTTGCACAGTGGACAATATGCTGTTGCTTTTCATCATATAGACGTTTAGACATAATATATTGACCAAGGTAGAACAAAATCTACAACAGCAAACATTAAACAGTTTTGTAACACAAAATTTAGAAAGTAGAATTTGTACTTCATTTTGCTCACAGATTGCTCACAGGACAATTATATTTATTAAAGGTAGTTCCCAATTATGTCTCAGCTATAATAGTGTTATGGTGCCCTTCTGAAATTGGAAATATTCCAGTGAGGACTAAAGGTGCTTTAGTTTGTCTTTCAGGTATGAGGACAACACCACAGCTTGATTGGAACCCAGCAACCATTGCTGGATGCTGAACTTCCTCTGGATGAAGGAGGAAGTGTGAAATTAACCTACCTGATCTTCAGATGGCCATTCCCTATGGGTTAACCACAAAGATGGAGTTTTTTGCGGTTGTTTTACAAGTTGAGTATGATGTAGCCTATGGACACTTGGACCTGTCAATCCTCATTTCTTAATCACATTTGAAATATTATTATTCTTAAATTTAAGAAAAAATTTCTTTTGTAACATAAATATTTCTGTGACTATAAACTTAGAAGAATTATAAACTTAAAAATATATTGGTATTTTACAATAAGCCAAATAATAGGGATTATATAAGAAAGGTATTAACAGAAGAAGGGGAACATTACTTTTAAAAAATTGATTTTTCAAGAATTTGCATTGTAAAAATCTCAGTTGCATTAATTTGACTTAGTACTTTCATGGGAATGCTTTTTGTTTTGTTTTAATATGCTTGATTGTTGACTGGATTTATAAAAAAAGGCCACAGTAATTTGAGTAGATTGTGTATTTCGCTGAGACATGTGCCTGTAATTACAGCTTTAAAGATACTAGAAGGAGTGAAGTACAGATAATCCTTGACTTAGAACAGTTCATTTAGTGACTATTCAAAGTTATAACAGCACTGAAAAAAGTGACTTAAGACTGTTTTTCACACTTACGACCATTGCAGCATCCCCATGATCATGTGATCAAAATTCAGACACTTAGCAACTGACTCATATTTATGACAATTGCAGTGTCCCAGAGTCATGTGATCTTTTGCAACCTTCTTCCAAGCAAAGTCAATGGGGAAGCCAGATTTAACAACCATGTTACTACTGTGTTTCCCCGAAAGTAAGACCTACCCTGAAAATACGCCCTGGGTTGATTTTTGGGCGTGGGCCATAAGCCTACTCCAAAAATAAGTCCTAGTTTTGGGGCAAGGCACATATCTAAAACTCAACCTACGGCAGGGATGTGAAGCTGCCCCATGTGCCCCACACCCACTTACCTTGCAGCCAGGCCTGTCCTCGCCAGCCCACTTCTTCTGCGGCATCTCCAGGCCTGCATTTCGCAGTCAGAGGCCCTTCCAGAAGGCCACTGTAGCCAAGAACCAAGCTAAGGATTCAATCCATAGCTGCAGTGGCCTTCCAGAAAGGCCGTTGACTGCAAAATGCAGGCTGGAGCTCCATTCTCAGCTGCAGAATGAATCTGCTCCTTCAGCCGCAGAAGAAGTGGGCCGGCTGGGCGAGTGAGTGAAAAAGAGCCCCCTCTGAAAATAAGACCTGGTGTCTCTTTTGGAGGCAAAAAAAATGTAAGACCGGGTCTTATTTTTGGGGAAACACTTTTAACTTAACAATTAGTGATTCACTTAACAACTGTGACAAGAAAGGTTGTAAAATGGGGCAAATTTCATTTAGCAACAGAAACTTTGGACTCAGTGGCGGTTGTAAGTTAAGGACTACTTGTATCTGTTTTCTGCCTACTACTTTCACTCTGGAATGACTAAGCAAAGGGAGAATGGAGGCTTTTCAGAACAACTGTTAGAGTAGAAAAGATAATAATGAAGATAAAGCAATCCCTTTTATAAACTTAAGTTTATTTCAATCAATGTTTGATGAATTCGGGACTAAAATTGGCTCAGTTGCTTGAAGCCAAATTTATGACCCTTGAAGGAAAGATTGAATAAGATGGATAATTATTTAAAAGGTATAAAAGTATATAGGTAGTCCTTGACTTATGATTGGTCATTTAGTGATAGTTTGAAGTTATGACAGACCCGCAAATAGCCACTTACAACCAGGATTAAAAGTCCAATGTTTCCCTCCATTTACCCTGCAGTCACACAACTGTATTGAGCTCTTGGCATTTATGACTGTTTGCAGTTCCCACAATTACCTGACTGCAATTCATGTTTTTTCCAATTTCTGGCAAAAAAACACCCTATAACAGTGGTGGCGACCTATGGCACGGGTGCCAGAAGCAGCACTCAGAGCCCTCTCTGTGAGAACGCGTGCCGTCGCCCCAGTCCTAGGCCTTCAGCTGGGTTTTATAAAACCTTTTCTCTTTAGGCCTCTGTCGCCGTGTACAAAAAAAAAAGGTTCAATCAATCAGTCAATTTCAACTTCTCGTGGGGAAAAAAAAAAGATCTTGCAAAGTTGGAATTGATTGATTGAACTTTTTAGTCCCACTCAGTCTGCTGTTACCACAGCCATGCCCACCCAATGGGCCACCCCACCCAGCACCTGACAATGCTTAAGTGGATTTTGGGTTGCAGTTTGGGCACTCGGTCTCTAAAAAGTTCACCATCACTGCCCTATAGCATAATGACCACTGCAAAAAAGGTAATCAAATTGGGTGGAGTCATGCAATGACCCATTTTATGATCATCACTTGCAACCGAAATTGAAGAGTCAATTAAGGTCATAAGTTGAGGACTACCTGTAAAGCAAATATATGAAAAAATTAAAACAAGTTAATAACAGAATGAGAATCTTAGAGAATAAATCAGAAGTTAGGGATATGGAATTAGAAAGACGTATGGATAATGTGGCGCTGCTGAACTTAGCAACAAGGAACACTGTCTGAGGCCCAGAGCCATTTGGGAGAATCCAAATGAAGTGCTTAGAAGAAAAATTGTTCAGGCATGTGCTGGTATTGAAATATTCTTTAAAGGGCTTCAAATTATTAATGAGAAAATTAAAAGAAATTGGTGTATTTTAGGCTTTAAGATTAATAAATAAAAGACAAAGATGTTAATAAAAACATGAAAGTACAAGACCAAAGAGAATTGATGAGAAAAAGAATAAGATTGAGAAAAAGGTAAAAGACTTCAGTATTAATCTGATACATATAAATTGAATGTTGTTTCAAAATAATTATAAGGCATTGAATGAAGTTAAAAAAGATAGGTTACAATGGGGGAAATTACAATTGACACTGTTGGGGGCAATTTCTGTATTAAGATGAATGTTTTAATTAGAATGTTATTTTAATTTTAGACAATATGTTTTGAAAAATTATTGTACATTAATTTTAATGCTGATTTGAAGCCTCTTTTGGACTTTTTGCATGAACCAGAAAAAATATTAAGAAACTGATGATTAGAAATAAAAGTAGATAGAAGAAAAATGTAAAATTAATGTTGTAAATGTAGAGTAAGCGTTTAATGTAAATCAATACTTATATCTGTTGTAAAGGAAAAGATGAAGGTCATTTCTTTGTATTTATAAAGAATAAAGAATGAAAAATTAAAAAGAAAGCAAAATCAAAAGTATAGAAATAAAAGGACTTTTGCTTTCATTTTCTCTTTTTCATTTTTGAGCTTAAATATTACTTTTTGTTAGTTTCTGTTTATTTTAAAATCAAATAAGGTTATTTTAAAAAAATGAAATTAGAAATATTCACTGAATGTAGAAAATAATTCTTTATTTATTTATGAGACTTATTAAGTGCAAGCACTCTCCAAGCGGTGTACACCAGTAAGCAATGTATATATATATATATTTACATTGCCCCCAACAATCTGGGTCCTCATTTTACCTATCCCGGAAGGATGGAAGGCTGAGTCAACCTTGAGCAGGTGAGATTTGAACCGCTGACCTGCTGAACACAGTCAACTAAAGTGGCCTGCAGTACTGCACTCTAACTGCTGCGCCACCTCAGCTCTTTGAAAATAGGCAACTTTGGAAAACAGAATATGGGTCTTGCCTTTGCTCTCATATATAAGGCTAAGATAAAATCATAACCCACCATTTCAGCTGTGCAGTATTCTTCACTCTTCAGTCACATTATTGTAACTTGGCATGTTGTTCAGTGTATAAGAAATAAACACCTAATTCATTTTCACTTCCTATGCAATTAATCTATTTACCTCCTTCATGGTAAAAGTATCCTTTTCTGCACCAGCAAATTGTAGAAGTTTCATAAGCAGTGGTTTGGGTTTAATCTGAAAATATAAAGATGCAATTTGTTTAGTTGACTTGTTGAAAATATGGGATTTTTTCCCAAAAACTAACCTTGCTCTAAAGTTTTTAATATGCTCAAAAATAGCAAATCTTTTTGAGATCAAATGCAAAAAGGCTCTCAGAGTTGCATCTAAAAGTAGAAGGGAAAAAAAGTGCAATTTCCAAGAACGTGTTTCTATGATTCCCTAAGATCATGCCCAAATAACAAGAGAATGCTATTTTATTTAAAATCTTATATTCTGCTTATCATGAGATGGGCTGAAACTGGTTCTTAAAGCAGTTAAGAACACTGGTTCTTAAAGCAGTGTTTCCCAAACTTGACAATTTTAAGGCATGAGGACTTCAACTCCCAGAATTCCATAGCCAGCAACGCTGGCTGTGGAATTCTGGGAGTTGAAGTCCACATGCCTTAAAATTGTCAAGTTTGGGAAACACTGTCTTAAAGTATTTTTATATATTCACATAAGACAGTGCAATAACACAATCAAAAGTAAACAACAGAATAGCTTTAAGCATATGAAATGAAAAACATCCATACATAGGCCTTAATAACCAACTGATCTTATTCTGATGCCTAAAGGAATGTTGGGGCTTCTCAGATACTATATTGCCACTCTTTGAAAATGCTTTGAATGCAGCCGATCAATGCAAACAGAATAGTTTCAAATGTACATATTCCACTTTTTTTAAAAAACAAAGGTGACCTAAGTTGTAGTTTTTCCTTAGGAACGGAAGCTGTCTGCATGACTTTTAGCCAGCCATTTTCAACCCTGAACTGGGAAGTTGAAAACATCCCTCTACCAGACCACAAGTAGGTAGATGAGGTTTGCATACTATTCTTATATCCAGGCTAAATTTCAATTCATTGCAAAGTGGCTACCCCTCATAGCATCTTTAACCTTGAGCCAGTCTCCAAATGAGGATAACATTTTTAAGTGATCTTCACTTTGCCTCAAGTGTCTTACCATCTCAAACACAGAGTAATACTTAACTATTCCAATTCCATCCTAGTAATTTTTAAACCTTTCAAGTGAAGCTACCTTGTACCTGAGAAATTTATGCTGAGAAATCTCATTAGCCTGAATTTTCCAGCACACTTTATAGCTTTTTCACTGGGTCTCTGGCTCCATGTAAATAATCATCTCAAGCATAATTACACAAAATCATGTTCTTTAATGGATTTTTTCCAAGCAAATTAATACAAGCTAACCTTTTCTGAATATCTAAACCGAGACACTGCAAAAGATTCTGAACAGTAAAGTGGATCAGAGTTCTCCAATTTAAAAAAACTTATCAGCAGCATTCCCACATTGGCTATATCAACCTGTCATTTGCTGATCTGTCTCATTTGCTGACCAAATCACTCACTGCAGTTCCTAAATCATTGTTTAAAATTTAAAACGTGTGATCCATCTAACTTGTTTAACCACCTTTCCCCCCCCCCCCTAAATTAAAGAACCTCGTCCTAGCATGGAGTGCGCACAGAGTAGTTAACAACACTAACAAACCGCCCTCTCCCTTCCTATTGTCCCGCTCTGGAAAATGCAATCGCTTCGGAAGGGCCTCGACATCGCCTTACACTTACCAGGGCTTCTTGATCCGAGCGGCCAATGACAGCTGAGCCAGCCTCAGACTGCTCGGTCGCAGAAGCCATTGTAGTATTGCACATCTGCCTGCTAGGGAGGAAGGAAAAAAAAACTAACCTGAGGCGGTGCATTAGGCGACAGGACAGCAAAACCCAAAGCATCTCCATCACCTTACCGTAAGAGGCCCTGTAGCTACACAAGTCTCAACTGCCTCGCAAGGGCCGAGCATAAATAGTGGCCCCGCGACCTCGTTTACGGGCATGTCTAGACTTTACTCCTCCAGATAAAACGGCCAGGCATGTCCGAGCATGACTAGAGAGAAGCGCTGACTCAACAAGGTAGGAGGGATGGGAACAGCGAAGCCGCCATCGCCGCCCTTCCCTTCCGCTTTTTCCCAACAATCCCTCCAAGCTGAACGCGCCTTCCTGGGAATCTAGACGAGAAATCCCTCTTCCCGCCCAACTCCCAAGCCGCTCTTCGATTCCTTCCCTTCAGCTCGTCCTCCCTCGCCCGTTTCTCTACGCGCCTCTTTCTCTGTTAGCGAAAGGAAGCCGCTTCCTCCTGAAAGTGGAGGCCAAATTACTTCACGCCACGCGTCGCCATTTCAAACTAAGGCGCTCGTAGCTGCTTTCTTTTTTATGCAGCGGCAGGAGCCACTTCCTGGCTGAGGTGCGCGAGCGGCCTACGTGGCGCCCCCCGCAGACGCTCGCGCAGTCTCCCGACGTCTCCCAGCCGGGACGAACCAGCGGCTTTCTACGGAAGGGGGCAGTTTTTTTCCTCAGGAGGCCTGCCCAGCGCTGTCGTTCGTGTTTGAAACCGGTGGGGGAGGGGATCATCTGCTGCTGCAGACTTCCTGCGTAGCACTGTATTCGTCGGGTTTAATTTAAAAAAAGCTGCACAAGGTTTTATAGTAAAGCAGCCATCCTATCAGCGTGTATATTTTTGTATGGAATCTGGGATTATTTCTGAGTCCATACACAAACATAAAATCCGATGCATTGATTTACTCCGTCTTTTTTCCACAGCCTGAAGGATATGTGTACATTAATATTGTGTAGACCATGAGTTCTACTCCTGCCTTAGCCATCCATGAAAGCTAGCTGGGTGACTTTGGGCCAGTCACACTTTCTCCGCCTAGCTGATCTCACATGTTGGTTTGGGGGAAAATAGGAGGAAGGTGTGTTGGATACACGCGCGCGCGCGCACACACGCGCACACACACACACACACACACACACACACACACCCAATAGGAGATGAGCTGCACTAGAGAACGGCTGAACTGCATTTTACTTAGGCTGAAAGCATAATGTACCACAGTACATTTATGTGTAAAATTCTATGTATGTGGAAGGGCAGCTTAAGAGGCATGCCCTGACGTGTACTGTGGTACATTTATGCATCTAACCTCTGTCAGCCTATGGAAAATACAACTCAGAGCTGCTTTAGTGAAGCTCATCTCATATTGGGTATGTAGACACATCCTTGCTCTTTTCTTAGAAACCAGAGAGTAATGATTGCAATCTTAATACCTAGTATACAGCTCTGAGGATTACTGTGGTCTCTGAACCAGATTGAAATCCACTTAAAGTCATAGCACTTCCTGGATAACTTAGGGCCTGTCATCTCAGCCCAACTGAAGTTTTATGAAGAACAAGAGGAGGGAGTGCTGTGTATGTTGCCTTGAGCATCTATCTGGGGCAATGACCCTCCTAAACAAGGAGACACTTTTCATGCTATTGCACCTTACATTTGACTTTTCAAATAGATGGCAATGCTTTAGATAGCTTTAAGCTTTAAGAAGGGACATGGTGTATTCATAGATAATAAAGTTATTAGTGCCTACTACTTCAAAAACAATAATCTATCTTCTGATAGAATAGTCCTGAAAAACAAAAGGTTTTCTCTGTGTGGGCTTCACAGATATTTCCTTGGTCATTATTGTAAACATGACATGGTCAAGATTAGCTTTTGGTCTGACTCAGCAGGGCCATTATGAGATTATCTTTGCTCCAACTTGTTCTGTTCCAAAGCAGGAGCAAATAAATATTACAGATTGTTGAGCACATAACTTAAAAGTCCAAAACCACATAAAAACCTGAGATTTAAATAATAATTAGGATTTTTTTTCTCCAGAATTTCTCAAAAACTGAAATGCTTCAATCTTATAACTGACCAAATCAAGATCTTCATTTTATTTCTTATTTGGCCACTAATAAACATTCTTAGATAATTCCATGTTTAAAAAAGAGTTGCTCCAGGAATGCAGGTAGATTTCAATATTTGGAACAGCTTCCCTCTAGAACATAGGGTAGCCATTTTGATGATATTTGTCAAAAAGTTATCAAAACCCTAAATTTGCCAGCAGGCCATATGGGTATAATTGCACACTACTAATATTTATATACTTTTATATAATAATTTCTACTTCTGGTTTTAATTTCTTACAAGTTTATATTGTGGGATTCATATGAATCATATTGTACTATATGATTCATTTTCGTACTGTGGATATTTATGTTGTTGTGAACTGCTATAAATTTTGATTTTTAAACAGCATACAAATGTAATAACATGTTTCCCCGAAAATAAGACCCTGTCTTATTTTGTTTGTTGCCTCCAAAAAGGCACCAGGTCTTATTTTGGGGGGGGAGTGTCTTTTCCACTCACCTCGTGGTGGTGACACTGACAGCCCCACCCAGCTGGCCCACTTCTTCTGTGGCTGAAGAGCAGCTTTATTCTGCAGCTGAGAATGGAGCTCTGGCCTGCATTTTGCCATCAGAGGCCTTTTGGAAAACCTGTGCAGCCGAGAATGAGATCCATAGCTCAGTTCTCGGCTGCAAAGGTCTTCTGGAAAGGCCTCTGACTGTGAAATGCAGACCCAAGCTCCATTCTCAGCTGCAAAATGAAGGTGCTCCTTCAGTTGCAGAAGTGGGCCAGCAAGGCAAGTGTCGATCCATAGGAGGCCTGGTTGCAATAGTAAGCATCGCCTTAGCTTGATTTTTAGGTGTACGCCTCGCCCCAAAACTAGGGCTTATTTTTTGGGGTAGGGCTTACTTTCCAGGAAACACAGTAATAAACATTGCATCATGAGCTTGCATGAAATACTGCTTTTTAGGAATTATTTATTGGAAAGATCACTCATTAAATTGTATTTCAATAGATTGAGTAAATTTAGATAAATAATACATATTATCAACATTGCAATACCAATATTGCATTTCAATATGTATAATCTTATATATTGAAAGAATTAGATCTTTTTCACCCTAAGAAAGGTAAACTGCCAGTCATTGTTAAAAGGTAAACTTTAATACTTTCCCATCGTAACATTTCAGAATCAAACCTAAAAATATGGACTCTTGGTAATTAATCAGGCTATAATTGAATAATTAAACTAGAGGATACTTAAATGTTGCATTCTTCATTATTTGCTTTACTGTTAATTAAGGCTATAATTCCATTACCGCTGTTGTGAATTCTGCAAAATTCAGTGGAACTTTAGTAAAATAAAGGAAAAGCAGTGTACATTAATAAAGCAAATTAATAAAGCTTGTATTTGTTTAGACTATTATTTATAACTTCATGACTAATTGCTATGAATTAGGGATGTTGACTTCCCATGTTTGTTTTCATTTTTTAAATTACAGAATACCCTATGTCAAAGGTAAGAGTCATTAATATGAGCGTATTTTAAATAGCATAGACATAGGCAATATTCATAACTTTGATGTCCTTGACATATGTTGTACCTAGAATTCCCATTATTAGTGGGACTAAGGCTATGTTTAAAGTGGGTCTATTTAATATCTATAAGTATAAATGTGCATAAGCCATTCCACACTTGACTTTGTTTTTACACTTTTATTAAACATAAAATATTTACTTCACTTTCCCCAGATACTCATTATTGTCTATCATATTCTTTCTACTATTTTAGTGTTTTATTTGCTAAATTGTGGATTCCCTGTGAATTCTGTTACAATATGGTAAGTACAAAGAAGAACAAATGAATGAAGGAAAGCAAATGTGCATAAATTAATATGCATATTTTAATGCAATCTATATCCACCCAACGGATTCATAGCATCTTGCTATGCTTAGGAGGAAGCAGACTTTTCAAGCCTGCCTTATATACATTTCCTAGTAAAATACATGGAAAAAATCTCACTGCGGGTCAAATCTACATAAAGTTAGTTAGGTCGGAGAGCAAAATGGACATCATCAACAGATTTGTAGCATGTCAGTATGCTTAGGAGGGCGCTGACTTTTCGAGCCTACCTTATCTACATTTTCTGGTAAAATTCATGAGAAAATCCCATTTAGGGTTAGGTCTGTATCAATTCAGAGAGCAAAATGGATTTCCCCAACAGGTTCAGAGTGCATGGGTATGCTCAGGAAGGCACTTCCATTTTGAGTCTGCTTTATGTACGTTTCCTGGAAAAATACACAGAAAAATCCCATTGTGGGACTAATCCATTTAGGATTAGGATTAAGTTTCTATGAATTCTGAGAGCAAAATGGATATCGCCAATGGATTCGGAGCACCTGGGTATGCTTAGTAGGACACTGGCTTTTCGAGCCTGTATTATCTACCTTTTCTGGTAAAATATATGGGAAAATCCCATTGGATGGCAAATACACTTAGGCTTAGGGTTTGGTCTCCATGAATTCGGAGAGCAAAATGGACAATGGCAATGGATTCGGAGAGCATGAGTATGCTTAGGAGAGCTTTGACTTTTTGAGCCTGCAGGTTAATGAGGGCAGATACGATATTGTTGCCATTACGGAAACATGGTGGGATGAAACCCACACATGGAACACACAGCTAGAGGGATTTAAATTATTTAAAAGAAACAGACCAAATAAAAGAGGAGGTGGAGTTGCTCTCTATATAAGAAATAATTACATCTCCACAGAAATAGAGCACAACAATGATAAAAACTGTCTTGAATGCATTTGGGTCAATATAAAAGGGAGGGGAAATGACATTGCCATAGGTGTATACTACAGACCACCCAACCCAACAGAGGAAATAGATGAACTTTTTGCTAGTCAGCTAACTAAGGTATGTAGGAAGCACATCACAATAGTAATGGGGGACTTTAACTACCCTGACATCAACTGGGAGACAAACTCCGCACCAAGTAGAAGATCAAACAGGTTCCTGGCAAACCTAGCAGACAACTTTGTCTCCCAAAAAGTAGAGAAGGGAACTAGGGGATTAGCCATTTTGGATCTAATTCTCACTAACAGAGAGGAAATGATAGACGGTGTTGAAGCCATAGGAACCCTGGGAGGAAGTGATCATGCAATATTAGAATTCAACATTATAGAAGCACAAGCAATAGAACACAGTCAAACTAGAGTCTTGGACTTCAAGAGAGCTAATTTCAATAAAGTTAGAGAGGGCTTGGGAAGGATTCCATGGATGAGAATCCTCAAGGGGAAAACAACTCAAGAAGCTTGGGAAATTTTGAAAAATGAGATAATAAAAGCACAGTCTAGCACAATACCAACAAAGAGGAAAAACAACAGCTCCCAAAAGAAACCAGCATGGCTGCATAAAGAACTCTGACAAATTGAAAGATAAAAAGGACAAGTATAGAAAGTGGAAAGAGGGGAACATAACTAAGTCAGAATATCAGCAAATAGCCCGAGCCTGCAAAGATGAAGTGAAGAAAGCCAAGGCTCAAAATGAACTAAGGCTTGCGACCAAAGTCAAAAATAACAAAAAAAGCTTCTTTAAACATGTAAAAAACAAGAAAAAAGTGAAGGAAATGATTGGTCCATTAGTGGGTGGAAGTGGCAAGAAGGTGACAAGCAACAGGGAGAAAGCAGAACTATTTAACTCATTTTTGCATCTGTCTTTACACAAAGGGAAAAAACAGACCAACCTATCAAAAATAGTGCCATAAAAAACAAAACAGAAAAACAAGTTAAGATAGGCAAGAAAATGGTTAGGGAGCACCTGTCCAGCCTAGATGAGTTCAAATCGCCAGGACCAGATGGATTACACCCCAGAGTTCTCAAGGCACTGGCAGATGTGATATCGGAGCCACTGAACTATATTTTTCAAAGATCCTGGAACACAGGGGAACTACCAGAGGACTGGAAAAGAGCTGATGTAGTTCCCATCCTCAAAAAAGGAAAAAAAATGGATCCAGGAAATTACAGACCTATCAGCCTGACCTCAATACCTGGGAAGATCCTGGAAAAGATAATCAAACAACGAATCAACGAACCCCTAGAGGCAAACAAAATCATTACTAAAAGCCAACATGGGTTTGTCAAAAATAGATCATGCCAGACAAATCTTATTGCATTCTTTGACCAACTGACAAAATTAGTGGATCAGAGGAATGCTGTAGACATAATTAACTTGGACTTCAGTAAGGCATTTGATAAAGTAGATCACAACCTACTACTTGATAAGATAGAAAAATGTGGGGTAAACAGAACCACCACCAGATGGATCCGTAGCTGGCTGACCGGCCGTACTCAGCAAGTGGTCCTCAATGGAACTGCATCTATATGGAGGGAAGTGTGTAGTGGGGTGCCCCAGGGCTCTGTTCTGGGCCCAGTGCTCTTCAACATCTTCATCAACGATTTGGACGAAGGGATAGATGGGGAACTCATCAAATTTGCAGACGACATCAAGCTGGCAGGAATAGCCAACACTCCAGAAGACAGGCTTAAGATACAGGAGGATCTGGACAAACATGAACACTGGGCACTAACTAATAAAATGAAATTCAATGGTGATAAAAGCAAGGTTCTACATTTAGGCAAGAAAAACCAAATGCACAAGTACAGCATAGGTGGCACCATGCTCAATAGTAGTAACTGTGAGAGGGACCTCGGAGTCCTAGTAGACAATCACCTAAATATGAGCCAGCAGTGTGCTGCAGCTGCCAAAAAGGCCAACACAGTGCTAGGCTTCATTAACAGAGGGATAGAATCAATATCACGTGAAGTATTAATACCACTCTTCAATGCCTTGGTAAGGCCACACTTGCTCTTCTCTGTACTCTAGAAAGAGTACAGAGAAGAGCAACAAAGGTGATTAGGGGACTGGAGGCTAAAACATATAAGGAACGGTTGCTAGAATTGGGTATGTCTAGTTTAACGAAGAGAAGGACAAGGGGGGACATGATAGCAGTATTCCAATATCTCAGGGGCTGCCATAAAAAAAGAGGGAATTAAGTTATTTTCCAAAGCACCTGAAGGCAGGACAAGAAGCAACGGGTGGAAACTAATCAAGGAGAGAAGCAACCTAGAACTAAGGAGAAACTTCCTGACAGTGAGAACAATTAATCAGTGGAACAGCTTGCCTCCAGAAGCAGTAAATGCTCCAACACTGGAAGTTTTTAAGAAGAGACTGGACAGCCACTTGTCCGACATGGTGTAGGGTTTCCTGCCCGAGCAGGGGGTTGGACTAGATGACCTCCAAGGTCCCTTCCAACTTTACTACTATTACTATTACTATTATCTACGTTTCCTGGAAAGATACACAGGAAAATCCCATTGGGGGGAAAATCCATTTAGGGTTAGGATTAGGTCTCCATGAATTCTGAGAGCAAAATGGACATTGCCAACAGATTCAGAATGCCTGGTTATGCTTAGCAGGGTACTGACTTTTCGAGCTTGTCTTATCTACCTTTTCTGGTAAAATATATGGGAAAATCCCGTTGGGTGGCAAATATACTTAGGCTTAGGGTTAGGTCTCCATAAATTTGGAGAGCAAAATGGACATCACCAATGGATTCAGAACATATGAGTTTGCTTAGAATTGCTATGACTTTTTGAGTCTGTCTTATCTACATTTACTAGTAAAATACATTGAAAAATCCCATTGTGGGGCAAATCCACTTAAGGTTAGGGTTAGGTCTCTATGAATTCAGAGAGCAGAATGGAAATTGCCAATGTATTCATAGTGCGTCGATATACTTAGGAGGGCGCTGACTTTTTTAGCCTGCCTTAACTGTTTTCTGGTTTAATACATGGAAAATCCCATTGTGGGGCAAATCCACTTAGAGTTAGTGTTAGGTCTCCATGAATTCGGAAAACCAAACGGACATCTCCAATGGATTCATAGCACATATGTGTTCTTAGGAGGGTACTGAGTTTTCAAGTCCACCTTATGTTAGATTGAAGAGTAAGCAATATAGAATGAACTTGATGTAGATTGCTTATAAAGGCATTAAATCCTTGCCTTGAGAAATAATACATTTAATAACCTTAAATAAACTTAAATTAAATATTTATTCCTTACTGCGTGCCTGCTCTTCCCTCCTCTCCAATCTCTGCTCTCCAAGAGGAGAGGAGAAAAACAACAGGTCAGATATGACAATGCAAACCAACTGTATTGGTGATCAGATGACTGAAGAATATTCTCAAGGGTGTAAATGCAGGCATTAATCATAGCTGAGTTTGATTTAAAAATCAGTAATGATTTAGATGACATAATTTGTTCTGTGGGATTGTATCCCACGGCAATACCCCTAGAATGAAGACGATAGCATTGCTTTGGTATCTCATAAGGTGCTGCAGCCTACTAGAGGGTCCTGAGTGCTAGGAATTTAACTCTTCCTCTTTGAGGCATCCTGTGATTACTGTGCTGATCCAGTATGTAGCCATCTGGTCAGAGTGTATAGCTAGCTTAGGAAACTGTGTATAGAGCAAGTAGCATTTTAAGGGTTAAAGTGCTGCCCCCTTAAGAGTGGCCTTCTGGGAAATGTAGTTTTAGTTGTTACATGGTTATATCTGTGTTCTAATTGGCCACTGGGAGGGACTTGTGTTTTTATTACGGGACATCCTCTTACGTGCCAGTTTTATTATCTCCATGAATCTTAGCCACGAGGCTGAGAGCTCCGTAGAATGGGGAAACTATTATACTTTTACCTATGCAATGGATCCAGATTACAATCTGAATTCTAGAAGAACTTCTACAATAACTGTGAGTTAATGTCTTGAGGATGCCTGGAATAAAAGTAATTTTGTATGACTTATCCATGGAGTTAGTCTGCCTGTTTCAAGTGAAATCCAGCAATCTTCTTTGCATGAGACAGGAAAGTAAAAGAATATTATGTGTTTCTCTCTTTGTTTAAAGTAAAAAAGAATCAATCTTCTTCTACCCGCCTAAAAGAAAAAGGATTGAAATATTATCTTGCATTTATCTCTGCTTGCATGCCTTTCTCTGCCTGCCAGAGAGTTAAAAAGTAAAGGAAATGAAAAGACTTTACATCTCTGCATGCCTCAGTAATAAAGCTTGCGTGACCAGCCGTTCCTCCCCCCTGTTTCTGCCTGCCTATTTTAAAGAGTCAATTTAGAAAGGAGATGGCTGTGCTTTGAATCTTCTCTGCCTGGCAAACTGAAAGGTTCACTTGCCATCTGAAAAGACTCAGCGTTTCAAAAAATTCTGTTCCCTTTGTCTAAAACAGGTGTGAAACTGCCAGCCCATAAGCCGGTTTCATCATACCGGAGCCACGCCCAACCCATTGCCCCATTTCGCAATGGCGAAAAAGCTCTGATACGTCGCGTGACGTCACGTGATGTCGCGAGTTTGACATGCCTGGTCTAAAACATTCAGAACAGTCCAGCGAGCTGAGCACCCCCCTCCCCCAGCTTGTAAACCAGAGAAATTAGTTGCCAAGATGACAGGGCAATTTACATGCCGTAAGCTGACATTTCAGGCAGAAACTCCTTCCCTTGGAATGCAGACACAGAGAACAATAAAGCCAACCGTTTCCTTCCTGTGTTTGACTAAGAGATTACACAGATCCTGCTTCACAAGCCCAGCTAGCCAGCTTACTCAGCATAAGAAAAATGGCAAAATTGAGAGATGTTCCTTTGACTACTGCTAGAAAGAAAAATAGTAAAATTGAGCCCTTTTACAGAGCAATCTTGTATGTTCTAAGTTGGAACTCAATTCAGGAACGCAATCCTTTAGAGTTCCATAAACAGATGCCCAGAAGATTTGCAGCTGATTAAAAGGGATCAAACAACGAGAAGTCTATTCTAAGCATAGTCTAGGTGCAGCAGCGCCCTCTGGTGGCCAACCTGCAAACAAAGCCTGAATTCAGTTTGTTTGCATACAACGCACCCTAGTGGCCCAGATGCAGCACCCTCTGGTGGCCAACCTGCAAACAACAGGCTTTTATTATGCTACCTGTAGACAGTGAACCCTGGTGGTCAAAGAGTGAATTTCACTGAAGTCTTTACCCATGCAGATAGCGCACCTGGTGGTCAAAGAGTTAATTTTACTGAAGTTTTTACCCATGCAGACAGCGCATCCTGGTGGTCAAAGAGTGACATTTACTGAACCCATTCAAATTGTCTAGGAAAACTTCTGAGTCTTCCCTAGTCATGGAAGAGGGTCCCAATGTGCCAGAAGAGCAGGTTCTTCGAACTAACCTTAACTTGTATGCAGAACCTGATGTCCAAAATTTGGAAAAGGCGGAAACGTCTGAGAAACCCTATGACTTGAGACAACAAAGAAAGCCCACCAAAGCCAAGTGGTCAAGCCTGCTGGAGAAGTGGTATAGCCTCCATGATCTTCATGAGGAATACTGGGCGAAGCTGCAGAAACTCTGCAATACGTCCAAAGATAAGCTTTCCCCTGGGTGCACTCGTTCTTTGGAAGAGGATATGGACATGCTTCTCCTAAAATGGGCAGACTATGAACATTGCCTCATGGACATCCAGTCACAGCTAGAAGATTCAACACTCAAAGAGGAAATGCAATGCCTCAAGCTGATAAACATGGAACATGAGAAGCTACTACAAAGCAGTAAGGAGTCTCTCCAAGCCAAACTTCAGGCGAAGGACACAACAAAGAAGGCCGAGTCCGAAGTGTCCCATCGTTCACATGCACCATCACAGCGATCACATGGGGCTCCCTCTCATGCCTCTAAGAAAGCCTCGTCCTTTCATCATAACTCACAACGGTCTCAGGCCCATTCCAGCGTACCACAGCAACCTTCTGTCTCAGGCGCCTCCCGTCACTCCAAAGCATCTTCTCGTCATAGCCATTCCTCCCGAGTCTCCAGGGCAGAGAGCCTGGCTGCTCAAGCTGCACAAGCACAAATCGATGCCGCAGCAGCCATTGCGAACCTATGTGTGGCAAAAGCAGAGCAGCTGCAAAAGGAAGAAAATGGCCAAACTGGAGGCCAAAGCAGCTTTACATGCGGCAGAAGTAGAACAACTGCTCAAAGAAGAAATGGCCAAAGCTCAGGCCAGGCTTGAGTTTCTACGGCATGAACGGAAGGCAGCAGAAATAACAGCAAGAGCTGCAGCTTTAAAGGTGAAGGTTGAAGGCGCTACTTCCATGCGCTATTTGGAAGGGCTAAGAAGAGAAAGCTTGGATAGCTGCATCAAGGCCTACGTGTATGACCAGAACGTGCTACAACATGAGCAGGCAGGAGCGCCACATTTGACTACAAATCTCCCAAAACCAAGTGGACAAGAAGGAGAATCTCAACAACCAGATGTGCAAACCAACCAGAAAGCCAACATCACATCATCTAGATCACGAGACCCCCCCCTTTTGGTCATCTGCAACAACAACGACTCCCCAGCAGGTGGGCACACAAGAAGTTGTGATTCCTAAGCTCAATGCAATAGCAAAGGAATTCTAGCCAGAACTTCAAAGCCACTCGTCTACGCCACGGGAAGTTACCCTCAACAAGAAATATTCTGAAAAAAACTGCCAGCCGTCTGTGGCACATTCCCTTGCTCTTGGGAGTAATGCCTATGAGGGTCAACGAAAAGCCACTGATTGTGCTCCTGACGACCTCAACACCGTACCGTCTCAGCCTGCACAATACCAATGTATCCTCCAACATCCTGGAGAAGAAGGTTGGATTTGGGGGAGTACAAGTTCTGCTTCACATGCTGTGAGTCTACGGAACATATGGCCAAAGCTTGCGCAGCTAAGGGGAAGTGTCGCCCATGCAAGAGTGACAAGCACCCGGGAGCCCTGCATCCAGACTCTGAGCAGCTACAAGCAACTTCTACTCCTCCTTCAACCAAGGAGCCTCAGCATGGCTCTGAAGTGCACCCAGAGGCGACCGTGAGTGTCAACTACATGTCAGTATGTAGCGACTCACCATTTCCAAATCAACTCCCATTGAAGAAACGCGTTTCACAATATCAACGTACACTGTTCCCAGAGCACGACTGTTCTATCCCAGCCTATTACTGTCCTTGTTAAAGGCACAAGGACCAAACTCCTGCTGATGCAATAGGCTGGAGACTTTACAACAAAACAAACCCCTTTTAATATGGGTGACAAACCTGTCAAATATTCCAAAACACAAACAGCAAAACTCAAGTCCAAAGGAATGAAATAGTCCACAGGAAACACGATGCAAACAGAAGAGAAGTCACAAGCAAGATGAACAGACCAGGATTCCAAGAAGCACTTTGCAAACGGTTGCCTTCAGCAACCAGCACTGCCCACACCTCCTCCCTTTATTCAGCAGTCCCAAGGCGTTGCCTCTCATCGCCTTCTCCTTTTACTCTGGAGGCGTCGTATTGATTGCTGCTGATTTTCTCTTGCTAAATGACGACGTGTGCGAGCATCAATTAGCAAGTCCATCAGGTGTGACTCTTCCGAGTCTGACTCATTCTCCTCACATAGCTGAGCTTCATCAGAAACACGACCGGAGGGTCCAGGCTCTGCATCAAACCGTGAGTCCTGTAATTCATCCGAGCCTCCCTCTGTCCCTGATGGCCCTTCAAATACCTCCTCCACCTCCTCCTCAGATTCCTCAGACTCAGCTGTTGCGAGCACAGGCTGGCACAGAATCACAACAACGGTGGGGAGGAAAGTTACCGGACTCCACATAGAGTCGTTAGATGAGAGTTCACAGTTCCTACTGCCGCCATTGCTAGAATGGGATGCCTTACCAGATGATCGCGATCAAATTCCAACACCAGTGGTAGCACGTACTATACCTCACCTAAAGCACATGGCTAATCACCTTCCTGCCCTAAATCCTGAAGCCGAAATCCTACCTCTGTTGGGAGTAGACACCCCTGATACCTTTGCCTACCACGGAATGGTCGGAGGCCCAATAGGCCTCCCAATTGCCTTTAAGATGGAACCTGGATGGGTCATCTCAGGAACCGTCTGTGTTAACTGGCTGCAAACTCCAATCCAGGTGAATATCTCAGCGACCTTCTTCTTAGTAATGGTAGAGCATCCCACCTGAAACCATGCCAAGAACACTTCACGCTTTCGACAACCAAACCCGTTTTGGGAGCGACAGTGTTCCAGGCCAGCAAAAATCACAAGGACTTAGCCTTGTCGATAGAGGACAAAGAATTTTTGCAGCTATGCGTGCTCTCCCAGAGCACCACAGACTGGGACGAGCTGCTTCCACAAGAAAAGAAGCAAGACTGGGAGACATGGCATACATTCCTAAGTTGTCTTCAAAGCATCCACATGCAACGCACATATGTCTCCATCTCACCCGCTGCCGCACAAAAGAAAGAATTGCATGTCTTCTCAGATGCGTCAACGAAGGTGATAACAGCCATAGGATACATCAGAGTCTATGGTGGGGAGAACCACATTTACGTCGGTTTTGTCATTGGAAAGGTGAAACTAGCACCACAACAAGGTCACACCGTACCAAGGTTGGAACTCTGTGGTGCTGTATTGGCCATAAAACCTGACAATGAAAACGATAGACCTTAAGCTACAATTCACCACCTTCTACATGAACAGCGAGATGGTGTTGGGCTACATCTACAACCAAAGCAGACGCTTCTACGTCTATGTAAATAACAGAATAGAAAGTATTAGAAGATCTTCAAGTCCTGAGCAATGGCAATATGTTCCAACAGATCAAAATCCAGCGGACCAGTACACATGGTCCATTCTTGCATCACAGTTGGCAGAATCGATCTGGCTAAAGGGTTCTGAGTTCTTGGCTCGTCCAGATAGCCTGATGTCACAAGGACCAGAACACTATGAGCTTCTAGACAGATCAAGATGCCGACATTCGACCTCAGGCATCCAGCAAATTGCTCAAACAGGACGAGAAAACAACTCTCCAGACCATCTGATTGTCGGCAATGGTCAAGGAGACAAAGAAACCGCCCTCTAACCATTTCCTAGAACCAGCCCGCTTCAAACGCTCCTCCAAATGGAGACCCCATATATTGGGCGTAGCAGTGATCATCCTGTTCACATGTCTTAGCATCCAAGGAACTAACTTTGTAGGAGCCTGCAAAGAACTACAGATCAATGAAGGCATTCGCTATGACCCAGTAATTGACAAATACCTAAAGGTCCAAAATTGTGTATGGACATTCAATCCTCCCCATGCATCCCACATGGGAGGAGCATGGGAGTGCATGATTGGCATAGCCTGCAAATCCTGAACTCTGTTGACAAAGATACCCACGCTGATGCATGAGTTCCTCACTACCCTCATGGCGGAAGTGGTAGCTACAGTATAGTCCAATGCTTGACCTTTGGTTCCAGTTCCCTTGGATCCTGAAAATCCAACTATCCTCACCCTGGCTGCCTTGCTAACCCAAAAGACAGGCAACTGGCCAGCACCTTTAGGAAACTTTGTTCCCAAAGACATATACAAACAGCAATGAAGAAAAGTTCAACTGCTCGCCAACACCTTCTGGAAGCGCTGGAAGAAAGAATACTTATCTACCCTACAGGATCGCCACAAATGGAAGACCAAAGAGCCTAACCTAGAAGAAGGAGACCTTGTCTTGCTGAGAGACAAGGACGCACATAGGAACTCTTGGCCCATGGGACTTGTGCACCAAGTCCTACCCAGCTCTGATGGATTAGTTCGCCAAGTTGAAGTCCAGATCATGAAGCCACATGAATCAGATTGTGACTCAAAGACTTTTGTGAAGAGACTTTAAACCAGACCGATCACCGACTTGGTACTGCTGCTGAGGAAGACCGAACTTGAAGATTGAACCTCGAACTATGCATATTGTGTCTACCTCATAATTGCATTGTTTGATGTTATGCCTTTGTTTATCTCATTTATAGTTATGCATGTTTTGTATTTACCTCATGATTGTATTGTTTTGATTTTATGTTTTTGCTTATTCTAGTCAATAGTTAGTTAATAGTGGAAATTGAATATTTCCAAATGGGAGTATGCTGGTCCAGTATGTAGCCATCTAGTCAGAGTGTATAGCTAGCTTAGGAAACTGTGTGTAGAGCAAGTAGCATTTTAAGGTTTAAAGTGCTGCCCCCTTAAGGGTGGCCTTCTGGGAAATGTAGTTTTAGTTGTTACATGGTTATATCAGTGTTCTAAATGGCCACTGGGAGGGACTTGCGTTTTTATTACGGGACATTCTGTTATGTGCCAGTTTTATTATCTCTCTCCATTAATCCTAGCCACGAGGCTGGGAGCTCTGTAGAATGGGGAAATCCATTATCCTTTTACCTATGCGATGGATCCAGATTACAATCTGAATTCTAGAAGAACTTCTACAATAACTGTGAGTTAATGTCTTGAGGATGCCTGGAATAAAAGTAATTTTGTATGACTTATCCATGGAGTTAGTCTGCCTGTTTCAAGTGAAATCCAGCAATCTTCTTTGCATGAGACAGGAAAATTACACTCTGCATTACCGAGAATGACAGATTACTTTCCAGCTGAGTTGATATACATACTCCATCTTGACCAAAATCATTAATGGGAAAAATATGATTTTTATTATCTAAATCAAACATAAGTACTCCTGCATCTCCCTGTCCTAGATAAAAAAGTGCTTTGTTCTTTTGAAATTCAGAACAAACCTCCAGGGAAATGGTTAAAGAATGTGCTGAATCAGAACTGGAATGTATGGTCTTTCCAACTGTTCTGAGAAGTGAGTGGGAATTACCCCAGCCTCCAGAGAAGATAAGGAAAAAGAACAAAGAGCCCTGCTTTGGAATTCAGTTTATTTCTGAGAAACAGATATAAATGTTTTAGACCAAATCCATGTTTGAAAAGTTGTCTGTGCACAAGGTTCTTTATATTTTAGTAGATACTCAGCAAGTATATATATGAGCTTTAATCTTTTACTCATGTATCTAGTTGTACATGAAGATACTGTGTTTTTTTCTTAAAATTTCTTGAAATCATAATTTTTCCCTGTGACATTCCTTCAACTTGGATTGGATTGAATTGGATTATAGTCTTTTGCATTGCCACTACTGGCTGAGGATCCCAAAAGTAAAAAAACAAAATGTCTGAAAATCATGAGTTGCTTACCTCTGTTTAAAAAATAAAAACCCAACTCCTTCACAAGTAAAACCTATTAATTTTTTTTCCAAACAATTTTATTGATTTTTTCCATTTTTACACCAGAATGCTTAAGAAACAATGTGGAGATAGGGTAATCAGTTAGGTACAATAACATCACACATATATAGCTCAAATAATGCTCCTTAAAATTTCCCTTTCTAACAATTAGAATAGTATAGTCAAACTAATACATTTCTAAGTAAAATTAATTCATTAATACATTCCTAAATAAGAATTCAATTAATCAATAGAAGTTATCAGCAACATTTCATCGATGTAAATCAAACCCTGTTTTTAGGTTATTAATTTCCAAATACCATATCTAATTTAGCCTTAAACAAAAATATTATTTACAATTCGGGTGTCCATAATTTCTCTTATTTAAGCATGTTATTTTCATAATTACATTTTTACATTTCTCAACTATATTCTATTTCTTATTCAGTAATTCTTCATTTATTAATTTCATCTCCTCCATCATTACAATCTTTTTACCATTGTTGTTGTTGTTAATTGCGAAGTCATGTCCGACCCATCACGACCCCATGAACAACGTTCCTCCAGGTCTTCCTGTCCTCTACCATCTTCTGGAGTCCATTTAAATTCACACCTACTGCTTCAGTGACTCCATCCAGCCATCTCATTCTCTGTCGTCCCTTTCTTCTATTGCCCTCAATCTTTCCCAGCATTAGGCCCTTCTCCAGTGAGTCCTTCCTTCTCATTAGGTGGCCAAAGTATTTGATTTTCAACTTCAGGATCTGGCCTTCTAAAGAGCAGTCGGGGTTGATCTCTTCTAGGACTGACCGGTTTGAATGCCTTGCACTCCAAGGGACTCGCAGGAGTCTTCTCCAGCACCATAGTTCAAAGGCCTCAATTCGTTGGCGCTCAGCCTTTCTTATGGTCCAACTTTCACAGCCATACATTGCAACTGGGAAAACCATGGCCTGGACTATACGCACTTTTGTTGGCAGGGTGATGTCTCTGTTTTTTAGTATGCTGTCTAGATTTGCCATAGCTTTCCTCCACAGGAGCAAGCCTCGTTTAATTTCTTGGCTGCAGTCCCCATCTGAGGTGATCTTTGAGCCAGAAAAATAAAATCTGTCACTACCTCCATTTCTTCCCCATCTATTTGCCAGGAATTGAGAGGGCCGGATGACATGATTTTGGTTTTCTTAATGTTGAGTTTCAAGCCAACTTTTGCACTCTCCTTCTTCACCCGCATCAAGAGGCTCTTTAATTCCTCTTCACTTTCTGCCATTAGAGTGGTATCATCTGCATATCTTAGGTTGTTGATATTTCTCCCGGCAATCTTAATTCCAACTTTTGATTCATCTATCCCTGCCTTTCTCATGATGTGCTCTGCATATAAGTTAAACAGGCAGGGTGACAGTATACAGCCTTGCCGGACTCCTTTTCCAATTTTGAACCAATCAGTGGTTCCGTGTTCGGTTCTCACTGTTGCTTCTTGACCCGCATATAGGTTTCTCAAGAGACAAATGAGATGGTCTGGTACTCCCATCTCTTTAAGAACTTGCCACAATTTGTTGTGATCCACACAATCAAAGTCTTTTGCATAGTCAATGAAGCAGAAGTAGATGTTTTTCTGGAACTCCCTAGCTTTCTCCATGATCCAGCGTATGTTGGCAATTTGATCTCTAGTTCCTCTGCCTCTTCGAAATCCTGCCTGTACTTCTGGTAGTTCTCGATCCACATATTGCTGGAGTCTAGCTTGTAGGATTTTAAGTATAACTTTACTAGCATGTGAAATGAGAGCAATGGTGCGATAGTTTGAACATTCTTTGCCGTTGCCTTTCTTTGGAATTGGAATGTAAACTGACCTTTTCCAATCCTGTGGCCACTGTTGAGTTTTCCAAATTTGCTGGCAAATTGAGTGTAGCACTTTTACTGCATCGTCTTTTAAGATTTTGAATAGCTCAGCTGGAATACTGTCACCTCCACTAGCTTTGTTGTTGCTCAGATTTTCTAAGGCCCATTTCACTTCACATTCTAGGATGTCTGGTTCGAGGTCAGTGACCATCTCATTGTGGTTATCTGGGACGTTAAGCTCATTCTTGTATAGTTCTTCTGTGTAGTTTTGCCATCTCTTCTTAATCTCTTCTGCCTCTGTTAGGTCCCTGCCATTTTGGTCCTTTATCATGCCCATCTTTGCATGAAACGTTCCCTTCATATCTCCAATTTTCTTGAAGAGATCTCTGGTCCTCCCTATTCTGTTGTTTTCTTCTATTTCTTTGCACTGTTCATTTAAGAAGGCATTCTTATCTCTTCTAGCTACTCTCTGGAATTCTGCATTCAATTGGGTGTATCTTTCTCTTTCTCCTTTGCCTTTCGCTTCCCTTCTTTCCTCAGCTATTTGCAAAGCTTCCTCAGACAGCCATTTTGCTTTCTTGCATTTCTTTTTCTTTGGGATGGTTTTAGTTGCTACCTCTTGTACAATGTTGCGAACTTCCATCCATAGTTCTTCAGGCACTCTGTCTATCAGATCTAATTCCTTAAATCTATTTGTCACCTCTACTGTATATTCATCAGGAATATGATTTAGTTCATTCCTGAGTGGCCTAGTGCTTTTCCCTACTTTTTTCAATTTAAGCCTAAATTTTGCAAAGAAGCTCATGATCTGAGCCACAGTCAGCTCCTGGTCTTGTTTTTACTGACTGTATAGAGCTTCTCCATCTTTGGCTGCAGAGCACATAGTCAATCTGATTTCTATGTTGACCGTCTGGTGATGTCCATGTGTAGAGCCGTCTCTTGGGTTGTTGGAAAAGAGTGTTTGTTATGACCATCGTATTCTCTTGACAAAATTCTATTAGCCTGTGCCCTGCTTCATTTTGTACTCCAAGGCCAAACTTGCCTGTTATTCCGGTTATCTTTTGGCTTCCTACCTTAGCATTCCAATCCCCCATGATGATAAGGACATCATTTTTTGGTGTTAATTCTATAAGGTGCTGTAGGGCTTCATAGAACCGGTCAATTTCATCCTCTTCAGCACCAGTGGTTGGGGCATAGATTTGGACTATTGTGATATTGAATGGTTTGCCTTGGATTCGAATTGAGATCATTCTGTCATTTTGGGGATTGTATCCCAGTATTGCTTTTCCTATTCTTTTATTGACTATGAAGGCTACTCTATTTCTTCTGAGGGATTCTTGCCCACAGTAGTATACCTGATGGTCATCTGAGTTAAATTCACCCATTCCTGTCCATTTTAGTTCGCTGATTCCTAAGATGTCTTGTCATCTCTTTTTTGACTACGTCTAGCTTGCCTTGATTCATGGATCTTACATTCCAAGTTCCTATGGAGAAAAAATCTTTGCAGCATTGGACTTTCCTTTCACCACCAGATATATCCACAGCTGAGCGTCCTTTCGGCTTTGGCCCAGTCGCTTCATTCTTTCTGGCGCTACTAGTATTAGCCCTCTGCTCTTCCCCAGTAGCATATTGGACACCTTCCGACCTGAGGGGCTCATCTTCCAGCGTCATATCTTTTTGTCTTTTAGTACTGTCCATGGGGTTTTCATGGCAAAGATAATAATAATAATAATAATAATAATAATAATAATAATAATAAGGCGGCCTTATTAGGAACTGCTTCCATCCTGCGACGATATCTGTAATACCATCAAACATCCACATCTGCCTATCCCAGGTCCTGGGTAAGGACTCGATAGGTAGACAAAATCCCAAATCCAGTCTGAACATCTGGCTGACTGTGCAATGATCAATAATAATAATAATAATAATAATAATAATAATAATAATAATAATAATAATAATAATAATAGTAAAGTTGGAAGGGACCTTGGAGGTCATCTAGACTAACCCCCTGCTCAGGCAGGAAACCCAACACCATTTTGGACAAATGGCTTTCCAGTCTCTTCTTAAAAACTTCCAGTGTTGGAGCATTTACTGCTTCTGGAGGCAGGTTGTTCGACTGATTAATTGTGCTCACTGTCAGGAAGTTTCTCCGTAGTTCTAGGTTGCTTCTCTCCTTGATTAGTTTCCACCCATTGCTTCTTGTCCTGCCTTCAGGTGCTTTGGAAAATAGCTTGATTCCCTCTTCTGTATGGCAGCCCCTGAGATATTGGAATACTGCTATCATGTCCCCCCTTGTCCTTCTCTTCGTTAAACTAGACATACCCAATTCTAGCAACCGTTCCTTATATGTTTTAGCCTCCAGTCCCCTAATCATCTTTGTTGCTCTTCTCTGTACTCTTTCTAGAGTCTCAACATCTTTTTTACATCGTGGTGACCAAAACTGGATGCAGTATTCCAAGTGTGGCCTTACCAAGGCATTAAGAGTGGCATTAATACTTCACGTGATCTTGATTCTATCCCTCTGTTAATGCAGCCTAGCACTGTGTTGGCCTTTTTGGCAGCTGCAGCACACTGCTGGCTCATATTTAGGTGATTGTCTACTAGGACTCCGAGGTCCCTCTCACAGTTACTACTATTGAGCATGGTGCCACCTATGCTGTACTTGTGCATTTGGTTTTTCTTGCCTAAATGTAGAACCTTGCTTTTTTCACCATTGAATTTCATTTTGTTAGTTAGTGCCCAGTGTTCAAGTCTGTCCAGATCCTTCTGTATCTTAAGCCTGTCTTCTGGAGTGTTGGCTATTCCTGCCAGCTTGGTGTCGTCTGCAAATTTGATGAGTTCCCCATCTATCCCTTCGTCCAAATCGTTGATGAAGATGTTGAAGAGCACTGGGCCCAGAACAGAGCCCTGGGGCACCCCACTATACACTTCCCTCCAAATAGATGCAGTTCCATTGAGAACCACACGCTGAGTATGGCTGGTCAGCCAGCTACGGATCCATCTGGTGGTGATTCTGTCTACCCCACATTTTTCTATCTTATCAAGTAGTAGGTTGTGATCTACTTTATCAAATGCCTTACTGAAGTCCAAGTTAATTATGTCTACAGCATTCCTCTGATCCACTAATTTTGTCAGTTGGTCAAAGAATGCAATAAGATTTGTCTGGCATGATCTATTTTTGATAAACCCATGTTGGCTTTTAGTAATGACTTTGTTTGCCTCTAGGCGTTCGTTGATTCGTTGTTTGATTATCTTTTCCAGGATCTTCCCAGGTATTGAGGTCAGGCTGATAGGTCTGTAATTTCCTGGATCCATTTTTTTCCCTTTTTTGAGGATGGGAACTACATCAGCTCTTTTCCAATCTTCTGGTAGTTCCCCTGTATTCCAGGATCTTTGAAAAATATAGTTCAGTGGTTCCGATATCACATCTGCCAGTTCCTTGAGAACTCTGGGATGTAATCCATCTGGTCCTGGCGATTTGAACTCATCTAGGCTGGACAGGTGCTCACTTACCATTTTCTTGCCTATCTTAACTTGTGTTTCTATTTTGTTTTTTATGGCACTATTTTGGATAGGTTGGTCTGTTTTTTCCCTTTGTGTAAAGACAGATGCAAAAACCAAATTAAATAGTTCTGCTTTCTCCCTGTTGCTTGTCACCTTCTTGCCACTAATGGACCAATCATTTCCTTCACTTTTTTCTTGTTTTTTACATGTTGAAAGAAGCTTTTTTTGTTATTTTTGACTTTGGTCGCAAGCCTTAGTTCATTTTGAGCCTTGGCTTTCCTCACTTCATCTTTGCAGGCTCGGGCTATTTGCTGATATTCTACTGGAGTGGTTTGCCATTTCCTTCTCCAGTGGATCACATTTTGTCAGAACTCTCTGCTATGACCTGTCCGTCTTGGGTGGCCCTGCACGGCATAGCTTATAGCTTCATTGAGTTCCGCAAGCCCCTTCACCACGACAAGGCAGTAATCCATAAAGGGGTTTTTATCATTATAGTTCCACAAATTAGCTATCATATCTAATAATAAAAAAGCATAGGAAAAATAGAAAAAAATAATAGAAAGAAACAAAAAGAAACCAAGAAAAAGAAAGAGAAAAGGAAGATCTATTATTCCAAAAAATATATTCTTACTATATTTCAATATTAAATTCTAAATCTTATCCTAAAAACACCTTTTAAAAATCCAAATCCAAATCAATCCACATCTCTATAAAGCCATTGCAACCCATAAATGTAATCTTAAATTCTTATTCTAACTTTCTTTCTGTTCCAAACAGGTTTCCATAGTAAGGCCTCTAAGTCCGCAAATAAACTTCCCTCCATTTCTTGCCGTAACGCATAAATCAGGGGAGAATCTCCCATTGACCATTTTAATAGGCTAGTGAAAAAGTTGTAGCGATTCTCAATAGCTCATGGTTGAACATCCATCTTCATCTTTTTTAAAGTTGCATCTAGTTTAATTACAGTCATTTTTGAATCATCCAAAGTCTCAATAGATTGTCTATAAAATAATGTAGTCTCTTCTTTAATATTATTTTGCTCTCCTCCTATTGGTTTTTTATCTGTCAGGTAATCAGTTGGAGTCTGGAGATCAGCTTGCCCTTCTGGGGTAACATCCTTAGTTTCTGTGCTAAAAGTCATTTGTTCATTAGCATCAAAAAAATTTTCCGGTGTAGGTTGGTAGTCCTGATGTAAGTTTAATTCCTCCATCTCAGTAAATTGTGGATAAGGTTGAAGACGGGTCTCTTGAGTATATACCCCTTCTGCTGTTTCTTGGCTTACAAAGTGCTCACTTACACCTTGCGCTTTGATTTGTCGTTGACAAATAATCTTTTTTGTATAGGCAATTATTTGTTCAGTATTTTCAAGAATTTTGTCCAACATATACTTGTAATTGAAATCTGGACAGAGTTTCTCCATTTCAGTAGTATATAAAGCCATTATTCTTTTGGTGGTTATCCAGTATCAATATCCGCTTCCACCCAGCTATACAGCTTCTTTATCTTTCCCTTTTGAGATAATTTGAAGGTCAAAGTCAGACTCATAGTCCAAAGAAAGGAAATAACAATTGCAGTAAATAATTTCACCATAAGATGTCCCCAAAGTGTTAACCAGTTGTTCAGTCTTTCCAGACCCCCAATAAAAATATTTTCTTTCCTCTTTTCCTTTATTCCTTCTTTTCTTTAGTTATAAAAATAGTAGAAAATAGAAAAAAAATCTCCAAAATGCTAGCATATTAAGTTTCTATAACAGGGATTTTAGGACTCCCAAATATTCAAAAATAAAATCAACCATTAAAAAAGTTAAAATTAATTTTTCTTTTGTTCCAAGGCTTTTCTTCCCCCACCAACAAAGCTGCTTTAAAAAGATAGGGAAATGATTCCAAAGGCTTTTCACAGGAGTAAATAGGAAAGGGAGAGGCAAGGAAAGCTCTCACCGAATCTTCCATGGTGGTTCTATTTCACTTAGATGTTCTTGTGGCTTATGGCTGGTGCAGCTAAGTGATCAGCCATTTTACTGACCGATCTTTACTCCATCGGCCCAAAGGAGCTTGCTTGGACTGCAGAGGCCACCGCTGCCCCTCTGCAGTCAAACAGGCAGCCTCCTCAACGGTGGTCGCCCCTCCAGGGCGACTTTTGACCCAATCAATGGTCTACCGACGGGGGAAACTCGGCTGGCAAAGAGACGAGTCTCTTCACACAACCGCAGCGCTGAGACCCAGAACCGGAAGCCCAAAACCTATTAATTTTGATGGAAGAAATAACATATTTAATATGAAGGGATTTTTGTCAGAAATTGCATCATTTACTCTATGCTTATTTCAGAGAAAAATGAATACATTTTAAAATTGTATTTCCATTACCTTAAAAAGTAAACTTAAGAGTTCTTATATTACTATTTATTTCTCATATTTATTATTTTTACAAAAAACCTATCCAACACACCTTCCTTCTCCTATTTTCCTCACAACAACCCTGTAAGGTAAGTTGGGCTGAGAGTGAGAGACTGACACAAGGTCATCCAGCTGGTTTTCATGGCTAAGGTAGGACTTGAACTCAAGGTCTCCCGCTTTTTAGCCTAGTGCCTTAACCACTAGACCAAACTGGCTTTCATCGACAAAACTAAATTGTGGAGGAATGGTATATTATGTCATTTACTCAAGATCTTTTTGCTTGCTTTCCCTACAGTAAACCCTGTGCTTATATTCTACAAAATAACAACCTATCATTCTCTTACTTGTATGACAAATTAAATTGAGACACCTTTTATGTACTGTAGAATGCTGAGAATGTCCACTGAACAGGATTAGGAGCTTTTTTTTTTTTTAGGGTTCTTAAGGATAAATGTGTCTTAAGTTGATATCAGATAGGAACACTACTTATACCTGTCAAATCCACCACTCTCCTTATTGAATTGACAGTAATTCCTATAGACGTCTGTTTCCCATTGGTAGTGTATACCAGACATGATCTAACAACTAACCATAGAACACTTTTTCCCTGCATTCAAAGGAGGTAAAGAAAGTATCTAATGATGGAAGCTAGCATGGTGTTAAATATACATTGAAAGTCCAATTCATGTCCACTTTATATCAGATATGTTCTCTGATGTGGGATTGATTTCACAGCCCTTTATCTGAATAAAACAATCCGGCTGAGATCTACATATATAGGTCTGATTGGGGTAAATTGTAGGGATGACTGGAAACATGATATTGCATTCCTTATTTATCCCTTTTTATTTGTTGTAATTTCACTTTTACATGTGGTTCTATTGTGTTGTGTTTTATGTTTCCTTCTGAATGTTTTATTTTGTATTTTGGTGTGGCCTATGGGCTAATCAGTAACAACAAAGGTTGGGAATGATTTAGGTAGAAATTCAGTAATTCAATCTGTGAATAGTCGAGTTTGACTTGAGTATGAAGCAGAAGTTTCTCTCGAAGATAACATGGTCTGGACAGAACATACATCAGTGCCCCCTAAGAGTAAACTTAGATTCCCTTATTGAGTTATTGAGATATCAGGAATGCCATCTCCCATGTCAAAAGGTTAATTTGGACCAGTATGATTAGTTAAAATGGAGAGACTTAAAACTGAAGGAGTAGAGGTAGGTCCTGGCTAGGGACAGATGACGTCTTTGAGGAACCCCGTACTTGTAGGTGGTTTCAAAAGTTAGCATCTCTTGACTATCCAGGAGGAAAACTCCCAGTGTGATGCTAGTATTACGGGAAATGTCCCATCACTGAAAGCTACTTAAGGGAAGACATAACCACTCTTTTCATCTAAGATATTACTCTGATTATTCTAATATTTGGTCAGTAAAATTACTTCTGGCACTTGGAGCACCAGTAAAAAATACCAAAGCCAAATTGATTCAGATCAACAAAAATAATAATAATTGATACAATTTTCATAAGGTTCCTCTAGGTGTAGCAGATTAAAAATCTAACTCAAATAAATATAAGTTATGCAGGGGACTTTTTTATCTCAAATTCATTGTTCTCATTTTGATGTATTATTTGTTTTCACAAGTGTTCTTGGTAAAGTTATGTTAGTCAAGAAATTTTGAAATTCTTTTTTTTTTCAAAACAATTTTTATTAGTTTTCTATTTTACACCAACACAGCTTGAGAACCCACATGGAAACATGGTGATTTATTCAAAAAAAAAAAGCAATAACATAATACATATATACCCAGTATTTCTTAAAATTTTCCCTCTCTATCTATATAGAATATTATAATCAAATTAATACATTTTCAAATGAATTCATTCATCCCTATATCTAACCATCAACTACATTAATCAATAAAAATTTTAATCTATAAAATTACATTTCTTAAGAACATTATAATCAAGTCAATATCTTTCTAAAACCAATTCATTCACTAATATAACATTTCATCCAAGCTATATAATTAAAAATAAACTAACATTCTCTGTCTATTTATATTATTATAGGCTTATTAAAACATTTCTAAAACAAATTTTCATTGAATATGTCACTTTATATGAATTTCATTAATCAATAAAAGTTTACAAACTCTTTATCCATCCCCAAAATCCTGTACTATGCTTTCTTAATTTTACAAATATTTAATCTTAAACTAATATATTCATTTACTATTCAGGTGCCCCAATTGTTTTTTTTTTATTTAAGCATTATTAACTCCAAAAATAAATTCTTCTCTTTTTCATCAATCTTCTGTTGTTTTTCACTATGTCTCCAAATCTCTAATAATTAATTCCATCATTTCCCATATTTCAGTTCTTTTCTCATTATACCATCTCTAATAATAAAAACATATAAAGCCCTTTTAACAAAATCCAAGTCCAACTCAATCCAAATCGCTGTAAGGCCTTTACCACATTACTATAATCAGATTTAATATTTGTATCTTATTCTGGGTTTCTTTCTAGTCCAAACAGGTTTCCATAACCAGGCCTCCGCCTGCCACACTATACACTCCAAAAAGAAAGCTCCCCTTATACATTTTGTTAAATTAGTATAAAAGTTGTAATTAATCTGAACGACTCGTAGCAGAACATCATTTCCCCTTTCTTTTAACATTAAGTAAATTTCACTTAAAATCCTTTCTTTTATATTGTGCTCTTTAATCACGTTTCTCTTCTTCCCATGTTTTTTTCTCTATCTCAAATTCAAATGGTATCTGCAAACCAACTTGTCCTTCTGAAACAAGATCGTCCAGTTCCTTATCATAAGTCCTTTGTCCATTGATATCAAATCTTTTTTCCAAAATCAATTGATTGTCCAACTGTGGATTTATTTCTTCCACCTCGATAAGCAGGGCACAAGCCTCTTGTGTATAAATTGATGTTTCAATTAGTCCTTGTCTTTTGCCTTGTCAAAACAAAGAAATCTCCTTTGAACAGGCAATTATCTTCTCCGTATTTTCCAAAATTTTGTCCAAAATATATTTATAAGTAATATCTACACCGGTTTCTTCCATTTTTATTATCTTTCAAATCCTTATCCTTTTAAAGGAGACTATATATAAAAAATGATCACAATACCCATCTCCTCCCAGTTTCCTTGCCTTTTTCCTTTGTACAAAATAAAGGCTTTTCCAGTGAAGAAAAGGTAACAAGTTCAATGAATAAATTTGTCAGAGTCAAAAAGTAACAGATGTTCAATCCTTCCAGACACCATAAAGGTAAAAGCAGACAGTATTCTCCAAATATTATAAAAAACTTTCTTGAGGCTCCCAATCTCTAAAGATAAAATCAACAATAAAACAAAAATAAATTTAATCCTTTGTGCTTCTCTTCCCCCATTTAAAAAGCCGCTTCACCAGAAAAGGGAGTAATTCCAAAGGGAAAAAAAAACTTTTCACAGGCATAAAGAAAATAGAGGTAAAAGGAAAGTCTCACCGAGTTCTCCACGGGGGTCTGTTTGCTTAGCTGATCTTGTGGCTTGCGGTTGGCGCAGAATTGCATTTTTAGGGCTGCTGGGGATGGTAGTCCAGTAAGGTCTGGAGACACACACAGATGCCCTCCGACGGTGAGGGAGGCAGGCCGGGCAGTGCAGGGGAGGCTCCAGCACGGCACGGAGGGCGGCCGGGGGTGGAGCATGGCCGGGCAACCAGGAGGTGTGGGGATTGGCTCAGCGCCGCAGCTCAGCTCACCTTAGCCAGCAGCAGCAGCAGCAGCGCGTTGCCCGAGCAGGGCGGGAAGAGAGGGGGTGGTGGTGGTGGCAAATCATGAAAGCAGCGTCCACACATTCAGGGTGCAAATGACTTGGACCATTTGGCTCCCCCACCCCTTTATTTACTGATCTGCCACAAGCTTGTGCAAACAAGCCCCAAGGAGTTCTGAATGAGCGGTCGTTTAAAAAAAAAAGCTTTCAGCAATGAGGCAGAAAGGGAAACTCACTCACGGCTCTTTTTTTTCCCTTTCTCGGCGACTGGGAAGGCAGTCTCTTTCCTCTCTCTTTCTTTCCTCTTTCTCTTTCTCTGTTTCCTCCCTCTTTCTCTTTCTCTCTCTCTTTCCTTTCTTTTCCTCTGTTTCTCTCTCTTTCTTTCTCTCTCTTATGGCAGTATCATCAGGAGTCCCCACCGCCCCTGGCCTCTGCGCGTCCTCAGCCGAACAGGCGGGGAGGGGGAGGATGGGAGGCAGCAGCTCCGACGGCAGCGGCAGCGACAGGGCAGCATTATCGGGGTCCCTGCCGCCCCTGGCCTGGCCGCCATCCCCACTGGGACTCCGCGCTCCCCGGCCTCACCCTCCGCCCATCTATGGAACCGCGGTGGAGGCAGTGCCTGCCTGAGCCACCTGGGGGGGCAGCAGGAGGCAGGAGAGGAGGAGGGTGAGGAAGCAGTTGCCCTAGCCAGGACTCCATGCTGCCCAGCTTCACCCTTCGCCCATCCAATGGAGCTGTGGTGGGGGCTGGTGCCACACGGCCCCTGCCAACCCCTCGTCCAGCCCAGCTGCTCCCCCCAGGCACCCCTCTTGTCCCGGCACCCGCCCAAGCTGCTTTGGGGTTAGCAAGAGGAAGAAGGGGAGGAGGAAGGGGAGGGCAAGGAAGCCACCTCCAGCGTTGGGCCCCAGGAGGCGGCTCTCTTCTCCTACCTTTGCTGCATCTCCTTCTTCCTTCCCAGCAGCCTGGATTCCGGTGCGCCTTCCCGGCCAGCAGGTCCAATGGTCGGACTGGCTGGGGATCGCAGGGGGTGGTCTCCCTTGGGCCGCGGCTTGCGGGAGGGCTGGCCGACTCAGTGGAGCCTCCAGCGGGCTGCTCCCAGCAGGGATCCTGGGGCTTCCCTGGGCGGCTCCAAGCCACGAGGCCCTGGCCGTGCTTCTCCCAGGGGGTGGGGTACCCAGGCGCAGGGCCAATCAGGAGCCCTGCAGGCGGTAAGTACATCTGAGAGAGAGAGAGAAGGGAAGCAAAAGTGCCTGTCTCTCTCTCTCTGCAAATGGCGGAGGCCGTGTGGAGACAGATGCAGAGCGGTGTCTCGGTTCCTAAGACCATCGGAAATATGTTTTCCGATGGTCTTAGGCGACCCCTGTGAAACAGTCGTTCGACCCCAAAAGGGGTCGCGACCCACAGGTTGAGAACCACTGCTCTAAGGAGTCTACTGGCAGGGGAAACTCAATCGGCGAAGGGACGACTCCCTTCGCCCGACCGCACCGCCGCAAACTGGAACCGGAAGCCCAAAAATTTTTGAAATTCTATAGTTCACATTGTTGTGATAGTTTGTCAAGGCTATAACCTCTTGCCCTATACCCAAGAAAAAAATAAGATAATTTAATGCTCTATCTTGAATTCTCTGTGTACTAGTAAAACCTCTTTAAAAATCCCAAACGCTGTTTAATATAAGTTCATGAAAACATTTTTTTCTGACAAAAATAAACAATATTTTTAAAATAAGTAGAGCTTTTTCATCCAGGCTCAGCAATAATTCTGGATAGGATTTTTTTTTTATTGGTATTGTTGCGGCTATGTTAGAGTGCCTTACTCAAATTGAAAAACAGATCCAATTTCAAGAGTATTATTTTTCTCCTAGTATATTATGGTATTCATCTGCTTTTGTGTTTGTGTACATGTACTGGCATGACTTCAACTTAGTCTTGATTCCTAGCCACTGCCTGGGCAATTCCATGAAATCTTTTTGGGTAACATTTTTCAGAAGTGGTTTGCCTTTGCCTTCTTCTTGAGGCTGAAAAAGTATGACTGGCCCAAAATCATCTAACTAGCTTCATACCTAACATAGAATTAAAACTCACAGTCTCTTGGTTTGTAGCTCAGTACCTCAGCCATTAAGCCAAACTGGCTCTATGTGTAGAGATGCCTCAGGATGTAGGCTGTACTATGGGTTGACATCAGCACATTATATTCTGACATCCAAGCTTTGGTTATTGGATGGTTTACAACAGTGGTTCTCAACCTGTGGGTCGGGACCCCATTTGGGGTTGAACGACCATTTCACGGGGGTCGCCAAATGCAGTCTGCCATTTTTTCCCCCTTTTCCTTAGCTGTGCTACTTCCTTTTATTCTATTGGCTTTTGAAAGCCAATAGAATAGACTCTCTTGAATAGAGTCTAATTCTATTGGCTTTCAAAAGCCAATAGGAATTGTCCAGGCTGTCTCTGCCCTGCTGAGCCCGCCAAAAGTCCCATTCTGCAAATGGTGCTGCAAGCTGTCTGCAGCGAAGGCAAGCTGTCTGGAAGTTTCCACCCCTCCCTGCTGAGCAACTACTAAAAATGTAAGTAAAAGAGGGCCGGAGTGGGAGGTGGGAGGCCGGAGGGCACAGGAGGGTTGCTGGCGTGCGTGGGGCCCGGTGGGTGCCTTACCTCCCTTGGGCTGGGCCAGCTGATGGCCCAGCCGGTGGTTGTCCTGCATCGTCTCTTCCGCTTGCCAGCTACGCCTCAGCCGGCGCAGGGGGCGGCACCACGCATGTGCGGCGCTCCCGGGCAGGGAAAGTCCTCGACTTATGACCAGTTGGGTAGTCCTCGACTTACGACCGGTTGGGGGTCGTGGCATTAAAAAGGTTGAGAACCACTGGTTTACAAATTATAATAATTAAGTAGTGGCATGCTATTTATTCACACAAATGAGTATATACAGCGAATATTTTGGTAACTAATTTTGTAGAAAAGAAAGAGATGCTTGAAACAGTGTTTTTTAAATATTTCAGGAGTCTCTTTCACAATATCCATTTTGTGAAACTGCCAGATATCTCTTCCCCACACTTAAAATATTCCCATTGGCCTATCCCTGTCGCAGGTTAATTAAACATTGCAAAAGGAGACAATCTGTAGCCCTTCCAAGAGTTTTTACTATATTGCCAATGAGCTCTAGCTATCAAGATCAAAGATAAAATTGTGGAAATTATAATCCAAAATATTTGGAGGAAAACAGCCGGCCCCTTTTACATTATAACCACAAATCCTTATAATATATGTAATATATAATAATCCATATCAGCCCACAAGTATAAAAGAGTGACTAATAGAAACACATTCTGTTTATAGGGTTCTTTTTAACAGAATTAGAATTTATTTCACTTTATATTTTCACTTTACAGTTTATTTGCTTGGGCTTCAGGAAGATATGCCAAGCTACTGACACCTGATGAGCACTAAAACTAAAATTAAATCTAAAACATATTAGTTTTATGAAACAGGCTCTTCATTCAGCAAAGTAATCTTATGGTCAGCTACACTTTGGGTCTTGGGGAAAACCACTGACTTAAAACAGTAATATTAAATATATAGTTACAGAGGATGCTACTTCTGTTCTCCATCTGAGCTTGGCGCACTTAGAGGAAAGAAACACTCCTGTGTGAATGCTGTTTGTTGACTTCAATTCAGCATTTAATATAATCATTCCTCAGCATCAGGTAGACAAACTGGGCCTTTTAGGCTTCAATACTTCTTCGTGCAACTGAATTCTTGATTTTCTCATTGACAGGCCCCAGTATGTGCGAGTTGGGACTAATATTTCTAACACTATTTTCTTGAGCACAGGTTCTTATCAGGGTTGTGTCCTAAATCTGCTGTTGTTCACCTTGTTGACCCATGACTGTGGTACCAGGTTTGCCACCAATCATATTGTGAAGTATGCAGATTATAAAACAGTAGTGGGCCTTATTCAAAATGACAATGAGGGTGCTTACTGCAAGGAAGTAGAGGTTTTGGTGAACTGGTGTAATAAAAACAGCCTCATTTTAAACTTAGGAAAAACTAAAGGTTTCTGGGTGTGTAGCTAATAAGTACACTAGCTTGGTCACTCAACAATGAGACACTGGTGAAGCAGGCACAGGAGCACCTGCATTTTCTGCGTCGCATGAGAAAAGCACATCTTCCTTCCTCAATCCTTATAACTTTCTACAGAAGAACGGTCGAGAGCATCCTTTTAAATGGCATTATTGTCTTATTTGGAAGCATTACTGCTTCAGACAGGAAGGCGGTGACGAGGATGGCAGAAAAGATTATTGGCAGTTCATTTCCTTCTATCCAGGACAGAGCATATAAGTGATGCTTGAGCAAGGTCCGCAGGATTTTCTGGGACACTACATATCCTCTTCACGGCTTGTTTTCCTTGTTACTTTCTGGAAGGAGGCTTTGTGGTATCTGAAGCAGTATATCCAGATTCAGCCACAGTTTTGTTTCATATAGCATCAACCTTGTGAACTCTCAAGTTGCCTCTTTCCACCATGTATTCAAAATGTATAGTGATTAATATATAGTGCCCATAGTAAAAAAATAACAATAAAGGTTATCTTATCTATGTAAGAATCAGGCATAATTATGAAAGTGGACAATTGTAGAATATTAGTATCCACACAATCATGTTTTTCTTAAATTTGACCTTTTATTTTTCAGCATAACATTGCACTGAAGTATTTTGAAAAATGAAGAGGACTAAAAATATGTATCACTTTATCTGCTGCATATTGAGGGGAGATATTCTAGATATTAAACAAGTGAAAACTGTTCTAGTTTTCCTAAAAAAGCAAAAAAGAATTCAGAGGCAAGACTAATAAAGATCTATTTTATTCATAAAGAAAAACAAGTATCTTGCATTAAAAAACATTACCATTCTGTTTTATACAGTCATATATTTTATGATAATATATTCTATTTGACACTAAAAAAACTCTCACCCAGTGCATACTGCCATCTACACCATTCTATTAATACTCTGTACATGTTTGTTGTATGTTATAATTATATTAATAAGGAGATGAGAAATTATTAAGTCTCTAGATATTAGTGGTTTATAGCTCCAGTTATTCTTAAAACCTAAGTCTGACAAGAAGTGGAATCCAGTAGCATCTAGAAACCTACAAATTCCCCATCTATGACTAGTTTACAAATACAATAAATGTTATAGCTGAATGAGATGTGGAGTTATCATTTTGTTCTCTAAAATACTTGAGGAAAGAATACATTGAGCTTGGATGGATAAGGATACTCTAAATTATTGTTACCCTCTTCAAGACATGAAACAAGCAGAAATTGATGTTTGATGTATTTACATTTCAGAAAATACTTTGCAAGCACAAAATTGCTTTGTAGTGCACAATGACACTGCACTGGACATGCCGTTTTGAATGTTACTTGCTAGCAGGCTGTTTTGAATAATAACTACAGCTATCAAATATTGCATTTTGAATAATAGCTAAGATCCAGCTGCTCATTATATGAAATAGCCGAGCTTTCATAATACTGACAGAAACTTTGAATTTCAGATTCATAGGAGCCAGTTTGATGTAGTGGTTAAGGCACCAGAAACCAGGAAACTGGGAGTGAAAACCAGCTAGGTATCTTTAGGCCAGTCACATTTTCTCAGCCCAACTTGCCTCATAGGATTGTTGAGGGGAAAATAGAAGGCAGAGAGGCTGGAGAGGAGACAGCTCCCTTGATCATCTTGATCTATGTAAGGTAAGTGACCTGGTCGGGGAGGGAGAGGGAGAGGGGGAAGCATGAGGTATCTCACAGAGTTGGGGGAGACCTTGGGTGGCCGGAAGCACTAGGCCACCCCATGGTCTTCCCCACCCTGAGATATCTCATGCACTTAATGATCCACATATTCAATTAGCGAATGCGTGAGCGAAAGTTCAAGTTATGTGATTCACTCCTATGAATCCTGGTTACAAATGCAACATCCGTAACTTGAGGATTACCTGTAGTTACGTTTGTCACCTTCAGTTATTTAGAAAAACAATAAAGGTGGGATAAAAACAAATTTAAATCTTTTGTGGGACCTAAGTATCTACTTGTAATAGGACAGCAAAGACTGTTCCTCATCTGCTTTAGGGTTTATTCTTTGTAAAAATAGAAATTGCCAGGGGTGGATGGATAGTGAGTATACCAGAACGTAATACAGACAAACATACACAATAGAGTCAGTAAGAGATTAAGGTGCTAGACTAGGACTGATACAGCATGACTTTCAATAGAGAAAGCTTCATCCCAAAGCAGATTGTTTCAGACTGATTTTATATGCACTCCCAAAAGCAACATAAGCCTATCATATTATTTTCTAACATAAATGTATACAATTAAGAAGCAACTACATTTTCCTGTAACAAAAAGTACAAATGAATCAAAAGTGCAAAATACCGACTGTGCTTGCATTTCCAGAACTTTAGAGATCATTACATTAATGTATAATATGGTTAGGTTTTTATAATTTTTGCAGCTTTGGATTCCAAAAAAGTACATTAATCAGACAATATGTCTAATTAAAGCAGCTATGACTTTTGAATCATAGTGTAATATTTTAGTCCAGTTCTTCTCAAGTTTTGCATTCCCTTCTAGAATTGTAGCCAAACAGTAAATTATTACAGTTGATCAACTCACCTTGTTCATATTGGGTATTTTCAATTAGAATTACAGTTAATATTTGGAATATTCAGATGATAACTATTTTAAAACTAAAGGTTCATTAGGAAATGACTTTTGTTCCTTTCCTAGAAAAGTCTTTTTCCCAATATATTTTTAAAGATTTATATACACTCCTCGCACATACAAATTTAAGGCAGCAAACATACCTAATTCTCCTGCCTCCATTTTCCCCACAACAACTGAGAATGACTGCTCCAAAGTCATCCAGCTGACCTTCACGTCTAAGGCAAAACCAGGGATCTCAGTCTCCTGGTTTCTAGACTCAGGCCTTAACCGCTACACGTAGTCTTTGACTTATGACCACAACTGAGCCCAAAATTTCCACTGCTAAACAAGACAGTTGTTAAGTGAGTTTTGCCCCTTGTTATGACTCTTTTTGCCACAGTTGTTAAGCAAATCACTGCACTTGTTAAGTGAGTCACATATTGTTAAGTGAACCCAGCTTCTCCCAATGACTGCTTGTCAGATGCCAGCTGGGAAAATTACAAACAGTGACCCCAGGACAGTGCAACTATCATAAAGTCATTTTGTTAGAGTTGTTGTAACTTCAAATGGTCATTAATTGAATGGCTGTAAGTCAAGGACTATCTGTAGACCAGACTGGCTCTCAAAAATAAAACAGAACACAACAGTTTTCAGTATATAAAGCAATAATAAAAGATTTGTCCCAGGCTACACTTTTATTATAGCATTCTCATCTTTTTGTAAACTTCTGCTGTTCCATTAGATAGTCCTTGACCTGTGACTCATAGCTTAGCAACTGTTCAAAGTTACTGCACAGCCCCCAAAAGCTACTTACAACCGACTGCCGAAGTTATGGCTCCTGCAATGCCCTCAGTCTTCTGCTCTTAGGGCTGACCGCAGGGATCTTGTAGCATCCCCCTGCTTGTTTCCCACCCCCGTTCCTTTCCTTGGATTCCTGCAGGCCTTTGGCCTGCTTCCCATCCCACCAGGTCCTATATCCTCCTCCTCACTCACCTTTCAAAGATCTCTAGGAAAGGAGGACAGGCTTCTCTGTTCCAGGGCTATGTGGTGCGACCCCAGAAACGGCTGCCATTTTCCAAGCAGCCACATTGAATTGTGGTGGCTTGAAAAATAATGGCTACTTTCAGGATAGTGCCATGCGGCCCAGCAATGGAGTGCTTTGCTTTGCTTCCCTAGTACAGCATTCTGCAGCCCCAAAGAACATGGTGGAATACTGCAGAGCTCGGGTTAGGGAAGCAGAACAAGCTGCTCTGTTGCTGGGCCATGCAGTGCCATCCTGAAAGCAGCCTGTTCTCTTTTCCTAACCTGAGCTCAGAGATCTTTGAAAAGTGTGCAGTGGTGACATGAGGTGGGGAGGAGGGTGTGACGCTTGGTGGGATGAGAAGCTGGCCCAAGCTCAGCAGAGACTCTGAGAGGAGGAAAGCAGAGCATGGATGTCTTAGGGGATGGGAGAGGCTTGGAATCCTGGAACAGGCCCTGTGCTAGGCCTTCCAGAGCCTTCCCAACCACCCCGAGTGGCATGATCTATTGAACAACCACATCAGGGAAAGCAGGGGCGAAAGGGTTGTTAAGGAAGCCTCTTCCCTTAACTGCCATTATGACTTCCAACCATAATAACCAGTCTCTATTACAGTCTGGAGTTCAGAGCTACCTCTATATAGAGCTGATAGCATAGAATCTGGAGCATGGTGACATGACAAACTAGTCCAGCCATCCATAGCTAATCATAATCCAACTAAGTTGAACTAACCCATAATTTCAAGTCAATATTAGAACTACAATTTAAAACATAAGGAAACATTTGGATGAGATGATAGCATTTCTCACTAATACCCTATCTTGGTTTAAACATGGCTATTTTTACATCACCAAGTTAATATTCAGTAAGCATTTATCCTTAACTAGTATTTGAAAGAAGGGGATGATGTTGATTTAAAAAAAAATCCCCATAATGCTTTGGAAGTTCTGTCTTAAATGTGTTTAAAACTTAACAAAAAATATATACAAGTTCCAAGAAAGTTTACAAATCAAGTTGCGAGTAACACTACATCTGCACTGGCCAAAATAATTAGAAAAGAAACCTCTTGTATAAATTACTGAATCCTGAATGAAGTAAAAAGAAAAAACTTTCGAAGTACAAGAGCCAGCCTGCACTGAGTTAGGTAATACTTATAAACTTAACAACTTGTAAAATTCTCGGGTCTTAATAATTTTGGAGTATCAGTAATTTGCTCAACTGTGAATGTAATTATAGTTAAATATTCATTAAGTTTTAAAATATGCAGAAAAATATAAAAATGTATGTGACTATTAGAAACAAAATCCCATATGGAAATTTAAAAATCCAGAATCCAGAAAAGATACAATTTGGTTTCTCAATATTTACCAGATCAAGGAACTTCAATGTTCATTTGATCACAAAAAAGCAAACAGTCTCTTTTAATACTGACATAATCATAAGGACATGATTAATTTTCTAGCAAAAAACACTGTATCTGTCTGAATGAGTTCATTTGGTATAAATAGGACAGTTCGCTTAAAGATTGCACTGTTAATTCCAAACAGCCCTTTAAAGAAACAAATTGTGCATAGTATGTATGTGTACACACACACATAGAAAGAGAGAGAGAGAGAGAGAGAAAATAAATCTGGAGATGCCAACATTAGCAGACACTCATTATCTGCCAGTCTTCTTTACTATGCTTTTCTTTCTACTGAATGCTGTGACCCCTCAATATAATCCAATCCATACTCCAACTGGCCAGCGTAGAAGGAGGCAGTGCATGGCAGCTATAGGGGAGAGAATATCTGCTCTGCTCGGGAGGGTCCACTCTGCTGGGAGCTGGACAATTTTAGATTCATCCATAGACAGTGCATTGCTTTTGGAATCAGTGCATTTTAAAGTAATTCATTTGTTATCAACAAAAATACTTAATTCACGGACGTTGAACCAGCTTGCTTTTGTTCCCATCTTGTTCACTAAGTTTGAAGTGTGTGTAAGCTAGAATGCCAAACAATGTGCATGTAATTCCAAGGCCTTGATTAATTGACAAAGAATCCTTAAATAAAAGATATCCTCCCATGAGAGTGATGCAGAATTTGAAGTGTCCAAACATGTTGTATCTACATAACTGGGTTAAGGAACATAATTAATCCAAAATAATCAAATACTAAATCCTGTGCCAGGTTTGGCTTCTTAAGTCGTACTCTTATAAATGTAAGCTATGTTAGAAAATACCTCCCTCAAGAATAATTGGAACTCTGCTTCATTAATATAGGTTATAGTAATAGAATTTTGAAAGCTTAATAGCATTTTCCTCCCTTTCTCTTATTGCCAAGCAAGTTAAAATTTCATTATAAAATTTTCTTCTTCTCCTGAGCTTAAATAATATTTTTGTTACTGTTAGGGCCGTGGTGGCGAACCTATGGCACGCGTGCCACAGGTGGCACGCAGAGCCCTCTCTGTGGGCATGCGAGCCGTCGCCCCAGTCCTAGGCCTTCAGCTGAGTTTTATAAAACCTTTTCGCTTTAGGCCTCCACTGCCGTGTGCAAAAAAAAAAAAAGATTCAATCAATTTCAACTTCTTGTGGGGAAAAAAAAAAGATCTCGCAAAGTTGGAATTATTGTTTGAACTTTTTAGTCCCACCTAGTCTGCCGTTACCACTGCAGCCATGCCCACCCAATAGGCACACCCACCCAATGGGCCACGCCCACCCAGCACCCGATGATACATAAGTGAGTTTTGGGTTGCAGTTTGGGCACTCGGTCTCTAAAAGGTTCGCCATCATTTGCAGGGGTAGGCAACCTTGCCTCTTTTATGACTCGTGGACTTCAACTCCCAGAATTCCTGAGTCAGCTATGCTATGCTATGCTGACTCAGGAATTCTGGGAGTTGAAGTCCACGAGTCATAAAAGAGCCAAGGTTGCCTACCCCGTGCTATGGCATCCTTTTGCCAGGGTCATCTCCATAGTTCCTTATTGTATACAATCGTTCTTAAAACTGCCTAAAACTGAAAGCAAGATTTTCTCATGTATCTGTTAATTCATTTTTGGCTTTAAGGAAAACTTCTCTCACTGCTAACAATACAGGTAGTCCTCGACTTATGACCACAATTTTGAGTCCAAAATTTCTGTTGCTAAGTAAGACATTTGTTAAGTACATTTGGCCCATTTTACAAACTTTCTTACTACACTTGTTAAGTGAATCATTGCAGTTGTTAAGTTAGTAACATGGTTAAGTGAATCTGGTTTCCCAATTGACTGCTTGTTAGAAGGTTACAAAAGGTGATCACATGATCCAGGGATATTGTAACTATCATAAATATGAGACACTTGCCAAACATTTGAATTTTGATCATGTGACTATGGGGCTACTGCAATGGTCATAAGTGTGAAAAATGGTCATGTCACTTTTTCAGTGCTGTTGTAACTTTGAACAGTCACTAAACAAACTGTTGTAAGTTGAGGACTGCCTGTATTCATTATATATATATTTTCAATAAAAGATTCATCATTATTTTACTGCTACTTTAGAAAGTAAATCCAAGAATTGGAGATGAGTCATTCCCTCATAAAACAATGGGATTCCTTAACTGCTTTTATTTTATAAGATTATAATATTTCAATGTATAAGCAAAATTATAATAAATTAGAATGGAATGCATATAATTTGAATATAGTTGTAACACTGACATGCAATTAATACCACGGTACCAGAGATCAGATTATACAGCATCATTAAGATACCTAATTAAGACAATTCACTCTTAACAATGTAAACAAACTTGTTGAAAGATCCTAAAATGTAGTGTTTAAGTCCAATACAATATGATTCTACACTTTCTGAAAGTTTTACTTAAAATAGTTTATTGGTGACTCACCTGATGTTTTCCAATTTCTACAGTAAATAAGTTTGCAAAACTGGAGCAATAATTTTCCAAGTGAAAGGATACGTCACTGGTGAAGTATTCCCAATAATCCAGTAAATAGACAAGTTCACCATAAATGCTATTATTCCAGAGACCAGCACCATAGACTGTGGATTAGGAAAAGAAAGCACTTACATATCACTGCAAATGATTTTTAATAGACAATATCCTCTACAAAGTGACATAGATGGTTGCAAATGGTATCTTTATCATTGCCTGTCCAATCATTTCATAATCACAGTAAGAATTACAACCTTGTAACTTATTGGAACTTGTGCAAAGGTTCTCTTTGTCATGGAACCTTACATCTTGTATGCTAACATCTTGGATCTTCATCTAGCATTGCTGTTCTGAAAGTTGGCGCCTGTGTTTGTAAACAATTAGATCTGATTTTTTTATCCTTAGCTTTCTCTATTTTGAATTATTATTCAATTTGACGTTAAAAACCTGGAAGCATTTTTCTTTGAACATTTAATTGCAAGCTGAAATACGGAGTATAAAAGTTAACAAAACTATATAAAAAGGGTTCAATAGATTGATATTTCACAATATCTACTTCTAGGAATATCTTAAGTACCATCTCCTAAGCAGTTTTATTTATCATTTACAGAAGTTATAAATTATACCTTTCGATTACATCATGCACGGATAAAAATATAAATTAAAAGTTAATTTTTATTTTGAAAAAAAATATGTTCCCACAAAGTATGGAGTAAAAATAAACATTAAGCAGGAAGAATGCCATTACAATTGATAAATGACCAACCATCAGAATATTAAAACCTAATGGTAGTATAGTCTTTTTTGTTCTTCCAAAACAATATAATAAGGAGCCCTTTGATTATTCTTGGAAAACAGTGTGCGGCCCAATCCACTGCCTGTTTACTCATAAGTAATCTGTTTGCTGTCTGTTGTTTCTGTTGTTGTTGCTGCTCCCAAAACTTTTACTATGAAGCTGTCAAAGAGCCAAAAATAGACAAAATTCAGGGCAAGAGAAGAACAAAGGAATATCCCAGGCCGTCCCTCTAACCAAGACATGTAAATGAATCAATCAAGACACAATCAAGCAAGATTGTTTCATTGTGTGCCTTCAAACAAATGCCAGAAGAAGTTTGAAAAGCAATATACTATATGCAGTCATTATTAGTTGGACTAATTTATCTTAATGCATAAAGTAAAGATTATTTTAAAAAATAATTCAGTAGTGGATGATCTTTTCATGCAGTCCTTCAGTTGTAATATCTCACAACTGAAAATTCAGTGGCTAGCAACTAAATAATGGGAAACACTGATTCAATTTAGAACTTCCAAATTTAGGGTTATATTTGCCTATATTTGAACAGGAATGTTTTTTGTTAAATTTTAAGAGCAGTTAGAACAAATAGAATGAAGAAGAAAAATAAACAATTTACCATAGCAGAGAGAGTCCAGGGGCCAAAAATTCCACCTTCTCCAAAGACTGGTTCAAAGAAGGGTACAACACACAGCAACATGCCACATGACATTGGTGCTTGATAGTATAGTAGCTGCATGGAATTTACCTGTAGTTCATGTTGCTTTGCTCCTACCCACTGAAACAAAGACAAATATATTAATAGTCTACATATCTAACCTTGATATAAATTACAATATGCCTACTAAAATACTCCATTGGTATGTACTTTAAAAGCATGTATAGCCCAACCCAATTTATTCCAATTGCACAAGACATCTAAAGCATCTGAAAGAAAAGACAATCCGTTTCTTCTGTTTGTACTGATACAATGGCATAAAAATCAGTGTCTAGATTACAGATTCCTTAAAATGCCAAAAAAAAAAGAAATGGAATAAAATATTTCGAAAGCAAACAAGCATCTTAATATGCAAGCTTGCTAGCAATGAAGTGTTATTCAGGCAGAGAAAACGTGAGCTAAAATTTTTGAACTTGAAGTTGATGCAAGCTACAACTGCATAATATGGGTAGGAAACAAGAAAATATAATTCCAGCTATGACCTTCATGGATAGCTCTAGAATAAATTTCCCTAGTGTGGGCATCTTCCATATATGAAGATTTCAACTCCCAATATTTTTAACATTGACCATGCTGGCTGAACAACTCTAGGAGTTATCAGCTTGGGAGGAAGCAGGGCAGTGGTGTAGGTGGAAGACTTCCAGGTTCCATTGTTAATGTGAGGACGAATAGCCTGAAGACCATGGAAAGTGCAGCAAGAAAGGACTCTGAGGCATAGCATGTTTTGTTGCTGAATAACACAGGAGAGGCAGCAGTGGCTCCATGGGCGAAGATGGTGGCTGTGCAGGAGGCATTGTTGACTGTGGCACAAAATGAGAGGAAGTGAAAGAATGAGAGCTTGCCAGAGGTGCAGTGCATGCCCTGCAGCTTATGTTGGACACACTCCTGGACAATCAACCTGAAGCTCGCATTGGAAGCTGTTGGCCTGTTGCTGCGTGGAGAAAGCAGAGGGCCTATGGGTACTACCTGTAATGATTTACTGCTCCCAAAGTCAGTAGAAAGTCAACAATAAGTAAAGACTTCTAAAAACAATCACTTACTGTTTTGTTTAATTATCTTTAATGAAAATATCATTTTAAACTTTAAAATATCAGTTATTTTTATTGCTCTGAGGAAACTCAATTTAAAATGTATGTTTAATGATAAAACCTCCACTTACTCTTTGAGAAGTCTTTTTAACTCCCTTTCCATTCTAAAAAAAGGAAATATCATCTATCTCTCACCCAAAAATTATGGGAAAAATAATGCATATAAATATGGATGAGTGCCTAATTACCCAACCATTACAACAGAACCAACACAAGCTATGAAACGGAATTAACAACTATCAAGTAGTAAACAACAGCGTAATCAAGGAATTACCAAGAAAAAATCACCATCAACACTGACAGGCAAGCAAACAGAGAGCAAATCCTAATCCCTCCCAACCTTGAAGATGTTACCTAATAGGGCAGTGGTGGCGAACCTATGGCATGGGTGCCAGAGGCGGCACTCGGAGCCCTGTCTGTGGGCACATGTGCCGTTGCCCCAGCCTTGCCTCCCCCCACGACCCCCTCCTCTCCCTGAAGGAGAGTCGCCCTCGAGCGTGGCCCACATGGAGCAGCACAGCCAAGGACATGGCAGCCAGGTAGCGTAGACAAGACTCTGCCCTCACATCCCATCATGCAGTTGATGCTGCAGGACGCGGGCAGAGGGTGTGGCCGCCATAGCGCTGCTGGGCTGCCTGGGCAATCTGCGGTGGGCCCTGGAGGCGGTGAGTGGTCCTGTGGGCAGGAGGGGCAGGGGATGGGAGGGCATAGCGGGGGCGGACCAGGGAGGTGGAGCAGGGTGGGGTCAGTTTTTGGGCACTCAGTCTGGTTCGTATCACTGTAATAGGGTAACAAAATGTCTGGAAGCAAACAACCAAACTCAAAGAATACCAAGGACTCCACAGTTCATCCCTGAGCTACATATATTCTTTTCTATTGAAACTAGGGTGAACCATTATCAAGATGTTCAAAACTGTTCAAATGGTTAATAGGCTATTCACAGATAAAATATTTGACATTATTACAATGTAGTTTATTGCAGTTTATTGTTGAGTACAGAACAGAATAAGCAACAGTTTCTCACCCATGTAGATCATCACACAATCCTACAATATTTTTTAAAACCCGGTAACTCCACTCTTCATCAATGAACTCTTCAAATATTTTAAAGCCATAGCCAAAACAACTTGACACCAGATTGGGATGAACTCAAGAATGCATATATCAAATACAATTTATATATTTATGCATAGAGCTACCTGTTGCTTTCCAACAGAAAATAGTTTTTCTTACAGTTAAATAATACATATTTAAATAAGAAAGTTATGTACAACAAATATTTCCTACTCAAAAGACTGAAAAATACAGAATAGATTACATAAAATATTGTTCTAAGTTTGCATTAAAAAACATATTTAACTTACCACTTGATAAAGAGATGTCACTATAACACCAAGAGCAGCAAATATCATCCCAAGAAAACTAAATTTCATGTCATAATAGGAATTTAAAAAAACACCTAAAGTGATAGGAATCTGTGAAAGAGAAAAAAGAAACATTTGATGCTTAACTATTCCAGTATTATTTCTTAGTTCTGAAACAGTCTTCCTAAACTTTTTGGTCTCTAAATGATTAGAATTTCTACAGCCTCTAGCCAGTATAAACAAGACAAGGAGGCTAGCAAAGGCTATATTCCTAGCTTTTCATAACATCTTGTCTGACAATTTTTTAAAAAGATATTATTTTGGTTTTGTGATTGAACCTGATAAATACTGGTATATTCAAATTTTAGGATGAAAAGGGGGTGTTTACATTCTATAGTTTTGAGTCAAAGCCCCTACATAGTTAGCCACAATCAACTATGGACATTCATTATTTTACATTTTTATATATATTTTAATGTAAGACACAGCAGTACAGCCGCCTTCACCAATTCTTTACTTTTTAGGCATGTTGGCTTTCGTAATCCCTACTCGACACATCTATACGATCTAGAAATTATAGACACTCTAATCCATCAAATCTAGGAGCATTAGACCTGGGAAAGCATTTAACTGAATCAATTATTTTTAACCAACCTTCATACCAACCAAAAAGCCATCCTGTCTACAGTGCACACTATTTCTGGCAATACTTCACTTCCAGCATTTCTCCTTGCTCTAGGATTGCAGCCCATTACTTTGGGAACCCTCAGCATGCGCAAGCGAGGGCCGCCCTCGGCTTTTGCCCACCCGTCCTCCCCTCACACCCTGCCCTGCTTCTCACCAAAGTGAGCTTGATGCGGGTGGTAAAGGTCTTGCCGTAGGCCACACTCTGGATGAGCACGATGACCGGCGTGGTCATGGCCTTGGCCAGCTGGTAAGTGCCGACCGTATTGTTCTGCAGAGAGAGGTTGGTGAAGACCACGAAGCCACAGAAGCTGAGCGCTAGGGAGAGGATTTGGCGCGGCCGCAGGCTTTTCGGGACGAAGACGCCCAGCGACTGGCACACATATAGCCCCAGCCAGGTGACGGCGAAGTGCACCAGCGTGAGGCTGAGATTGGGGAAGCCCATTCGCACGTACAGCCACTTGTTCAGGAAGACGATGCAAATAGACGCCACCAAGTTTACTAGCAGCCCCGCCGCCAACCGTCCACGCTCTGGAAGCCACCCTTCCATGCTCGAACCTCTTCCCAGTTCCACGTCCACTTCCTGGGGAGCAGCAGCAGAAGCAGCTACCGCTCCCGGGCAAACAGCTGGCACAACTGTAGCCACGGCCTCTTCTTTGCCCGCCCACGTGACCCGGGCGCAGGAACTTCCGCTGCTGCAAGAGGCCTGTCCTTCCTCGGCAGAAACCCACCTGGTAAGGGTCTCAAAGCATCTCGGGGCCGGCTCTGGGCTCCGGCTATTGTTGCACTGGCTGATGTCATCGTGGCTCAGCGCGAGCTGCCGGCAAATGCAGGCCAGTCTCGACACTGGTCGCCTTGCACTTGGGAACGGTGAGGTCAGCCCAACCCGGCGCCGGGTGAGAGAAGTCTGCCTATGAGGTAGGAAAGAGGATGTTTTTCGGAGCCACTAACTGTAAAGGCAGCGGCGCAAGTCCCAAAAGGCTGGAACTGGCCATTTAGGAATGTAGATGTAGAAGCCATCATCGCTTTTCTATCTCCGTTTGCGCTGAATTGACACATATTTTGTGACTGAACGAATGGTGCGAACACAGCCAGAATACAGAAAGAATCATCCCCACGATTTCAGAGACATGGCACAAAGGCAAAATCGCTTCAGTTCCTGGTGACTTTATGAATACACAAAACAATCCCCGTTGGGTAATCCTTTCAGAGATATTTCCTCACCTGGAGAAAAAGAATCTTGGGCAAGTAAAAAAGCAGTAGGAGCAGGAGTGACTTCTTCCCCAATTACTTTCCTTTGGGAAGTTGGAAGGGAATGAAATGAGTTTGTCAAATTTCAATCCCAGGGGAGTAATGGGCCCCAGCCACAACTTTGCTAAATTAAATTCCTGAGACATTCGGTGCTGTCATGACTTCAGAAGAGTTCACACCTCCTGCTTGCATCCCCATTGATTTCTGGGAAGTTGCCAGAGAACATTCTATACATGTAGTCCTCAACTTAGAAAAGTTCACGTAGTGATCTTTCAAAGTTACAATGCACTGAAAAAAGTGACTTATGACCGTTTTTCACACTTGTGGCTGTTATAGCATTCTGTGATCACATGATCAAAATTCAGATGTTTGGCAATTGACTGATTTATGACAGTTGCAGTGTCCTGGGGTCATGTGATCATCTTTTGCAACTTTCTGACAAGCAAAACTCAATAAATCTTGCTTAGCAACAGAAATTTTGGGCTCAATTGTCTAACTTGAAGACTACCTGTTTAATATAAGCTGTTTTCCCTCTCCTCATGACCCTCAGCAAAACCATTATGAAGCCTCCTCTAGTGCAGTGGTTCTTAACCTTTTTGAACGAATTGCCCCCTTGAGCCAATGAGGAAGTTGTCATCTCCCCCCTCCCCCAACATAACCTCTCAATTACAACATAGGAAACAATTCTTCAATTTATGCAAACACTTCCTTTGTTTTCTTTAAAATTGTCATCAGGACATATTGATGCAAATAATTTATTTCCAGTCTTTTCCCCATATCTCCCATATTCTGGCCAATGGCGTGCCACTGTATGGGTAGAGAGGCTGCTGCGCAATGCGCATGAAGATAAGCAATGCGTCTTCACATATGTATGGCATTCTGTACTGATGCTAGCGGAGGAACATTTGAAAACACAACTCAATCCACTAATAGCGAGCGATCTGATGTTTTTGTACGACATACAGCGATTCACTGTACGAAAAAGTCTCAAAAGTGTCCCCAACACTTCTCGCTCCATTGCCCCCTTTTTGTTCCTTTGCCCCGTTGCTCCTTTTTGTTCTATTGCCCCCCTGAAAAATGAAATTGCCCCGTGGGGGGCAATATCTCCCAGGTTAAGAACCACTGCTCTAATGCATGGAATTTCCTGCCACTTTGCTGGAGGGGGGGGGGGGAACCAAGGAAACTTCAGACCAGGGAGGAAAGTGCACCACTGCTCTACACTGCAGTCTATCCCCAAGGGCATCTTCCTCCAGGGAGGAAGGTGGCTCATCCAGTGTCAGCCAGTGTTCTTTGGCAAGCCCTACATCTCCAGTAGGCATCTGAGTAGCTCCCCTGACCTTCGTTACTCACCATTAAGGGATTTCAGATTTTGGGTTGTTTCAGATTAGCCAATTGCCACTCACCCATCAGACCTTGCCACCAGCCAGTTTGGGTCTGTCAGTTAAAGAGTGACAAGAATGATGTCAGGGATTATCAGTTCTTGTCCTACTCTTGGGCATATGGAAAACAAATCTACACTTTTCCGTGTGACAACACTCAAAATATTGGAAGATGGTTATGATGTCTCACCTTGGTCTATTCTTTAAGCTAAATATATTCAGTTCTTTTAATTGCTCTTCATAGGATTTAGCCTTCAAGTCATCTTTGTTGCTGTTATCTGCACTCTTTCCAATTCCTTAGTATCCTTTTTATACTGTAGCAACCAAACATGCTTTGTCAATGACTGCAAACCTGGTACTTGTTAAGAAGTTACCTGGGTTGCTAAGCAGATGGGGTGAAAAATCTGCTTATTGAAGGATTTCAGCTCCATTCCTGCAGGCTTCTGAAGGGATTCCCCTCCCTTCCATGCATGAAGGGAAAATCCTTCAGGGGACTGTTTGGCTGTTCCTGCAGCTGAAGGGTATATCCTTTGTGGGGCTGGAGGGGAAATCCTTTGTGAGGCTGTGGGCAATTGGCCATAAATGTTTGCCAAACACCCAAAATGTGGTCATATGACTGAGGACTCCCTATGATGTGATGTTTTATAAAGGCCAGAAGCGTTTTATTGACCGTACAGCACTTTTCTGATGCTGCTGTTAACTCTGGTTATTAAATAACAAGTTCTAGATTGAGGACTAACTGTATTACTTCCTTGTTACATCTATAAGCCACTTCACAATCTAGCAGGTTTATGGATGCAAACTACTTCCTACATTTAAGCAATATAAACCTTATTACAAAATTATTATAATTTTATTGAGAAAAATACAAAGTGTTATCCATGCAATTCTTTATTTTACATATAAAAAAATCCAAACTGCTGTGTGCCAATGCCAATGTAATATTCAAATATTTCCACATAATGGAGGTTGAATCCAAATGTTCTTTATTTCATGGAGGTCAAGAATCTGTGATTGAAATCTTATATTCATTTGTATTATTAATTTTATTTATATTACTTAGAACAATGCAATTAAAATTGAATTTCATATCCAAGAGGATCAAGACCTTGATCCAGAAGCATGAGGGAAGATTCTCTCAACTTCTGTAAGAGTTTCTGGAGTTCCTCCTTGGAAAATACCTGTAGGATAGGAAATAAAAATGTTAAGTTTAACTACAATTTGAGATAAAATATCCAATCTTCTTTGCCTGGAAATCTGATGATCAAAGAGAAAACTATTTTAATGAAGTATTCATTCCGCTTCTTAATTCTCTGAATTCTGTAACAACCAGCATGGTAATTCAATTCATTTTTGTGGTTAGCCTACCAATATCCTATTTTATTCAAATGCTTAATTATATTTCATATTTTATTAAAAATTGGAAAAGCTAGCTTATTTGTACTTTTTAATAGTTTGTCTCTCATCTTTGGAATTTTCTACACAATACCATGGACAGTGCAATTAAAGAGAGAAGCAGAGCATTAAAAAGCAGCCCAAATATATTACCATATAGACCCAAAGGTGCTTTTTTCATGAGGCAGTGAGCCATTTGCAGATCTGTATATTGGGGAACAAAACAACCACTTCATAAATGCATACCACAACATAAGAGAACAAACCCATCAGAAGAAGATTCAGCAGTCCATCTGCATTTAAAAGACAAAGGCCACTCTTTTGAAGACAGCAAAGACCACATTCCGGACAGAGAGGATCGCTGGTTTGAAACAGGGGTCAAAGAGGCCATCTATGTCAAAACTGAACAGCCCTCTCTCAACAGAGGGGGAGGGATATGACCTCCAAGGTCCCTTCCAACATCATCATCATCATCATTATCATCATCTCCAGTCTACAACACAATCCTTTCAACAGTTCCAAGAAGGCTCCACACCCATTTGCTCCACTCAGGTGACCCTGAGGACACAGATAAGTCTCCAGGGGTTTGAACGACTCACTACAAGAATGCAAATGGCCAGCTGTCTACAAGGAGTTTAAATCCTGCCATTTCCCACCATCCAGTCAGAATTGAAGAAACTTCTGGGATAAGAAGTGAAACATCTTCAAGAAAAAAAAAGTTTTAGTTGCCTCGTGAAAAAAGGACCTTTGGGACAACCATGACCTGAATGACTGACAATGTCCATAGACATTACCATATAGAGTTTGTGCCTATCTGAGGCAATCAAGTCGGCAAGTCTTAAATCTTCCTGATACTGGCCAGTGCTGTACAAGACTGTATGAAGGAGGAAGCACATCATTGGCAAGCAGAGTTTTCGCAGCATGATCATTTGATGAGAACGTTCAGGGTCATCTTCAGTATCCTTGATGAAAAGGTATAGACATGTATTAAGCCAAAGTCCTATACATAATCTTAACTACCCCAACCTTTGAAAACTCACCCACTTTTAATTAGAGAAAAAGTGAGTAAATGTTAAGTTGTGCAATTTTTCCAATTCTAACCCACAAAAACTAACCTGATTACAGGACTATTAAATTTGCCTCTTCACTTTAGTGTAAGATAGAAGTTAATTTTAAATCAGAGCATATGTGATCTTGCAATTCCATTTCTGTTTAAATGCAGGCACTATTTACACGGTTAGTTTCCAGTTTCTCATGTAATTATGTAATTATGATTACTTAGAACAGTGGTTCTTAACCTTTTTGAAGGAATCGCCCCCTTGAGCCAATGAGGAAGTTGTCATCGCCCCCCTCCGCCAACATAACCTCTCAATCACAACATAGGAAATAATTCTTCAATTTATGCAGTTTTTTTGTTTTCTTTAAAATTGTCATCAGGACATATGATACAAATAATTTATTTCCAGTCTTTTTCCCATATCTCAACTCTGTGAAAAATTTTGGTGCCACCTGTCACTTTATTCCCAAACTTCGTGATACATGTATTTCATTATTATCTTATTTATTCAAGACACTTAAATGTAATGACCACTGAAAACAAAATTCAACTGCAAGAAAGTGAAATGCCCGAAAAGAAAAACAGTAACATTTAATGATTGAATTACAAGTGAAATTTAAGATGCAAAAAGAAATATAAAAAGGGCATAAGAACAAACCGCAATGCAGGAACTAAGAATTTCAAGACGAAAACTCTGAAACTAAATTAAAATTCGAGGAAAGTATATATAGTCACGCACACTGTAAAAAGGATTAAAAAGTCACAAAGAAAATATAATATCAAACTGGAATGCATGCTAAAAAAGTACAATACAAAGAGACACACAAAACAGCATGCGATGTTTCGAAAGAAGCACTCCCTCCTCCATCACTGCCCATTCTGGCCAATGGTGAGCCACTGTATGGGTAGAGCAGGGGTAAGCAACCCAAAACACTCAAAGAGCCACTTGGACCCGTTTCCCACCGAAAACAAAACACTGGGAGACGCAAAACCCTTTTGACATCTAAAATGA